>NC_072379.2:4726250-5384500 GCF_028885625.2 Pongo pygmaeus
GGTATTCCTCCCAAAGCACAATTTGTAGTGTTTTGCAAAGAGTACTTGATTAATGCATGTACTATACAGTTATTTTAAATGATGTTGGCCCAGTGCAGTGACACACACCTGTAATCCCAACACTTTGCGGGGGGGTGGGAGTGGGGCCCAAGGCAGGAGGATCATTTGAGGCCAGGAGTTTGAAACAAGTCTGGGCAAGATAGCAAGGCCCTGTCCCTACAAAGAATAAAAAAAGTAACCAGGCATGGTGATGCACGCCTGTGTCCCAATTCCTCAGGAGGCTGAAGCCAGAGGATCACTTGAGCCCATGAAGTTGAGGCTGCGAGTGGGCCATGATCATGCGAGACAAGGTGACAGAGCGAGCCCTTGTCTATTAAAAAAAACTTTAATTATGTCAACTAAGAATTTTTAAGAACATGGGGAAATACGGCATAAAGTGAAAAAAAAAAATACATAAAGTGAAAAAAAAAAAAGGAAGAAAAGAAGCTGAAAATAGCCAGCTGTAAGGTTAGGCATAAGATTTGTTTCTTTTATGTATGTATTTCCTAATTCCCTACAATGAATGCATACTGCAGTTCTAATTGAGAGAAATATCATTTTTTAAACGAGATGTAACAGAAACGGGAACAACGCTCTAATATTCCTTTTCTCCCAGATGCTACCTTTTTCTGACGATTGACTTTTGTAGTCCCTTTAATTCCTTGTATGCAGTTCTTGAGATGCTAGCTTGTTGCTTGGTAACAGTGATTTCTAATGAGGCCTTTTTCTCCCTGGTCCCCTTCAGCAGGGCTGAGCTGCAGAGCAATCTGGTGTGAAATGATTTCAAGCCAGGGCCACAATGAAACTACCTGGCCTTCTGAATTACCAAGTGGATGTTGGTACCATTGGCAATTTCCCAAAACATTACGTTGAACAAATGTACTGGAAAGAATAACACCTTCAAGATTCATGGTTCCTTGTTTTTGCTTCAACTTGCCGGTGTGCAAATCTCTCCTTCTATCTGTCCCTTGCACACTGCTGGTCCCCAGAGTTCTGTCTCTGTCCTGTTGCAGCACATACCTTTTGGTTGCCTACCTATCAGCCCCTTCCCCCTTTTCCTATCCAGAGAACCCAGATTTCGTCCAGATACTCATTTTCCATCAGCTTCAGGGGAGGTGGACCCCAGTTCCTAAGAGAGAATCATGGCAGAGCCAAGAAAAGCAAGGTGATCCCAGACACCTCTCCAGGAATTGGGCCCAAGCATGGATACATGATGTCATTGTGGCAAGTGAGATGAGGGGAAACATGCTAGGGGAGAGGAGCACCTGAAAAAAAGGGTCTTTGTTCCTAAAAAGAGATGAATACAGCAAAAATGGTATCTGGATCCTGCGTTGTGGCTGGAAGGCCTGCAGTTCCTGCAGCCATCTTGACATAATCGGAGCCAACATACCAGGATAGAGGGGATGAATGACAGAAAGAAATGGAGTCCTCGACCGGGCACGGTGGCTCACGCCTGTAACCCCAGCACTTTGGGAGGCCGAGGCAGGCAGATCATGAGGTCAAGAGATTGACACCATCCTGGGAATATGGTGAAACCCTGTCTCTACTAAAAACACAAAAAATTAGCTGGATGTGGTGGCGTGCACCTTAATCCCAGCTACTCAGGAGGCTGAGGCAGGAGGATCGCTTGAACCTGGGAGACAGAAGTTGCAGTGAGCCGAGATCACGCCACTGCACTCCAGCCTGGGGACAGAGCAAGACTCCGTCTCCAAAAAAAAAAAAAGAGAGAGAGAGAATTTGGGCTCATGCTTGTAATCCCAGCACTTTGAGAGGCCGAGGTGGGTAGATTGCTTGAGCCCAGGAGTTCAAGACCAGCCTGGGCAACATGGCAAAACCCCCATCTCTACAAAAAAAATTAAAAAAAAAAATTAGCCAGGTGTGGTGGTGCACACCTGTAGTCCCAGCTACTTGGGAGGCTGAGGTGGGAGCATTGCTTGAGCCCGGGAGGTAGAGGTTGCAGTGAGCCTTAATCTCTCAGGCTCAAGCAATCCTCCAAACTCAGCCTCTCTGAGTAGCTGAGGCTACAGGTGGGTGCCACCAAGCCTGGCTAATTTTTTTCATTTTTTTTAAGAGATGGGGTCCCACTATGTTGCTCAGTTTGGTCTCAAACTCCTGGGCTCAAGTGATCCTCTTGCCTCGGTCTCCCAAAGTTTCGAGATTACAAGCATGAGCCTCCATGCCCAGCCATTAAAGAAGTTATTAAAAACATTAATCTCAAAGGAAAATAGTGATATATTTGACTGAACTAAAATTAAGAAGATGTTCATCAGTATACAGCCACAAAAAGAAAATGAAAATCAAAAGACCAGTCACAGAGAGTAGTAGGAGATACCTGCAACACATATAGCCAACCAGGACTAGTAATTTTCCTACTGTTAAAAGAACTTCAGACCAATAAGGACAAAACAGATGACCCTATAAAAAAAAAAAATGGGCAAAAGACTGGAATAGGCACTTCACAAAATAGAAATATCATTTCTTAAATGAGATGTAACAGAAACGGGAACAGTGCTCTAATATTCCTTTTCTCCCATATGCTTTCTTGATGATTGACTTTTGTAGTCCATGTAAGTTCCTTGTATTCACAAACGGGGGCAGTCCAAATGGCCAATAAACATTTGAAAAGGCACTCAATCTCTTTAGACGTCATTCAAGTGCCTATTAAAACAGTAGTGAGATACATTTATACTCTTTAGGCTGGCAGAAATTTTAAAGCCAAGTGATAACAAAGATGTAAAGCAATGGGAACTCTTAGACACTACAGGTGGGAGTGTAGATTGGTGCAATCGCTTTGGAAAATAGCTCGGCATTACCTAAAAAATTTGAACTTTGCATATCCTATGACTCAGCAAATCTGCTTCTAGACTCAGCCTAGAACAATCGTTCTCAAACCTTAGCCTGCATCAGAATCTCATGGAAGGCTTTTGAGCTCCCCTCCCAGAGTTTGAATCAGTAGATCAGGGGTGGGACTTGAGAATGTGTATTTCTAACAAGTTCCTAGGTGATGCTGATACTGCTGGTCTGAGGATCACACTTTGAGAAACATGCACACCACCCAGATATACACACAAGACCTGCTAATAGAGTAACAACTGAAAATGTCCAACACCAGTTGAATGAATAGAGTATGGCAGTGGTCCCCAGCCTTTTTGTTACCAGGGAGCATTTTCATGGAAGACAATTTTTCCACAGACCAGAGTTGGGGGGATGGTTTCGGGATGATTCAAGCACATTCCATTTATTGTGCACCTTACTTCTATTATTATTACATTGTAATATAGAATGAAATAATTATACAACTCATCATAGTGCAGAATCAGTAGGCAGTTGTTTTCCTACAATGAGACAGTCGCATCTGGGGGTGATGGGAGAACACCAGGCATTAGATTCTCATGAGGAGTTGCACAACCTGGATCCCTCGAATGTGCAGTTTGCAATAGGGTTCACCCTCCTATGAGAATCTGATACTGCCGCTGATCTGACAGGAGGCGGAGCTCAGGTAGTAATGTGAGTGAGGGGGAGCGGCTGTAAATACAGATGAAGCTTCACTCGCTAGTCTGCCTCTCATCTCCTGCTGTGTGGCCTGATTCCTGGTCTGGGGCCTGGGGATTGCGGACCCTTGAAGAATGGGATATTTCTGTAATGGAGTACTGCAAAGCATTGGAAATGAATGGACTGTAGCTAGGATCAAAATATAGATGCATCTCCAAACAATTCCCAAAGCCCAAAGATAAAAGACCATACACAGTAGAAAGCCAATCATAAAAATAAAAAGAGGTGGCCAGGCGCAGTAGCTCACGCCTGTAATCCCAGCACTTTGGGAGGCCGAGGCGGTGGATCACGAGGTCAGGAGTTCGAGACCAGCCCTGACCAACATGGTGAAACCATGTCTCTACTAAAAATACAAAAATTAGCCGGGCGTGGTGGCACGTGCCTGTAATCCCAGCTACTCAGGAGGCTGAGGCAGGAGAATCACTTGAACCTGAAAAACAGAGGTTGCAGTGAGCCAAGATTGTGCCACTGCACTCCAGCCTGGGCGACAGAGTGAGAACATGTCTCAAAATAATAATAATAAATAAAAATAAAAAGAGCTCAAATCAAACCACATTATTTAGGGTTGCATGCATGTGTGATAAAACTCTAAGGAAAGGCAAGGAGATGATGATCAAAGTCATTGGCATAGCATTTTCCTCTCAGGGAAAAGGGAGAGAACACGTGCCAGTTATTAAGTTGTGACTCTTTTGGGGATAGGCTTTGTGATGTTGGGGCTGGGATCTGCAGCACCCTTTTCCCTTCACCCAGCGGGCTCCTTCTCAGGCTCTTGCCATAGGTGGTGCCAGAGAAAGACTTCAAGGCTAGAATAGGAAGGAAGAATTTCCTCCTTCCTGTTTCTCCCCTTTGGGTCTCCACCTGTTTCCTGACCCTTTTTAAGGTTCCCAGCAAAACTTTTCCACCCTTGCACCATCAGTTCCTTTGTGCAGCAGCAGCTAAATCCTGCCTGTCATTTTTCCAACACTTCACAAAAATAGCCTCATTGTGACCCTTCACCATCACTAGCACCTGCCAGCCCACTCTTCAGAAATCAGAGTTTCAGCTCCCCTAAGTTCCTAAATTTCAATAATTCCAACTTCTCCACATGGTGCCTTCCCTCCACTCATCCCTACCGGGTAATAGCTACTTCATCCAGTTGCTACCTCCAAGATACACTTAGAATTCTGTTTTTACCACGTCAGTAACAGAGGTCACAATTTTATACCTAGCTAATGGTTCTTTGGATCAAGTTCTTTCTGTTAAAATAACTTGATGGTTCTTGAGTTCATGCTTTTTGCTTCACAGTCACCTCTAGCACTGAGCCGACATCCCATGCAGTGAGAGAGGGAAATGGTGTTTGACAGCCACATCTGCCCCTTTCAAAGAGCTTTCCGCTGGGATGACCAGTTGTCCCTGATTGTGCAGGACTGAAGAGTTCCCCAGGATGCAGGACTTTTGTGGCTGAAACCAAGAAAGTCTGGGCAAACAGGGATGAGTTGGTCGCCCTAAACTCTGTGACTTCTGCTTAAACACATTGACTGTAGCTATTTCTATGGTCACTTTGCTCACCTCTGGCTTCAAGGAAGGCTGGGATATGTAGATGTAGGTTTAGCAGGGCTCATTATCACCCCAGTCAAAAACAGAGTCCTGTTAATTAGAAGGAAGGGCAGAATGGATATTGGAAAGGCAGCTGGTGGTCCTGCCCTTTAACTCCAGATAGCAATCATTAACCACCCCGCAACATTGCCTGAGATCACATGGCTATCATTAGAGATGTGACAAGAAGCCAGGTCTTCTGCTGGTGGCCCCCATAGGATACACTGCCTATTTCTCTCTTTCAAACAATTACTCGTTTCTGGCAGCCAAGAAAGAAAACCATTTCCATATGTTAGCATTTTCAATCTTCAATGACTAATTATATTCCAAAGGTGAGAGGTTTATGCAGGAAACCTTCCCACCATGTCTTGGCCAGTTACCGGGTGAAAATGGTCACCAAATGGAACCATGGCTATTTTACATACACACCATTTTTATTTCTGTGTTTGCAGTCATGCTTGGCTCTTTCTCAGTGGGAATTCTGGTTTTAAGATTTTAGTTTTGGGCCGGGGGCAGTGGCTCACGCCTGTAATCCCAGCATTTTGGGAGGCCGGGGTGGGTAGATTGCTTGAGCTCAGGAGTTTGAGACCAGCCTGGGCAACATGGCAAAACCCTGCCTCTAAAACCAGTACAAAAATTGGCAGAGCATGGTGGAATGTGCCTGTAGTCCCACCTGCTTGAGCCCAGGAGGCAAAGGTTGCAGTGAGCCGAGATCGTGTCACTGAACTCCATCCTGGGTAACAGAGTGAGACTCTGTCTCACACACACACACACACACACACACACACACACACACACAC
This sequence comes from Pongo pygmaeus, assembly GCF_028885625.2. Lineage (NCBI taxonomy): Eukaryota > Metazoa > Chordata > Mammalia > Primates > Hominidae > Pongo > Pongo pygmaeus. The sequence continues at coordinate 4,732,217 of NC_072379.2, forward strand.
ACACACACACATACTTTAGCGCAGATTTTAGTATTTTAGTTTTGGCCGGGCATGGTGGCTCACACCTGTAATCCCATAACTTTGAGAGGCCACAGTGGGCAGATCACTTGAGCTCAGGAGTTTGAGACCAGCCTGGACAACATAGCAAGACCCCATCTCAATTTAAAAAACAAAACAAGACTAGCCTGGGAAACATAGCAAGACCCCATTGCAATTTTTAAAAATTGTTTTAGTTTTGTGATGGGTTCAAGAATCCTGTGTCTTGTACTCTCTTTTTATTTGGTGTTTATCTGGTTGTTTTTTTTTCTCAAACATTAAGTATTGTTTTATCCTAGATGTCTTTATTCTAGGTTCTCTTTGGTACCTGCATTTACTCTTATTGACTTGGTAAGAAAATGTTTGTTTGGGAGGATTCCAAACGGTTAAATCCATATGCTGGCTCACTTTCATTTCAACAGCCAGGTGCTTCGGCAGTATGGCATTAATATACATAAAAAGAGGGAGGCAAACTTACGTCTCATAGATTGAATCTTTTTTACTAACTTTGGAAGACTCTCTTGGCCAGCTTGGTTTGTTCCTTTGAATCATGAATACGATAAACTGCAGAGGGAAAAATATGATCAATAGGTATCAGCCAAGGGATGCTCAGCCTTGTAGATTTCATGTATATTTTGTGACCTCCCCATAACGCATCATCATTGGAGGCTGCATATCTGCAAGGTACATACAAAATAGGCTGCATCTCATCTGCCTTCAATCACCACAGCACCGTGTATGTTTAGTACAACCACACTTCTTATAAACAGCCGAACAACAGGCTGGAAGCCAGGGCTTCTCAAATTCCATTTCCTTCTCTAGGATACGAATTTCCTCATAGATGTGGGAAGCTACGTTTCCTCTTTCCTTTCCTCTCACTTCAAAACAGTGAACATGTGAATATATATTTAGAGTAGCATGAGAAACAAGCAGTTCCTACATCTTGCATGTAATTCACTAATGTCCAATTTCATTTTCTCTCCTTGTCTGCATGTAATTCCTTCTTTCCTGTTCAGAGCTCTGAAGATTTGTAATTAAACTCCTACACTTGGTTTTTTTTTTACTTCAGCTCTGATTATAATTTTAGGTTGAGCCATATGAAAGTAATGACAATTAACCACATGTGACCTTTTTTTTTTTTTTTTTTAGATGGAGTCTCGCTCTGTTGCCCAGGCTGGAGTGCAGTGGCTCCATCTTGGCTCACTGCAACCTCCACCTTCCGGTTCAAGCGATTCTCCTGCCTCAGCCTACCGAGTAGCTGGGATTATAGGCGCCCACCACCATACCCGGCTAATTTTTTTGTAGTTTTAGTAAAGACAAGGTTTCACCATGTTGGCCAGTCTGGTCTCCATCTCCTGACCTCAGGTGATCCACCCGCCTCAACCTCCCAAAGTGCTGAGATTACAGGTGTGAGCCACCACGCCCAACCCTCATATTTGACCATATTTGAATGGCAGTTGTATCTGATTCAACCTAATTATAAGCTGCATACATTGAGATTGTGCTTATATTCACAGCACTGCACCAAGTTTTTACACATATAACCCCCAGTTAGACTGCAGATTCACATAAAGTGGGGAAACTGAGGCATGCATGGAGATTAAGTGATTTGACCAGGGTCGTGCAGTTAATAAGTGTTGGAGCTGCAGTTAAAACTCAGGGATCTGGCCAGGTACGGTGGCTCACACCTGTATCCCAGCACTTTGGGAGGCCGAGGCAGGTGAATCACTTGAGGTCAGGAGTATGAGACCAGCCTGGCCAACATGGCAAAACCCCATCTCTACTAAAAATACAAAAATTAGCTGGGAGGGGTGGCATGCAACTGTAATCCCAGCTACTCAGGAGGCTGAGGCACAAGAATCATCTGAACCCGGGAGGCAAAGGTTGCAGTGAGCCGAGATCACACCACTGCACTTCAGCCTGGGCAACAGAGTGAGACTCTGTCTCCAAAAACAAAAACAAAACAAAAGAAACGGAGGTCTCCCTATGTTGCCCAGGCTGATCTTGAACTCCTGGCCTCAAGCGAATCGGCCACCCAAAGTGCTGGGATTACAGGCGTGAGCCACCATGCATGGAAACTGGTTTCTTTGGAGAAGGGTCTGACTTCCTTATCACTGTTCTCACACCTCTCAAACACGTGGCTATTTGTCACTTCTGGGTAAGAGGATGTGCCATACGGCAGGACCTTATGATCTACATTAAAAAGCTGCTTACCATAAATCCACTTAAAATGGAAATCAAAACGTTTTAATTCTGTGAAATTTTGTGAGATTTGTGGGGAAAAAAAAAAATATGAATCAGACTTTACCTAGAAAGATGATTCCAATAAGTTGGTTTAACTTATGCTTCACTGAATTTAGTTCCTGCAAAATTTTTGCTAACTTTTAACAGCTGAGACAAAATGCGCATCTCATATAAATCACCCATTTTAAATATACAATGCAATGGCTTTTGGTATATTCACAGATCTGCACATCCATCAGCACAGTTTATTTTAGAACATTTTCTTTTTTGTTGTTGTTGAGACAGAGTCTCACTCTGTCGCCCAAGCTGGAGTGCAGTGGTATGATCATGGCTCACTGCAACCTCCGCCTCCGGGGCTGAAGCGATCCTCCTGCTTCAGTGTCCCAAGTAAACAGGACTACAGGTGAGCACCACCAGGCCCAGCTAATTTTTCTAGAGATGAGGGTCTCGCCATGTCACCCAGGCTGGTCTCGTACTCCTCGACTCAAGCAATCTGCCCGCCTCGGCCCCGTAAAGTGCTGGATTACAGGCGTGAGCCACCATGCCTAGCTTTACAACATTTTCATTATACCAAAAGGAAATTCCTCGCTCTTTAGCTATCACCTTCATCTCCCACATCCCCATCCCAGCCAGCCCTAAGAAACCACTAATCTGCTGTCTCTGTGGATTTGCCTGTTCTGGACATTTCACATAAATGGAACCACACACTAGGTGGTCCTTTGTGATTGGCTTACTTCACTTAGCATAATATTTTCAAGGTTCATTCATACTGTAGCATGCATCAGAACTTCAATCCTGTTTATTGCCAAATAATATGCCACTGTAGCCAGGTGCAGTGGCTCACGCCTGTAATCCCAGCAGTTTGGAAGGCCGAGGCAGGTGGATCCCTTAAGGTCAGGAGTTCGAGACCAGCCTGGCCAACATGGTGAAACTTTGTCTCTACTAAAAATACAAAAATTGGCCAAGTGTGGAGGCGGGTGCCTGTAATCCCAGCTACTTGGGAGGCTGAGGCAGGAGAATCGCTTGAATCCAGGAGGCAGGGGTTGCATTGAGCCAAGATCGTGCCACTGCACTCCAGCCTGGGCGACAGAGCAAGACTCCATCTCAAAAAATAAATGAAATACAATAAATAAAATTGCCTACTTTGACATGGAATCGGAAGCCTGACTTTTTAGGTTCTTTCATCAGATCGCAAAGAAACCAACTGCCATTTCCACTGCTGAAGTCTCTCAACAAACATCACTGTGCATTGGTCTGGTCACCAATGGGTGTGTCTTTCCCACAAGTTCTTCCCACATTCTCAACAAAGAAGCAGGAATAATGATTGAAATTTTTCTTTTGGCCAGGCACGGTGGCTCATCCCTGTAATCCCAGCACTTTGGGAGGCCAAGTCGGGTGGATCACAAAGTCAGGAGTTTGAGACCAGCCTGGCCAACACAGTGAAACCCCGTCTCTACTAAAAATACAAAAATTAGCCGGGCGTGGTGGTGCATGCCTGTAATCCCAGCTACTCAAGAGGCTGATGCAGGAGAATCGCTTGAACCTGGGAGGTGGAAGTTGTGGTGAGCCAAGATCGCTCCACTGTACTCCAGTCTAGGCAACAGAGCGAGACTTCCACCTCAAAAAAAAAAAAAAAAAAAAAAAAAAAAAAAAAAAAATTAATTAATTAAATTACATTAAAAAAGGAAAAACAAATTTTTAATTGGTCTCTGCCAGGAAAAAAAGTAGCTTCCACTTAGCAATCAGCTTGTTTTTATCTTACGGAGAGTTAACCTCATAAGTGAACATGTTTCCTTCCTTGTTTGGGCTGCTAGTTAGCTCAGAACCAAAACTGGAATCCACCTCTCCCAACTACATTAAACTTTACGGTTTGTATTTTGTGTACTCACTATATGCATGGCTTAATCTTATATTTTGGTCAGTATTTCTCTGTTTTTCAGTTTTCTCATTTACTGATCTACTTTTATATTGTTGTATGTATGTATCTGAGTAAGCAATCAGAAATGCATTTTTTAAAATTTGAGTTCAGATGAACTTAACCACCATGATGCAATCGGCAAAAGTCAGACTGTGGGAAACTCTAATGAGCAAATGACCCAGTTTCTTGAAAGGGGAAGAAAAGGAAATGGATAGGGAAGCCTAGACTAAAAGCAATTACAAGAACCCTCATACATTGTTCTTGGGAATGTCAAATTCTGCAGCCGCTTGGGAAAGCAGTCTGGTAATTTCTTCAAAAGGTAAACATATACTTAGTATGTAACCCAGCAATTCCATCCCTAGGAATCTAACTGGAGAGAAATGAAAACACACGTCAAAGACTAGTCTATGAATGTTCATAGCAACTGCATTATTCATAGGGCCAAAAACTGGAAGCAATCCATGTGTCCATCGAGTCGTGGATTTATTCTTTTTTTTTATATTTTACTATTTTTAATTTTTTTTTTTTTTTTTTTTTTGAGACAGATTCTCACTCTGTTGCCCAGGCTGGAGTGCAATGGCATGATCTCAGCTCACTGCAACCTCCACCTCTCAGGTTCAAGCGATTCTCCTGCCTCAGCCTCCCGAGTAGCTGGGATTACAGGCATGTGCTACCACACCCAGCTAATTTTTGTATTTTTAGTAGAGATGGGGTTTCACCATGTTGGTCAGGCTAGTCTTGAACTCCTGACCTCAAGCAATCCACCCATCTCAGCCTCCTGAAGTGCTGGGATTACAGGCATGAAACACCTGAAGTGCTGGGATTACAGGCATGAGCCTGGCCCATTTCTACTTTTCTACCAATTTACCAAAATTTCTACCAATTCTACCAAAATTAGCTGGGCGTGATGGTGGGCGCCTGTAATCTCAGCTACTCGGGAGGCTGGAGCATGGCTTGGACCCAGAAGATGGAGGCTGCAGTGAGCTGAGATCCAGCCATTGCACTCTAGCCTGGGTGACAGAGTGAGATTCCATCTCGAAAAAAGTAGAAATAGTCAAGGAGAAAGCAGATGCTGGAGTGAGGATTGACTGCAACTGAAGAAAAATTTTAGGATGATGGAGGTATTCTTTTTTTCTTTTCTTTTTTCTTTTTTTTTTTTTTGGTGAGACAGGGTCTCCACCCAGGCTGGAGTGCAGTGGCACGATCATAACTCACTGCAGCCTTGAACTCCGGGGCTCCACCGATCCTCCCACCTCAGCCTCCCAAGTAGCTGGGGCTACAGGCACACACCACCAGACCCAACTAATTTTTTAAAATTTTTATTTATTTATTTATTTATTTATTTATTTATTTATTTATTTAGAACTGGAGTCTCACTCTGTTCCCCAGGCTGGAGTGCAGTGGCACAATCCTGGCTCACTCAGCCTCCACCTTCCAGGTTCAAGCCATTCTCCTGCCTCAGCCTCCCCAGCAGCTGAGATTATAAGCACTTGACACCACCCCCTGCTAATTTTTGTATTTTTAGTAGAGACAGGGTTTCGCCATGTTGGCCAGGATGGTCTGGAACTCCTAACTTCAGGTGATACGCCCCCACCTTAGCCTCTCAAAGTTCTGGGATTATAGGCATGAGCCACCACACCCAGCTTAATTTTTTTATTTTTTGTAGAGAGGCAGAGGTTGCAGTGAGCAGAGATTGCACCACTGCACTCCAGCCTGGACGACAGAGTAAGACTCTGTCTCAAAAAAAAAAAAAAGTTTTAAAAGACAAACTGCCAGACATGGTGGCTCACACCTATAATCTCACCATTTGGGGAGGCCAAGGAAGGACTGATTGCTTGAGGCCAGGGGTTCGAGAGCAGCCTGGGCAACATAGGGAGACCCCCTATCTCTACAAAAAATACAAAAATTAGGCCAGGCACGGTGGCTCATGCCTGTTAACCCCAGCACTTTGGGAAGGCCGAAGTGGGCAGGTCACCTGAAGTCAGGAGTTCGAGACCAGCCTTGCCAACATGGCAAAACCTCGTCTCTACTAAAAATACAAAAAAATTAGCCGGGCATGGTGGCGCATGCCTATAATTCCAGCTACTCAGGAGGCTGAGGCAGGAGAATGACTTGAACTCAGCAGGCAGAGGTTGCAGTGAGCCGAGATCGTGCCACTGCACTCCAACCTGGGCAACAGAGTGAAACTCCATCTCAAAAAACGAAACAAAACAAAACAAATTAGCGGGCCTGGTGGCACGTGCCTGTAGTCAGGAGGACCACTAGAACCCAGGAGGCTGCAGTGAGCTACGATCGCAGCACTGTGCTCCAGCCTGGGTGAGAGAGCAGGACCCCATCTCTAAAATAAATAAATAAAGATAAACTAAAGAGTCTTTTAAAAAACAAAAATGAAGCTCCGGAGCACAGGTCACTGACGACATCTGGCTGGAATGAGGCAGTGAACATCTAGTTTTCGCCTGCTCAGCATTCATTTCCCCTTCTGCTAACAGGAGTCAGGCTTTGCTTTAAGGAGTGGCCAGCCCTTCCCATGCAGCCTTCCACAGTCTGCCCCTCAAGGTAATATACACCGGTCCACCCTTAGCCCAGGCCTGGGCACAGAACCTCTGCTAAGCCGATCGCTGCTTGGGATCCCTCGGGGATTCCAGATTCCAGTCTCGTATAGAATGATGCAAGAAGGGAAGAGCTCAGAGCGGACTGATCCCTGTGGGGCATCCTGAGACACCAGCCTTGGGTTTTTGCTGCTGAATCCCACAGCAGCCCTGACTCCTGTCTTTTCTGAAGCCTGAATCTTGGCATTCTTCTGTTATGTGAACTACAGGCTAATACATTCCATTTTTGTTTAAGTTGGCTGGGGTTGGTTTCTGTGGCTGAAAACCACAGCACCCCATGGCAGAGCCTCTGCGGATCATCAGCTATTCTGTGTGCTTCTTTTCCTGGCCTGTCTTGGGCTGATACAGCTACACGCCCAGAACCCCTTGGACATTAAGACTTACACAAGCCGTGAGCAGGGCATGGTGGAGTGAGCCTGTGGTCCCAGCTACTCAGGAGGCTGAGATGGGAGGATCATTTGGGCCCAGGAGGTGGAGGCTGCAGTGAGTTATCATTGCACCACTGCACTACAACCTGGGCGACAGAGCAAGACCCTGTCTCAAAAAAAAAAAAAAAAAAAAAAAAATTTCAGCCGGGCGTAGTGGCTCACGCCTGTAATCCCAGCATTTTGGGAGGCCAAGGTGGGTGGATGGGTGGATTATTTGTGGTCAGGAATTCAAGACCAGTCTGGCTAACATGGGGAAACTCCGTCTCTACTAAAAATAGAAAAATTAGGCCAGGTGGGGTGGCGCACGCCTGTAAGTCCAGCACTTTGGGAGGCTGAGGCAGGTGGATGACAAGGTCAAGAGTTCAAGACCAGCCTGACCAACATCGTGAAACCCCGTCTCTACTAAAAATACAAAAATTAGCTGGACGTGGTGGCGCACACCTGTAGTCCCATCTACTTGGGAGGGTGAGGCAGGAGAATCGCTTGAACCCAGAAGGCGGAGGTTGCAGTGAGCCAAGATTGCGCCACTGCACTCCAGCCTGGGCGACAGAGTGAGACTCCATCTCAAAAAAAAAAAAAAAAATTGGCCGAGTGTGGAGGCGGGTGCCTGTAATCCCAGCTGCTCGGGAGGCTGAGGCAGGAGAATCGTTTGAACCTGGGAGTGGGAGGTTGCAGTGAGCCGAGATCTTGCCACTGCACTCCAGCTTGTGCGACAGACCAAGACTCTGTCTGGAAAAAAAACAAAAAAAAAATTCCATGGGAAGCAGTAGCAGGGTAGGAAAATGTAAGCAGTAACGAATGAATTCCTGGAGGCTCCGGATGGACAAGTCTGAGTGTTAAAATCTCCAAGGGGACCCAGCCCTAGAGGGCTCTCATACTTTTGTGTTTTGCTCTTGAAGCCCTACCAGATTTTTACAGTAAAGATCAGAGAAAAACAAAGCCAAACCCTCATGCTTCAGCAGAGGGAAGCAGAACACAGACATTTTGAAATACACCAGAGCGCTCTGCTATTCTTTCCAAGGCCTGCCCTCAAGGAAAACTATCTTACCAGAGCCAGATGGATGGACTGGGGGCGTACCAGAGACTAACCAATTATTAATCTTGAATATGCCTTATTGTCCTCATTTATAAAACCGGGGTAATAGCTATAACCTCATAATGTTGTTGTGAGGATGAAATGATGAATGCTTGCAAAATGCTCTGAGCGGTGCCTTGGTACACAGCACCTGCTTGATATACGTGTGTCTGACATCATCATTATTATCATCATCCCCTGCCCCCAGATGGGGCAGAGATGTGGACATCGGAGCAACTCTGGATCCCGATGGACGTCCAGTCCTCAAACTCAGTCCAGTCCTAGGGTTCCCAGTTGAGCAGCTTTTGGGAGCTTCTGTGAATCTGGTGTTTGGGCTGTGATGATTCTTGCTTTTCTCGTTTCCAAATCTATTCTTGCCAAATAAGCTGCATGTCTTGAGGTAACATGAGTGAGTTTCTGAGTGTCTCACACCCTCATTGACATTCTCTCTCTCTCTCTCTCTCTCTCTCTCTCCCCTGTCTCTAAGACAGCATTTGTCTCTGTCATCCAGGCTGGAGTGCAGTGGCGCTGTCACAATTCATGGCAGCCTCAACTGCCTGGGCTCAACTGATCCTCCTGCCTCAGCCTCCAGAGTACTTGGGCCCACAGGCACGCACCACCACACCCGGCCAATTTTTTAAATTATTTGTAGAGATGAGATCTCCCTATGTTGCCCAGGCTGGTCTCAAACTCCTGGGTTCAAACAATCTCCCTGCCACAGCCTCCCAAAGTGCTGGGATTACAGGCATGAGCCACTGCACCCAGCCAACATCATCCATTTTAATCCTCATTTTATAGTAAGGGAAACTGAAGCCCCGAGAGGCCAATAACTTGTCTGAGGTCACACAGCTTGTTAATCATGAAGCTGCCTCCAAAATTTACACCCCTCCCGTGGCACCATCATGCTGCTTTGATTTAACATAGCGATGCAAGCATCTCAGCCTGTTTTGCTTAACCTCTCCATCCAGGTTAGGGATGGACTGACTCAAATTGCTTCTATTGTTATCACTAGTATTTTGTATGGCTGTTGAATAAATGTATGGAACATCAACTGCCCTCATTAACTCCCCTGCTGGTATCCACACCCCTGTGTAGTCCCCTCCCATACTGAATTAGGCTGACTTGTGTAAACACTAGGCAGAACTAGATTTCCGGGACCAGATCATAAAAGACCCTCTGGCTTCTCTTTGCTCTTTCACGAAGTCCTTGCTGCAAGGGAAGCCATGTTGTGAGGATGCTCAAGCAGCCCAGTGGAGAGGTCACATGACCTCCCACCAATAACAGCACCAACTTCCCTGGTGTATAAGGGGCCACCTCAGAAGTGGAGCCTCCAGGCTCAGGTAAATTTCAGCTCCAGCTAACATCTTGATGCAACCTTACAAGAGACCCCTGAGCCAGACCCACCCAGCTGAGTTATTCCTAAATTTCTGAGCCACAGGAACTGTAAGATGATAAATGTTTACCATTTAAAGCCACGAGGTGAGGAGTCATTTGCCACGAAGCAATAAATGAGTAACATATAACACTTCTGTCTTTTTTCCAAGTCCCAACGCCAGTATATTTCATCAGGAATATTTTTCCCCATGCTTTGGTTTGAACATGTTTCCTGTGGTGTCAGAGTCAGATGTATATTTTCCTGAATTGGTGTTTAAGAAATATGTATGAGTTCTAAATGACGGGGTGGCTGTGAAAGAAAAGCAAGTTCACCTGTTGGAAGCAAGCTGAGGAAACAGGGTTCATCTCTCTTAGATTTTTAGGCTATGGTCTCGAATGGATAAGGAAGTGTTTCCACAGAAGATAATTCTGTGCCTTACACACAGGCACACACATGCGTACACACACACACATACATGTGTGCACACTCATGCATGCACACACATGCACATATGCACACACACACACACTTTTGGTCTCCTTGTCTTTTGCAATGATACCAAAGTGCAGTACTTTTCAGGAATGGTCAGAGTTTTCATCACTGTGTGATGAGAAATCCTAGAGACTCAGTAAACAGGCAGGAAGCAAGACTGGGGACACAGGAAGGATCCTCGGAGGATACAGAAGCCGTAGGAGGTGACATTCAGTGGACAGGAAAAGGAAGAGGATGAGAAGACAGAAGAATGGTCCAAGTTCCCCGATCATTCGCCAAATAGCTACTAAGCTCCAGGTCTTCAAAGATTTCAGATTCTGAGACTTCTGTTTTGCTTCGTCAGCCTGCTTTCAGACTCAGCCAGTGCTGGGGTTCAGGGAATTCCATAAAGACCCTTTCTTGTGATGGGGCTGTATTCTGCTGCCTTGCACATGTCCACCTGGGAGCAATGGTCAAACCAAGGACCCTTTGGGCTTAAGGCAGAAGAATGACCCCATCATCGCTTCTTCGTGGGTCTTGTACAGCTACTGTGTGCTCGGCACATGGTGCATGGTGTGATTCCTAGATTTTGGAAGAAAAAGGAAAGACAAGGTGGAGGAATAGCGCAGCTATACCTCATTTTCTAGAGCAGCACCGTCCAATAGAACTTTCTGCAGTGATGGAAGTGTTCTTCCTCTGCACTGATCAATACGGTAGCCATTAGCCACCTGAGCCTAGAGGCTTTGCTTCTGAGGTGGCCCCTTATACACCTGGTGCTGTTATTGGCAGGAGGTCATGTGACCTCTCTACTGAGCTGCTTAAGCATCCTCACAGCATAGCTTCTCTTGCAGCTAGGACTCCATGAGAGAGCAAAGAGAAGCCACAAGGGTCTACTAAGCACTTGAAATGTGGTGCCTGCCATGGAGGAGTGGAATGTTTAATTTTATCTAATTTTAATTAGAGTGTAAGTTTAGGTAGTCATATATGGCTAGTGGCTTCTGAATTGCATGGCACAGCTCTTAGGCCTTGGTTTGGGTTTATAAACACAGTCTCTCTAAAGATTTATAAAAACTTTTGGCAGGGCATGGTGGCTCACACCTGTAATCCCAGCACTTTGGGAGGTCAAGGCGGGTGGATCACCTGAAGTCAGGAGTTCGAGACCAGCCTGGCCAACATGGTGAAACCCCGTCTCTACTAAAAATACAAAAATTAGCCAGGCATGGTGGCGGGTGCCTGTAATCCCAGCTACTCGAGAAGCTGAGGCAGGAGAATCACCTGAACCCAGGAGGTGGAGGTTGCAGTGAGCCAAGATCCCACCACTGCACTCCAGCCTGGGCAGCAGAGCAAGACTGCGTCTCAAACAACAACAACAACAACAATAACAAACAACAACAACAAGCTTTTAAATTGGCCAGGCACTGTGGCTCACTGAGTGTAATCTTAGTACTTTGGGATGCTGAGGTGAGAGGACTGCTTGAGCCCAGGAGTTCAAGACCAGCCTGGACAATATAGTGAGACCCTGTCTCTACAAAAAACAAATGTTTTTAAAACTAGCCGCAGCTGGGTGTGGTGGCTCAAGCCTGTAATCCCAGAACTTTGGAAGGCCAAGGCGGGCAGATTACTTGAGGCCAGGAGTTTGAGATCAGCCTGGCCAACATGTTGAAACCCTGTCTCTACTAAAAATACAAAAATTAGCTGGGCATGATGGCGAGTGCCTATAATACCAGCTACATGGGAGGCTGAGGTGGGAGAATTGCTTGAACCTGGGAGGCAGAGGTTGCAGTGAGCTGAGATCACTCAGACTCCATCTGGGGGAAAAAAAAAAAAAAGAAAAAGAAACTAGCCGGGCATGGTGGCACGTGCGTGTGGTCCCAGCTACTCAGGAGACCAAGGTGGGAGGATTGCTTGAGCCTGGGAGGTCGAAGCTCCAGTGAGCTATGATCACGCTACTGCACTCCAGCATGGGTGACAGAGTGAGAACCTGTCTCAAGAAAAAGAAAAGTGGCTGGGCGTGGTGGCTCACGCCTGTAATCCCAGCACTTTGGGAGGCCGAGGCAGGCGGATCACGAGGTCAGGAGATCGAGACCATCCTGGCTAACACGGTGAAACCCCGTCTCTACTAAAAATACAAAAAAAAAAATCAGCTGGGCGAGGTAGCAGGCGCCTGTAGTCCCAGCTATGCAGGAGGCTGAGGCAGGAGAATGGCGTGAACCCCGGGGGGGAGCCTGCAGTGAGCCGAGATCACGCCACTGCACTCCAGCCTGGGCAACAGCGAGACTCCGTCTCAAAAAAAAAAAAGAAAAGAAAAGAAAAAGAATAAATCCACTATTATATTTTTGTACAAGTTTTTGTGTCAACATAAAGTTTTCAGTTCACTTGGGTAAACAGCTAGGAATGAGATTGGGGGATCTTGCAGTAAGTGTAGCTTAACATTATAAGAAACTGCCAAGCTGTTTTTCAAAGCTGCTGTACCATTTTTTTTAATCTTTTAAAAAATATTTATTTATTTTCAGGCAGGGTCTTGCTCTGTTGCCCAGGCAGGAGTACAGTGGTAAGATATAGCTCATTGCAGCTTCTACCTCCTAGGTTCAAGGGTTCCTCCTGCCTCAGTCTCCCACATTGCTGGGACTACAGGCATGTTCCACCACATTCTGATAATTTTTTATTTTTTATAGGGATGGGGGTCTCACTGTGTTGCCCAGGCTGGTGTCAAACTCCTGGCCTCAAGCAATCCTCCTGCCTCGGCCTCCCAAAGTGCTGGGATGACAGGCACGAGCCCCCACACCCTTCTAGCTGTACCATTTTGCATGCCATTGGCAACGTAAGAGAGTTCCAGTTGCTCCACATTCTCACCAACAGTTGCTATTGTCAGTTTTGTTTTCTAAGGAATGTTAATAGTTGTGTAGTGATAGCTCATTGTGGTTTTAAGTTGCTCCCTAATAATAACATTGATCATCTTTTCATATGCTTGCTTGTCACCCATAATTTTTTTTTTTTTTTTTTTGAGACAGAGTCTTGTTCTGTCGCCCAGGCTGGAGTGCAGTGGCACGATCTCGGCTCACCACAACCTCCACCTCCTGGGTTCCGGCGATTCTCCTGCCTCAGCCTCCTGAGTAGCTGGGACTACAGGGGCCTGCCACCATGCCCAGCTAATTTGTGTGTGTGAGTGTATTTTTAGTAGAGATGGGGTTTCACCATGTTGGCCAGGCTGGTGTCAAACTCCCGATCTCAGGTGATCCACCCATCTCAGCCTCCCAGAGTGCAAGCATGAGCCACCGTGCCTGGCCCCATATACCTTCTTTGGAGAAGTATCTGTTCACATCTTTTGCCTAATTTTTAAATTAATTAATGTATTTTTAGAGGCAGGGTCTCGCTCTTGTTGCTCAGGCTGGAGTACAGTGGCACAATCATGGCTCACTGAAGCCTCGACCTCCCAGGCTCAAGCAATCCTCCCGCCTCAGTCCCCCGAGGAGCTGGGACTACAGGCATGCGCCACCACACCCAGCTAATTTTTGTATTGTTGTAGAGATGGGGTTTCACTATGTTGGCCAGGCTGGATTTGCCGATTTTTTAATGGACTGTTTCTCTAGATATTTTATTGCCTCTTTAACAATAAAATTAATTAAACTCCCTCTTTCACACAGCCTTAACTTTGTGTAGTGGTCTTGTGGATGGCTTACTGCCTTGGAGTTAATTTTGTTCCTTCTCATTTCTGCTACCAGCTTCACAGGCTTCTGCTAAGGTAAGAGCCTGGGTATGGTGGAGCTTGAAAAGGTTAACTCACTCTTCCTTTGTAACCCCCTTTTTTTTTTTTAATGGAGTCTTACTCTGTCACCCAGGCTGGAGTGCAATGGCACAATCTCAGTTCACTGCAACCTCCACCTCCTGGGTTCAAGTGATTCTCCAGCCTTGCCTCCTGAGTAGCTGGGATTACAGGCGCGTGCCACCACACCTGACTAATTTTGTATTTTAGTAGAGATGGGGTCTCACCATGTTGGCCAGGCTGGTCTCAAACTCCTGACCTCAGGTGATCCCACCCTCCTCAGCCTCCCAAAGTGCTGGGATTACAGGCATGAGTCACCACGCCGGGCTGCAACCTTTTTACTTTTCTTTTTTGTTTTGTTTTTGTTTTGAGACAGAATCTCATTCTGTCACCCAGGCTGGAGTGCAGTGGTGTGATCATAGCTCACCACAGCCTTGACCTCCCAGGCTCAGCCTCTTGAGTAGCTAGGACTACAGGTGTGCGCCACCATGCCTGGCCAATTTTTGTATTGTTTTGTAGAGATGGTGGGGGGTCTCGCTATGTTGCCTAGGCTGGTCTGCAACTCACGGACTCAAGCAGTCCTCCTGCCTCAGCCTCCCAAAGTACTGGTGTGAGCCACCGGGCCAGCTATTCTTCTTTTTTTGAGAGCATGCTTTGTGAAACAGCTTTCACATGCCCTCTGGACCTGGAGAGAGTGAGAGAAGAATTCAGTTTCTAACATCTTGGTTGGTCAATGCCTTTTTACTGGTCCTTTTTAAACCTTCCCTGTGGAAGCTACCAATATATCCAATGACTGACTGCGTAAGGAAAAAGGAATGGCAAATGATTAAATCCATGTCTGGACTTGTCAAGGTCACAGGGAGTTGGCCTCATGAACTCCTTGCAGTATTATTGTACAGTGTTTTGCTCCTTGGGGAAAAACATCATCTAGGTTTGTCAGTTTGTGCACAATTCTTTCTTTGTTTCTTTTTTTTTTTTTTTTTGAGATGGAGTCTTGCTCTGTCGCCAGGCTGGAGTGCAGTGGCGCGATCTCGGCTCACTGCAACCTCTGCCTCCCTGGTTCAAGTGATTCTCCTGCCTCAGCCTCCCAAGTAGCTAGGACTACAGGTGCACGGCACCATGCCTGGCTAATTTTTTTGTATTTTAGTAGAGACAGCGTTTCACCGTGTTGTCCAGGCTGATCTCGATCTCCTGACCTCGTGATCTGTCCCCCCTCACCCTCCCAAAGTGCTGGGATTACAGGCCTGAGCCACCGTGCCCAGCCTCTTTCTTTCTTTTCTTTTCTTTTTTTTTTGAGACAGGGTCTCATTCTGTCCCCCAGGCTGGAGTGCAGTGGTATGGCGATCTTGCTCACCGCAGCCTCGACCTCCGGAGCTCAAGTGATCTTCCAGCCTCTGTCCCCTAAGTAGCTGGGATCACAGCCATGTGCCACCACACCTGGCTAATTTTTTGTATTTTTTGTAGAGACAGGGTTTCACTGCATTGCTCAGGCTGGTGTCAAACTCCCGACTTCATTTGATCTATCCACCTCGGCCTCCCAAAGTGCTGGGATTACAGGCATGGGCCGCCTTGCCTAGCCTACAGTTTGTTTTTTTTTTTTTTTTTTGAGACGGAGTCTCGTTCTGTCGCCTAGGCTGGAGTGCAGTGGCGCAATCTCAGCTCACTGCAATCTCTGCTTCCCAGGTTCAAGTGATTCTCCTGTCTCAGCCTCCTGAGTAGCTGAGATTACAGGTGCCCACCACCATGCCCGGCTAATTTTTGTATTTTAGTAGAGACGCGGTTTCACCATGTTGGCCAGGCTGGTCTCAAATTTCTGACCTCAGGTGATCCCACCCGCCTTGGCCTCTCAAAGTGCTGGGATTACAGGCATGAGCCACCACGCCCAGCCTACAATTCTTTACATTTAATATTGTTAGGCCTATGGTGCCTGGAGGTACATACATGCCTCTTTTCATTAAATAAATCTGTCAGTAAGAAGTCAGAAGTCATCTCAGTGAGTCCAAAGGAAGAGACCGTATGAGGAGATTGTATGTAAATCTCTCTCTTTACAATTGTGGTAAAATACACATAACATAAAATTTAACATGTTAACCGTATTTTTTTTTTTTTTTTTTTTTTGAGACGGAGTCTCACTCTGTCTCCAAGGCTGGAGTGCGGTGGCGCAATCTTGGCTTACTAAAACCTCTGCTCCCTGGGTTCAAGTGATTCTCCTGCCTCAGCCTCCTGAGTAGCTGAGATTACAGGCGCACACCACCACGCCCGGCTAATTTTTGTATTTTAGTAGGGACGGGGTTTCACCATGTTGGTCAAGCTGATCTCAAACTCTTGAGCTCAAGTATCTGCCTGCCTCGGCCTCTCAAAGTGCTGGGATTACAGGCATGAGCCACCGCGCCCTGCCATCTGAACCATTTTTAAGCGCACAGATCAGTGGCATCAAGCACATTCACAGTGTTGTGCAACCAACACCATCACCCACCTCCAAAATGTTCTCATATTCCCAAACAGAAACTCTGTCCCTATTTGACAGTAACTCCCCGTCTCCCCTCTCCCAGTCCTCGGCACCCAGCGTTCTACTTTCCGTCTCTATGAATCTGACTGCCCAAGGGACCCCATAGAAGTGGAATCACATTTGTCTTTCTGTGACCAGCTTATTTCACTGAGCATAATGTCCTCAAAGCTCATCACTTCACATGTCACGTATGTCAGAGTTTCCTTCCTTTTCAAGTCTGAATCATACCCCACTGGATGTGGTACCACAGGGGTAAACGCACACTTGGATTGCTTCCACCTTCTGGCTTTCATGAATAAATAATGCTGCCGTGAACACAGCGTGCAAGGATCTCTTCAAGACCCTGCTTGCAATTCTTCAGGGTATAAACCCAGAAGTGGAAGTCTGCATTGCATCTTATGGGAACTCTAGTTTATTTATTTATTTATTTGTTTATTTATTGAGACAGAGCTTTGCTCTATCACCCAGGCTGGAGCGCAATGGCACGATCTCGGCTCACTGCAACCTCTGCCTTCCAGGTTCAAGCAATCCTCATGCCTTAGCCTCCCGAGTGGCTGGGACAGGTGCACACCACCACGCCCAGCTAATTTTTTTGTATTTTTGGTAGCGACAGGGTTTCACCGTGTTGGCCAGGCTGGTCTGAAACTCCTAACCTCAGGTGATCACCCACCTCAGCCTCTCAAAGTGCTGGGATTACAGGTGTGAGCCACTGGGCCTGGCCTAGTTTTAACTTTTTGAGGACCCTCCATGCTGTTTCCCACAGAGGCTGCCCTGTCTTCCATTCCCACCAACAGTGTGTGTAAATGCCTTTGCAGGAAATCAGTATCTCCTGCATCCCTCTGCTTCTCTGCACCTCTCTCCTTTTGCCTCTCTCGCTGGTCTCCAGCTTCCTGAGCAACCTCCGCCGTCACTCTGACCTATTTCCAGTTCAGGATCCCCATGGCAGCTAGAGTGACTGCATTTCAGATACTGCATGTCGGTGTGCCTGCTGTCTTGCACTTAAAGCCCCTCAGTGGCTTCCCATTGCTCTCAGATCAGCCCCAGATCCTATAGGACCCACCTCAGCCCTTCTTCCATCCTGGTTCAGCTGAACATGGCCACTCGGTTCCACACAGTGACCACCTGCCTACCCTCCACGGCCCATCCTTCCTCCTGTATCACACACAGTTCCCTGGCAGGGGCACTGCCCTCACAGTCCCACGCCACTTCCCTAATCAGGCATCCCTTAGACCTCAAGGAGGAGCCCCCTGACTCTGTTTACCATCCCCCCTACCTCAATCAAGCAGGTACTCTAGTTACTGCTCCTGCAAAAAATGCATTCCTTGGCCAGCCACGGTGGCTCACGCCTGTAATCCCAGCCCTTTGGGAGTCCGAGGCAGGCGGATCATGAGGTCAAGAGATCGAGACCATCCTGGACAACATGGTGAAACCCCGTCTCTACTAAAAATACAAAAATTACTTAGGCATGGTGGCGCACACCTGTAGTCCCAGTTACTTGGGAGGCTGAGGCAGAAGAATCACTTGAACCCCGGAGGCAGAGGTTGCAGTGAGCTGAGATCGCACCACTGCACTCCAGCTTGGCAACACAGCGAGACTCTGTCTCAAGAAAAAAAAAAAATGCTTTCCTTGCCTCCCAAACACTTATCTCTCCATGCACATATTCAAGACTGAGAGATGAGATTAATACCTATTTCAGTCCCAGACTGGAGTGTGAGTGTGCAGGTCAGGGAAGCTCCCGCCTTAGACAGGCCCAGTCTCTCGTCTACACTTGCACGTCACCATGCACCAGTCCCTCACCGGATGTATCACAGCTGTGACTTGATTTTACTTTTACTAGGATGTGTCTTTGATTTATGTCTGTATCTCCCCCTCGAATATAAGCTCCACCAGGGTGGAAACTGTGTCTCCTTTCCCACCCTTAATAATTCGTAAATGAGGGAAATGTGGAAACTGCACCGCCTTTTTAGAGGAACCTGAATTGGTAATGGAGGACCAGGCTACTGAAGTCGCAAAGGGATCCCAATGATGCCCACGTTTTCCACTCCCTGTTTTCAGCTAAGATTTCTCTCTGGGGTATTCTCTCAGATCTGTCTTGCCTGGATCTAGCGTATTGAATGAGTGAAGGGCTTCAAAAAGAGAGATAGGCTGGGTGTGGTGGCTCACGCCTGTAACCCAGCATTTTGGGAGGCTGAGGTGGCAGACTGCTTGAGCCCCAAAGTTGGAGACCAACTTGGGCAATATAATGAGACCCCGTCTCTATAAAAAAATTGTAAAAAGGCCAGGTGAGGCAGCTCACGCCTACAACCCCAGCACTTTAGGAGGTCGAGGCGGGTGGATCACCTGAGGTCAGGAGTTTGAGACCAGCTTCACCAACATGGTTGAAACCCCGTCTCTACTAAAAATACAAAAATTAGCTGGGTGTGGTGGCAGATGCCTGTAATCCCAGCTACTTGGGAGGCTGAGGCAGGAGAATCGCTTGGACCCGGGAGGCAGAGGTTGCAATGAGCCGAGACTGCACCATTACACTCCAGCCTGGGCGACAGATTAAGACTCTGCCTCAAAAAAAAAAAAAAAAAAATTAAAAATTAGTTGGGCATGGTGGCTCATAGTCCCAGCTACTTGGGAGGGTGAGGTGGGAAAATCACCTGAGCCCTGGAGCTTAAGGCTGCAGTGAGCTATGATCGTACCACTGCACTCCAGCCTGGGCGACAGAGTGAGACCCTGTCTCAAAAGAAAAAGACAAGAAAGAGAGAGAAGGAAGGAAGGGAGGGAGGGAGGGAAAGAGAAGGAAGGAAGGAAGGAAGGAAGGAAGGAAGGCAGGCAGGCAGGCAGGCAGGCAGCCGGGCGCGGTGGCTCCCGCCTGTAATCCCAGCACTTTGGGAGGCCGAGGCGGGCGGATCACCTGAGGTCGGGTGTTCAGGACTAGTCTGACCAACATGGAGAAACCCCATCTCTACTAAAAAAATACAAAATGAGCTGGGCCTGGTGGTACATGACTGTAATCCCAGCTACTTGGGAGGCTGAGGCAGGAGAATTGCTTGAACCCAGGGGGCGGAGGTTGCGGTGAGCCAAGATCGCACCATTGCACTACAGCCTGGGCAACAAGAGCGAAACTCCATCTCAAAAAAAAAAAAAAAAAGAAGGAAGGAAGGGAAGAAAGAAAGGAAGGGAAGGAAGGAAGGAAGGGGAAGGGAAAGAGGGAAGGGAAGGAAGGAAAGGAAGGATGGAAGAAAGGAAAGGAAAGGAAGGAAGGAAAGGAAGGAAAGAAAGGGAGGGAGGAAGGAAGGAAAGAAAGGAAGGGAGGGAGGAAGGAAGGAAAGAAAGGAAGGGAGGAAGGAAGGGAGGGAAGGAAGGAAGGAAAGCGAAGGGAAGGAAGGGAAGGGAAGGAAGGAAAAGGAAGGAAGGAAGGAAGGGAAGGGAAGGAAGGAGAGGAAGGGAAGGGAAGGGAGGGAGGGAGGAAGGGAAGGAAGGAAGGAAAGGAAGGAAGGAAAGAAGGGAGGGAAGGAAGGAAGGAAAGAAAGGAAGGGAGGGAGGAAGGAAGGCAGGGAAGGAAGGAAGGAAAGCGAAGGGAAGGAAGGGAAGGGAAGGAAGGAAAAGGAAGGAAGGAAGGGAAGGAAGGGAAGGGAAGGAAGGAGAGGAAGGGAAGGGAGGGAGGGAGGAAGGGAAGGAAGGAAGGAAAGAAGGGAGGGAAGGAAGGAAGGAAAGAAAGGAAGGGAGGGAGGAAGGCAGGGAAGGAAGGAAGGAAAGCGAAGGGAAGGAAGGGAAGGGAAGGAAGGAAAAGAAAGGAAGGAAGGAAGGGAAGGGAAGGAAGGAGAGGAAGGGAAGGGAGGGAGGGAGGAAGGGAAGGAAGGAAGGAAAGGAAGGAAGGAAAGAAGGGAGGGAAGGAAGGAATGAAGGGGAAGGGAAGGGAAGGAAGGAAGGAAAGGGAAGGAAGGAAGGATCAGGGATTCAGGGATGGATCTCAAGTGGTCTTCAGCTACAGTAGAGTATGATGACGTTTAATCTGAGGGCTTAAGAATGATCAGGCCTGGCACTGTGGCTTACATGCGTAATCCCAGTGCCTTGGGTGGTCGAGATAGATAGATCGCTTGCGACCAGGAGTTCGAGACCAGCCTGGCCAACATAGCAAGACCCTGTCTCTATAAAAAGTAAACAAATTAGCTGGGCGTGGTGGCACTTGGGAGGCAGAGGCAGGAGGGTCACTTGAGCACAGGAGGTGGAAGTTGCAGTGAGCTATGATTTTGCCACCGCACTCCAGCCTGGGCGACAGAGCGAGGTTAAAATATAAACATATGTATTATATATAATACACACATATTTTATCTTCTATCTTACACTTTAGGGTTGGGGGCCTGAAGTGGCTGGGGCGGGGACACTGCTGAGGTCATCCGTCCCTTTCCCCAATGACCCAGGCTCAAAACTTTCCGGCTGGGCATTTCGGGGGTCCCCTGTTCCCCTCGGATGGAGGAAAGGGTGCCCGCCGCCTGCAGCCCCGCGGGGAGGGGGCGAGATGCGCCGGGCCCAGCTCTCCGGGGGAACCGCCGGCCCTGCCGGCACAGGCCTCGCCCCCAGCCCCCAGCTGGCGCGCGCCGCGTGGGCTGCGCTGGGCGGGACCGGCGGGCGGGCGAGGCGAGGCGCACAGTGGGCTGGGAGGCTCCGCTCCGCGCCGGCGCGATCTGGCCCGGGTTTCCGCGCCCGCCCAGCGCCCCGGCCTCCCCGCCCCCCGCGCCGCCGCTGCTGCCGCCGCCGCCGCCGGAGGCCGCTCGGAGCCGCGCGAACATGGCCGAAGTCGGCGAGGACAGCGGCGCCCGCGCCCTGCTCGCGCTGCGCTCGGCGCCCTGCAGCCCCGTGCTGTGCGCCGCAGCCGCCGCCGCCGCCTTCCCCGCGGCCGCACCCCCGCCGGCCCCCGCGCAGCCCCAGCTCCCGCCCGGGCCGCCGCCGCCGCCGCCGCCTCCGCTGCCTCCGGGCGCGATCGCGGGCGCGGGCTCCTCCGGGGGCTCCTCCGGGGTATCCGGGGACTCCGGGGGCGCGGGCGCGGCGCCGGCCCTGGTGGCCGCGGCGGCCGCCTCGGTGCGGCAGAGCCCGGGGCCGGCGCTGGCGCGGCTGGAGGGCCGCGAGTTCGAGTTCCTCATGCGCCAACCCAGCGTCACCATCGGCCGCAACTCGTCGCAGGGCTCGGTGGACTTGAGCATGGGCCTGTCCAGCTTCATCTCGCGGCGCCACCTGCAGCTCAGCTTCCAGGAGCCGCACTTCTACCTGCGCTGCCTCGGCAAGAACGGCGTCTTCGTGGACGGGGCCTTCCAGAGGCGCGGCGCGCCCGCCCTGCAGCTGCCCAAGCAGTGAGTGCCCCCCGCGACCCCCGCCGCCCGCACCCGGGGCTCACCCACGACCTCGATCTCTGAGGCCCGGGCCTGGGGATCCCCCTCCAGCTTCCTCGGCCTCGACCCCCACCCCCGACCCACCCCCGGTAACCCCCGAGCGGCCTGGACTCCGGGGTCAACCCCGACCCCCGCCTCCTGGGTCCCTAGGGTCACCCCGTCCCCGATTCTGGAGGCTCCGGCCTGAGGATCTCCTCCACTTTCCGGGGCCTGGATACCCCGTCGCTCCCGACTCCCACCGGCCTGGACTCTGGGGTCAACCCCGACCCACACCTTGCGGTTCCTGGGGTCACCCCTGACCTCATCTCCCACCGGCCTGGGCTCCTGGAGCCACCCATACCCCAAGCCGATCTAGCTGGGCCTCTTAGACCCCTGACCCAGATCCCTGCTGCCCCCCAACTCCCATCGACCTGGACTCCGAGGTCATTCTGAACTCCCACTGGCCTGGATCCCTGGGGTCATCTACGTCCCCACCCCGCCTAAACACGCAAGGTCAACCGCGACCCCACTTCCTAGGCCACCCCGGAGTCACCCCTGACCACTAACCCCACAAGCCTGGGCTCGCAGGGCCACTCCCACCCCAGCTCCACCCAGCTGGGTTACTGAGGTCACCGTGACCCCAGTCCCTGCTGCCTGGGCCTAGGGATCACCCTCAACCCTTCCAGGTCACCCTGGACCCCCACCAGCTTGGACTCCAGGGTCACCCCAGCCTGACCTGGTTCTCAGGACCACCCCGGACCCCCACCAGCCAGGGCCTCAAGTCACCCCAGTGCCTGATCCCTGCCGTCCTGGACCCCAGTGGCCACCCCTGACGCTGTCTGGTCTGGACCCTTGGGCCACCCCCACCCCATCCAGTCTGGGTCCTGGGGGACCCCAACACACCCACCGAGGACAGTGGGAGGGTGTTGCTCCGGGAAGTGCGAGGTCCCTAGGAGTGTGGGCTGTGCTGAAGGAGCAGAGGCCTGGCGGGGAGGGGCGAGGACAGGAAGCCCGTGCCTCAGTTTACCTCCCCAACGAGTGCTCCTTGGATGGAGTATCGGGACCCCAAGGGTGAATTAGATTCCCCTGGGCTCGAGGTCGTCAGGGCAGAGAGACCTAGCTGGGCCTGGACGGCTGCCCAGGCCTGTCGGTGCCTTTTCGTAGCATCCCGTGGTCACCTCCCGCCCATTCCGGTTCCCTCCTTTCCAGCTCCACCGCCCTCCGCACCCTCTGCTCTGCCCCGGACCTCAAGGTCTGTTGATCAGGAGAAAGCCTGTTTAATTACTCATTTCCTCTGGAGCCACTTTCTTTTTCTATTTAGTGATTGCCTCTAACTCATCACCAGTGTTTATATTTCTTCAATGTGGTTCTTGTTCAGGGTTGTCTGTCTAATTACTCCCTTTTATAAACGCCGTGCGTCTGGGGAATTTTTGCTGGGGTAATTCCCAGGGCCCAAAGTTTGTGTCTGTAAACTTCTCCCCTTTTTTAGAGTCTTGGCATGTTTGGTTACAAATATCGCATTGAATAATTTAAAATGCAACATCAACAATGACTCACTCCCTCTTGGGGCGTGAGAGGGGAAGTATACCTTATTCTAACCGTGCTGAAAGGTGTGCATTTTGGTAAAGTCAGAACTCAGGAGATAACAAAGTTGTTCTTTGCCTCAGTTATTAGTGTGTTCTCTCTCTTCCATAACCAATACACTCTCTGTTTGGGGCCATTAAATGCATTTCCAGGCCACTCTCCCCTCCAGTAAGAAAATGACAGGTAGGCTCCCCAGGCCCCCCTTAGAGGCCTGCTTTACAGACGCACCTTTATATAACTCAGGTTCACTAAGTACTTCCATTAAACAGTCTTGTTTTCAGGTTTCCTGCCCCGGCCGTGGAAACAGGTACACTCCCGAGTCAGACCCAGCTTTAGTGAATCTTGAAGGAGGCTTTCACGGTATTTTTTTTTTCTCCTAACTCAAGCAGAAAAAATTTCGACCTCAAATCGTCTACGAATAGGCCAGTAGCAAGCCTGTTATTTATGAGATGTTATCAGTGTATACAGTCCTTGCACATTTATGCTCCAGGGAGCTCGTGTTCTCAGTGGGTGCATTACCAGGCATCGTGGTGGAGCTGTCAGGCTACACAGATGCCCGCCGGCTGACTTGGTGCATTAGATGTGCGTGAAGTGCTCGGTCCACTGTGCGTCTGTTTTTATTTGACTTCACCTGCACATATGAGCAATATCTATGTAGGCAGCAATGTAAAATTTACAAGAACAAAGCAAATGTGCAGAAGGAAAAACATTTAAGTGGATGTCCATGTCCACCCTCCTAGAAAAGAGCTATTTGCTTTTTTTTTTTTTTTTTTTTTTTTGTCATGGAGTCTCGTTCTGTTGCCCAGACCGGAGTGCAGTGGCTCACGGCAAACTCCACCTCCCGAGTTCAAGCGATTCTCCTGCCTCAGCCTCCTGAGTAGCTGGGACTACAGGCGCATAACACCACACCTGGCTAATTCTTTGTATTTTTAGTAGAAATGGAGTTTCACCGTGTTAGCCAAGATGGTATCGATCTCCTGACCTCGTGATCTGCCTGCCTCAGCTTCCCAAAGTGCTGGGATTACAGGCGTGAGCCACTGCGCCCGGCCTCACTTTTTCTTTTTCTTTTTTTTTTTTTAATTTTAGAAAACTTACACCTAAGCAGTCACATATGTAGAACAGGCTGTCATAAACTTTTTTGGTTAGGTAAAGATTCCTAAGCCTGGCCGGGCTTAAGCCTGGACTACAGGCTCACGCCTGTAATCCCAGCACTTTGGGAGGCCAAGGTGGGTGGATCACTTGAGTTCAGGGGTTCAAGACCACCCTGGCCAATGCGGCAAAACCTCGTCTCTACTAAAAATACAAAAATTAGCCGGACGTGGTGGGTCGCGCCTGTAGTCCCAGCTACTTGGGAGGCTGAGACAGAAGAATCGCTTGAACCCGGGAGGCGGAGGTTGCAGTGAGCTGAGATCACGCCACTGCACTCCAGCCTGGGCAACAGAGCAAGACTCCATCTCAATAAAAAACAAAACAAAACAAAACAAAACAAAAAACGATTCTTAAGCCTATTATGTTGAAAGTCATCAAGAAATTTTAAGGATTTCAGCGCAAAGAAGTTAGATGCATAAGTTTTTGTCACCCTGAATGGGAAATTCATAGCCAAATGTCAGGAATTACTGTCTGTTTTCTCTCCGGGTTTGGTACCTGGTATTGCCACTGCCACTGGAAATTGTGAATTTCTTTACTGTAAACTACAAATTCTCTTGCTGTGTTGGAATGTGATTGCCTTGGACGTGCTTGGATTTGGTGGGAGGTCTGTTGTATTGGTGCCCACACCATCTTCCAAAGCTGTGTCGTCTGGGGCCACCCTCTTCACCTTGGGACAGGTACATGCCACACACACTTCCAGTAGAGCTCCCACTCAGGAAGGATGCCAGAATTCAACCCCTATTTGTTACTGGAAGTATATAATTCCAAATCTTCAGTATTTTTAATTATTGGCGGGGAAAAAAAAATGACTTGTGACCCAGCTTAGAGCTGATCTTGCTCCACTGGGTGTCTGACGCTACGCGTGGTGGGTAAGCTTTTCACCAGAGCTCCCAGGCACAGGGGGAGTGTGCGTGGATTCTGATTCAGGTTTGCTTGGTGTTGACTTGGAGGAACTGCCTGGATCTCCGTCATAGCGTTTCTTCTAGACCATAAGCTCCCTGTGGCTGGGGCCGAGAATTTATGATCTTTCACCAGAGACCTAGTGCAGGCACTGGCTCCTATTAGGTACGCAGCAACTGAGTTCTGTTTGTTGAGTGAACAAATTAATGACTAAATGAATTTGCGGCTTCCGTAGGAGAAAAACAGCGTCATCGATTTAGCCTGGTGTCCTAAAAGGGGACCATGAGCCTGTCATGGGGGGAATTCAGACAGCCTTCTTCGGTTACGGGGAAGAGGAGGGGGTGAGGTGTGTGTGTGCACATGTGTGTGTGCTGTCATTCTTGATGCCACTTAATTTTTTTTCTTTTCTTTTTTTTTTTTTTTGAGACGGAGTCTCGCTCTGTCACCCAGGCTGGAGTGCAGTGGCGCGAACTTGGCCTCTGCAAGCTCTGCCTCCCAGGTTCACGCGATTCTCCTGCCTCAGCCTCCCTAGTAGCTGGGACTACAGGCGCCCACCACCACGCCCGGGTAATTTTTTGTAGTTTTAGTAGAGACGGGGTTTCGCCGTGTTAGCCAGGATGGTCTCGATCTCCTGAACTTGTGATCCACCTGCCTTGGCCTTCCAAAGTACTGGGATTACAGGCGTGAGCCACCGCACCCGGCCTTTTTTTCCTTTTTATATAGTTAATGTGTCCAACTGAATTCTTGGTTTGTTTGTTTTTGTTTTTGTTTTTGTTTTTTTGCGACAGAGTCTCACTCTGTCGCCGGGGCTGGAGTGCAGGGGTGTGATCTCAGCTTACTGAAACCTCCGCCTCCCAGGTTCAAGCGATTCTTCTGCCTCAGCCACCCGAGTAGCTGGGATTATAGGCGCATGTCACCATGCCCGGCTAATTTTTGTATTTTTAGTAGAGACAGGGTTTCACCACGTTGGCCAGGCTGGTCTGGAACTCTTGACCTCAGGTGATCCACCCGCCTTGACCTCTCAAAAGTGCTAGGATGACAGGCATGAGCCACCGCACCCGGCCCCAACTGAATTCTTGATGCCACTTAATTTTGAATTTCAGTTACCCAATTCAAAATTCAAAAAATTTGTTTTCCTCATGAACCTGAGACCCTGTGCATATCCCATACTGGCTCTTCCCTCTTTCTCTAAAGCCTTTTCGCCCAGTATTTTTATAGTAAATGTGGATGGCTTGAATAATTACAATGAGAACAAGACTTCTATTTGTGGTAACTTTGAGTGGTAAGATTCATATGGTTGTCTTTTTTTCTTTATACTTTTCTGTGTTTTCCATGTTTTCTGAAGTGAATGTGGTTACTTTTTTAAATTATTTTTTAATTTTGTAGAGACAGAGTCTCACCATGTTGCCCAGGTTAGTCTGGAACTCCTGGCCTCAAACGATCCTCCCACATTGGCCTCCTGGTGTTGGGATTACAGGCGTGAGCCACCATGCCCAGCTGCTTTTTTAAAAACATACTTTTTATCATGGACAATTTCAAACATAGACATAGAGTAACAAGCTTCCACATGGCTGTGGCCGGCTTCAGCAGCTATCATCTTGTGGCCAGGCTTGTTTTATCTCCACCCCCATTCACCTTTCCCCCTCGCCCCAGTTATTTAGAAGCAAATCACAGATGTCATCTTACTTTGTCTATAAATATTTCAACCAAAATTTCTAGAAGATAAGAATTCTTTAAAAAAAAAAAAAACCACAGTGTCATTATCACACCTAAAAAATGAATAATCATTTCTTACTGTCCTCAGATAATCAGTGTGTAGGTTTCTCTTACCATCAGCATGGTTGTTTTTTCTTTTCTTTTCTTTTTTTTTTTTTTTTTTTTTTTTTTTGAGATGGAGTCTCGCTCTGTCGCCCAGGCTGGAGTGCAGCGGCACTATCTTGGCTCACTACAACCTCCCAGGTTCAAGCGATTCCCCTGCCTCAGCCTCAGTAGCTGGGATTACAGGTGCTCGCCACCACACCCGGCTAATTTTTGTGTTTTTAGTAGAGATGGGGTTTCACCATGTTGGCCAGGCTGGTCTCGAAGTCCTGTCTCCAGTGATCCGCCCGCCTCAGCCTCTCAAAGTGTTGAGATTACAGCCCCATGCCTGGCACCCTCCGCTTTTTTCTCATGGGGTCATTTGTCCTGTGTAGTTCCCCACACCTGCCTTTACAGATTGGATTCTGCCAGCATCCATTGACTATGTCCCTCCCCCTTGTCATTCCTGTAAACTCGTTACTAGACCCGGGAATTCCATTAGACTCAAGTGTTTTGCTTTGCTTTTTTGCCAGAACTGCCTTCTAGGTGGTGGTGCACGCAGAGGTGAAAATGTCTGGGTGTCCCCCCCAATTTGTAACTTCAGCAGCTTTTGGTGGTCATTGCCTGGATCCTTTAATTTGTTCTCACCTGTACTTTTTTTTTTTTTGAGATGGAGTTTCACTCTTGTCACTCAGGTTGGAGTGCAGTGGCACCATCTTGGCTCATTGCAACCCCCGCCTCCCAGGTTCAAGCAATTCTCCTGCCTCAGCCTCCCGAGTAGCTGGGATTACAGGCATCTACCACCACGCCTGGCTAATTTTTGTATTTTTAGTAGAGAGGGTGTTTCACCGTGTTGCCCAGGCCATTCTTGAACTCCTGACCTCAGGTGATCCGCCCACCTCAGCCTCCCAGAGTGCCAGGATTGCAGATGTGAGCCACTGCACCCGGCCACCTGTACTTTTTTGTAGTTCATTTTGGCTGCCAGCGTTGGATACGTGGCTGGGTTGCCATGCTCCACCTGCTGAGAGGCGTATTGTGAGTGGCAGGTGTTATGGATCACAGCCTCTGCATATGTGCCAGCAGAAAAAGTAATTGTAACCACCAAAGCATTTTACTACATAAATGTTTTAGCCCTATAAAAACATCCGGAGATCCTTTTGTCGTTCATGAGCATGACAATTGGGTGTTTTCACGCAGCGTGTGAGATGTGCCACCCTGGAACCTTGTTACGACGTCGCACATTACCTGTCTGACCTGAAAAATAATTAATAAATAAAACATACGGAAGCCAGTTTCTCATGGCTATTTCCAACTGGTCACTTGAAGAATATGGAATTAGTTATACAATTAGTTATACATTGTATAACCATCATAAAATTAGTTACAGATTGACATGACATTATCTTGAAATTAATGGGAAAAGTGCCCCAGACCTGGGGAAGTCGAACGCCCCACTACGTGGCATCAAGGACGGTCACGGCATTCCTCTTCTCCTGGGGTTTTCCCACCCTTGTCACTGCCCTCACCCAGTCCCCTTAGGTGACCCAGCGCCTCGGTGGGTCATGCTTGGCTGGTGCAGGAGTGGGCGTATGTGCTGAGCTGGGCTTTGCACTTGGGACAAGAAAGGGTGTCGGATCAGTCTCTTTCCAGCGGGTAGACGTGAAAACTCAGGTGGTGCTGTCTCGCTTCTCCCCGTGAAGGATCAGCCTGCAGTGCCAAAGGCGAAGGGAAGAGCTGTGATTAGGGAGGGTTGGTCTCTTAGTGAAGGAAGCTACAGAGGAGACAAAGATGGGCATCAGGCCCGACTCCTGAGACCTGGTGGCCCCAGGACTGGAGAGGAGCAGATCCAGGTGCAGGATATGCTGAAGGAAGGAACGTTCCCGTTGGGTGATGGTTTTGAGCCGGAGCCGGGGAGAACAATCACTGCTGCAGAGGTTGGAGGGGGAGCCGCTTCGCAGAACGGGGTGAAGCTTTAGTTTCAGTCCGGTTGGATCTTGATAGCCAAGAAATGAAATGCGGCATCTCCAAATAAAGGCTTTATTCTTGGTGTTTTGCTAGTTGGCAGTTATTGTGTATCACATATATTTGTTCCAAGTTAGACTGTCAACTTGTTAAAAGTTACTTTAAAAAGCTCTGTGGGCAAGTAGCAAGTACATTGGGTCGATGTTAAAAATATGAGCCACTTTCTAGTATTTGGTGTACGCTGAATTTTTTGGGCTTGCCGCCCATTTAAGAAAACTTACATAGAATTTTAAAAGTCAGTCTATGAGGAGGGTGTTGTCATGTAGTATTATTGAACTGAATTTAGAATATTTGCATGAAAGCCTTTGTCACACTGATGGAGAAATAGGGTTTGTGGGTGCTAAAAGTGTAGGATGTAGCGGTGTTCATATTTAGTACTTTTGAAAAAGACGCAGCTATGTTTAAAATTATGTGCTGAAATGAGACTAAAGCATTTGATTTGGAGATAGAGTAATTTACGATTTGCTGTTTTTGCATCTTGTGAATGTCAGAGGATAAACTTGCTAAATTAATGACAACTCAAATTGCAGCAATGCCTCATTTCCATAATTACCCTACATTTAAAGCATTTCATATTAAAATGAGAGGATTATATAAAATGCTTTTAGTTTGATTTCCTGGAAATAGGCCCCTGCATCGTGACTTGTTGGGCGATCTTGTACTTAATTTTCATTGCGACTATTACTTTTCACGAGTTTCTAGTTTCCTGGTAAAATGTTGCTGGGTAATTAAAAAGGATAAAAAACAGAATGTGCGTGTGAGTGTAGTTGGTGAATTTATAAAGCGAAACCAAGAAGGCGTGCGGCGTGCTGCCAGGAATCGGAGGAACCAGAGTTCAAGAACTCGCCTCACCTGACCCATTTCTACAGTGTTGACGATGTATGTTTTCCTCGGATGCTGTGAAGATGAGTTTGGGCATGTTTTGCTTTACTTAAACATAACAGTTCCATCATTAAATCATGAACTGCTTGCAAAGCGTAGCTTTTCTCTCCTAAGAATACTTTTCAGGAAGTAGACAAACTCATCAGTAGACATACAGAGAGCCTCCCTCTGTCTCCCAGGCTGGAGTGGCAGTGGTGCGATCTCTGCTCACTGCAGCCTCCGCCTCCTGGGTTCAAGTGATTCTCTTGCCCCAGCCTCCCGAGTAGCTGGGGTTACAGGTGCCTGCCACCATGCCCAGCTAATTTTTGTATTTTTAGTGGAGACGGGATTTTACTACGTTGGCCAGGCTGGTCTTGAACTCTTGACCTCAAATGATCCACCCACCTCGGCCTCCCAAAGTGCTGGGATTATAGGCGTGAGCCACCACGCCCGGCCCAGGCTGTTATACATGATTTGATTAAGAAGAATCTCGTCTGCACTCAGTACTGCATTTAACCTTGCTGGGAAAGGGGTGAACTGTCTTCCATCTGTTTCCTCAGAGGACGCTGAGCTCTGATCATGTTGCCGCTCTGCCCAGAAACCTCAGTGGCTCCCGTGTACCCAGGGGGAGAGGCCCTGCCCCTCAGCAGAGACCCTGGTATTATGAAGCTGCTCCCCTAACCTGTTCCCCTAAGTGTCAAAGGGCATGGTTCTCTTTGGGCAGAATGGCTGCTGGACATTCTCTGCTTATACCAGCAATTCCCAGATTTGTTTTAGTCTCAGGGCCCTTTTATACTCTTATACTCCTACATATTACTGGGGACCCCAAAGAGCTTTGGTTTATATGGGCTATGTCTGTTGATGCTGACCGTATTAGAAATTAAAATATACATATTTATTTATCTATTCAAAAATAGTAATAATAACTCTATTTCAAAAATATTTTTATGAAAAAAAATTATATAGCCCCCCCCACCCCAAGAAAAGAATAAGAGGTTTTTTGGTAGAACTGTAATGTCTGGCTTAATAGAAGACAGCTGGAATCCATGGCTGCTTCCGCTTTTAGTCGGCTGTGATGCGTGTTTAGGCTGAAGTACATGGAGAAAAGCCAGCCTCCTGCAGATACGTAGTTGGAAAAGGGAGTATTTTTGTAGCCTTTTCAGATATTGTGGATGTTCCTTGATACCTCACTAAAACCTGACAAGGGGTAGTTTCTTTTTTTGTTGTTTTGTTTTGAGACGGAGTTTTGCTCTGTTGCCCAGGCTGGAGGGCAGTGGCACAATCTCAGCTCACTGCAACATCCGCCTCCTGGGTTCAAGCAGTTCTCCTGCCTCAGCCTCCCGAGTAGCTGGGATAAACAGGCATGTGCCACCACGCCCAGCTAATTTTGTATTTTTAGTAGAGACAGGGTTTCATCATGTAAGCCAGCTGGTCTAGAACTCCTGACCTCAGGTGATCCACCTGCCTCAGCCTCCCAAAGTGCTGGGATTACAGGCGTGAGCCACCGCGCCCGGTTGGGTAGTTTCTTTTTATTTATTTATTTTTTTGAGACAGCGTCTTGCTCTGTCGCCCAAGCTAGAGTGCAGTGGTGCAATCATAACTCACTGCAGCCTTGACCTCCTGGGCTCAAGCAGTCCTCCTGCCTCAGCCTCCCAAGTAGCTGGGACCACAGGTGAGCACCACCAGACCAGCTAATTTCTTTTATTTATTTATTTATTTTTGGTTGAGACGGGGTCTTGCCGCGTTTCCCTGACTGGTCTCAAACTCCTGGCCTTAAGTCATCCTCTGCTATGATATCCGTAGATGTTTTATACTGTGTTACGTTAAAACCTATTGCTCTTTCATTTTGAATGAGTCTTTTGCCACCCCTGTGTGATTTTGTAACATCATACATTGGCCATTGGGAAGAATATTGATTGAGTTATGCAGATCTTCTAATGTTAATTATACAAAACAAAGTCTGTTTTATCCTGAGGTTCAGCTGATAGTTAATTAAACTTGATCCCTTCGAACCCAATAAACTCTGTTTTTAAAAACAGAAATCTTTTATAGGAGCAGGCTTTTTGTAGTCAGTTAATTTTTAAAGCTGTTTTAAAAGTTGAGTGACACGGCATATTTTAAATAGACTTTTTATAGAGCAGTTTTAGGTTCGCAGCAAAAGCATATTTTTATAGAAATAAAGTTACATAATTTAGTCATTGGCCTTGTTAGCATCTTGTGATATGACTTGGCTACATTTAGTATATTTTTTTAAATGTGCAGTAATTTTTTGATGATTTAGGGTGGCACAATTCATCCTGTTAGTTACTGCCATTATTTTCCCTGGGGGCCTCTGTCGCCCAAGCCGCTCTCTGATGGTGCCCCTGGCCTTTCAGCCATGGATGTGGGTGTCCCCTCCCCTGGAGAACAGCAGAGTGATGGGGGAGGTGGGACAGGGTTGGGGTGTCCCAGGTGAGTCCTGGAGTGAAGTCAGTAACAGAATTTGTCTTGGTTTTTTTTGTTTGTTTGATTGATTTTGAGACGGTCTTGTTCTGTCGCCCAGGCTGGCGTTGAACTCCTAGGCTCAAGTGATCCTCTAGCCTCTGCCTCTCAATGTGCTCAGGTGTGAGCCACCTCATCTGGCTGCAAATAATCTCTTTAAAAAAATAACAAAAGTGTTTTTTTTTGTAGAGACAAGGTGTTGTTGTCCAGGCTGGAGTACAGTGGCATGATCACAGCTCACTGTAACTTCTAATTCCTGGGCTCAAGCGATCCTCCTGCCTCAGCCTTCTGAGTAGCTGATACTACAGGTGCCTACCTCCATGCCTGGCTAATTTTCTTTTTATTATTTTTTATAGAGATCAGTGTCTCACTATGTTGCCCAGGCTGGTCTTGAACTCCTGGGCTCACATGATCCTCCCACCTGGGCTTCCCAAAATGTTGGGATTATAGGCCTGAGCCACGCGCCCAGCCAGAATGTGTTTGTATGGAGACATTGTTGTGTGGGATTTTTCATGAAACTTTTCTAGGTTTTTTTTGTTTTGTTTTGTTTTGTTTTTTACTTTGGAACATTTACATCAAAATAAGCAGACTTTCTGAAAAACTATGCCACTTTGGATAAACATAAAAATTCATTTTCTCCCTCCCCAGTCTGATAGGAACTCTTGGAGGAAATTTCTCTCTCTCTTTCCCTTCTCACTATAAATCACAGCAAATCAGCAGTACACAGAGAATAAAAGCAATCTTCTGCCTGTTGTGAAAAAGCTTTGCTTTTTGTGATTTGTATCACGAGGGTGAAAGGTCCTTACTGTTTTTCCAGACCTACAGTTGTGATAGAGGCTCCTCCCAGCCCCGCCCATAGACCCCAACAGTGCCCTGTCTCACAAATGGATTCTGGGTCTTGGTCTTTATTTTTGTTTTTGTTGGGGGCAGCATATGGAACCCAAAAATAATATCATAGCCTAGATTTGGAGCTTTGTGCCAGCCTTGTCTGTAGGATGACCCTTGTGGGTCTCACCTGGTGATTGGGAGTCCACAGGGGTCAGTTAGTAGCAGGGAGCTGCAGGGCGCCTGTCAGCAGAGACCATCTCATTCCCCAAACCCAGGAGCCAGAGGGACTGACGCCTGGATAAATGCACAAATCGCCCCAGGTGGGATTAATCGTCTGTAGAAAACCTTCCCAGAAATACACCCTCCCATCCTGTGACTTGGATACAGTTTACTGATGAAATTAGGGAACCTCCTGTGCCTTACCAAGAAGCTGTGGCTGGAACTTAGTCAATGAAAAATGATTTGTAAACTTAGTAACTCTTTGGAGCTGGCTTTGAAAGAATGTTTAAAATGATAGCTGATACTGCCAGACAACAGAACAGGCCGGTGTTAGCCATGAGGCTCCAGAAGAAGGAGAACTGCATAGTTTGTGTCCGCTACCTCTGCCCTTGGGATGGAGCCATTCTGTCTGCTTGGCCGTACAGCCCTGGCATTGGGAACAGTGATTCATCGCCGCTTGATGAAAACATCTTTCCCTTAAGAACATCCACCTCCCTCAGGTTGGAGTCCATGTTAACCAGGGAACACTTGCAGCCCTAATTTGGTTCCTAAGCTGCAAGAAGATTCTGCTAGAATATCCAGCTTCCTTTGCAATCCTCTTTTTCTCCGTAAATTGTGGTGTGGACAGATTTTACAGGCCTGCCTACCTTTGGATTGGCCAATCAGGGATGCCATGGCGAGTCTAGAACTTTCTGTGGTGGTAGAAATGTTTTATATCTGTGCTGTCCAACATGGCCGCCACTAGGCATGTGTGGCTGTTGAGTGTTTGAAATGTGGCTCAAGGCCGGGCGCGGTGGCTCGTGCCTGTAATCCTAGCACTTTGGGAGGCCAAGGTGAGAGGATCACCTGAGGTCAGGAGTTCGAGACCACCCTGGCCAACATGGCGAAACCCCATCTCTACTAAAAATACAAAAATTAGCTGGGCGTGGTGGCACGTACCTGTAGTCCCAGCTGCTCAAGAGGCTGGGGCAGGAGAATCACTTGAACCTGGGAGGTGGAGGTTGCAACGAGCCGAGATCGCGCCACTGTATTCCAGCTTGGGCAACAGAGCGAGACTCTGTCTCAAAAATAATAATGATAATAAAAATAAAATGAAATGTGGCTCCAGAACTGAATTTTTCATTTGGCTTTAGTTTTTTTTTTTTTTTTTGAGTCAGGGTCTCACTCTGTTGCCCATGCTAGAGTGCAGTGGTGCAATCATGGCTCACTGCAGCCTCTAGCTCCCAGGGCTCAGATGATCCTCCCACCTTCTCAGCCTCCTGGGCAGCTGGGACTACAGGTGTGTGCCACTACACCCTGCTAATTTTTATATTTTTTATAGAGACGAGGTTTTACCATGTTGTCCAGGCTGGTCTTGAACTCCTGGGTTCAAGCAGTCCACCCACCACAGCCTCCTAAAGTGCTGAGATGATATGCGTGAGCCACTGCGTCTGGCCCTGGCATTAGTTTTTAAGTTAAATTGAAGTGGCCATACACGCTGCTGCTTGGCAGTGCCCTTGAAGAGTTAGAGGTCTGTGAGTTCCCTGGTGACTGTTCATGGCCACTGCCTCAGTTTACCCCATTGACCTCAGTGGTACAAGTATGATTTTCTGCAGTTGGCTTTGAGGTGGAAATGATCGGGAAGGTCTGGTCAAGGCTATGGGACTTTGCAGACCTGCTGAAGTTGTCTGTGGTCACAAGGTGTCCTAAGGCAGAGAGCCTGCCCACCAGACCCGTGTTAAAGTGTCTTTATGAAATGTCTTGTGGCATGGCATGGTGGCTCCCACCTGTAATCCCAGCACTTTGGGAGGCTGAGGCGGGTGGATCACCTGAGTCAGGAGTTCAAGACCAACGTGACTAACATGGTGAAACCCTGCCTCTACTAAAAATACAAAAATTAGCCAGGCGTGGTGGCTCATGCCTGTAATCCCAGCACTTTGGGAGGCCAAGGTGGGAGGATCACATGAGGTCGGGAGTTCGAGACCAGCCTGACCAGCATGGAGAAACCCGTCTCTACTAAAAATACAAAATTAGCTGGGCATGGTGGCGCATGCCTGTAATCCCAGCTACTTGGGAGGCTGAGGCAAGAGAATCGCTTGAATCCAGGAGGCAGAGATTGCAGTGAGCCGAGATGGCACCATTGCACTCCAGTCTGGGCAACAAGAGCGAAACTCCGTCTCAAAAACAAAAACAAAAACAAAACTCACAAAAATTAGCTGGGTGTGGTGGCGTGCACCTGCAATCTCAGCTACTTAGGAGCCTGAGGCAGGAGAATCTCTTGAACCCAGGAGGTGGAGGCTGTAGTGAGCTAAGGATGCACCACTGCACTCCAGCCTGGGTGACAGAGCAAGACTCTGTCTCAAAAAAAAAAAAAGTCTTGTGCTGAGTCTGACACCTGACATACGTTAGGAGGGGAGGCTTCCATTTGTCCCTGTCTTAAACCTACTTCTTGAAGCGAAAGCAAAGAAGCAAATCATCTGAGAGGAGATTCCGATGGATAATAAAGAAGAGGGACAAGCTTGCTGATGTAGGGGGAAATAAATCGTTGAGGCCCTATCTAGCTTGGATTTACTGTGTGTATTGGCTGTGGGTGGATTACATATGAGCTCATAAATATTAATATTTTGCTCATGTCCTTGCAGATTTGTAAATTCCTTGATAAGCAGTTGTGTGTGCGTGACATGTGTCTGTCGTCTACCCGTCACAGGGTTGTACCAGGTAGCCTTTGCTTAATAAGCCCTTGGAGTACTCGTGCTTTGAGCTCATGGGACTTCCCCGGTGGTCATTAAGCATTGGTGTGAATACCGGGTATCTCCGTCTCCCAGAAGCTGCGAGTCCCTCGAGGGCAGGGGCTGGTTCCTTCAGGAGGCATTTCGTTCTCAATGCCTCGCCCAGTGCCAGTGAAGACACACTTCCAGGTGTCATCTGCTGTAACCTGCTAGCTCTCCTAACAGGTAAACCCCAAAACCTTGCCCGTGGAAAGTCCACAGTAGATGTTTCTGAATGGTGGGCAGAAAATGCCTCCTTCAGGCCAGGCGCGGCGGCTCCCGCCTGGAATCCCAGCACTTTGGGAGGCTGAGGTGGGTGGATCACTGGAGGTCGGGAGTTCGAGACCAGCCTGGCCAACATGGTGAAACCCTGTCTCTACTAAAATTACAGAAATTAGCCGGGCATGGTGGTGTGCGCCTGTAGTCCCAGCTACACGGGAGGCTGAGGCAGGAGAATCCCTTGAACCCAGGAGGCAGAGGTTGCAGTGAACCGAGATCATCTCGCCACCGCACTCCAGCCTGGGCGACAGTGCGAGACTCTGTCTCAATAAACAAAAAAAAGGAAATTCCTCCCTTAAGGTGCGATTCAGGGACCCAAGCTGCCACTGTCTGGAGTCCGGCGGCCTGGGCACGGCTGTGCCTGCTGCAGTGCTGTCTGCATCTGGAGGAAGAGAGGGAGGCTTAGGCGAGGCCAGGCTCAGAAGCAGCAGATCTCACTTCCACTCAAGCCAGTGACCAGAGCTCAGTCTCCGGCCACCCCAAGGGAAGGCAACGTGCTCAGGAAGAAGATGACAGTGGCCCGCTGAACAGGTAGCCGGTGTTCATGGCCAACTTTTCAGATCAAGGTAGCCAGCTGCAGCCTGTGGACCAGACCCTGCCAGCTGCCTGTGTTTGTAAATAAAGTTTTATTGGAATACACCATGCACATTTGTTAAGTGCTGTCTGTGGCTGCTGAGCTGAGCCGGAGACCATGTGGACCCCAGAGCCTGTGTTATTTTCTTCTGGCCATGCCCATTGGCCCTAGGCCACAGACTTCTACTCTTCCACATCAGTGCATTTCACCCTTCAGCAGCACCTTTTATTACCAATTTCTCTCCACATCGATCCGCCTGTGTTTCTTATCATGTTGAATCCTGGGTTTTGGGAATATGAACAGGATCTTTTTTTCTTATTATTTTCTAAAGGTTAGTGTTTACATACAGGAAAGGTAGGCTGTGTGTGTGTGTGTGTGTGTCTTTGGTATGAGTTTTATAGTAACTAATTTTTTTTTCTTTTTTTGTTTTGAGATGGAGTCTCGCTCTGTCATCCAGACTGGAGTGCGGTGGCACGATCTCAGCTCATTGTAACTCCACTTCCTGGGTTCAAGCGATTCTCTTGCCTCAGCCTCCCGAGTAGCTGGGATTACGAGGGTGTGCTATCATGCCCGGGTAATTTTTGTATTTTTAGTAGAGATGGGGTTTCACCATGTTGGCCAGGCTGGCCTTGAACTCCTGACCTCAAGTGATCCTCCTGCCTTGGCCTCCCAAAGTGCTACTTTGGGACTACAGTTGAGAGCCACTGAGCCCAGCCCTAATTTGTTATTAAAGTTTTACGTTTTGAAAAAGTTGCACGCCTCCAAAAATGTTGCAAGATGAGTCCAAATAACTCCTGCATGTCCTCTGTCCAGATTTGTTCATTTTTAGTGCTCTGCCATGTTTAGCATTTTCTCTATATATGTATGTTATCTGAGAGTGAGATTTTATATATGTATGTGTGTATATATATATCATGCCCTTTTTCTTATACCACAAGATGCACTTCTTAAGAATAAGGATTTTTTTTTTCTTCTCGCTTCATCATATGCAAGAATAAGGATATTTTATTCATGCCCACCCCAGGACACCCAAAAATGGGGTGGAGGATATTTTACATAATCACAGTCTGTTATTAAATTTAGGAACATTAACGATGATCCCATATGATCAGCTCGTGTGCAGTCCACGTACCTCTTTGTTATTGTTGTTTGAGATAGGGACTCCCTGTGTCACCCAGGCTGGAGTACAGTGGCACGATCATAGCTCACTGCAGCCTCGACCTCCCAGGCTCAAGTGATCCTCCCACCTCAGCCTCCTGAGTGGCTGGGACTACAGGCATGTGCCACCACACCCTGCTAATTTTTTTTGTGTTTCTAGAAATAGGGTTTCGCCGTGTTGCCCAGGCTGGTCTCAAACTCCTGAGCTTGGGTGATCCTCCCACCTTAGTCTTCCAAGTAACTGGAACTATAGGCCTGTGTTACCACACCCAGCTAACTTTTTATTTTTTATGGAGATGGGGTCTTGCTGTGTTGCCCAGGCTGGTCTCAAACTCCTAAGCTCAAACAATCCACCCACCTCGGCCTCCCAAAGTGCCGGTATTACAGGCGTGCACCACCATGCCCGGCCCACATACCATTTTTGCCATTTGTCCCAGTATCGCCCAGTGCAGGGCTTTGTCCCCAGCTCAGGCTCCAGCCCAGGATGGAGTTTGGTGTGCTGCTGTCCTGCGTTTTTAGTCATCTGAATCTGGGACAGTTCATCAGCCCTTCTTTGTCATTATTGACCTTAACATTTTTAAAAACAGGCCAGTTATGTTCTGGGCTGGCTCTCCACGTACATTTGTCCGATTTGACAAAATCCCAGCTTCACTCAGGTTGAGCATATTTGGCCGTGGGACTTGTGGGGTCCTTATCCACAGGGTTAGTTTTGTTTTTTTTTTTCGAGACAGTCTCACTCTGTCACCCAGGCTGGAGTGCAGTGACACGACTCGTGGAGTCCTTATCCACAGGGTTAGTTTTTTTTTTTTTTTGAGACAGTCTGACTGTGTCACCCAGGCTGGAGTGCAGTGACACGATCTCGGCTCACTGCAGCATCTGCCTCCCGGATCAAGCGATTGTCCTGCGTCAGCCTCCTGAGTAGCTGGGATTACAGGCACCTGCCACCATGCTGGCCTAATTTTTGTATTTTTAGTAGAGACAGGGTTTCACCATGTTGGCCAGGCTGGTCTCGAACTGACCTCAAGTGATCCACCCACCTCAGCCTTCCACGGTGCTGGGATTACAGGCATGAGCCACCACACCTGGCCTCACAGGGTTAGTTTTGATCACTTGGTTTAGGTGTTGTCTGGCTGGCTATTCCACCAAAGAGTTGCTGGTTTTTTTCTTTTGTAATTAAGTAATTTTTGAGATTCAGTACAAGTGTAAAATAGTAATTTTCTATCTAGTCACATTTACATTTCTGGTAACAGTTTTTTAATTCACGTGCTTGCGTTTCCTGGGTCATAATCCTCATGTGCGAATAATACTTCTCTTTGTTCCAGTATCTAAGATCTCATTTCTTTGTGTTGTCTGGTTGAATCAGTTAGGACCTCCAAATAACATTGACCAAGTACCATGATAATGGGCTCCTTCTTGTTTCTAGCTTGGAAAGAAACGCCTGTGAAGCATTTCAGAGTAAATATTGCTCTGGCTGCCTGAGAGCCATTTCCGTCAGGAGGCCTTCCCCGGTGCCTGGCTGAGCTTAGGTCCCACTGGTGTGCACTGCAGCACCCCACGGCACCCTGTGTGGCCTGTCGTTGTTTGTGGTTATATTTATCTGCGACATCCTGAGTTTTGTGGGGGCAGGACCACCACGTTTTTCTTGTTTATTGCATAACCTCAGTACATACCAATATGCTTGGCACATAGTTGGCACTTTGTAAATAATTGTTGGCAAAATGAATAAACAAATAGGAGAGATCTGAATGCAAAAATAACCTGGTGTAAGAAAGTGATCAGAAGTTCCATTAGCTTAGCTTCTAAAGGTCTGGCTTTTGCTGAGTGCCCTTGGGCAAGTGGATTGACCCCGAGCTCCTGTTTGCCCATCTGTAAAGTGGGCACACTTCCTTTCTCATAAGTAATTGTGAGAATTACTAGAGATACATTAGAAGTATTTACTGGGCCAGGTGTGGTGGCTCAGTGGGATTATGCCTGTAATCCCCTCCCAGCACTTTGGGAGGCCGAGGTGGGAGGATCGCTTGAAGCCAGGTGTTGAAGACCAGCCAGGGCAACATGGTGAAACCCCGTCTCTACAAAAATTACAAAAATTAGCCAGGCATGGTATCTTGCCCCTGTGGTACGAGCTACTCGGGAGGCTGAGGGGGAAGGATCCCTTGAGCCCTGGAAGGTCAAGGCTGCAGTGAGCTATAATCGCACCACTACACTGCAGCCTGGGCAACAGAGCAAGACCCTGTCTCAAAAAACAAACAAACAAACAAGTACTTACCTCAGTGCCTGGCACATAGACAGTGCTGATAGATAAACATCCTACATACATGTATCTGTGCTGCCGTCATCGCTGCTGTTACTGTCAAGGATGTATTATTCATCCTGTGATGTCAGAAGCGGAGTTTGTTGCAGGGCAGTGGGAAATGGCTGCAGTGCTTTGAGCTGCTCACGGTGGAGCAGACTGGCCCTCAGGTCTGCTGAGCTCCCTGCCCCAGCCTGTTCCAGCAGGGGTGGCCGCTCACCAGCAAGGCTGTCATTCCTAGACAGCATCTTGCACTGACTGGAGAACGGGCTTCCTATCTCCAAGCTCCCTGCAGCTCTGAAGGCTGCACGATCAGAGCTGAACAGTAGGGGTTTGTTTTCTTGTGTTTTTCTGAGCTGCTTATCTAGAGAATGGGATCTCAAAGGACGGGGGACTGGAAGAGACAAACTCAGGTTTTACCTTTACTTGGTTTGAGTAACGTTTGTCGGGTACAGAGACTGGCCAAAACTTAGGGAGGACACTGAGATAAGAAGGTTTGATCTCAAAACAGTCCTCAGTTTTAGCCACCGTGCCCAGCCAATTCATATGTATTTTAAAGTATTTTTTAAATGTGGAAAAGT
The DNA here is from genome assembly GCF_028885625.2 of Pongo pygmaeus. NCBI lineage: Eukaryota > Metazoa > Chordata > Mammalia > Primates > Hominidae > Pongo > Pongo pygmaeus. Next base: position 4,773,472 of record NC_072379.2, read on the forward strand.
ACAAAGGATATGTAGCAAGTTACTATTGACCAGGCATGGTGGCTCACACTGGTAATCCCAACACTTTGGGAGATTGAGGTGGGAGGATCCCTTGAGCTCAGGAGTTCGGGACCAGTCTGGGCAACATAGCAAGATTCTGTCCCTGCAAAAAATAAAAAGTAAAAGGCCGGGCGCAGTGGCTCACGCTTGTAATCCCAGCACTTTGGGAGGTCGAGGCGGGCGGATCACGAGGTCAGGAGATCAAGATCATCCTGGCTAACACGGTGAAACCCCGTCTCTACTAAAAATACAAAAAATTAGCCTGGCGTGGTGGCGGGCGCCTGTAGTCCCAGCTACTCGGGAGGCTGAGGCAGGAGAATGGTGGGAACCCGGGAGGCGGAGTTTGCAGTGAGCCGAGATCGCGCCACTGCACTCCAGCCTGGGCGATAAGCGAGACTCTGTCTCACAAAAATAAAAATAAATAAATAAAAAGTAAAAAATTATCTGGGCATGGTGGTGCTTGCCTGTATTCGCAGCTACTTGGGAGGCCGAGGTGGGAAGATTGCCTGAGCCTGGGAGGTTGAGGCTGCAGTGAGCTGTGACTGTACCACTGCACTCCAGCCTGGGCAACAGAGCAAGACCCTGTCTCAAAAAAAAAACCCCAAAAAGCAACAACAACAAAACCAAATCGTATTTTGTACCCACTAAGAATCAGTGCTTTTTCACATTTTGTCACATTTTTTCAAGCCCTTTTTAAAGAGACACATGACAGATAAAATTGTCTGCCTTCCCCTCCCGTTTCTGTCCCTTCTCCAGAGGCAGCTCCTGGAGGAATTTAACCCTAGACCTCCTGCATATGTCACATATACATGTAGACATCTAAGAGGCATTTGTTGTTTGTGGTTATTTTTTTTTATTTATTTTATTTTTTTGAGATAGAGTCTCACTCTGTCGCCCAGGCTGGAGTGCAATGGCGCAATCTTGGCTCGCTGCAACCTCTACTTCCCAGGTTCAAGTGATTCTCCTGCCTCAGCCTCCCGAGTAGCTGGGATTACAGGCACGTGCCACCACGCCTGGCTAATTTTTTTGTATTTTTAGTAGAGATGGGGTTTCACCATGTTGGCCAGGCTGGTCTCAAACTCCTGACCTCAGATGATCCCACCGGCCTTGGCCTCCCAAAGTGCTGGGATTACAGGCGTGAGCCACCGCACCTGACCAGCATTCATTGTTTAGTTCGTGCGAGTTTTCAGGTTTGCGTTAGTGGTGTCGTGACATCTTCTTCATGATCCTATTTGTGTTTTCCACTTCTCTGGAAAGACCGCTTCATAGGTTGGTGCCATCAGACATGCGTAACCCTAGTGGGTGTAGCCCCTCATCCTGGACGGGGCCTTGACGGGGCCTCTGGCTTCCTCCCCTGCCTTCCTCTTCTCAGCTCTGACCAGAGGGGGTGGAAGCTTGTGTCCCTCTGGGGGACAGAGCCTGCCCGCCCTACCCAGCTCGGGTTCTGGGTTCCTGTGTCCCCGTCCCCAGGGCTGCGTGTCCTGCTCGTCCTCCTGAGCTCCTGGCCTGTGTCTCCTCCCGAAAGGCCGTCCTCAGCTCCCCCTGCCAGGTCCGGTTGGGGACCGAGACCCCTGGTTGCTTGCAGTGCTGGGTGAGAGCGCCTCTGTGTCGGGGGCTGGGCTGGGCTGGGCTGGGAAGACTGGCTCTCTCAGGGGATTCCAGGGCAGGCGGCTGGGAGGGCGTTTCTGAGGAAGCGCTGTTTTAGCCGAGGTCTAAGTTACAGGCAGGAGCTGGCAATGACGAGTCAGGGAGACAGACTTCCAGCCATTGGGCCTCTCAGCTCTGGGATGAGGGGAGGGAGGAGGAGGACCAGAGGGAGCAGAGCATTTAGGATGTGGAGTGGGTAGGGTGTGGTGACAGCCTGGCTCTCAGGGCAGGGGAGGACAACTCGCTGAAGTTAGTGGCCCCAAGCCATGCAGGGCTGGTGGCGTCCAGCACAGGGCAGGATCCTGGCGTCCTCGCCCCGTAAGGCTCCCCCAGGGTGGCCCGACCCTGCTGCGCAGGAGGGAAAGAGCCACAGAGAGTTAAAGGTGCCCAGGAGACTTGGGTACGTTTTGCTCATCTTAGGGTTGGGGACAGAACATCACTAAGAATTGTTTTTATATCTGGCAAAACTAAAAGCTTGAATATTAAAACCAAATGATCCCGGGGAGAGCTGCAGCGGGGGACTGGTGCGCCATGCAATTCACATAGCGCTGCTCGGGCGACCAGGAGGCCCTTCGGTGCTCAGGAGGCACTTTCAGAGCATCGTGACTAGATAAAAGTAGGTGAAAATGGACTCGCAGCCTGCCGAGAGCTTTAGAGAGACTCCCCTAACAATGATTTAATCTGGGGAAGGGAGAAAAGTAACATGTGGCAGTCACATTACATCACGACCATGAAGGCTAAATGCTCCCAGTCACTATAAATACAGAAAACCAAACCTGGCAGGAAAAAATGCGTGTATACGTACCTCTACGTGTGGAAAACTGGCTACCGCATGCTTAACAAAACTTGGGAATGAATTACTACTCATGGTGAGGCTTCCGATCAGTGTCTAACCCTGGTAGCGTCTGCCAGTAGCCACACCGAAAGGGTCTACCAAGGGTACACTATGGGCATTTTTCATTTAAAGGTGAAAGATTTTTAAAAATGCATTGCTAAGAAACATCCCTGGCCGGGCGTGGTGGCGCACACCTGTAATTCCAGCACTTTGGGAGGCTGAGGCAGGTGGATCACTTGAGGTCAGGAGTTTGAGACCAGCCTGGCCAATGTGGTAAAACCTCGTTTCTACTAAAAACACAAAAATTAGCTGGGCGTAGTGGCGCACGCCTGTAATCCCAGCTACTCGGGTGGCTGAGGCAGGAGAATCACTTGAACTCACAAGGTGGAGATTGTAGTGAGCTGAGATCACACCACGGCACTCCAGCCTGGGCAACAGAGTGAGACTCTGTCTCAAAAAAAAGAAAAGAAAAGAAAAGAAACATTCCTTTCATCAAACAAGAAATAAATATTTTTCAAAAATAAAAAAAATGCTCAAAGGATTACTGGGTACTTTGTGAATAAATGTTTTCCCTATTTTGGAATTGGATGAGCTAAGCTGGGATCCATGCAGCAGGAGGGATTGCCCTGTGTCCTAGGCAAGGCTGACATCAGTGACAGCAGCGTCAGGCTGTGCTCAGATCATGGGCCCATCTGTAGTTATACTTTTTAAATTTTTTTTCTTTTTTTGTTTTTCTAGAGACAGAACCTCACTGTGTTGCCCAGGCTGGTCTCAAACTCCTGGCCTCGAGTCGGCCTCCCAAACCAATCTATGTTTTATTCTTTTTTTTTTTTTTTGGAGACAAAGTCTGGCTCTGTCGCCCAGGCTGGAGTGCAGTGGCACGAACTCAGCTCACTGCAACCTCCACCTCACTGGTTCAAGTGATTCTCCTGCCTCAGCCTCCCGAGTAGCTGGGACTACAGGCACATGCCATCACGCCCGGCTAACTTTTGTATTTTTAGTAGAGACGGAGTTTCACCGTGTTGGCCAGGCTGGTCTCGAACTCCTGGGCTCAAGTGGTCCTCCCACCTTGGCCTCCCGCAGTGCTGGGATTACAGGCATGAGTGATCATGCCTGGCCTTAAGTGAGAATTCTTATGTGTCATTTCCTTCTGTCTTTCTCTCTCTCTCTCTCTCTCTCTCTCTCTCTCGTCGCCAGGCTGGAGTACACTGGCGCAATGTCTATTCACGGCAACCTCTGCTTCCCAGATTGAAGTAATTCTCCTGCCTCAGCCTCCCAAGCAGCTGGGACTATACAGGCTTGTGCCACCACACCTGGCTAATTTTTGTATTTTTAGTAGAGACGGGGTTTTACCACATTGGCCAGGATGGTCTCGATCTCCTGACCTCGTGACCTCCCCGCCTCAGCCTCTCAAAGTGGGATTACGTGTGTGAGCCACCGCCCTGGCCCTCACGTGTCATTTCTTTTTGTAGAAACCAATTTTAAAAGAAAGCCAATTTTAAGAGCTCAGCTTTTAGGTTATATATCTATATAAACTATATCATTTCAGACTTTCAAAATTTTATATATATATATGCAATCCATGCTTATAGAAAATTGAAAAATACAGAAATGTGAGCAAGAGAAAAGCCACATAGAACTCTCCACAAAGGTGACAGCGAACGTCATTTCAGCGCGTTTTCCTCCTGTTTCCTTTTAAAAAGATCTATAGCGGAGACTTGGCTGAAACCTTGTATTTGCATATTCACAACGGCTGGTGATCAGAATCACAACTGGTTAGGGGCTTAAATACTTAAAATAAAATACCTCTTTTCTGTGAATGATCTGTTTAAGTGGGTAAAGTGCTCTGCCACCCTAAGTTAGGAGTTTATATCTGTGACACTCCTTCCCTCCAGCTAAACAGCAAGGGGAGGCGGTTAGGGAAGTTCCAGGAATGCAGCCTCTGGCCCCAGAGTGGGGTGGGGCCGTGGACGCTGACAGTTGGGGGCCCAGCGGGGACAGTCCCAAGCAGCATGGCTGGGTGTCTGTGGTTCCCTCCTATCAAGAAGGAACCTCTCCATCCTTCTTCAACGTGGGCAGAATCCTGACACCCACCCCACCAGCTGGATGAGGTAATGCTGACAGTCACCAAAAAGCAAAATGTGATTTACAGTTCTGTCTAAATTGTTTTCGGAGTGCAGAAATGTAAAGGAGGTCTTCATCATCCTCGTGAAAGACACATCACAGGGTGAAACGTTCGAAAGCTATGTGAATGAGGCATGATTTCCTTTGTCAGTATCAGCCAGGTCATCGCTGACCCCGGAGTTTGGCTGACCTTCCTTGGCCGCCTGGATGCCGACCCCCGATGCCCTTGTAGCCTGGAACCGCTGGGTCGGCCTGTGCCTTCTCCCTCTCACCCCTCTGGGACTTCTGAGTTCCTTCTCCAAGGAGGGCTGTGCCCTAGACTTCCGGGCCACTTCCCTCTACCCTTCTCCAGGAAATAACTTAGCTACTTCATGCCCTAATTGAATTCCATTGCATTTTCTTCTTAAAAGACTAAAAACTAACGGTTGCTTCCTGCCTTTGTCCGTAACAGCCACCTTTCAATCGTAGAGAAGCAGCGATGTCTCCCCTCCGGGTTTCCCATGATGTCACGTTGCCCTCTGTTACCACCCCTGGTGCCGTGGACACAGACATTGCCCAAACGCTAACGGAGAGGGAAGAGGCGCGGGGAGCTCAGGGCGTTCGGGTGGTGTTCTGGTTGGGGGGATGCTGGTAAAGAGCAGGTCTGGCTCAGTGCTTATTTCAGGGAAAACTCTTGTGATGAATGGGCCATCCGGGATAAACAGATGGGACTGAGAGTGCAATTTACATAACAATTAAGCTAGTTTAGTACATCCTGCAATGCTGCTGAAACCAGGCCTCTCCCTGGGCGGGCTTTCCGTGTTATTAATCTACTTTATGACCCAGTTTCCCCAAATGGATAATTTCGCCTTGGTAGTGTTAAGATGTATTTAGCGACTCAGGTATCTGCAGCAGCGAGAGGGTGGATGTGGGAGTCGATGAATTGTCTCTTACGCCTTCCTCTCCGGGTGTGCGTGGAGAAGGCTGCCTCACTGGGTCTTTGCAGTTGGCATGTTCCCCGGTGCCATTCGTATCTGATTCATGCGTGTGCAACCAATACTCCATTTTCACTTTTTCTTTTTTTGAGATGGACTGTCTCTCCGTTGCCCAGGCTGGAGTGCAGTGGCAAGACCTTGGCTCACTGCAACCTCTGCCTCCTGGGTTCAAGCAATTCTCCTACCTCAGCCCCCAAGTAGCTGGGATGACAGGGGCCTGCCACCGTGTCCGGCTAATTTTTGTATTTTTAGTAGAGATGGGGTTTCACCATGTTGGCCAGGCTGGTCACGAACTCCTGACCCCAAGTGATCCACCCTCCTCAGCCTCCCAAAGTGCTGGGATTACACCCATGAGCCACTGCGCTCAGCCTGTTTTCACCTGTTTTGTGAAATCTGAGTAAATGTGGAGGGAGAGAGTGCCCTGGCGCTGGGGTACCGCCTAGTAGCTGGTGGGGAATGAACTGGAAGGATGAGACCAGTTCCTTTTCCCAGCCTGGAACCTGCCCCACCCTCCAGGAGTGCTTGGAATGTGCTCTTTGAAGGGCCCGAGTCTTCCACCGAATAAAGGCTTTTTCAGATGCTGATTTTGGTGCTGATGCTGTGCGGCTTTGTTTGGGTTCAGTTTTTATCCTGGCTGGCAGAGAGGTCTCTAAAAATGAGTCCCCGTTGCTTTGTAAACATGACCTAGTTGCCGCAGTGACCCCAGCCACCCTTAGGAAAACTGGAAGCCCCTGTGGACCGGGATCCGGCCTCCTTCGTCCAGGGCTGCTGGTCTGGGGGAATCTCACCCACGGTAAATCAGAGTGGATCTTGGGAAGAGACCACTTCCTTGGGAAAGGTTGATTAGGTTAAACTCTAACTTGACCTTCAGTTATCCAAAGTCTCTCTCCAGGGTTAGGGTGGAATTTTATACGGCAGAACAAGAACTAAGATGACCGAGTTTAAGAAATTGATATCATAAAAGTAGAGCAATTTGCTCCCAATGGTATAAACTTGTGTGTGGCCTGGTAAGGAGAGTTCTCCCTGGTGTTTTTGTAGCTTCAGCGGGCGGGGAGGCTGTTCCCTTCCCGGGGCTCCCAGCCTGGGGTGAACTTCATTCCTGCCAGCTTCTCGGTGTCTGGGTGGATATCAGTGGCCGTCAAGTGCTGCTTTTAGAAAAGAGGCTGGTAAGGTGGCTCACGCCTGTAATCCCAGCACTTTGGGAGGCTGAGGCGGGCGGATCACCTGAGGTCAGGAGTTCAAGACCATCCTGGCCAACATAGCGAAACCCCATCTCTACTAAAAATACAGAAATTAGCTGGGCGTGGTGGCGTGTGCCTGTAGTCCCAGCTACTGGGGAGGCTGAGGCAGGAGAATTGCCTGAACCCGAGAGGTGGAGGTTGCAGTGAGCCAAGATCGCCCCACTGCACTCCAGCCTGGGCAACGAGCGAGACTCTGTCCCCCCAAAAAAAAAAAAGAAAAAGAAAAAGAAGAAAAAAGAAAAGAGGCTGGTGGGACAGTGTAGCTCCTGGAAGCCTCGCGTGGCTGTTGATGTGCACACTGCGGGCCCGAGGCCCCAGGATCCCCCCATGCCTAATCCACGCTATTTTCTGCCTGGCATCCCCACCCTGTCACCCCGAGAATCCCCACTGCACGTTTTGGATCTGTCCGGGATCCCTCCTTGTTAGGCCAGGTCAGTGTGAGGCCGCCTACTGTGCCTCCTTCCCGATGTCACGTTGCTGCGTCCACGAGCCTGGCTTCCGCTTCCATTCTCAGGGTCTGGACAGGGCCAGGCTCTTCCCAAGCGCACAATCCACGTAGGCTGCTCATTTGGACTCGATGTCTCCGAGCAGCTCGAGGCTGGCCCACCGCTGCTGGCCCGCGACCCCTGTTGGCAGATCGAGGCTGGCCCATGACCTGGGCAGGCGGACCTTATCCGGGAGCCCTGTGCACAGTTGGTTTTGCAGCAGGCCCTTGTGGTCTGCTAGAAAAGGGGAGGTTGCAGAAGATTTTAACTTTGTTAAAATCATGAACTGATTTTGCCACAGTAAAGTGTAATTCACATGATACAAAACGTCAAATTGTGTTTTACGCCATTGGTTTGAACACTGGAGCGGTGAAGTTCCACAGTGTAATGATAATTCTTGGCGTTGAGTGACCTCACGATGGGCTGTCCATCTTCTTGCTGTTCAGCCAGCAATTCGCTGTCTGTAAAATAGGTCCAAAAGCCGTCCCCACCTCCGAGGAGGGAGAGAGGATCGAATGAGTTCACTTAGAACAACACGTGACATATTTGAACACGGAAGCCTGTGTATTAGGCGTTAACATTGTTCCTGTGTGAAGGGGTAGAAGAGCAGGGATTTTTAAACATTAAATTGTGTGGCGGTCAGTTAGTTCAGAACCACTTCTTCTTACGGTTTTACTTGTATTGTCAAAAAATTTCCCAAAATTCAGTTTCTTGGTTTCCTCATCTGAATGAGAAGGTTGGCACTTAAACAGAATCTGTGACTTACTGTTTTGATGATTTTGGACGAGTAGCTCATCCGCTCTAAGCCTCAGTTTCCTCAGTCGCAAACAACACAAATGCCTGCTTCCTTTCTAAGGTAACAGAGGTCTCAGAAAGTACAGGATAGGCCAGTGTACTGGCTCACGCCTGTAATCCCAACACCCTGGGAGGCTGAGGCAGGAGGATTGCTTGAGCCCAGGAGTTTGCAGGCGGATCACCTGAGGTCAGGAGTCTGAGACCAGCCTGGCCAACATGGTGAAACCCCGTCTCTACTAAAAATACAAAAATTAGCCGGGCGTGGTGACGGGCGCCTGTAATCCCAGCTCCTCCGGAGGCCGAGGCAGGAGAATCGCTTGAACCCAGGAGGTGGAGGTTGCAGTGAGCCATAATCACGCCACTGCACTCCAGCTTGGGCGACAGAGTGAGACTCCATCTCAAAAATAAATAAATAAATAAATAAATAATAAAAAAATAGCCATGTATTTTGGAGAAATGGGTGCAGCCAGGTGTGTGGCCTTCTGCCCCTTGTGGGACCACAAGGGAGGGTCACATTCAGGACGAGGGTGTGGTGGTGGCTCCGCAGCCCCAGCGGTGCCTGTTCTGGGCTGGTCTGCACGGGCCACGATGCTGTTCATAGAAGCTGAGCTCAGTTGGAGCCACCAGTTCCCACCACTGGGAATTACGGCCATTCCACATCGTGGATTTTTCCCATTTGTTTGTTTTCAGCTTGTTGTGACTCTTGTTCCTTCTCCTCGTCTGTGTAGTTCCTTCTGGGTAAAGATGTGTCTGTCAGCATTACCTGTTGACACCGTCCTAGCCACTGGGTTCTGGGAAGCCCCATCACGGTGCCTGAGCTTCACGGAGTTGCAGAGCAGCCTGGCTTTAGAGAACGCTTAGAGAAGACGGAGATTGATGGAGACGGCCGTCCATCAGCTGTGCAGGGCCAAGCTGGGCCTGGATCCTACTTAGTCTCCCTGACTTCTTCTACTCAAGCAGGATGTCCGTTCCTGATGCCTTGCCCCAGGCAGCATGTGCTCAGCTCTGCTCAGGAAGTGTTGTGCTGGTGTGCCCTCCTGGGTCTCAACACCTGGGGTTGTTTGCACAGGGTGGGAAGGCTGAGTGTCCTGGGAAGTGTCCATGGGATGTATCAGTCAGGGAGGCTGGGCGCAGTAATAAACACGCCCAGCATGGAAGGGCTTCCTGTAAGAGGGTGTGGCAGTCCGGGGGTGGGTCCCAGCCAGCCGCCAGCTCTCCTTGGAGTGATTCCTGGATGTTGAGGAGGGAGAGATCTGGAGTTAAGGAAGATGTGACCTTCTCAGTGGCCCTCAGACGTCTTGGCAAGTGAAGAGCGTGAAGAGGCGTGCCCCGTCCCATGGCCACTGGAGAACTGTCAGAAGCTCCTAGAGCAGTTGGATGAGGAGATCAGAGCGGGTCTCAGGAGGGGAAGTCCTCGGTATCATGTGGATGGGCAGTAGTGAGAATAATTACTAAGGGCGTCATACCCTCTCGTATCTGCATCACCCATAAGGGGTGGGCAGTGGTGCTGCCATGTCTTGTCAGGAGGCCAGCTCTGTGTCACCCACCAGGCTGGGCCCAGCCACAAGTCGGCAACGTAGTGCCTCCAGGGCAGACGCCACAGACCGTGGAGAAGCAACGCAAGGTCAGAGAGAAAAGATTGCGGCCGGCCGGTGTCGAGGCGGGGGACCCGTGAGCTGGGCCTGGAGCTGAGGCTGAACTTGATGGACTGTGACTCGGGTTGGGATGGGGCAGGGACTCCGGGGGAGGGGCGGAGGGCAGGTGCTGCCGAGCAGGAGGGAGGACACGGCAGGTCACGGAGCCCACCAAGTCCGAAGCTGGAAGTTCAGGTTCTTTGATATTCAGAGGTGGATCATCTGTGCTTATTTTTATTTTAATCAGTCTCTCATTTTTTATCCACCATCTAATTGTGACAGCTTATTTGCCTTTATACCATAAGATGGGGAGGAGGGTCGAGATGAAATCCAAGCATCGTTTCCCTTCCCCGACGGTCGCCTCCCTGGGGTGAGACGTTCGATGTGTCAGACTTCATCAAGAGCATCTCCCGCCTCGGTGCAGTAATGGACTTGGAAACGATTTACTCCGGCACTTGGTTCCTGTCTCCATAAATGCGGCCGCTTTAAAGGGAATGTAAAAAGGGCTGTAAATTGGTATTGATTGCCGGTGGTCTTGAAGAACCCGAACTGAGGATTGACCGTTCCTTGGAGTGAAGGCTCCGCATTCAAACGCCTTTCACCTTACATCATCGTAATTGAGAAGGGAAAGGAGACGTGTTAGTTTCAGTTTGATTATTTACCATCAAGGCATAAACACTTCTCAGAGGCAGCTGAACCCATTTATCCTGCCCCGCGCGCTTACTTGAGAAGGAACACGGAGAGTTGTTGGAATCAAACCACCGCTCTCTGAATTCTGGGTGTATTATTGCAGTCTCGAAAAGACTGGTCATGTTTGTCTTTAAGTGTACCAGCGATCAGGCTTCTCATTTTACACCTCAAGGGTGTCCGATCCTCTTACCTCGCTCATCTGTTGCTCTCTCAGATAGGAGATACTTGGTTCTGTTTATGCTGCAGAGTGTGTTCAAATCCGTTTATGATTAAACACTGCTCAAACAGCCAGGGCAGGGTTTATTGACACACAGCGGCGTGATGAGGACGGAGTGGTAGGGGATGAATCATTGCTCTCTGTTCTGTTTATTTCCAGTTGACAAGAGGTGACATTTATTTTTAAATCGTGCTCAGAGCTCTGTGACTTCTGCAGAACTCCAAACGAGATTTCATTTTTAAAACAGAGTAAGAGGGAGGATAATGACCAATACTGGCAAAGGGGGCATCCCTTCTTCCTGGCCCCCTTAGGCCGATAACTCCACATCTGGAGCTCATAGATAACTTTGGTTCAGGTCATTTAATCCAAGTACATTTGTGGCTTGAAAAAAGAATTCTTTTCCTGCCCTATTAATTTGTTAGTTACTTACATTTTGAAATAGTCAACAAAGTTCATAACTCTGGTCACAGCCCATTGTGTAATTTTAAAGTCGTTGAAAATTATTTCTTTTCTGTACTGATCGTAACAGTGCTCTGAGCCAGGCCCCAAGCTAGGCTCTGGGGTTGGGGCAAGCTGGGATTCCCGCTGCACTGGGCTTGGTGTCGTGGAAAAAACGAAAGAATTAGACCACGGTGCAGCCACCGCAGCTTCTGGGCCAGGAAAGCCTTGTGAGGTCAGCTCCCTAAACAAGAGAATTTGCATAACCACCGTGTTTTCTTTTCTTTTTTTTTTTTTTTGAGGCGGAGTCTTGCTCTGTCGCCAGGCTGGAGTGCAGTGGTGCGATCTCGGCTCACTGCAACCTCTGCCTCCCGGGTTCAGGTGATTCTCCTGCCTTAGCCTCCCGAGTTGCTGGGATTACAAGCACGTGCCACCACGCCCAGCTAATTTTTGTAATTTTAGTAGAGACAGGGTTTCACTGTGTTGGTCAGGCTGGTCTCCGACTCCTGACATTGTGATCTGCCTGCCTCGGCCTTCCAAAGTGCTGGGATTACAGGTGTGAGCCACCGCACCCAGCCCCGTGTTTTCTTTTGATTTCTTTTTTCTTTTCTTTTTTTGGAGACAGAATTTTGCTCTTGTTGCCCAGGCTGGAATGCAATGGCGCAGTCTTGGCTCACTGCAACCTCCACCTCCCGAGTTCAAGCGGGTTCTCCTGCCTCAGCCTCCCAAGTAGCTGGGATTACAAGCATGCACCACCACATCCGGCTAATTTTTTGTACTTAGTAGAGACAAGGTTTCACTATATTGGTCAGGCTGATCTTGAACTCCTGACCTCAGGTGATCCACCCACCTCAGCTTCCCAAAGTGCTGGGATTACAGATGTGAGCCACTGTGCTCAGCCTCTTGATTTCTTACCCATCTTTAAGATGGTTTTTTAAGTTGTCTATTCTTGAGCCCTGAAAACTGGCCTGTAACTCCCCAATTGTCACCTTTACAAGACAGAACAAGGAGAGAACAGAGATCATCTTTTCACGTTGACCCTATTTTCACTGTGTGTGTTTGTTGAGACAGTCTCACTATGTCACCCAGGCTGGAGTGCAATGGCGCTATCTCTGCTCACTGCAGCCTCCCCTTCTGGGGTTCAAATGATTCTCTTGCCTCAGCCTCCCGAGTAGCTCGGATTACAGGTGCGTGCCACCATGTCCGGCTAATTTTTGTTTAGTAGAGACAGGGTTTCGCCATGTTGCCCAAGCTGGTCTCGAACTCCTGAGCTCAAGCTATCCGCCCACCTCCACCTCCCAGAGTGTTGGGATTACGGGCGTGAGCCACCAGCCTGGCCCCTGTTTTCACTTTGAAAGGAAAAGTTTAGGTTTAAAGACATTACTTTTGTGTGTGAAAGGAGGAGTACTTGCTTGCTTTGCTTTGTTTTTTCAAGGCACATCTTAAGGATTTTGGCTTACATATTTTCTAAGTAGGTGTTACATTCCCGCAGTTCAAAACTCAAAAGGTAAGCAGTTAAAAATTTGTTTTGTGTTTTTTTTCTCTCTCTCATCTCAGTTTCCCTCCTTAGAGAATCAGTTCCCAGTGTCTTGTACAGGAAGGGCATAAAACCCAGATGTTTTGTCCACCTGAGTCCGATTTCTCCAGAGAGCTGCGATGACCATCATGCTTTTGTGTGCTTTTGGGAAGTCTGCATGCACGTGGAGTTGTGTGTATTCGGGGAGCGTCTTGTTGTAACGTGGTTCTGCATCTTTTCCTTGGTACAGAACAGAAGCCACACACCAGCAACAATCAGAGGTTACATAGGCTTGGGGTGTAGCTTTTCTGATCAGATGAGTTTCACGGCTTCAGTACAGAAAATATTCAAAGCAAGTGCAGCTGGAATTGTGATATAGTGCACGGTGGAACTGTGATACGGTACATGGTGGAACTGTGACGATACGGGGCACGGTGGAACCGTGACGATACGGGGCACGGTGGAACTGTGACGATACGGGGCACGGTGGAAGTGCAATGATATCGGGCATGGCGAAATTGTGATACGGTGCATGGTGTTTTGTTTCAAGGAGAGATCGTAAGTCATGGCTTCAGTTTGCTGGCAAAGTGTGTCTCAGAGTAAAACCGATAGGATCAAGCCCAAGTGTTCAGGGGGCTCAGCTGTGGGCGGCCCGTGTACAGGAGTGGGATTGCACGGTGGTCCAGATTGTCTGTGCACCCATCCCTGCCCTGCCTCCCTCCTTCTGGGGGGTTGGCTGGAACTCGGGCCCCGCTGGCCGGCGGCAGGAGCTGGAATGCCCGAGCTCTGAGAAGCTCTTCATCTATCAGCAGTCAGCTTTCCACTTAAGCAGAGCCAAGTTTAGAATGAATGAATAGGATATTTTGAAATGCTCTGGTGTTGTGAAATATGGAACTTTGCGAGTTCTTGCGGCCATCCCCTTTGTTCCCTGCCGTGACTGACTGGCAGGAACCAGGGCTTGCCAAGTCAGTCTGTAGTGCACGCTGTTAGATTGGTTGTCATTGGCCAAGCCAGCTCCAGGCACCCTGAGGTTCCCTCACAGCGAATCCACCAAAGAACGCTCCCATCCACAGCCGGCTCTTTGAATGTTTAAAGAAATGTAGGAAAAGCAAAACTCACAAGACGATCCTTCCAGCCACTGGTCACAGGATGGCCGTTGCTGAACTTCAACATTGGCCACCAATATCTGCTGTCTGTGCTTAAAGGATCAAAAATGCAGACCTCAGCCAGGCGCAGTGGTTCACGCCTGTAATCCCAGCATTTTGAGAGGCCAAGGTGGGCGGATCACTTGAGGTAAGGCGTTCAAGACCAGTTTGGCCAACATAATGAAACCCTGTCTCTACAAATTAGCCGGACATGGTGGTGGGTGCCTGAAATCCCAGCTACTTGGGAGGCTGAGGCAGGAGAATTGCTTGAATCCAGAAGGCAGAGGCTGCAGTGAGTCGAGATTGCGCCTCTACACTCCAGCCTGTGCAACAGAACAAGACCCTATCTACAAAAAAAAAAAAAAAAAAAGAAAGAAAGAAAGAAATACAGACTTCAAGGTGGAGGATCACTTGAAGCCAGGAGTTCAAGACCAGCCTGGGTAACATAGCAAGACACTGTTTCTACAAAGAAAAATGTTTTTGTGGTCAGCTGGATGTGGTGGCACGCACCCATAGCCCCAACTACTTGGGAGGCTAAGGCAGGAGGATCACTTGAGCCTGGGAGTTCAGGGCTGCAGTAAGCTATGATGGCACCACTGCACTCTAGCCTGTGTGACACAGCAAGGCCCTGTGTCCAAAAAAAAAGAGAAAAGAAATACAAACCAGCAGAGTGGGCCACCTCCAAAAAGCCAGTACAGTGGGAGGGGCCCCAGATGTGTCACTGTGGCCCGCCGTGGCCACGGGCAGGGCCAGAGCCTGAGCCTGGGTCCTTCTCAAGACCCAGTGCTGGTCTTGGAAGCGGGTGAGTACAGAGGCCAGTGAGGGCACGGCAGGTGCCAGGTGGATGTGCTCCTTGGAAGCTGCGTGAGAGGGGCTGTAGGCGTGCGTCTCCATTTTACTGGTTTGGAGCTGGCTTACATAGGCATCACAAAACAGATGTCTACAAGTTTTCATTTTATGAACTATTTTAAGCTGATTGCTTGATTTTTCTTTATCTTCATATAGATGAAAATTGGTTGGTTTGTGTCTGGCTTGTATGTGCAGCACATCCCCAGGTGAAGGGCAAGTTGTACCTGGTGGGAGGCGGTGGCTGGGAGGCGGTGGCTGGGAGGCGCATGGCTGGGAGGCGGTGGCTGGAAGGTAGTGGTGGGAGGCGTGTGGCTGGGAGACACGTGGCTGGAAGGTGGCTGGGAGGTGTGTGGCTGGGAGGCATGTGGCTGGAAGGTGGTGGCGGGAGGTGCATGACTGGGAGGTGTGTGGCTGGGAGGCATGTGGCTGGAAGGTGGTGGCGGGAGGTGCATGACTGGGAGGTGTGTGGCTGGAGGCATAAGGCTGGAAGGTGGTAGCGGGAGGTGTGTGGCTGGAAGGTGGTGGCTGGAGGCGTGTGGCTGGAAGGTGGTGGCGGGAGGTGCATGACTGGGAGGCATGTGGCTGGAAGGTGGTGGCGGGAGGTGCATGACTGGGAGGGGTGTGGCTGGGGAGGCATGTGGCTGGAAGGTGGTGGCGGGAGGTGCATGACTGGGAGGGGTGTGGCTGGGGAGGCATGTGGCTGGAAGGTGGTGGCGGGAGGTGCATGACTGGGAGGGGTGTGGCTGGGGAGGCATGTGGCTGGAAGGTGGTGGCGGGAGGTGCATGACTGGGAGGTGTGTGGCTGGGAGGCATGTGGCTGGAAGGTGGTGGCTGGGAGGCATGTGGCTGGAAGGTGGTGGCTGGAGGCATGTGGCTGGAAGGTGGTAGCGGGAGGCGTGTGGATGGAAGGTGGTGGCTAGAGGCGTGTGGATGGAAGGTGGTGGCTGGAGGCGTGTGGATGGAAGGTGGTGGCTGGAGGCATGTGGCTGGAAGGTGGTAGCGGGAGGCGTGTGGATGGAAGGTGGTGGCTGAAGGCGCATGACTGGGAGGGGTGTGGCTGGGGAGGCACGTGGCTGGGAGGCGGTGGCGGGAGGTGCATGGCTGGGAAGCAAGTGTCTGGGGTGCGTAGCTGTAAGGCAAGTGTCTATGAAGCGCATGACGGGAGGTACTCCACCCTAGCCCCAGAGGCAGGGCCCTTCCCTGCACCTGACCTCACTGCCCGCCTGGTCCTGGTGGCCTCCTTGTCTCTCCGAGCATTGCAGCTTCATCTGCGCGAGGAGGCGCTTGAACCCTGCCTCTAAAGGCTGTTTATTCTGAAGCTTTGCTGCACCGTGTATGTTTAGTTACAAACACACCAGTCCATGCTCCAGGTGAAGACTGACCACCGCTGTGTGTTGCCCACGTCTTTGGGCTCTGGTCTCAGATTGGGTGATGGTTTTCTATTGTAAAAGTGGGAGAATATTAAGCATCTTTGCCTCGTCACGTTTTCTTCCTGATAAATGTCCACAGACCCTGGTTTATGTTTTTCACTCCCCCTGTGTGCCATTTTAGTGTTGAAGGAAAGGAAAGTGGGGGTCACTGCCCCTGGGGGCCCTCTTGCCTGTGTTCCCACCAGCTCCATGGACACACTTTCCATTTGGAAACAATTACAGATTCACAAGGAGCAGCCGATGTGTTGCAGAGAGTTCCCTGCACAGCCCACCACCCTCCTCCAACGCTTGCATCAGCATCACAACTGGGAAGTTGGCATCGGTGCAGTGTGTGTGGTTCCATCATCTCGTCCCGTGTGGCTCTGTGTGACCGCCACCTCGGTCACCACACAGAGCCATCCCCACCACAGTGGTCACGCAGCCATTGTAACCCTGGCAACCAGTAAATGCGCCTCCATGGCTGCAGTCTTGTCGTTCTGAGAAGGTTTCGGAAGCGGGCTCGTCCGCAGCTCCGGGCCATCTTTCTAAGTTGTGGGCCTCAGGAATGGATTCCTTTTTATTGCTGACATGCCACTGGGTGGAGGTTCCCCTGTTTGTTTAACCCCCTTGTCTACTGAAGGACATTAGTTTTTCCATTATTTTGGCCTATTAAAAATACAATAGCTGCTATGAGCAACCATGTTTAGGTTTTGAGCGGACCTAGGTTTCGCTTGTCAGGGTAAATACCCAGGAGTGCAGTGGCTAAGGCCTGTCCTCGGCATAGGTTTTGTTTTTAAAGAAACTGCGGACCTCGCTTTCAGAGTGGCTGCCACATTTTACCTTCCTTCCACCCATATATGAGAAGCCCAGTGTCTCTGCAGCCTCACTAGCATTTGCTGTATTTGTTTTAATTTTAGCCATTCTGATAGGTATGCAGCTTTTGTTTTTTTGTTTGTTTGTTTGAGACGGAGTTTCACTCTTGTCACCCAGGCTGGAGTGCTATGGCACAATCTCGGCTCCCCACAACCTCCGCCTCTGGGGTTCAAGCAATTCTCCTGCCTCAGCCTCCCGAGTAGTTAGGATTATAGGCACCCACCACCACGCCCAGCTAATTTTGTATTTTTAGTAGAGACGGGATTTCACCATGTTGGTCAGGCTGATCTCGAACTCCCAACCTCAGGTGATCCACCCACCTTGGCCTCCCAAAGTGCTGGGATTACAGGCGGAGCCACCACACCCCGCCTTATTTTTTTTGTTTTTTGTTTGTTTTTGAGACAGGGTCTCACTCTGTTGCCCAGGCTGGAGTGCGATGGCACAATCATGGCTCACTGCCGCCTTGAACTCCTGGGCTCAAGTGTTCCTCCTGCCTCAGCCTCCTGAGTAGCTGGGACTACAAGCGTGCACCACTATGCCTGGCTAATTTTAAAAAAAGATTCTTTTAATAGAGATGAGGTCTTGCCGTGTTGTCCAGGCTGGTTGCAAACTCAGCCTCAAACGATCCTCCTGCCTCTGCCTCCCAACGTGCTGGGATTACAGGTGTGAGCCACTGTGCCTGGGGAGTGTGTAGCTGTCTTAGCTTTGTGTTTCCCTAATAGCTAACTACACTGCACATTTTTTTTTTGACAGAATCTCACTCCATCACCCAGGCTGGAGTGCAGTGGCGAGACCTTGGCTCACCGCAACCTCTGCCTCCTGGGTTCAAGCAATTCTCCTGCCTCAGCTTCCTGAGTAGCTGGGACTACAGGCATGTGCCACCATGCCCATCTAATTTTTGTACTTTTAGTAGAGATGGGGTTTCACCACGTTGGCCAGGCTGGTCTCAAACTCCTGACCTCAGGTGATCTGCCCACTTTGGCCTCCCAAGGTGCTGGGATTACAGGCTTGAGCCACCACGCCCCGCCTGCACTGAACATCTCTTCATGTGCTTATTTACAATCTGCAGAGGCTCTTCAGTGAAATACCTCCTTGTGTGTTTTGTCCTCGTTCTAACTGAATTGTTTGGTTTTTATACTGAATTTTGAGTTTTTCCTGTATTTTAGATAGGAGTCTCTTCTCCCAACTTGTGACCTGTTTATCCTCTCATTGGATGCCTGTGCCCATCCAGAGCTTTACATTTTGATGACGTCCGATGTGTTGAGTTTTTTTTTTCTTTTATAGATCCTGTTTTTGGTGTCATGGCTAAGAACTCTTCACCAAGCCCCAGGTCCTGAAGGATTTTTTGAAATTTGAATAGTTTTTCCCTCATTGGTTTCTCCCTGGCTGCCTTGTTTCTGATTTTCAGAAGCCTGGTTGAGTTTCTTCAGGTTCATCCTGGATGGGGCTCACTCATCTTCAGTCTGTAGGTTTATCATTCTGGCCAAATCTGGACATTTTTCAGCCATTATTTCTTTGAGTGTTTTTCGCCTCATCCGCTTTCTGTTCTTCTTCTGGGATTCAGTGACATGCATGGGAGAGGTTTTGTTGTGTATGGTCTAGTGTGTCCCTGAGACTCTTAAGACTTGATTTTCAGCCTCTTTTTCTCTGTTGTTCAGGTTGGGTAATCTTTACTGTTTCAGCTTCAAGCTCGCTGATTTCTTTCCTCTGGCTTTTTCATTCTGCGTGAGCTCATTCATTGAGGTTTCATTTCAGCTGCTGTACTTTTTAGATCTAAAATTTCCCCCGTACCTCGGTGGGGATGGGCAGCCTGTGGCCAACTTCAATGCTGGCAGAGCCAGGCCGGGGAGGCTCCAGCCTCAGCCCCGTCTCTCCCCAGCAGGCAGATGCTTCCTGAGAATTAGGCAGACCTGTTGGAAACTGGCTTTGTATGCTGCGTGCCTAGCTTTTTACTTTTTTTTTTTTTTTTTTTGAGACAGAGTCTCACTCTGTTGCCCAGGGTGGAGTGCAATGGTGCGATCTAGGTACAATGGCGTGATCTTGGCTCACTGCAACCTCTTCCTCCTGGGTTCAAGCGATTCTCCTGCCTCAGCCTCCTGAGTAGCTGGAATTAGAGACGTGCACCACCACACCCGGCTAATTTTTGTATTTTTAGTATAGACGGGGATCCATAAAAGAAAAAAAAAAACTCAACACACGTATTGGTCAGGCTGGTCTCGGACTCCTGACCTTATGTGATCCGCCCGCCTCGGCCTCCCAAAGTTAGCTTTTTACCTAGGTCTTTTTTGTCCTTCAGTTAAGTTTTGTAGTTTTCTCTGCATGGGCCCTCTGTGCCCCATCCCTTTCTTGCTTTACTCTGTCACTGTTACCGTAAGTGCTTTCCCAAGTCAGCAGCCTCCCTCTGCGTGTCAGGGCCCTGGAGGAGGTTCTCCATTCAGTCTGCACACTTGGCTCAATGCAGCAGCTCAGACTGGAGCTTGGATCCTGAGCATCGTGGGGGCTTTGCCTGTGTGTGGCAATGCACAGGGGCCTTGGAAACCCCCTGGAGCTCCCCAGCCTTGAGCTGCCGGCCTGGCCCTGTGTTGCTGCAGCCCACAATGGTGCAACTTTCTGATGACCTCGGTGAGAAGCGACCGTTCCCTGCGAACTCCAGCCTGTTTCCTGCAGGTGAGAGTGGCTCAGTAAAATGCCTTGAATTCTAATCTCCAGCCATCGGCTGTCAATTAACCTAAACTTTAGAAAGAACTTTTTCTGAAACTTTGAGAATAAGAATAATTCTAGCTCTCCACTGATAAGAACTCACAGATGGCAGCCTAAGAAGGACTTTTCTCTTCTCTTTTTCTTTCTTTTTTTTTTTTTTTTGAGTCAGAGTCTTGTTGTGTCACCTAGGCTGGAGTGCAGTGGTGCAATCTTGGCTCACTGCAACCTCTGCCTCCTGGATTCAAGCAGTTCTCCTGCCTCAGCCTCCCAAGCAGCTGGGATCACAGGCGTGAGGCACCACGTCCAGCTAATTCTTGCATTTTTAGTATAGACGGAGTTTCACCCTATTGAGCAGGCTGGTCTTGAACTCCTGACCTCACGTGATCCTCCCGCCTCGGCCTCCCAAAGTGCTGAGATTACAGGTGTGAGCCACCACGCCCGGCCTGTTTTCATTTTAATATTTGAGTTTTGTTTTTCCAGATTAGATTTCTCAAATGTAAATGCATCCCTTTCTCGTGCAGCAGTAACGGGGACACGCACAGCCATGTTACTTTCTCCCAGAGGAGGCAGCCGGGGTGAGACGGGTGAACCCACTGCATCCCATATCCTCCACCCATCCCAGCGGCCTCCTGCCTGTGGGCGGGACGTGCTTGAGGAGGGGACTTTGGTGGGGCCTTGGGCTCTTGGTCACATCCTGCCCTGATTCAGAAGATGGCGGGGCAGGAGGTATCTGTGTCTCAGCAGATGCTGGATTTCATGTTCACGGCCACCTGGAAATAAGTGCCAGCACCATGCAAGCTGGCTTTGCATTCTCTGCCTTTCCTGAGCGTCCCTGCCTCAGATTCCCAAATCTGTTGTTCTAGAAACTCTCTAAGGTTTTACCCAGGTTCCCATTGTTGCCTCTTACGTACTTTGGCTGTCTGTATTTCCTAGGCTTAAAAACCATTCTCCTGTGAAGAGGCCTTCCGTGAGATCCTGGCCAGAGGAGGTCCCGTGGCCAAGCGGCGGTGGTGCCGGACATACACGGCAGGGCAGTGCGCTGCTGAGTACCAGTGGCCTCAGCACGGTGCCAGCATGCTGGGACGGGTACACTTGTGCCTGTTAACCACACGCCTGCCTGCAGCACGGGCACACTCGTACACAACCGGCACACATGCACGTCAGCCGCACACTCATGCACATTCATGTGCTGTCTCCAGTGTTTTCTGAGAAACGGGATTTTCCCTGGGTGAAACGAGGAAGTTGTAGGAGACCCATCTCAGATGCTCGGGTGCACATCTGGAGAGAGTCAACCGCCCAGCATGGCTTTTGGCTTTGAGGAATTCTGTTCCTTTGCTGCCCCCTTGGCCACAGGCCTCCACAGCCCTCTGCTGCGTCTCTGCTCCTCCATCCCTCTCTCGTTTGGGCTCCAGTTCCCGCAGAATTGGCATCCAGGTGAGGTGCCTGTGGGCAGAGCTGTCTATGGGAGATGGTGTGGTCAGAGGCAGGGCAGTCATTGTAGGAAGAACCCCCAGGAGCAGGTGGCCGATGCAGGCACCTTCAGACCCGAGATCCAGACAAGAGGCAGCGCTGGGTTCAGATCCCCACACCACCTGTATTGGCTTGTGATCCCGAACAAAAACCGGTATTCCCAAGCCTGTTGACGATGATGGTAATGGCACCGTGCTCACTCCAACACCGTGGCTGTGAGCGGAGCAAGCTTCAAAGCACTGGGTGCAGGGCACCTGCTCGCAGGCACCCGTGGGGTGGGTGGACACCCAGGGCGGCTTGCACGTTGCACGTCCCCCGGCTCAGCACCGAGCAAGTGGGCCTGGACCCTAAAGGATGTGGCTGCCGCCTGACTCCAGAGTGACAAATATAGCAAAAGAGCTTGTTGGTAAATACTGCCTGAAAACATTGGCTTAATTTGTCTTCTCAAAGCTGTTTTTGTTTTCTGTGGGGTTTTTTTTTTTTGGACGTTCCCAGCTGACTAAATTTGCATTCTTCCTTCAGGGACCATCTTGGAATAATCTTGCTCAGCTGAATAATGTTGCAGACTAAAAATAGCAAATGCAGCCCCGTGCCTTCCTGTCGCCTCTCGGGTCCATCCATCCCGTCAGCCCACGATGCCTCTACAAACACAGGTCCCTCCTTGCCGTGGTACAATCACCACGGCACAGGACTGAGCGTGGAGACTTGCAGCAGTGCAGGAAGCTTTTCCTTTCTCTCAAAACAGTTACTACCAATGTTTGTTTGTTTATTTGAGATAGGGTCTTGCTCTGTCTCCCAGGCTGGAGTGCAGTGGTGCAATCATAGCTCACTGCAGCCTCAACCTCCTGGGCTCAAGCAATCCTCCCGCCTCAGCCTCCCAAATAGCTGAGACTATCAGTGTGCACCACCACACCTGGCTTGACTTCTTTGTATTTTTGGTAAAGATGGGGTCTCACTATGTTGCCCAGGCTGGTCTTGAGCTCCTAGGCTCAAGCGATCCTCCTACCTCAGCTTCCCAAAGTGCTGGGATTACAGGCGTGCGCCTCTGTGCTCAGCCTATTCGATTTTTAAAACCTTAAATGACCCTGCGTCTTCTGCTGCCTACTTTTTCGAGGGCTTTTGGTACTTTGGATTGTTAAGTTGTGTGAGTGAACATGGTAATGATCTTGCCATAGCAGCTCTTGGTGCTCTGACTGGCTGCG
This sequence comes from Pongo pygmaeus, assembly GCF_028885625.2. Classification (NCBI taxonomy): domain Eukaryota; kingdom Metazoa; phylum Chordata; class Mammalia; order Primates; family Hominidae; genus Pongo; species Pongo pygmaeus. The sequence goes on from NC_072379.2 coordinate 4,795,755, forward strand.
CACCAGGCAGTGCCCAAGACCTCCCTGCTCCCAGCTGGGATTCTGTGCACATCCAGAGTTTGTGTTTTGGGGGTTGTTGTTTTTCTTTTTCTTTTTGAGATGGAGTCTTCCTCTGTTGCCCAGGCTGGAGTGCAGTGGTACAATCTCCGCTCACTGCAACCTCCGCCTCCTGGGTTCCGGCGATTCTCCTGCCTCAACCTCTCAAGTAACTGGGATTACAGGCACCCACCACCACGCCCGGCTAATTTATGTATTTTTTGTAGAGACGGATTTCACCATGTTGGCCAGGGTGGTCTCGAACTCCTGTTCTCAAGTGATCCGCCTGCCTTGGCCTCCCAAAGTGCTGGGATTACAGGCGTGAGCCACTGTGCCTGGCTCAGAGTTCACTTTTTCTTCGGTGGGGAGCTCTGACTTATTTTCCTCTCTAAAGCCAAGCATTTCTATTTTGTCCAAATGTGTCAATCAGGGGTCTGTGCCTTGTTGTGTGTGTGTGTGTGCAGCATGGCTCCACGGCCCCCATCCTAGACTGTGGTCCAGGCCAGGGCTCTGGGCTCAGCAGACAGCCAGGCTGCTTCCACTGGTCTGTGAAGCTTCTGTCTCAAGTCTCAAGATGGCCTCAGTTTTCAGCATGGTTGCCGGTGCCCCGGTCATTATGTTTCCATTCCAGGCGAGAGAGAGGAGGGAGGGATGGTGGGTGGTGATCCTCTGGGTAGCTCTCTGCCCACCTCTTCAGAGACTCCCACGAGGGCTGTGCTGTAGGCCACACCCACTTTGCATTGCTGGCCCCCAGCTGCAAGGGGAGCAGGAAAGTCATCTTTCAGCTGAATGCGTGGCCACACAGAAAAATAGTGGGGACAGGGAGAGGAGAAGTGGGTTTGGGGGGCGCTTCGCCCTCCTAACCCTGCCTGCTGCCCTCTGTCCCCAGCAGGAGCTCCCCCGAGCCCATCCGTGCGCGGTGCATCCGCCACCCCGAGCGCCCTCCGTTCCCACCTTGCCCTAAACCTCACTGTGCTGTGCACGCTCGCGGTTCCTGCAGGCGTGTGTTCTCTCTCTGAATTGGTTTCATTGCACTGAAAATTGGGGTCGCGTGGGTAGATCGGAGCTGCCTCTTGAGAACAGCAGTGCCCAGGCTTTGGCCCAAGAGGCCAGAATGCCCCTTGGAGCACCGACCCCATCGGCTCCCGGAAATGCAGCGAGCACAGAGCCTAGTCCCTTGGTCTGACCGGGGGCGCTGCTTTTGTTCAGAAAGCAGTGGGGGTGATGTCATCGGATTTTTTTTCACTGCTATTGCCCAAAGTGAAACTGGGCTTAGTTGTTGTCTCAGGAGCCCAGCCAGCCAGGGGGACACGGCCTCCTGCCCACAGGCAGAGGCCCGGGGCCAGATGTCTGCTTTCTCTTTCGTCCGCAGGAGTGAGGAGCAAGGACCTCACTGTCTTCGCGCGGCTAGGCCCCTCCGGCCCGTCTTTGTGAACTGACTCGCCGGGACTCGCCCATGCTCCGGGCCTTTGGCTGTGTTGGGAGGACCGGAGCTCTACCGCTTGGCAGTGGACACACCCAGGCTGCAGACTGGCCCAGTGGGTGGCGATGCCACTTACATGTGATTTCTCAATCTCCGTCAACTGCCGTGGCTGCCTGGGCTGGGCTGCCCTGTAGGTTTCAGTTCTTCAGGGAAACAGGCTGGGAGCCAGGCGAGGTGCCCGCGCTCAGAGGGGTAGGGAGCCAGGGGCACGTGTGCTGGGCGTGGGCTGGGGCCTCTGGCTGGTGGGGGTGTGTGTTTGGGCCTGGTGGGATTCCCCATATTAGGAAGGTGTGCTGAGCTCGGCTGCGGTGGCTGAAGCAAGGAAGTGATTTGTCAAGCCATTTAGACACTGTCCCTGTTTTCTTTCAACAAACAGAACTCTTTTTTTTTCTTTTTTAGGCAGCGAAGACCTTTTGCTCTCTGTTGGGATGTGATTGGGGTTTGCATTTGGGGGCTCTCTTGAGCTTTGCCACTGTCTTCAAGGATGGTATCTAAAGGGAAAGTGTTAAAATAAATAACTTTGAATTTGGATAGGAATGTCTGTGCGGTGAGGGACAGGAGGCTTCCGTGTGTTTCACTAGAACGTTCTTGTTCTTGGCCAACGAATGCTTTTACTTAGGAACGATGAGACCCGTGCTGCAGACCATCTGTTGGAGCTGGCCGTGGCGGGATGGCAATCACCTTCCTGGCAGGCCCCTCCTGGGCTCTGCCCTCTGCTTCTGAAAGCGTTTCCTCCACCAACTTTAGCAAAACTGGGCCTGGCAGATCATTTGAAGTCAGGAGTTCGAGACCAGCCTGACCAACATGGTGAAACCCTGTCTCTACTAAAAATACAAAAAAGTTAGCCGGGCACAGTGGCGTGTGCCCATAGTCTCAGCTACTCAGGAGGCTGAGGCAGGAGAATCGCTTGAACCCGAGAGGCGGAGGTTGCAGTGAGCCAAGATTGTGACATTGCACTCCAGCCTGGACGACAGAGCGAGACTCCATCTGAAAAAAAAAAAAAACCGGGCCTGGGCCTTGGAGGTGCCTGAGTCCAGAAGACAGACAGCAGGAGCTCAGGCCTGCCATGTCGCTCTTGTTTCTTCTCCCCTCTGCAGGGCGGCAGCTGCTTTGCCCTCAAGTCCTCTCTTTTCGCCCACTCTATTCATAGGGGCAAATGATAACACAGGCGCTTTCCCTCAAACTCCATGTGTTCATACATCACCAGAGTGTTCAGAGAAGTGGGATATTTTGGTGAGTTAATCTACTTAATGTGCCTAGCACACAGTACCTGGTATATATAATAATAGCAGATGTTAGTTGTCAACTACTAATTTTAATTTTTTTATAAACGGGTTCTTGCTCTGTCACCCAGGTTGGAGTGCAGTGGCACAATCATAACTCACTGCAGCCTTGAATTCCTGGGCTCAAGTGATCCTCCTGCCTCAGTCTCCTGGAGTAGCTGGGACTACAGGCGTGCACCACTATGCCAAGCTAATGTTTTTATTTTATTTTTTTGTAGAGACGGGGTCTCGCTCTGTTGCCCAGGCTGGTTTTGCACTCCTGGCCTCAAGTGATCCTCCCAAAGTGTTGGGATTACAGGCATCAGCCACCGCTCCCAGCCTGTTATTATTATAGAGTTTCATGTTAAGGTTTGCAGGTTATTCTTTTACTTTATTTTAAAATTTTATTTATTTTTTTGGCAAGGGCGTCTTACTCTGTTATCCACGCTGGAGTGTGATGGTGCAATCTTAGCTCACCGCAACGTTCGCCTCCCAGGTTCAAGTGATTCTTGTGCTTCAGCCTCTGGAGTAGCTGGGATTACAGGCGTGCAGCACCACGCCCGGCTAATTTTTATATATTTAGTAGAGACCGGTTTTACCATGTTGGCCATGCTGGTCTCGAACTCCTGACCTCAGATGATCCTCCTGCCTTGGGCTCCCAAAGTGCTGGGATTACAGGCTTGAGCCATGGCGCCTGGCCTGATTTTGCAGGTTGTTCTAAAGTGCGGTGTTTCTCCTTGCAGGCTTCAGTGCTGAGGGCGGCCTGCTGTCCGTCCCCGCGGCAGACTGGGCCCTGCCCCACTAGCCCGTCACTCCTTGAGGTCACATCAGAGTGCTCGCTCCTGGGTGGGAACCAGCGCACGGAGGAAACACTTTACCAGAGTAAACGAGATTATAACTTGTTTGCCAGAGAACCTCTCCTGTGGCCACGCCTGAGCCTCTCCTGGGTCTGTCCGTGGTCCTCACATTGGTGCTTGGACACCCGTCCTTCGGGAGGGGAGGAAAAGTGGCCTGTAAAATGGAGACAGTCGGTGGCGTGTGTTTGCCGATTGGATTGGCATTGGTATAGACAGATATCGATCACTGCACAGACAGTTCCAGGGGCCCTCCCCCAGCCATGTTTAGTGGCACTGACCTCGGGCAGCCGGGCCACTAGGACAGCAACCAGGGGACTGCCCTGGCCCTGGATGGCAGCCGGGACCGGCTCAGAAGCTTCTGTTTGGGGCAGTCCTGTTGGCAGCCCCCCGCCTTCAGTGGAGATATGACACGACTTTTTCTTGCCTGCCAAACGTTCTCTGATTATTTGGATCATCGATCCTAACACAGCAAAGGCGGTATTGTTGCTGTCCTTTCAAGGTTAATCCAAGATCAGAAAAGTCTAATCATTTCTCTGTGGTTTTTGGAATTTCCAAAGAGCACCCAGATTTTAACCCTCAGTCCTCGGGGTTGTCCGGCTGCGGCCGTGCCGCTGTTGAGCCTTAAGCTCATTCCACCTCACATATAAACTTGTTTCTATGCATTTACCTCCTGGGAGACTCCACATTCCTGAAAGAACTGCACGGTTATGTACTCTTACTCGTGTGCACTAAAGTGCACGTGCTGTGTGTGTACTGACCCTCTGCCCTGTGGGAGCCACGTGCTGTGGGGAGAACAGACCAGCAGCAGATGGGACTCCTCCTCCAGGAACCTGCTCCCAGCTAGGCATGGTGGTGCAAGCCTATACTCCTAGCACTTTGGGAGGCTGTGGCAGGAGGATCGCTTGAGGCCAGGAATTTGAGGCTAGCCTGGGCAACATAGTGACACAGTGAGACCACGTCTCTTTTTGAAAAAAAAAAAAAGAAAGAAAGAAAGAAAAGAAAACGTATTCCTCCTAAGTTGGGCCTGAGAGTGAGTGTGGGAATTCAAGGAAGGCGGCCTAGATAGAGAAGGGGACCCTGGGGAACAGTCTTAGAGGACGCAAAGTCTACGCAGATAAACCAGCATCTTGTACTTAGTATCAGTCAGGTGGCCAGTGAATAATGACTGCGTGGAATGACTGTGGACAGCATTTGAGATCTGCAGATTAAGCCATTTTGACTTCCCAGAAGCGTTTTCTTAAATCAGCGTAGAGACAGAAGATGGAAGATAACTTGAATTGCTCGTCGCAAGCAAGCTCTGCCCGGGTCAGCCCCAGAGGGTTGCAGAACGCTGTGTCTGTGTCCGCTGTCTTAAAGAGTCCAGTCCATCTTTACGCGATCTTTTTATTTCTGTTTAAGCCACACAGCGTGGTGGGGAGCGGAGGTCATTTCGCAGCCTAATCTCCGATCCTCAGGATCCTCTTCGGGAGCAGCGGGCAGTGGCTTTCTCCTGGGCCAGGCAGGGTTGTCTGGGGAGTGGAATGTCTGCTAGAAATGCAGATCGCTGGGGCCACCGCCGTTTGGCCGTGTGAGTCATCTGGGGGTCCCTTAGCCTCCGCAGAGTAAAGCTGTGGGAGTCACCGCGGGTCCCCATGGTGGGATTGGGAAGCAGTCACCTACCAGATGAGCGTTGCTTCCGCGAAGGGAAAGGGGGGTGATTTTGAAGGAGCTGTGAACACCGAGGGTGCCGTCTTTGCCCGTGCTGCCGTGGGGTGCTCAGGACTGCTGGGCCCCGGGAGCCCCACCCGGCAGGACACACACCTGAGCCCCAGGGAGGGTGGGTGGCCATGGCTGTGCTTGGCCGCCTCTGTGGGGCTCCATCCTAATTCAGTGAGGTCTCTCGCCACCTTCCTCCAGGGTCTTCTTGAGACAGAGGCCGAGACTTCAGCTTCAAAAAGTAACCCTGGCTGGGCGCGGCAGCTCACGCCTGTAATCCCAGCACTTTGGGAGGCCAAGGCAGGTGGATCCCCTGAGCTCAGGAGTTTGAGACCAGCCTGGCCAACATGGTGAAACCCCGTCTCTACTAAAAATACAAAAACTAGCCAGGCCTGGTAGTGGGTGCCAGTAATCCCAGCTACTCGGGAGGCCGAGGCAGGAGAATCGCTTGAACCCGGAAGGCGGAGTTTGCAGTGAGCTGAGATCCAGCCACTGCCCTCCAGCCTGGGCGACAGAGCAAGACTCTGTCGAAAAAATTTAAATAAAAAAAAGAAAAGGAAAAAGAAAGCCCGGCTTCGGTCAGACCGTTGTCTGCAATTTTCACCGCGTGTCACCGACTCGGCGTATGGGCTTGAGTATCTCACTTTCTTTTTCCAAATAGGACATGCTTATTTGCCTGATTACAAAAATAGATGCATTCTCCCTATTTAAAAAAATTAGGCCCTATGAACACATAAGAACTTATAAACACTAAAACTGTTACCGTGTTTTAATTCACACACCCCACGCACACCCCCACGTTGTTGTCACTGCGAGAACGGAGGGCCCGGAGCCGAGTACACTCGGCCAGGGTGCGTGATGAGCAGGCTCAGAGCTGTGTCCCTGACCACACTGCTACCCAGCTTGCCACCGCTGTCAGCCGTGGGGCTCAGGAGAACAAGGTTGCGGCATGGACCCAAAAGTGGAGTCACGGTTGCAGCTTTGGTTCCTGGAGGAGGGACGCAGGCCCAGTGGAGAGGGCGTGGTTTGCAGGCACCAGTGTTGGTTCTGTCTGTCGGGGAGGGGATGGACGTTTGTGTTGCTGTCAGGGACCTTGCTGACCCAGCCCCCGCCCCGCCTTCGAGTTTGTGTCTTATTTTCCGAAGCCGCCACACTTGAGACGTCCTTGCTGCGGGTTCATCTGTAACTTGTGTCCCTTCACTGCCTTGTACTGCTCTTAGCACGCTGGCAAAGACGGGGTCTCTACAACAGAGAGGCGCCTATGGCCGCAGCCACCTGTGTTCGTTTTGTGGGTGTCATAAATAAATGCCTTCCATTTTTAATAGAAAGACAGTATTTTAGGTTAAAAAATTTAAGGTTGTCAGAATTCTCTGATTTGGGGATTTTATATGTTAACGACGCTTTCAAAACCATTTCCTGAGGACGGGCGCGGTGGCTCACTCCTGTAATCCCAGCACTTTGGGAGGCCGAGGTAGGAGGATCCTTTGAGGCCAGGAGTTCGAGACTAGCCTGGGCAACATAACAAGACCCTGTCTACAAAAAATCAAAACCATTTGCTGAACAGTCTTATTTCTTGGAGGAGTTTAAGCAAACTGCAGGGCCTCTGGCATTCCAGTTTCAGGCCTTATCTGACGTGGCCCACCCTGGGACCATCACCTGACTTCCTGTGCCTGCACAGAGAACTTGCTGGTAGGAGGCAGTGAAGGGCCTCCGAAGTGGTGGGTGGGCATCCCTGCAAGTCATGCTCTGCTGTTCCCCAGCCTTCCCTTGAGACTCTTGGGGGCCTGGGCCCTGCAGGACGTTTTCCCCCTGCCTCAGAGCCAAACCACTTAGCAGAACCAGGCGAGCCAGGTTTAATACTTTATCGGGTTTCCCAAAGACACGTTGCAGCCTGCAGAATTTGAAAGTACCTGTTAATGAAGTATGTAACAGCTTTTGCCTCCCATTCTTGAGTCTTTCATTTCTTCAAGGACATGGTAGCAACATTTAAAGGACCTTTTGAAAAGAGAGAGGTGGCCAGGCACAGTGGCTCATGCCTGTAATTCCCAGCACTTTGGGAGGCCAAAGCGGGTGGATCACCTGAGGTCAGGAGTTCAAGACCAACCTGGCCAACATGCTAAAACCCCGTCTCTACTAAAAATACAAAAATTAGCCGGGCATGGTGGTGGGCATCTGTAATCCCAGCTACTCGGGAGGCTGAGGCAGGAGAATCGCTTGGACCTGGAGGTGGAGGTTGCAGGATTGCACCACTGCACTCCAGCCTGGGCAACAAAGCGAGACTCTGCCTCAAAAAAAAAGAAAAAGAAAAGAAAAGAGAGAAGCCTGCTATAACACCATCCTTATCCAGGGCTGTTTTCATTTCTCCTTCCAGTCCTTGTCTAATAACAAGAATAACTGAAGCAAATTTTCAGTAACCGCTTGCTATGTGCCAGCCGTCCGGTCAGGACTGATGTTCACCGCATGGAGACCTGAGGCCACACGGAGGCCGGGCTGGCCAGAGCGGGGCTCAGATCCAGTGACTTGCCCAGGTGCCCCCAGGGCATCTGAGCAGCCCAGGCTCCAGCCAGGCAGGTCTGACTTCAGCTCCCTTGCCATGAGCCGCTGCACTGTTCCACTTGGTCTTCTGCTGAATTTATCAAGCTGTTGTAAACGTTTCCATATTCCCCCATGCATCAGTATTTAGCGAGGGCTCCTTATGTGTGACACGCCCTGTGTGCATCTGATGACGTTGCTTGGAATCGTTTGTTCAGTCCTCACAAGAACTCTGAATATGCACCGTCATTACCCCAGTTTCGCTGATGAGGGAAACAAGGCCAGTGCATGAAGAGACTGACCAAAGATCCTGGTGCCAACAGTTCTCCATTCATTCATTCATTCATTCACCGCATAGTCCACTGCAGCCTCCGCTGCCCAGGCTCAAGCCATCTTCCCTCCTCAGCCTCCCAAGTAGTTGGGACTATAGGTGTGCGCCACCACACCTGGCTAATTTCTTAAACAATTTTTAGAGACAGGATCTCACTGTGTTGCCCAGGCTGATCTCAAACTCCTAGGCTCAAGCGATCTTCCCGCCTCGGCCTTCCAAAGCACTGGGATTACAGGTGTGAACCACCATGGGATACAGGCATGAGCCACTGCGCCAGCCAATATGCATAGTTTTAAATGGCCATAGTAACACAAGGCTTCAAACAGAAGTCCTCAGGTCTCACTTCGCAGAGGCAGCGGCTTTTAAAGCATCCTGATTAACAGTCTGAGCTGCTATTCACTGAGTTTTCGCCCTGTTGTAGACACACATGGCTTTCTGTTAGAGAAGACAGGGTCTGGCTCTCCTGCTGCCCCTCCTCATCCGGGAGCCGCGGGTCCACGCCGCACGCCCCTTGCGTGTGTGCCTCTTTCCCGTAGCGCAGTTTCTTTATCTTCTTACTCGTCCAGCGTTCTCTGTACCTATTGTGAACTGATCTCTGGATGCTGACACACCTCTAGAACTCCGCTCAGCAGTTGGGTAACACGACATTCCTGTCCTTCAGTTCTCCTGGGAACCATCTCCTGAGAGCCCTGGCTCTCTCCTGCACAGCTCTGGGCTCCTGCACAGCTTCTGTTCTGGGGCTTTTCACCCTCTTCCTGGATTCTTTCAGTTAGGATGTAGTTTTGATTTTGCAACAAAGGTCAAAAATAACAAGCACCAAGTTTGTTTCTTTTTTACGTGACGGTCTTTTTTTTTTTTAAATTTTATTATTTTTTTATTTCAAGCTGGGGTCTTGCTATGTTGCCCAAGCTGGTTTCAAACTCCTGGGCTCAAGCAGTCCTCCAACCTCATCCTCCCAGAGTGCTGGGATTATAGATGTGAGCCACCATGCCCAGCCACACGTGACCATCTTAATGTCAGCTATGACCTGGAGGCACCAGACTTTTTCTATTACGTTGCTTGTTGTCCCGTTATGCAGTGCGCCTTTATGGCCCACCGTGGCTGCTCGGCACCTGCCATCACAGCAGTATCCGGCCATTGGGAAGGGGAGGAGTGAAGAAGGCCCTTGGTTCCTCATATAGACATGACCCATTTGTATCCCATTGACCAGCTCATAGTCTCATGGTTGCAAGAGGGGCGGAGAAACATGGTCTTCAGTTGGGTGGGCGTTTCTCTGTCTCCATGTTTGCTATAGAAGCAGGAGAGAAGGTGCTCTGGGAACGACAGTCTCAGCCACAGTCCAGGAAGCTGCCCAGTGTCCTCATGGGAACTGCATCCTGCAGGTATCGCTCGTGAAAACCGGCCTGGCGTCTTCTGGCCCTTGCTCTTGGGTCTGCTGTGTCTCTCACGGGAGTGGTGGCTGCTCTGAGGTCCCCGAAGCTGCAGGCTGGGTGGGACGGTGGGAGCCGTTCCCTGGTCTTTCCTCCGGCTGACGTCCTCTCTCTGGCTGTCATAACCAGCCCCAAGGGATTGTGGAAGCCACAGGAACCTCCCGGCACGTGCCAACCCTGGACTTCCCCCAGAGCTCCTCTGGGTGGCAGGTGCTGGCCACGCAGGGTCTGCCCTCCAGGTGCCGCGGGTGAAGCTTCACCTGGCGCAGGGAAGGCCATCAGACTTCCAGCTCGTCACCCGTGTCCTCAACCCCTAACCACGGAAGCAATGCCTGTGTTTTAACCTTAGTGACCGCGCAGCCCTGCTCCTAGGAGACACGCGACTCCACAGCAGTTAGGAGACAGCAGATGCATTCCTGGAGCTGCTGAGAAGGAGCAGCCTGTATGGGGTGACTCTAACTCAAGCCGTAGGCCTCCCAGACAGAGCCTCTGAAGCTCCTGTTTTCTTTGTCCTTCCTGGGACAGGTCTCATCCAGCCTATTCCTTTTGACGTTTTCTGAGTCACTTTAAACTGTGCAAGGTTTCCTGTTTCCCCTGGACGTGGCTCTTGTGGCCCTGGCCTTGGTGGGCAGGTGCAGGGCACGCTCCCTCCTTGGGAGGATGAGATGCTCTGTGGCTTCCACCGCTCCCCAGATCATCTGCTTCCTTCGCGCCCCACAAACTCCTTTGCCTCAGTCCCTGTCTTCCTTGATGGGGAGATTCCCCAAGTGTCTGTTCCTGTGGAAGGGGAGGCGGCCCCCCACCCCTCCCGCTGCCCAAGTGTGTGTGGGCATTGGTGCATGGGGTTCCCTCCCTGGGATTTCATGGGGGGCTCAGGAAGGCTGGGTCTCAGGCTTTTCTCCTGGGCCATTGTCTGTTGACAGCTGGGCTCAGCTCTGGAAGCTTGGGGGGCCGAGAGCCTCCGGTCCTCCTGCAGAATTTCAGGTCACAGGGCTATTTTTGGTGTGAGATGTCACTCTCTGCTGCTTCTGTGTCGGGTGCCCTCGTCCAGGCCTCGGGTTCACCCCCTCCAGAAAGTAAACCCATCCTTCTGCTGGGAGAGACGGGGCGAGGGGACAGCAGTGGACAGGAGCGATCTGTCACATTCATTTTAAAAATCGCCTCTGGAAGCTTTCACGGGTTCTTCCTTCCCTCTCTGGTTATTTCTCTGTGTCTGAAATGATGACAATTGTATTTATATTTATATCATCGAGAATTAAGTGAGCTATTTTTATTTTCCTGACAGCTTTCTGTTTGGCCGGGCAGGTGGTAGGACTCGTGGCCTAAGGAGGGGATGGGAATGAAGGCACGTGACATGCCCCAAGTCACTCGGGCTCAGCACTGGTGGAGCGGTGGCCAGTTCCAGCTCGCTGTGTAGAGAGGGCTCTGTGGTCTGAGGCTGAGCCAGGCAGTGTCATCTCCAACCAAGTCACCAGTTTGGCCCAACTTCCAGGAGCCATCAGCTTCTGGGTGGACCTGGGAAAAACCCAGGGCTGGAGTAGACCCTCAGTGTGGGAGCTTTCAGGCAAGAATTCTCCCCAAAAACAGCTTGCCTGAGATCGACTGCACATACCCTACAACTAACCCTTTCCATTGTTCCAGTCCGTGGTTTTCAGCCATTCGCAGAGTTGCGCAGCCACCAAGTCAGCCTCGGAACATTGTCTTGACTCTAGAAAGAAGTCCCGCAGCCCTTAGTCATTTTCCATCCCCGCTGCCTGTTCCACCCGTCACTCCAGCCCTAAGCAACCACTAAGCTCCTTTCTAAGTCGGGCAAGAATGTTCTGGAGAGATTTCCTCCACAGATGGGCACTTGCTCTTACAGGAACCTCTCTGCCGGGCTGGTGGACGGAGATTTCTACCCTGTGGACACACTTAACCTTAGCAGAATCTCCACCGGTCAAGACCAGCAGTGTGTGTGGCTGGGTTTAAACCACTGTGCAGCACCTTCACGATGCAAAACGTGCCCGTTCAAACTCCAGCTAGAGTCCTGCACCTCCATCAAGATATTACAGGGAGAGATGTAACTGGCAAACTCCGTGAGCACGCTGGGGAAACATCTATTTAAAAATCAAGCCGGGTGCGGCAGCTCACACCTGTAATCCCAGCCTTGAGAGGCTGACGCGGGTGGATCACTTGAGGTCAGGAGTTCAAGACCAGCCCGGCCAACATGATGAAACCCTGTCTCTACTGAAAATACAAAACTTAGCTGGGCGTTGTGGCACGTGCCTGTAATCCCAGCTACTCAGGAGGCTGAGGCAGGAGAATCCCTTGAACCTGGTAGGCGGGGGTTGCAGTGAGCCGAGATCGCACCATTGCACTCCAGCCTGAGCGACAGAGCGAGACTCTTTTTCAAAAAATAAATAAAATAAAATCAAGTAGCATGCTTCATAGCATTTTCTCCTCCTCCTAGTAACGAGGACACCTGCCTCAGGACAATCACTGTTACGGCAGATACTATGAAAATATTTATTGGTAAACTTTAATTGGAAAACTACTATTACAGTAGGAAATTGTCTGTGATCTATAGATGGTATTAGATCCCTAGATCCCTGCCTGTCCTATAAAACATCATTTTGTTTTACTGAAAACTCAATATTTATGTACATATCATCTAGAATCAGTTTTTTTTTTTTTTTTTTTTTAAGATAGAGTCTTGCTCTGTTGCCCAGGCTGGAGTGCAGTGGCACGTTCTCAGCTCACTGACATGGCCGCCTCCTGAGTTCAACCAATTCTCCTGCCTCAGCCTCCCGAGTAGCCGGGATTACATGTGTGTGCCACCATGCCTGGTTAATTTTTTGTATTTGTAGTAGAGAGGGGGATTTTGCCTTTTGGCCAGGGTGGTCTCGAACTCCTGACCTCAGGTGATCCGCCCACATTGGCCACTCAGAGTGCTGGGGTTACAGGCCTGAGCCTCCGTGCCCAGCCTATAATCAGGTTTTTGAACTGGAAAGCACCTTTGAGATGGTGTCTTCTATTCCAACCATTCTGTTTTCTTAGCAAACATCATGGAAGCGCAGAGAGGTTAGATCGAGTGGTTCTAAACCAATTTTCTCTTTTGGTGGCGTTCACCTTTGTCACAAATCCCCACACCTTACGGCTCTCATTCCTGCTACAATTTGCTCTTTGAAGGGGAGAAGTCAAGCCTGGGAAGGCCTTTCCACCCCACTGGAGTTGGGGAGTGATTAGCCCAAGGTCAGACGGGCTCTGGCTGGTACCTGGCTTTCAGGTACCAGTCCAGAGGGGGACCATGCTCCTCTTCTGTGCGTGTGTGCGCATGTGCGTGTGCAAATGTCTTACCAAAAAACACCTCTTCATGTCTTAATATCCAAACCCCGATCTCCAGGATCCCCTTCTTCTTGTGACCTCAGTCATGGGCCAGAAGCCACATCTTCTTTCTACTTGGCCTTGATGGCTGCAGCGTGATCCGATCCCATATTAACACAGGGACTTTCACGACACAGAAAGTCAGAGGTCTCAACTGTGCCCTTCTGACAAATAGGAGAACATGGTTTGTTTCGTTGATTTGCAGTGGTTGAGGGAACTGGAGAAAAGAGACAAATGGCAAGGGCCATAGAAGCTATCTTTAAACATTTGTCGTCATGACTGCCATCGTGTCCAGCGCTGGTGGAATGGGTAGGTGTGTGTGCGTGGGTGTGTGTGCGTGCATGCATGCATGTGTGCGTTCATGTGCATGTGTGTGCATACATCCGCGCGTGTGTGCGTGCATGCGTGTGTGTGTGTGTGTGCATGTGTTGATACAGACATGGACACTGTGTTCATTCAGCACCGTCGTTCACAGCTGGAGTTCACCTTAGGTCCCCTGCCTGGACCCTCAGCCAGATGCTGGCCCCAAACCTCTCTCCTTGCTTCCCTAGGTCAGGGACACCAGGCCCATCCTCAGACACGAGCTTGGGTGGATGTCGGCTCTGGGACCCACAAAAGCTAACAGCCCCCAGGACTGAAGAGCCCTTGGGCTTCATAGAGCATCTTAGAAAATGGATGATGCAAGGCCGGGTGTGGTGGCTCACGCCTGTAATCCCAGCACTTTAGGAGGCCAGGGCAGGAGGATCACTTGAGGTCGGGAGTTCCAGACCAGCCTGACCAACATGGAGAAACCCTGTCTCTACTAAAAATACAAAATTAGCCGGGCGTGTTAGCACATGCCTGTAGTTCCAGCTACTCAGGAGGCTGAGGCAGGAGAATCGCTTGAATCCAGGAGGCTGAGGTTGCGGTGAGCCAAGATTGCACCATTGCACTCCAGCCTGGGCAATAAGAGCCAAACTCTGCCTCAAAAAGAAAGAGAAAAAAAATGGGTGATGTGGCCCGGCACGGTGGCTCATGCCTATAATCCCAGCACTTTGGGAAGCCTAGATGGTTGGGTCACCTGAGGTCAGGAGTTCGAGACCAGTCTGGCCAACATGGTGAAACCCCATCTCTACTAAAAATAGAAAAATTAGCCGGGCGTGGTGGCGCGTGCCTGTAATCCTAGCTACTCAGGAGGCTGAGATAGGAGAATTGCTTGAACCCAGGAGGTGGAGGTTGCAGTGAGCTAAGATTGCGCCATTGTATTCCAGCCCAGATGACAGAGCAAGACTCTGTCTCAAAAAAAAAAAAAAAAAAGAAAAAAGAAGAAAGAAAATGGGTAATGGAGCTTTCTAGTCAAAATACTGATGCAGGAAATCTCCACTGGGCTGGACTGAAGAAAATGTAAAGGACATCAGACGTTCCTCGCAATGTGACTTAAGAGGACAAAATTGTGGAGTATTTTCAAATAGCCTTGGGCTGCCCTTCTGAACCTTGGGGGTGACCGACCACCCACCCTTATCCCCCAAGATTCACTCGCTGGGCCGTGCCTCCCAGACAGCTTCTCATCCTGGAAACAGTCTCAGAGTCCCTTTTGTGTTTGGAAATAGAAACCTGGTGCCCACAGGCCTGACAGTGCCTGGCGCTGAACGATGCGGCCCGGCCTCCTTGGGGAGGCCCACCCTCCTCTGACCAGTGTCTCGGGGAGAATCAGGACTGGCCCAGTTGAGCCAGCTTAAGTGCCTGATTTTCTCTCTTCCATGTGGACAGCCTGGCTAGCAGAGCTATGGGAGGAGCCGCACATTTGTAATGCTGAGTCACTTCCTTTGAAGCGGGTCCCTGGGAAGAAGACGCAAGAGGACCCCCTGCTGACAGCCAGGCACCCTTCGTCACCCTCTGACCTGCTCCTCAGTCCTGTCTTTCAAAAATGCTTTGACGAAGAGCAAAGAGACTTTCATATGAAAGAGGGATGTTTGCACATGTCCATGCAGGATTTTAGGTAGATTTACTATTTAAACATTGCCGCATGTTTAAAAACACAGTCAGGCATAGACCCAGCAGCCTGGTGCTTCATGCAGGTTCCACTACAAGAGACCTTAGCATCTCTCAAGTATTGAATCACTTTGCCTGTCCTGAATACCTTCTGGACTCTGAAAAGCGCATTATCACCGGTGGCTTATGTACATTCTTTCTTACCCCACCTCCCACAATTTTAAACAAGAGCCTTTGCCAAACAGCTGCGCTGGCAGCCAGCGTTGCTTATCTCCGTGTGGGCAGGCTGCTGCTTTACATTGTTTCTGTTTTTGTTTTTGTTTTGTTTTGTTTTTAACTGAGTCCTGCAGTTAGCAACTTGATAGTTGCTGCCTCATCAGTTTAGAAATTGAAAGGTGAGCTGGATAAGTAATGCTCAGCTTTGTAAAAGGTGGCAGTTTCTTCAAGCCAGATGAACCTTGGATACTGTTCACAGCACACTGGTGTTGACTCTGACGCTTGTGGCTGGCTTTGTTTGCACTTGGTCGTCTCCAGTAGAAAAACCGAGGCTCACGGTTTTAAGCCCAGAACTGATGGTGAAGCCAGTCCATTAAGCTCTGGGTGGATAATGCACGCTTTCTGCGACTCCCGCCTGCCCGAGCAGGGGTGGAATTGCTCCTTCTGTCACATCTTCTAGGCAGTGGCAGGGAATCATCTTGAAAATGTCTGCATAGGTGGCTGCCGTGCTATTTCAGTCTTCCAGTGTGTCCTTTGAGAGGTGGTAGATCCCACCTGGGTGCCACAGCAGTTGCCCTAGCAGACAGGAAGTAGCTGTGTCTGTCTGGAGCCTGCGTGGGAGATGGCATCAGCGGCACTTGTCTGGGGATATTTATATCTCTTCTGTTCTCATGCACAGTAGAAAGACAACTGACGGCTGGGCACAGTGGCTCTCGCCTGTAATCCCAGCATTTTGGGAGGCCGAGGCAGGTGGATCACCTGAGGTCAGGAGTTTGAGACCAGCCTGGCCAACGTGGTGAAACCCCGTCTCTACTAAAAATGCAAAAAATTGGCGAGGCGCGGTGGCTCACGCCTGTAATCCCAGCACTTTGGGAGGTCGAGGCGGGCGGATTATGATGTCAGGAGATCGAGACCATCCTGGCTAACACGGTGAAACCCCGTCTCTACTAAAAATACAAAAAATTAGCCAGGCGTGGTGGCGGGAGCCTGTAGTCCCAGCTACTCGGGAGGCTGAGGCAGGAGAATGGTGTGAACCCAGGAGGCGGAGCTTGCAGTGAGCCGAGATCGCGCCACTGCACTCCAGCCTGGGCGACAGAGTGAGACCCCCTCTCAAAAAAAAAAATAAATTAGCTGGGCATGGTGGTGGGCGCTCGTAATCCCAGCTACTCAGGAGGCTGAGACAGGAGAATTGCTTGAACCCAGGAGGCTGAGGTTGTGGTGAGCTGAGATCGCGCCATTGCACTGCAGCCTGGGTGACAGAGCGAGACTCCCTCTCAAAAAATAAAATAAAATAAAAAAATAGAAAGACAAGTGACTTCCAAATAAGCCAAAGTCTCAGTTCCTAAGTGTCCTGATAAAAGCATCGAAACTGCTCCCTGGGGCCCAGGTTTGAGAGTTACGGTCCGGTTACTTAGACACACGGACACGCACCTTCCCTGGGTGTTGGCGTCTTCTTGAGTCTCCTCCTGCACCTCACACCCGCTCCTCCTCCCATTGCAGGTGTACCTTCCGTTTTCCCAGCACGGCCATCAAGATCCAGTTCACGTCGCTCTACCACAAAGAAGAGGCCCCAGCCTCCCCGCTCCGGCCGCTGTACCCACAGATCTCCCCTCTGAAGATCCACATCCCGGAGCCGGACCTCCGGAGCATGGTCAGCCCCGTCCCCTCCCCGACTGGCACCATCAGGTGAGCAGCCCCCCAGCCTGCCCTTGGGCCCCCAGGAGAGAGGGAGATGATGCGAGTGTGCCTGTCGTATGCAGCACCGGGCTCCAAATCTCTCTGGAAAACTGCACATGGCATGGAAATACAGAAAGTGTTGTACGTCCATCCGGGACCTGGCTGAAATCTCTGTGAATTCTCTTACAAAGGGAAGAATCACTACCTGATCATCACTTTTCCCACTGGAAGTTTTACATATTAGGGCTTGTTAAAGCAAGCACAGGTTTTGTGTTGTTTTTTTGTTTGTTTTTTTAAAGGACGTTGAAGATGGTTTTTTTGTTTGTTTGTTTTGAGACGGAGTTTTGCTCTTGTTGCCCAGGCTGGAGTGCAGTGGCGCGATCTCGGCTCACTGCAACCTCCACCTCCCGGGTTAAAGCGATTCTCCTGCCTCAGCCTCCCGAGTAGCTGGGATGACAGGCACCTGCTACCACGCCTGGCTAATTTTTTGTATTTTTAGTAGAGACAGGGTTTCACAATGTTGGCCATGCTGGTCTCGAACTCCCAACCTCAAATGATCCACCCACCTAGGCCTCCCAAAGTGCTGGGACTATAGGCGTGAGCCACCATGCCCGGCTGAAAATGTTTTAAAGTAATATTTGTCCACCAGGATTTGGTGAACTTTGTTTCTTTAAGCTTCATTTGTGAAAATTCTCTATGACCTTTTAGAAATTAATCTAGATTTGAAGAAAGTCCTCAAACTTCCTCATCTCTGGCATGTTATACAATGATAAGCCCCTGAGTAGGGGTTGCAGGGTGAAAAGTATAAACAGAGTTCTGTGTAGGGAGTGCCGGTGAGCCCTGGACTGAGTCACACACGAACCTCAGGCGACAGCCTGGATGCATGGCACACAGCCCTGGCCCTGGTCCTGTCATACAGGGATGCAAAAACAGTTGTGTACTTGAGGCTGGAGGGTTCATACATTCTTTAATGATTTACCTCTTCATTGCGGACATTTCTAAACGTGGCTGGCTTTTCTCTCCCCGCTGCACGTCTGTGGCCCTGAAGATGCGTGACCGCGCATGGTTTGGTGCCAGAGCTGTGGGTCCTCCGCAGCACCAGCAGTTTCTGCGTTGCTCGTGCGTCACCAGCAAAGGTCACCCCAGTGGAAAAAGCAGATCACATCTTAGGGCTGTTGTGAACATGGTGTTGACCTCACATATACCCTGAAAGGGGCTCAGGGCCCTCGGGGACATCTGTGAAGCACATTCTGGGCATGCTGGTCTGTTGGAGTGAGCGCCGTGGCAATCCCGGGCCGGTCACATCAGTCCCTCCCTGTTGATCTGCGCACTCTGCTGAACCCCGGCTGCACCTTGGCTTGCTTTTTTCTGTTTTTCCTCTTGCAGCTGTAGGAGAAGAAAGGGCTTTTGTTTGTTTTTCAGAGACAGCGTTTCACTCTGTCGTCCAGGCTAGGGTGCAGTGGCGCAATCATAGCTTGCTGCAGCCTCCCAACTCCTGGGCTCAATCGGTCTCCCCACCTCAGCCTCCCAAGTTGCTGGGACCACAGGCATGCACCACCACACCCAGTTAATTTTCTTATCTTTTGTAGAGACAGGGTCTTGCTATGTTGCCCAGGCTGGTCTGGAACCCCTGGGCTCAAGAGATCCTCCCTCATCCACCTCCCAAAGTTCTGGGGTTACAGGTGTGAGCCAACACACCCAGCCCATACGTGGCCTCCACCTTTTCAGGGTCCACAGTTAGAATTACACACTGGCTTCTCTTGGAACGCAGCCATCAGGGGCACGGCTCCTCTACCCTGCTTTGCCGACAAGTTACCAGTGGCCTCCTACAAGTTACAAGGTGGGAATCATCTCCATTTGAGTTGCCTGGAGTCGGCCTCCTTTTTTGGGAGTGTCTCTCGTGGAGAGAGACGTTCAGGGACAGTGCTGCTGCGGAAAGGCGAGGCCCCGGGCTCAGGCCGGGCATGGTCACCTGTGTGACTCTGTGCGGTCACTTCAGCCCCCCCACCTTCCCGGGCCCGGTTCTCGCCTGTGGAGCCAGTGCTGTGACGTCATGACTCTCTGGGATGATGATGATGATGATGATGGTGAATCCTAAGTGACTGAAAGCCTGGTGTGTGCTCACCTGGCCCTGTGCTGAGCAGTGCACATGCAGTATTGTATTTAGTCCATAGAGCTTTATGAGAGAATGTTCCAGAAGTAGATAGTGATGATGGTTATTCAATTTTGTGAATATCCTAAAATTCACTTTAAAGAGTGAACCGGCCGGGCGTGGTGGCTCACACCGGTAATCCCAGCACTATGGGAGGCCAAGGTGGGCGGATCCCTTGAAGCCAGGAGTTCAAGATCAGCCTGGGCAACATGGTGAAACCCCGCCTCTACTAAAAATACAAAAATCAGCCAGGCATGGTGCCACATGCCTGTAATCCCAGCTACTCGGGAGGCTGAGGCAGGAGACTGGCTTGAACCCAGGAGGTGAAGGTTGCCGTGAGCTGAGATCACGCAACTGCGCTCCAGCCTGGGTGATAGAGCGAGACTCCATTTCTAAGTAAATAAATAAATGGTGAATTGTATGTTATGGGAATTGCATCTGAAGAAAGCAGTTGAGCACCGTATATGTACTTAAGTCTTCACCTAGTACCACCTTAAAGGCGCTGTAGAAACAGTGGCCAAGACCAGCTCACGTGCTAGTGGGAGCTCACACCAGAAGAGGCTGGTCCTGCTGCTTTTGGGGTGGGCAGCAAAGGCCTCAGGTCCAGAGAGAAGCAGACCAGGGAGCGATCCGGGGTTCCTGGGGAAGGGCTAGGCCAGCGCCCCCTGCCTTAGCCTGGCGGTGGGTTATTAATCAGCAGGTTGTAATCCAGCTAAACAGAAACTTTTTTTTTTTTTTTGAGATGGAGTCTTGCTTTCCTCTGTCGCCCAGGCTGGAGTGCAGTGGCGTGATCTCGGCTCACTGCAGCCTCCACCTCCCTGGTTCAAGCAATTCCCCTGTCTCAGCCTCGAGAGTAGGTGGGATTATAGGCACATGCCACCACGCCCGGCTAATTTTTGTGTATTTTTGGTAGAGATGGGGTTTCACCGTATTGAAAGAAAGAAAAATGTTTTGGTTTGCTCCGGGAGGGGGCTTAAAAAAATAAAACTTTCCCAGCGTTAATCCAAATTTGCATAGTAAAGTCGCTTTTGTATTACAAGAGAGGTCATGGTTTGCGAAGGAGTGGATACCTGTGTTTTAAATTACGGCAGGGAAAATACTGTTTATTTTTATCTTAGCTTCAGGGGGTACACGTGCATGTTTGTGACATGGGTATATTACATACTTGTGGGGATTGCGCTTCTAGGGTTCCCATTACCCAAAGGGTGAACCGTGTACCCCGTAGGTCATCTTTCATCCCTCGCCCTCTCCCGCCTCCCCGCTTTGGAGTCCCAGTTTCTTGTTGTTTCGATCTTCCTGTTCCTGGGTACCCACTGTTCAGCCACTTAACAGCCTGCTCTTGTAAGCAAGAGCAGGCGCTGTGCGGTATTGTTTCTGAGTTAGTTCACTTGGGACAAGGGCCTCCAGCTCCATCGCGTTGCTGCCCAGGCTAAGATTTCATTCTTTTTTATAGCTGGGAGTAAAGAAATTTTGTACAGAGCACCTGAAGCTCTTGCGGCTGGAGCTGTTCTGAGAAGCTGGGTGGCGGCCTCCTGTGACCGCGAGTCCCCGTCAGGGGGTGCGAGCAGCTACCTGGGCCTGCACCCGCCCTGCTCTTGCTGCGGGAGCCGGGAAGGTGGGGGGCCACCCCGTTCCCCTCCTTCCGCCCAGTCCTGTTCTTTGAAACCGCCCTGTGCAAAGACCGGATTCTTGTTAGGGAGAATTCTGTGCGGAGAAAGTAGTAAGTTAGGGACTGGCTGTCTGGCTTTTTGGCCTTCCATTGTTACAATAAAAGCCTCTCTGTTTACATCCGTTTATCTTAGCACCGTGGAATTCAATTGAGTGTTTAGAAACCTCAGAGGCCCTTGAGGTTTTGCCTGCCAAGATACTTTTCAGTTTGAGTTTCTGCTGTAGGGTGGAGCCGGCGTGTTTACAAACACTCCCTGCCCTTCCCTGCCACCTCCCCACTCTCCTGCTCTCTGGCTGCGCTCCCTAACAGATCGGGAGGTGGGAGCGGGGCCAGGCCAGAAGAGCTGGCTGCCTGCAAGGCTGTCCCCTCCCGGTGCCGCCCCGCCCCGCCCCCGCGGTGCCTGCCTTCCTAATTTGGTGTGCTTTCGCCTCGCCGGTCCTCATTGGCCGTGGAGTGGCTGCCTCGGTGTAGGCCGGGCTCGCCCAGAGCCCCTCATTCCCAGGAGTCGGGAGTGGCTTGGGAGCGGCTTTTTCCTGGGGGAGCCTCCCTGATCAGCTGCCCCTGCCCCCGCCCCACCCTCCGTCCTTCCTTTCCGTTTCTCCTGCTTTGCTCTCGCAGGCACTCGCTCCTTTTCCCAGGGTGGGTGGGTATGGGTGTGGGTGTGTGGTTTTGTGTGTGTGTGTGTGTGTGTTTTTCTGATTTATTTTTTTCTGCCCTGAAGTACTCCACCCAGAAAATGAATGAACTCTCTTTGAAATAAATTCTGCTATCTTTAGCAGCAGTTTGACCTTTTCTTTCCTTTTTGCAAAGAAGGGTTTTTACAGGCCAGGCGCGCGGTGGCTCAGGCCTGTAATCCCAGCACTTTGGGAGGCCGAGGCAGGCGGATCACCTGAGGTCAGGAGTTCGAGACCAGCCTGGTCAACATGGTGAAACCCCGTCTCTACTAAAAATACAAAAATGAGCCAGGCGTGTAATCCAAGCTACTCGGGAGGGTGAGGCAGGAGAATTGCTTGAACCTGGGAGGCAGAGGTTGCAGTGAACCAAGATCGCACCACTGCGCTCCCGACTGGGCGACAGAGCGAGACTCCATCTCAAAAAAAAAAAAAAAAGTGTTTTTAGGAAGGAATTAAAGTATTTAATGAAAGAATTAAAGTAGTTAATCATTTTCTAGGTTCCACCAAACAGACACCAGTCTAAAAAGTGTTCCTTAGAGGTAGAGTTTTAAGAAAACTGCTGAAATTCAGTGAAAGGGCATTGCACAGAGAGTGACCATTTTTGCTTATGAGGGCAAGACTTCAGGAGCTGTTTCTCTTAAGGCTTTTCCTGATTTCTCCAACTTGGAGATCAAAAATGAAAGTAACTCTTACAATTCAGCGAAGGTCAGCAGTATGTAAATATACAGTAAAAATGCAGCAACTGACTTCAAAATCTTTCCCTTTTAATCATGATTTTTTAAACACAGTTCTGCCTTACTGCTCAGATAACATTCAGTCCTAACTTGATTTATGTTGTTTTGTAAAGTTAGAGGTCTTCTGAGTTTGGAGGTTATTGGATCTACGTTAGAAATACTCTCCTTTTTATGACAAACTTTGGTTCCTTCCTGCAGGGTGATTCATCTGTTTCAAAGTTTCTGGTTGGCTGGGCGTGGTGGCTCACACCTGGAATCCCAGCACTTTGGGAAGCTGAGGCAGGAGGATTGCTTGAGGCCAGGAGTTCCAGACAAGCCTGGGCAACATAGTGAGACCCCATCTCTACAAAAAAAAATTTTTTTTAATTAGCCAGGTGCAATGGCTCATGTCTTTAGATCCACCTACTCGGGAGGCTGAGGCAGGAGGATTGCTTGAGCTCAGCAGTTGGAGGCTGCAGCGAGCTAAGATGTCACCACTGCACTCCAACCTGGGCAACAGAGCAAGACCTTGTCTCAAAAAAATAATAATTAAAAAACACAAGTTTGTGGCTGCAGCCTTCCCGGTGTTTTCAGCAGGGCTGCAGGAGGATTGTGGTGCGAATGTGTGAGTCACCCCTAGCGGGAATCCTGCCTGGGTGATCTGGGCTGGCTGCGCCAGTATTTGCAAATCCAATGAGGGTCCCTCTTCCCTTGTCTCCCTGTCCCTGTCCCTGTAGGCCTTGCTGCCCCTCCCCACCCCACCCCACCCTACCCTCTTATGTCTTTTCCCAGCGGAGAACTCTGGGGAAGTAACTATTGCTTCCTCCACATGGGAAGGTTGGGACTTTCTGTCTTCCTTTAATTTTTCCCTCCTGCCTAGATCCCTTTGAGGGGCGACTTTGGTGCTAAAGTGTTGGGAGTTCGGAATGAAGCTTGGTAGGGAAGTCCTTGTGTTTGTCCGAATCTGTTGAAAGGACGTCCCCACCCCCGCCTTTCCTGTAATCTCAGGGAGGGTCCTAGCGCCCGACTTCTCAGGTCGACCTCAGGTGACAAGCGGCTTGTGTGGAGTAGGCCTGTTGCACTGCTTCTGTGCAGGCACATGACGCATGAGGACAGCCCTTCCCGGGTTCCACGAGCCTCAGGGGAAGCAGGAGGCGCCTACAGACACGGAGCTGACCCCGGAACCTGCCTAGCTGCGGGGCCGCCTCTCCGCTCAAGCACCCACTCAGCTCTATGAGGTCTATGCCTCACATGAGAGCAACTCCTGTTCAGGCCACCATGCTGGTTATTCTCACCAGGGCAAAATGCACTTCAGAAACAAGTTAATTTTATTTTTTAAATTATTATTTTTAATGGTGGTTCCAATTTGGGTTTGGGGGGTTGATTTTGGTTTTGTTTGTTTGTTTGAGACAGGGTCTCACTCTGTTGCCCAGGCTAGAGTGCAGTGGCACAGTCACAGCTCACTGCAACCTCAACCTCCCGGGCTCAAGCGATCCTCCCACTTCAGCCTCCTGAGTAGCTAGGACTACAGGCACCCACCACCACACACACCCAGCTCATTTTTTATTTTTGTTGAGATGTTGTCTTGCCTAGGCTGGTCCTGAACTCCTGGCCTCAAGCAGTCTTCCCATCTTGACCTCCCAAAGTGCCAAGATTACAGGCGTGGGCCTGTTTTTTGTTGTTGTTGTTGTCTTTGTTGTTTTTGTTTTGTTTTGAAGCAGGGTCTTGTTCTGACACCCAGGCTGGAGTGCAGTGGTGCGGTCACGGCTCGCTGCAGCCTCGACCTCCTGGACTCAAGCGATCCTCCCACCTGAGCCGTGACTACAGGAGTGAGCCACTAGTTAATTTTTAAAAATAGCTGCCCAGCATTTTACAATGTCTGATTTATCTTAAAGGAACACATTCTTTAAGATCATTCTAAGAAATTCGCCTCTGAAAATTTTCTTTCCCTATTTGTTTATTTTTCCTTTGTCAGATTACGAAGAGACTATCTATCTATCTATATGCATCTTACAAAATGCAAACATTTCAGAAAGTGAAAATCCCCCCACAAGACACTCCCCAGAGCTGAGCCCTTCTCCCTTCTGTGTCTCTGAGTCGTATTCGTACGTGACTGTCTCTTGGTTTTTCCGTTTTAGATATTACACATGAGCTTCCTATATGGAAATTAAGGATTTAGCTTCCCCCCTCCTCATCCCAGTAAAGTTACATCATCATGTTTGGTTTACCTTGCATTAGTGTTTTCTGTATTAGAACTGTGTAGTGATTGTAACGCTTAGCCATTTCCTTCCTCGTACTTTTGGCTTATTTCCGCCACACTCCCCCCGCTCTTGGAGTTAAGAATGGCCTCTTCTCCCTTTACTGTGAAGGCCTTCCTCTGGGGCCCCTCTGACCACAGGATCATCTTCTCCACCATCCCGGGAATCCCCTCAGGAGGTGGTGGTGGAGAGAGGGCTGTTTCCTGATTCCCACGTCTTCCTCTTTCCTGATTTGTTCCTTTGTTTTACTAGAGTCCATCCCCCAGTCGCTTTCTGGGAAAGGGCACAGGAGACAGACTTTTCATTTATTTACTAATTTAAGAGACAAGGTCTCACTTTGTTGCCCAGGCTGGTACTTCTGGGCTCAAGCGAGCCTCCTGCCTCAGCCTCCCGAGTAGTAGGGACTACAGGTGTGCACCACCATGCCCGGCTAATTTTTGTATTTTTTGTAGAGGTGGGGTCTCCCCATGTTGCCCAGGCTGGTCTTGAACTCCTGTGCTCAAGTTATCTGCCCACCTCAGCCTCCCAGAGCGCTGGGATTACAGGTGTGAGCCACCTCGCCTGGACCGCCAGGTTCCTGTCCACACTTCTGGGACTGGCTATGCCTGGCGGGCCTCCTAGCTGAGTCTGTCATGCCTCTCCTTTCCTTTCTCTCTCTACTTCCTGAGAGATTTTCTCCAGTCTCTCCTTCCACCCTTTCTTGGATTTGTATTTCTCCTCTTTTGAATTCTTATTTTTTAATTTGAAGAGCATGTTCTTGCTCTGCAGGTGTGCTTTGCATGCCGTTCTTACTGTCTTACAGAGACGGCATCGTTACCTCCCTAGGGACGGGAACCAGTCTCGTCTCCTCCCGGGCTCCCGTGGCTTCCCTGGGTCCCTCTTCTCTTCTGTTTTGCACCATGTCCCACCTGGTAGAAGCTTCCTCAAACCACAGATGTGCCTTGGCCAGCTGTTGTGTTTAACAGCGAGGTCCTAAAAACCCTCTTAGAGCGGCTGGTGTTGGAGCAGGGGCTGGGGCAGGGACCCCAAGCGTCCTCCTCTGCAGGGAGGTTCCCCCAGGAGGCTTCAGGTGCCGCCTTAGGACACAAAGGACATCACAGACCCCCAGCAGCCTTCTCGCCCTTCCACTGCTCACAAGGCTCTGTCCCAGCTCCTTCCTCCAGCCCCTCCAAGCGGGTCCCATCTGTGTCTCTAGGGCTTCAGGAGGGATCAGGTCTCTTCTGACAGAGCACTGCCTTCTCTGGGCCTGCCGGAAGCGATAACCGTCCCGCCCCCAGGCCTCTCGGGGTGGCCTTCTCTGCCTCAGAGCAGAGCCAAGGGCATTGAGGGTGGACTGGAAGGACCGCAGGCCTGTGCCCTGGGGAAGGCTTTTCTTGGGCTCTGGGGACGGAGCCCAGCTGGCGGCTCCAGAGGTGAGTTTAGGTCTGTCATTGGATTTGCCTTTCTCAGCGTGACTTCTCATCATAACGCGACCCAGCGACCCGTGTGTCCCACAGCCCATCCGTCCCTCTCCAGTCTCCCTGCACTGACTGGCATGTCCTGGGTGGTCCCAGCGGTGCCTTCTAGGCCTGGCCCCTGGACGCGGTGGAGGCTGCCCGGGGTGGGCCAGCACAGGGTTGCCCCTGCGAGCCCAGCTCCGGGAGCCCCCTACTCAGTCCTCCAGCTCTCTCGCCTGAGGCGGAAATGTGACTTGGGAATTGTCCTCCATATAAAGGAAGCAAAATCGGGGCCTAAGGGTGAGCTGCTTACTGTGCTTCTTCCCTCTCTCAGCCTCCAATCGGGGCGCACAGGTATTTGATTCCCGCGACGTCTGTGGGCTGTCGCTGTCCAGCCTCTGCGTCCCACACCCGGGCAGCTTAGGGACTGGGGGGGCCTGACCGAGGCCTGAGGTACTTACCCCAGAAGGAGTGATTCCCTGTTTCCTGGAATTGAGCTGGGGGTCCCTGTCGGGGAGCAGTGGGGTCCCCTCAGCTTCCTGCTCTTTCTCATTCCCGCAGGAGGAAATGTGTGCATGTGTATGCCATCGTTTTCAGCATTTTTTTTTTTTTTGAGACAGAATCTCACTCTGTCGCCCAGGCTGGAGTGCAGTGGCACGATCTCGGCTCACTGCAAGCTCCGCCTCCCGGGTTCACGCCATTCTCCTGCCTCTCCCAAGTAGCTGGGACTACAAGTGCTCGCCACCACGCCCAGCTAATTTTGTTTTTTGTATTTTTTATTAGAGACAGGATTTCACCGTGTTAGCCAGGATGGTCTCGATCTCCTGACCTCGTCATCCGCCCGCCTCGGTCTCCCATCTTTTTTTTTTTTTTTTTTTTTTTTTTTGTTGAGACAGAGTTTCACTCTTGTTGTCCAGGCTGGAGTACAGTGGCACAGTCTCGGCTCACTGCAACCTCTGCCTCCCGGGTTCAAGCGATTTTCCTTCCTCAGCCTCCCGAGTAGCTGGGATTACAGGCATGCACCACCACGTCTGGCTGATTTTGCATTTTTAGTAGAGACGGGATTTCTCTAAATCGGCCAGGCTGGTCTCAAACTCCTGACCTTAGGTGATCTGCCCACCTCGGCCCCCACAAAGTGCTGGGATTACAGGCATGCGCCACCGTGCCTGGCCTTCAGCATTTTTTTTTTTTTTTTTTTTTTTTTTTGAGACGGAGTCTTGCTCTGTCACCCAGGCTGGAGTGCAGTGGCACAATCTCGACTCACTGCAAACTCCACCTCCCAGGGTCACGCCATTCTCCTGCCTCAGCCTCCCAAGTAGCTGGGACTACAGGCGCCTGCCACCACGCCCGGCTAATTTTTTGTATTTTTTTTTTAGTAGAAACGGGGTTTCACTGTGTTAGCCAGGATGGTCTCGCTCTCCTGACCTTGTGATCCACCCTCCTTGGCCTCCCAAAGCGCTGGGATTACAAGCGTGAGCCACCGTGCCTGGCCCAGCATTTTCTTTAGATTGCTAAGGGAATGTTTCTGTGGACTCCCGGCATCAGACACGGGATGTCTTGATTCGTTTTCCAGACAGCTCCAAGGCCCCTGGCTTTGGAGCTGGGTGTCCCATCCCACCTCGGCCAGGTGCCCTCAGACCTGTCTTCCCCCAGAGCACTTTATAGCTCTTAGTGGCTGTGAGGCTCGAGCAGCCTCTGCTTCCCACCTCCCTCAGCTGCAGGCCTGGTATCGGGGGCCTTGGTATCAGGAGCCTGGTACCAGGCCCAGCCCCGTGGCCGAGGCCCGCCTGCGGAGGACAGCTGAATGGGGCTTATTGAGAGACGGGCTGCTCCGAGGGCTGGAGGAGCCATGTGAACAAACACATGTGGTCCCTCAGCCCAGGTGGCTGGAAAACCTCAGAAGCTGTGGCGTTGTACCTGTGCCAGCTGGAGTGACACCAGGATCTGGCAGCCCAGGCCAGGTCCAGTGTTGGGGAAAGTCGCGGAGAAACCACCCTCCTCTCTCCCCCGTGTTTGAGGCAGGCTTCGCCAGCCTTTCTTATTTCCACTTGAAATCATTCTTTGGGGAATGACAACCTTTCCTGTGGGTTTTACTCCATGAGGTTTTTTGTTTGTTTTTTTGAGATAAGATCTCATTCTGTTGCCCAAGCTAGTGTGCAGTGGTGTGATCATAGCTCACTGCAGCCTCAACCTCCCCGGCTCAGGCCATTTTCCTGCCTCAGCCTCCTGAATAGCTGGAACTGCAGGTGTGCACTACCATGCCCAGCTAATTTTTAAAATGTTAAAACTTCGTTTGTTTGTTTATTTATTTATTTTTAGAGACAGGGTCTTGCTCTGCCAGAGTGCAGTGGCACAATTATAGCTCACTGTAGCCTCAAACTCCTGGGCTCAAGCAATCCTCCTGCCTCAGCCTCCTGAGTAGCTGAGACTACAGGTGCACACCACCACACCTGACTAATTTGAATTTTTTTGTAGAGATGGGGGTGTCACTATGTTGCCCAGGCTAGTTTCAACCATCTGGGCTCAAGCGATCCTCCCGCCTTGGCCTCCCAAATTGCTGGGCTTACAGGCATGAGCCACTGCACCTGGTAAACACGAATTTTCTATGCTCTTTTGCAAAATAACTGCTGGGAACAGGAGCAGGTCCCTGCCACACGTGTTCGGCCATCACTGTTGTTGTGGAGTGCGGGGGGGGGGGGGTGCCCCTCATTGGTCCTCAGGAAGGATCCAGGAGCCCGCCTGCCACCTCATGGGCCTCGGACAAGATTTTCCGAGCTGAGTGGCCATTCCCCAGCCTGTGGCCGGAGATCGGAGTGTATCTGAGTGACACCTCAGCTCAGTGGTCCCCAGCAAGGACTGACATTTCAGTTCTTCCTGCTGAGTCCAAGGGAGACGTTCAGTGGCTTTGGGTCTGGGACTGGGTGCACAGGCGCGTGCTGGCCCCGTCGTCTGCAGCCCCTCCGGCCATGAGGCCATCCTGCCTCAGCAGGGAGGTGTTTGGTTCCCAGAGGCCTTTGACAAAGCCGATTTTGGGGGCTGTGTGCTGTTATCAGTCAAAACCTTTCTCTCCCCTTCTCATCTTACTTGTAAGGTTGGGTTTTGTATTTTGGATTCAGAACTAAATTCAGAAAAAGTTTCCTTTTGACGATTTCCTACCCCGATCGAGCCATTTGTGGGTGTGCATTTAAGTTTCGACACGTGCGGAACTTACCCATATTTGGGGAGTCTGTTGGAAAAGAGAACGGGAATTCCAGATCAGAGTCCTTAACGTTCTGTGTGGGTGACACTGAGACCTTCCTGAAAATGCCCCAGACCTGAACTGATCATTAATGTCAGCTGTCAGGTTTTTCTTAGCCACAGGATTTTTTTCATTCATCCCCCTGCTCCATCCAAAAAATGTTTCTTGAGCCCCGCCTACACCCAAGGGGGCTCCTACTTAACCTAAGTTTTGGAGATCTGGGAGTCTTGTGCCTGGACAGTTGGGGAAGGATGTTCCAGGCAGAGGAAGGGGCAGCAAGGTGGGAGGAGGACAATGGACGACCTTCTGGATGGTTCTGGATGGCCTGCAGGGCAGTGCAGCAGGGAGCGTCCTGCCCGCCACAGGGGCTCTAAGTTAGCTGAGGGGGGATGTCAGCATCACAGATGGGTAGGGTCCATCTCAGGACGGGGCCAGGTGGGTGCCCATGAGCTCAGGACAGTGGAATCTCTTTCTCTTGGGAGGTTCTGCACCCACTCTTTGTGTCCTCATTGGCTTTCTCTGAATACCTGTAATAGAAATCATTTTCAGAAGCAAAACATCGGTTTGCTAACCGAAGCCTGCCTGAGTGAGTTAGGGAAGCAGGCCAGGGCATGCCCCTCAGCCGGACGGATGCAGCCTCCTGCCCATGGTCCCGGCCTCAACCCAGAGCCTCACCTGCAGCCGGGGGTGTCTGTCACTCCCGGTCATCTGTGGTTGCTCCAGCCTGGGAGGGAGAGGGGATGAGGGCAGGGGCATCTCAGCGGCTCAGGGCAAAACCGCAGGAGTCGTCTCTTCCCCAGGGCGGTGTCTCCAGGAGAGCCACCTGCCATGCCTTCATCCTGCGGGGCGGTGGCACCTCCACAGCCTCTTTCCAGCATCTGCCTCTGTGACCGCACGGGGTTGTCCTGGGCCCGAGCCTTTTCCCACAGCGCCGCCTTGTGGACACCTGTGCAGGAGCCAGCGGCCCGCGGAGGCTACCTGCCCCGGGTGCACATCCTGTAGGGTGCACGTCCTGTAGGGGTGTGCGTTGGGGGAGCTGAGGAGGGGCCCCACAGAGCTGCCTGACCAGGTGCTGCCTTGGGCCCTGCATAATGGCAGGAGGAGGGCCCGCGGTGCTCTCAGCCCCCGAGCAGAAGTCATCACTGGAAAGAAACTTGCCTGCCGTTTCCAGCATCTTGTCCCTTTCGCTGCGTGACCTTGGCCGGGCAGCGTGATGGCACTTACAATTGGAAAGTGTGAGCTTCTTCCCCACAGCCCCACCCTCCGGGTAGGTCCTGAAGCCCTGTGCCCCACAGGGGCCCCCCTTTTCAGAGCCATGAACTTACAGTGTCCTTCTCTCTCCTCAGCGTCCCCAACTCCTGCCCAGCCAGTCCACGCGGTGCCGGCTCCTCCAGTTACCGCTTTGTGCAGAACGTGACCTCGGACCTGCAGCTGGCAGCAGAGTTTGCAGCAAAGGCCGCGTCGGAGCAGCAGGCAGACACATCTGGAGGAGACAGCCCCAAGGTCTGAGCCCACCCGGCGCCGTGTTGCACCTGGTGACCAGGATCGGGCCATAGTGACCCGGCGCGGGCGGCACAGACAGCCCAGGGCCCGCGGGCGTGTGCTCGAGGTGGTCTCAGCCCACAGGGAATGGAGCCGCAGCTGGCGGTAGAGCCGTCGGCCCTTTCTCCTTTTCGTGCCCAAATCATCCCCGTTGGTCATTTGCTGGTGACGGGTGGCTCCGTCACCGAGGGCCCCTCCCGCCATGCTCCTTGTTCATCTGCCGCTGGCAGCCTGGCGTCAAAGCCTTCATACAGCCCTTGAGAAGGATGGCGTTCTCCTTATAACTTTGTGTCTTAGTTCGTGTCTGTCCAACAGGTGTTTTCAAATTGATTTGTGGAAGAGGTGAGAAATTTCAGAATTAAATTATAATAAAACCAAAGTTTTCCTTCCCACGAGGCAAAAATGGCTGTTCCTAGTTGAAAGCAAGCACATTAATGGGATAGTTGGAGGGCACTGGGATGGGTGCCGTCGAGACGCGCACGTTCTCGTAGGAAGGTTCCTCCCCATCAGCTGTGACGGGTGGGTGGGGTGGACTCGGGGATCTTGCTGGAGCTCATCCCGTGAGCCATGTCTCTCCGCAGGATGAGTCAAAGCCGCCGTTCTCCTACGCGCAGCTGATCGTGCAGGCCATCTCCTCCGCCCAGGACCGGCAGCTGACCCTGAGCGGGATCTACGCCCACATCACCAAGCATTACCCCTACTACCGGACGGCCGACAAAGGCTGGCAGGTGAAGCCGAGTCCCCGGGGCCGGACCACCTCTGAAGGCCCTTAGAACATGAAACTAACAGGCGCATCGCTTTCCTTAAAACAGAAAAGGGCCGGTGAGGGGGCTCACGCCTGGAACCCTAGCATTTTGCGAGGCCAAGGCAGGAGGAAGATCAAGACCAGCCTGGGCAACATAGAGAGAACCTCTTTTCTACTAAAAATTAGCTGAGTGTGGTGGTGCATGCCTGTGGTCCCAGCTACTCGGAGGCTGAGGTGGGAGGATCACTTGAGCCCAGGAGGTGGAGGCTGCAGCGAGCTATGATCACACCTCTGCACTCCAGCCTGGGAGACAGAGAAAGACCCTGTGTCTACAAAGAAAAAAAAATATTTTTTTTTAACTAAGAAGATAAATATAAAAGAGAGTTGTTTTCACGGATGGCATATGGTACATCTGAAAGGCATTAGCACTGTGATACCATTGTGTCTAAATACTCTTTTTTGTTAGTTTCCTTCTTCTGAGTCCCAGAACTGGAAGATGGGTCTATACCTTGTTAGATTTTGTGCTTGCTGTGCCTTACAATTCCATGTTAAGTTGGAAAAATATACCATATACTGTTAATAAAACAATCCACATGTCTGAATTGAGGATGGGATTGTAAGAGCTTTGTCCACACCAGCCATGACTGATGCTTGTTGCATTTGCCTGTATTTTCTCCAAAGTCAGTGCAGCCCATCCACTAGCTTTGTTTTTTTTTTTGAGACAGGATCTCGCTCTGCCGTCCCGGCTGGAGTGCAGTGGCGCGATCTCAGCTCACTGCAACCTTCGCCTCCCAGGTTCAAGTGATTCTTCTGCTTCAGCCTCCCAAGTAGCTGGGGCTACAGGCGCCCACCACCACACCTGGCTATTATTTGTATTTTTAGTAGAGATGGGGTTTCACCATGTTGCCCAGGCTGGTCTCAAACTCCTGACCTCAGGTAATCCTGCCCGCCTCAGCCTCCCAAAGTGCTGGGATTACAGGTGTGAGCCACTGTGCCCGGCCAAGACCCAGTGTTTTTTTGTCCCAGACGTGCTCCTAGACCAGGATCTGTCTTTCTGTTTCACTTTTTCTGTAAAGACTGGTAATGGCAGCCAGGCACAGTAGCTCACACCTGTAATCCCAGCACTTTGGGAGGCCCAGGTGGGAGGATTGCTTAAGCCCAAGAGTGTGAGACCCCATCTCAACTAAAAATACAGAAAAATCAACCCAGCATGGTGGCCCACGCCCGTAGTCCCAGCTACTAAGGAGGCTGAGGCAGGAGAATCCCTTGAACCCGGGAGGCGGAACTTGCAGTGAGCCGAGATCGTGCCACTGCACTCCAGCCTGGGTGACAGAGCGAGACTCCATCAAAAAACAAAAAAAGGTAAAATGGTAATGATGCTGTGTCAAATTTTGATAGGAATGACCTGCCCCGTGCCTCGGTGCTGCTCCCGTGAGGCCCAGCCAGCGCAGCACCAAGGGCTCTGCACAGCGGGACGGCCTCCCCTCACCCTGGTCCTGCATCTGTTTCAGATTTGAGGCGGGTGGGACTCGTTTTCTGATTTGCTGGTGACGGGTGAATATCTCTGCTTCCCTGCAGAATTCTATCCGGCACAACCTCTCTTTGAACCGTTACTTTATTAAAGTTCCACGTTCCCAGGAGGAGCCTGGGAAGGGATCTTTTTGGCGAATAGACCCTGCCTCTGAAGCCAAGCTCGTGGAACAGGCATTCCGGAAACGGAGGCAGAGGGGCGTCTCCTGCTTCCGTACCCCCTTCGGGCCTCTGTCCTCAAGGTAAAGCTCTCTGCGCGCCCGTCCTCCAGCTGTTAGGAAAGCTGAGCTGCCCTGGAGTTTAGAGATACGTGGCGCAGTCAGCCCTTCGGATCGGTGGGCTCAGGCTCAGTGTGCAGGCATGCAACTGATCACAGGTCAAAAATAGTCCAAAAAAAAAAAAGGCCAGCGCAGTGGCTCACGCCTGTAATCCCAGCACTTTGGGAGGCCGAGGCAAGTGGATCACCTGAGGTCAAGGGTTTGAGACCAGCCTCGCCAACATGGTGAAACCCCTGCCTCTACTAAAAAAATACAAAATTAGCCGGGCGTGGTGGCAGGTGCCTGTAATTCCAGCTACTCGGGAGGCTGAGGTAGGAGAATCGCTTGAACCTCGGAGGCGGAAGTGGCAGTGAGCCAAGATTGTATGTACCACTGCACTCCAGCCTGGGTGACAAGAGCAAAACTCCGTCTCAAAAAAAAAAACAAAAAGTAATACAAATGAAACAATACACACTACAACAGCTATTTACATAGCATGTACATTGTGTTAGGGATTATAAGTAACCTGGCGATGATTTAAAGCTTACAGGAGGATGTGCACAGGTTGTATGTAAGTGCGACACCATTTCTCTGAGGAACTTGAGTAAGCATCTGCAGATTTGGTACCTGCAACCCCCTCCCCTCAAGTACCGAGGGGTGACTGCTGGTTTCGGCACTTAAAGACTGCACCATTTTCTGTTTTTGTTTTGAGAGAATATCTCAGGACCAAGAACTCCTAAAATAGTAAGATTACTAAGTAAGCCACTGACTGTTGTATTAAAAATAACATTTTAGTTCTTAGAAGTGGAAATGTGTGTAGCAATGGGGACTGTTCCTAAGGCCAAGAATAAATGGATTGCGGCTTGCGGTGCTTTTGGTAGCACTGAGCTTTCTGTTGCAGTGTGTGAGAGGACCCGGGGAGAGCCAAATCTTCGAAGGGACAGACGAGGGGTATGACCTGGAGAGCCCACAACCGCCTTTGCTTTTTGCAGATGCTGGGAACGCAGCTCTGCTGCAGGCGGGGTGGACAGACTCTCCCCCAGCCATCGCTGCCCACCTGCTGGGTCAGGGCCTCCCCTGCCCAGCTCGGTCCTGGCCAAGCCCAGTCTGGAGGAGCATGCACCGCCTGTGAGCGGCCTGGGCGGCTCTTCCCAGGTCGCCCATCAGATGAGCCCGTCCCAGGTGTGGAGGAGGAGATCTCCTGAGGGGCACTCTGGGAAATCCTTCCCCGTGGAAGGACACGTTAGCCTCTCATTTTGATGCGTCATCAAAATTCTGTTTCCAACACGTTTGATGAAAGATTGAAATATCTGAAAATTCATTTCAAGCACAGGGTCTGGCATTGTGATTCTCAGGTGAACTGGGCATATGGTTAAGGCAGGACTTGAAAAAAGTGTTTGAACGTCATTTGGAGCATTTCAACTGGGCATTTTAACTGAGCTCCAAATGATGTTCAAACACCCCTCTCGGGTAGAGTTTTCATGGTGGAACGGTTGCGCCCACCAAACAGAAGCTTATGTTTTTGGCACAGAAGGCCTGGGCCATTTTCATGGACACCTGGCTGGACCTCGGTGGAAGTGAACTCCGTAGGTTGTTGCATTTACTGCAACACCTCACATGATACCGTCCCCTCCCATGGAACGGAGCCTCCCCCGATGCAGCCCCCACTCAAGTGGAGTTTTAAAGGCTGGGTTCCGGTTACGGAGGCGTTTCTCACTGTCTGAATGGGGAGGACAGAGACGAGCTCCAGGGAGCCCGGGCGGGTGATGGCGCTGAGATGCGTGATGTCTCAGAACCATCCTCCCATCCCTCGGCGCGGGCGCTGACTTTCGCGGCCCTTCCCTCTCTTCCAGGAGCGCTCCAGCTTCGCCCACACACCCCGGGCTGATGTCCCCTCGCTCCAGCGGCCTGCAGACCCCCGAGTGCCTGTCTCGGGAGGGCTCCCCCATTCCACACGACCCTGAGTTTGGGTCCAAGTTAGCTTCTGTCCCAGAGTACCGGTATTCCCAAAGCGCACCCGGTAAGGAGCGGGCGGCCCTCTTGCGGGGTGGGGCGGGACTCGTGGGGGCGCGGGAGGGGTCACCGTCCGCTCTCCGCCCCCCGTGCAGGCTCCCCCGTCAGCGCACAGCCAGTGATCATGGCCGTGCCTCCCCGACCGTCCAGCCTCATGGCCAAGCCCGTGGCCTACATGCCCGCCTCCATCGTAACCTCACAGCAGCCCGCGGGCCACGCCATCCACGTCGTGCAGCAGGCCCCCACCGTCACCATGGTCAGGGTGGTCACCACGTCTGCCAACTCGGCCAACGGATACATCCTCACCAGCCAGGGCTCGGCGGGGGGCTCCCATGATGCGGCGGGCGCAGCCGTGCTGGACCTGGGCAGCGAGGCCAGAGGTAATGCAGCCGCGGCTGGCAGCCTTCGCAGGACCCTTCCTGGTGGTCCCGGCCAGCAAGTCCCCAAGGCAGCGCCATTGGCTTGGGCCTGGGGCTTGAGGAGGATGATTCTCTGCTTCTGCCTCTCGCTGCCTTGTCCCTTTAAATCAGCATGAGCTGGGGAGGTGGCTCATGCTTATAATCCCAGTGCTTTGGGAGGCCAAAGCGGGTGGATTACTTGAGGTCCGGAGTTCGAGGTCAGCCTGGCCAACATACTGAAACCCCGTCTCTACTGAAAATATAAAAATTAGCCAGGCACGATGGTGCGCTCCTGTAGTCCCAGCTACTCGGGAGGCTGAGGGAGGAGAATCACTTGAAGCCTGGAGGTGGAGGTTGCAATGAGCTAAATGGCGCCACTGCACTCCAGCCTGGGCGACAGAGCAAAACCCTGTCTCAAAAAAAAAAACCCATGAATCTCCGCAGATGCGTCCTTCCTTGTTGAATAGGGCCCTCGGATGCACATAGCTGCATCCTTGCCCTAAGGTAACGTTAAATTCAGTTGTGCTGCAGCCTTGCATGCATTTGGAATTTAGTATTTTCTGCGAGAGAAAGAATGAGCCTGGGAAGACTGTTCTTTTCGACTCCCTCGTAAGAAGACTTTAGAAGTCATTTAGGGAAAAAGTAGTTCTGAATTGCTAAAAGAAATCCGATCCCAGGGCTTGACGGGGTAGACACTGAACATGCAGCTGACCCCAGAAGCTCCTCTCCGGAACACCTTCAGTTAGGCAGCGCCCTCCTACGCCACTCCCCACCCTTGACTTCCTCTCTGCGGTGCTGTTTATTTCAATGTTGCTGTAATGAAACTGCAGTTTGGTGAAGGAAGGCCAAGTTACAGTTCTAATCAGGATCATTTCATTCCAAGTAATACATTTTCTTTCTCAGACTAAATTTGAGTTGGTTAAAGCTAAGGTATTTACAATACTGTTGTAGGCCGGGCACGGTGGCTCACGCCTGTAATCCCAGCACTTTGGGAGGCTGAGGCAGGCAGATCACTTGAGGTCAGAAGTTCGAGACCAGCCTGGCCAACATGGTGAAACCCTATCTCTACTGAAAATACAAAAAATAGCCGGGTGTGGTGGCAGGCGCCTGTAGTCCCAGCTACTCAGGAGGCTGAGGCAGGAGAATCGCTTGAACCCGGGAGGCGAGGTTGCAGTGAGCCAAGATCGCACCACTGCACTCCAGCCTGGGCGACAGAGCAACAAAACCCTGTCTCAAAAAATAAATAAGTAAGTAAAATATTGTTCTAAAACCCTAGTAATTTTCTTCCCAAACCTATTTCGCGCATGGGATTTTCCTCTAGCAAACCACTTTTTTCCCAGTGCCGACCTCACTTTCCCCACTTGGCCGACCTGCTGCCCAGGCGTCGAGGAAATCGATTGTCTCGTTGGCCGAGTGTGGTGCTGACTTGGTTCCTGTCCCACAGGCCTGGAGGAGAAACCCACCATTGCGTTTGCCACAATCCCCGCGGCTGGCGGAGTCATCCAGACGGTGGCCAGCCAGATGGCCCCCGGGGTCCCCGGACACACGGTCACCATCCTGCAGCCCGCCACACCCGTGACCCTCGGGCAGCACCACCTTCCAGTCCGGGCCGTGACTCAGAACGGGAAGCATGCAGTTCCCACAAACAGTTTAGCCGGCAACGCTTACGGTGAGGCCCTGGCCCTGTTCTCCACGCCGCATCCTAAGCTCTGTGCCTCCCGGTAGTCAGTGCGGCACGAGAATGTTCTCCCAGTATCACCCGATCCTCCACTCAGTTCAATTTATTGAGTACCTGCTATACTCCAGGCACTGGGATAATGCTAAGAAAAGAGGGTGGAAGGGGCCAGGCACTGTGGCTCACACCTATCATCCCAGCACCTTGGGAGGCCAAGGCAGGCAGATCGCTTGAGCTCAGGAGTTCGAGACCAGCCCGGGCAACATAGCAAGACCCCATCTCTACATAAGATTCAAAAACTTAGCCAGTGTGGTGTTGCACGCTCGTGGTCCCAGCTGCTCGGGAGAGTGAGGCTGTAGTCAGCTGTGATTGCTCCGCTACCTGCCAGCCTGGGTGGGTGAGCGAGACCCTGTCCCTTAAAAAAAAGGGGGGGAAAGAAAAGAGCGTGGAAGGAAAACCCAGATCTGCCCACTGTCTGGAGCTCACACTCCATGGGGTGAGGCAGGAGGTCGAAGGAAGGAGGAGAGTTGGGGTGCTGGGGTGCCAGGGCACCGGGTGGGGTGTCAGTGGGGTGGCTCAGGGCAGTGCATCTGTGTAAAGGAGTGGGGCAAGCCGTCGATGTCCAGCAGGATCCAGACAGCAACAAGAGGGACCTCCACCCGACAGGCTGGAGCCAGCAGAGAGAGGGCAGATGAGGTGGGGAGGGGACGGCAGGGCCCGCAGGGAGCAGAGCGAGGGGAGCCGGCCTGCCTGGCAGGGGTGCACTGACCTCCGGTTCCTGCTCGGCGGCTTAGCCCCTGTGTAGGGGATTTGAAAAAAATAGCTGGGTCCTAACCAGACCCCAGAGTAACCCTCTTCTTCCTCCACTCCAGCCCTCACCAGCCCTTTGCAGCTCCTTGCGACCCAAGCGAGTTCGTCTGCGCCGGTGGTGGTCACCCGGGTGTGCGAGGTGGGGCCCAAGGAGCCAGCAGCAGCCGTCGCGGCCACTGCCACTACCACCCCAGCCACTGCCACCACCGCCGCTGCCTCCGCGTCTTCCACTGGAGAGCCCGAGGTCAAAAGGTCCCGGGTGGAGGAGCCCACTGGGGCTGTGACCACACCGGCCGGAGTGATCGCAGCCACCGGCCCCCAGGGGCCAGGCACGGGGGAGTGAGGACACCTGCAACGAGGGGGAGTGGGACTCACCCAGCGGCGACCCCAAAGCTGGACCTGGCAGCTCAGGCGGCCGCACCCACAGACGGAGGAGAACAGCCCGCGGCGGCCTGCGGGCATCAGCGGCACCTGGACACACCCAGCCCTTTCCATTTTATCGCCTGCCTTCCCGTGGTTTAAAACAAAAACACATAAACAAGTTCAGACAACTGATTGTATGATTCTGGGAATTCTTTGCTTTCATTTCCTTCTCCCTCGGCACCACCTCCTCTCCCCAGGCCTCCCTGTCGGGCATGGGGAGGAGGTTGGAGCTCAGCATCTCGAGGAATGTGTCAAGACAGCCCCTCCGCTCCACGCTGCACAGCCAGCCACCTTTGTCCGGGAGGACAGACAGAAACACAGCAAGGCACACACCAAGGCTACCGCGGAGGCCCGGGCACCGGACGGATGCCTGTTGGGGAAGCCAGGAGCTGCCGAGCCACGGACCGCCTAACAGCCTCTCGCCCGGAACGTGACATAGAGAGTGTTGGCATTAACTCGGGGGGTGACTGATTTCACTTCAGACCCCAAGTTTTTCTTTGTTTGTTTAAACATGGAATTCAGACTTCATTGTACACCTGAGGCAGACACAAAAGGGATCATGTATTTTTGAGGATTTCACCTGTTGACGGTCTGATGACCGGCCGTAGGTCCGGGGCCCCTGCTGGGTTTAATCCCCTCAAAGAGTAAACCTGCCGCTCTGTCTGATAACTTCAAGTAAGAGCAGCGGCTTCCTGGGTTGGCGTTCGCGGTGGAAGATTCCTAGCATGAAAGGTGGGCCTGGATCTGCCGGCCGCAGACATTGCGCTGCTGGGGACAGTCGGGGCCACTGCTCTGCAGACCAGACCTTCCCGAATTCTCCCGTGGCCCCGATGTCCCGGTGCTGACGGCCACACAGGGACCTAACAGTGCCAAACGCCATCTGCTCCAGCTGCTTTTTCACCCAGTTACAGAGTCCCTACCACGCCCACATTGATCTGCTGTTTTAAATTGGAACCATTTCTCCTGCCTGAAACTCCAGGGCCCCTCCCTGGGCCATCTGTGAGCAGAAGGAGACCCCACCCCAGCAGCAGTGGCGAGCAGGCCTGTGCCTCCACGCCCAGCCCCCGCCAACGCGACTGGTTTTGTTTGCCACACGGTGAGAACCGGAGGACGGGATGCTTCAGCCAGTTGGGTGGCTCTAGGGTCCCTGAGGAAGCCCCTTCTGCACTTCCATTAAGACGGCCAGTGGTGCCTAGATCTTTGTCACCAAGCGGTGTTGAGCCAGAGCTGTCTAATGCTGAGCCCAGCTCGGGAAGGAGAGAGGAGTCCTTCAGTGTGTCTTGGAGATGCGAAGTGCGTCCTCGTAAAGGTCAGCTGTGAGTTTTGCTGGCCGCTCCGGCGCTGGCTCTCCTGTCCGGGACCACAATGAGAAACAGCGACAGTTTCGACGCAGAGCTCCGGAAGTGCCTGAGGAGCAGTGGTTCTTGGAAATCGCCCGTCCTCCACATCACAGCCTCTCACCAGCAAAGCAGCCTCCGCCCGGGCCCTGGCGGGAGAGCCGCAGAGGGACCCAGGTGCCTGGAAGGCATTTGAGGGAGGTGGCTGGGCAGGTGTCTCCCTGAAGAAGAAGGGAGAACACTTTTCAAAGTGATTCTGAGGCAGTGCGGGAGGACACACGTGCTGTGCAGTGGAGTGGGGTCGCCCGTGGGCCCCATCAGAGTCCCCGTCCCCCAGGACAAGTGCAGAACCTCAGTGGGCACCCTCCTTCCACCTAGATAGAGAAAACCCCTGTTCGGTTTCCTTCCCCTGTTCCGTTGTATTTCTAAGCCCCCCAAATTGAGTCATTTCTATGGCACTAACCTGTCCATGGGAAATAAGTTCTTTGTGGAAGTCCGTACCTGTTGCCCTGGGTGAGGTTTCAGAGAAATGGGGGCAGGATGAACACAGCCGGCCGTCCTGGGTGCAGTTCCATCCGTGGAGGGTGAGAGATTGCGCCCCGTTCCACAGTTGTGGCGCCTGCTGTTGTCTGTGGGCCTTTTCTTTACGTGGTGCCTGGTGTGTGCGTGCATGGCGTGAGAGAATGGGGTGTGGTGGTTGGAGATGGCTCCCCGACACCGGTGCCTGTGTGGCCTGAGCCGGCGCCCTCCCGGGAGCGCCCGTCACGGGGGGCCTCTGTGATTGATTACCTGCTGCTGCTCTCTCCCCCGTGGTGACTGTACGTCCCCAGGGCTGCCCGTGGCCACCCTGATGGGGGACCTCTGTTTGCTTCTGGGCCGCTGCAGGTTGGCCTCCTCGTACAAGCTGATGTCTGCAGGGAGCGCCATGTGCTGGGATTGCACCACGTGTTGGTCACAAAGCGAGGTCGCCTCTTGGCCTGGTCTGCTCAGGCTGGCCCTGCCCCACTTGCTTTCCTGGCTTTTGAGACACAGCGCATTCTTCCTGTTAGCGGTGGCGTTCTCTGATTTCACTGCTTCATTGCCAAGGGCGTGGAAACGGGGGTGGTGGATGGAGCCGGGAGGTGGCAAGCACAGGACCCCTGGGCTGCATTCCGCCACGTGGGGTTCCACACTGTCTAGCTTCTGCGGGGACTGCAAAGAGGGACGAAGGGACGTGGTCCTAGGGGTCGGCTCAGACTTGGAGCAGGGCAGGGAGAGGAGGGCAAGGAGAGGAGGCCTGCGTCCTGGATCCACTGCTCTGGGCTCATAACCATGAGATTTTGAACGAGTCTTTGGTCATCTGAGCAGGTACCATGCCTGGCTCATGCCGGAACTTGTCTTGGAACCGGTAGCCAGAGGCCCTGGAAGTGACAGGGCCCAAAAGGGTTGCATGTCCCGGCCACAAAGCCCTCCCGGTGTGCCCTGAGCCAGCCCAGCAAGCGCCTCCCAGCCAGGCGCTTTCGCAGAAGCAAGAGCACAAGCCAGGGGGACCGGGAGAGCCTCAGCCCCCAGCCTGGGCGGCCTGTGACCCTGAGCCGTGTGGAGCCAGGACCCAAGAACCTTCTCTAGGTTCTCAAGGGTGAGCTGACCCGAGCAATGTGCAGGAATGTGGAGAGCAAAAGTAGCTTGATTCCAGCCCCGTTCTGGGGTCACTGCGGAGGCAGAGGCTGAGGGCCTGCTCTCTGGTCACCACGGGCTGGGGGCACGGTCCACAGCAGATGAGAACAGCAGGTCACAGTGGTGGCTTTGGGAAGGGCCCCTCCTGCTTTGCCCTGTTCGGAAAAGGGCTCCCTCAGAGCCCCTGGGCCCAGTAACCCACTTCTCTCTCCTGATTCCTGGTGGATAAATTGCCAGGTTTATCAAATACAAGAAGACACTCACTTTGGCTAGGAGGTAAGTCCCAAAAAGAACGTCTTAAGTAGAGCACAGGTATCCACTGAGGCCATTTGGTGGCTCCTGGGAAGTGGGGAAGCAGGGCCTGAGCGTCCCCAGGCTGCTAGGGCAGCAGCTGGCTCAGGGCACACTCTCTCGTGCCAGCTTCTGCCTCCAGCCCAGTGTCCACGGAGCAGCGGGGCCAGAGGAGCTCAGGGAGACCTGGCTGTCTAGGGCATGGTGCCCGGCATCCCGATGTGTGCCCGTCCTCAGCCACTTGTGTCTTTCTTTCCATGTGGAAGTTCTCCCGGTGACACCTGCCCTCCGTTGAGGGTGGAATTTGTCACTCATGCCTTTGAGGGACCCAGATGGACCATCCCTCTTCTTCTTGCTTTCTACATTCCTAAAAACCTCAACGTTAATCCCTCACCAGTCGAGCCGAGTACGGCCTCGATGCTGGTGTGGGGTCCCCATGCAGAGACCCTCAGGTCCTTATCCAGAGACCCTCGAGGCAGTGCTGGGAAGATACTGGCAGGGGAGACCATGACCAGGCAGGTGGAGCCATGTATGTCTCACACCTGCCGCCCCTCAGTTTCCTTCCCGAGGTCTGGTGGGTCCTCTTTGGGATTTGCTGTTTATTTGTATTTCCCTTTTCTTTGGTTTAAGAACCATGCCAAGTGAAAATGGTGGGAATGAATTTCTGAGTCGCTGAGTGTTCCCTGCTCCTAGGTACCGCGCTCTGTGCTTCTCAAGCAGGGAGGAGATGGATTTGGTGGAGTTGGGCCAGGACGGGGGCCTCACCCTGCCCCCTCCAGACTGCCGGAGCCCCCAAGAAGTTCTGAGCACAGCTGGGCCTCGCCTCCCTGGCTCCTGGGTCCGTTTTCTCTACTGGTTTGAGATCACAGGCATCATACAGCGAATGCTCTTGTGTCCTGTACATAAAGAGGGCCCTCCCTGGAGCACCCCCGGGGAGCTGGGACTCTCCAGAAAGCCCCAGTTGAGGGCTCCGTCTTGAGAGAGAGAAATCCCTTCTTTGGGCGATTCAGAGAGTTCAGGAGGAGGAGGAAGCTTTTCCTTGGCTTTGAAATCAGTG
Source organism: Pongo pygmaeus (assembly GCF_028885625.2). Taxonomy (NCBI): domain Eukaryota; kingdom Metazoa; phylum Chordata; class Mammalia; order Primates; family Hominidae; genus Pongo; species Pongo pygmaeus. The sequence goes on from NC_072379.2 coordinate 4,838,482, forward strand.
TTTTTATAGAGACAAAGAACAGACCTCAGTGGGAAAAACGAAAACGTAATGGAACACGGGGAGGCGGCGGCGAAGAAAGGATTTTCCCCTTCGCTTTCAGAGCTGGCGGGAGTGCAGGTCTGTTTTGCTTCAGAAGCCTCACATTCTGCTTTTGCCCTTGAGTGACTTCATGCAGGATGCGGAACTGTTGACCTCTCTAGAGAGGACACCCCAAGTCCATCCTGGGCTCCTCCTCACCCCTCTGAGAAAGTCCCCCTAAAAAAGGCTTCAGAGTCACCGGCGTGCCGCCTCACGTTGCAGGACGGAATCGCGCGCTCCTCGAGCTGGAATAAGTTACAAAACATGATTGTAAGGCTCTTTGCAAACACAGAGCCCCAGAATGCTGGATGGAGGCCTCCTCGGCCCTGCGGGCGGCCTGGCTGCAGTAGGTCTGCTGTAAGGAGCCACCACGGGGACTGCGTCACACTCCTGATGAAAACGTGTTTACCCACAGCCTCGCCTCGAGCCTCCTCGACAATACCGCTGCGTCGAAGCAATATTATTTAATGAGAATACTTTACATTGCTCACATGTGCTGCTATGAAGACAGGATTAATCTGTAGACGGGACTCAGCTCCGGAGGTTCCTGGGTAATGTATTTTGGCTCTTGGAAATGAGGGTAGCATTTAGAATATAACAAATGGTCTCTCGCCCGCTTCTGTCCCTTATTTTTAGATTGTTTTCCTGCATCTTACAATTTCCTTTTCTTTTCAAAGTTCCTTTCTCCAAGCCTGTTTTTCAGTGCTCAGGACACGGTTTTCATCACATACTTACTGTTTTTTTGTTGGGTTTTGATACGAAAAGCTGCTACATTTGGTGACCAGAGGGAGGGTTTGGAATCTGTGCTTTGCAGGGGATCTCGGTGGGTACCGCGGCCCCTCGCAGGGTGGCGAGCGGGGTCCGTGCCTTGAGAAGGGGGCCCTTTCCCACGCCGTGCGGCTTGAATTCTGTCGGAGTTGAATCAGTGGAAAGGATTGTCCCATTAGAGCTGCTGCATCCTTTCCTCTGTCCTCCCTGTCACCCAAACCCTGAAGTCACAGCTGCTTGGAAGAATGGGATTTTGGGGATACAACCACACACATTTCCCTCTGAACTGAAATTTTAAAAATAGACCCATTTCACTGACTTCCTTTAGGGAAAATAGTTTCAGTCTTGGGTTGTCTTGTGAACCCATGGGCATGGGACCCTGTCTCTGCTGGGCTTTTCCGGCCCCATCCCAGCTCCTCCTCAGGCAGAGGCTGCAGCCCTCAGCTCTGCTGCTGGATGGAACATTTCAACTCCCTCCTGGAAGGTAGGCAGGGTGGAGGGCCCAGGGCTAGGCCTGCCATGCGCCATGACCAGGGGTGCTACCTGGGGGTGTGAAGCTGGGCTGGCTTTTCCTGGAGGTGGGTGAGAAGGCTCTCTGGGCAAAACAGAATCAGAAGTCCACGAGAGAGAGGGGAGCAGGGAGAGTGGTGAGGAGGATTTGTCTCTGACTGATGAACCTCGCCGTGCCTGTCCGTCACATCCAAGTCTGTGCCAGCTGCTGGGAGGTCAGACTCCTGCCCTGAGAAACAGCCTAGTCCTTGGAGAATGAAACCCTGAGGGTCAGTGAGTGGAGGCCTTCCCTCGGGGCCGGCCATTCCCGGGAGGCCTGAGTGTGACCCGGAAGCTCTGCGGGTCACCAAGACTGGCATTTTCCTTGTATTTTTGTGCAGGGCTGAAGTGAGCATTCCTCCTCTGAATTGGTGAGCCTTTGGGATTTTTTTGTTTCTTTTACTCATCCTAATGGCTGGTTTTGGCTGCTCAGAGTATCAGAGAATATTACTGAGAGGACAGTCAGTTTATTTTTAGGCATCTTTCTTTCTGTCCAGGGAGAAACCCCTCGGAAGAATCTTAGTCACTCTTTGCACCTGCCCTGTCACTCTCGCCATGGGGAAAATGCGTTGAAAAGAAAAATACCGGGGCCAGGGAGAAGCCGTGAATGTATTTATTTGCTTTGGTGAAGCTGGTGAACACTGGCTGCAGAGGACCCCCGCCCCCACCCCGCTCCAGGCCCCAGTGACCCAGTTGCGTCTTAGGTTCCATCCTCCAGATTTCAGTCAACCAGAGGCTGCCAAAGGTGACTGAAGAGGTCTCAAAGTCACTCTGTCACCATTTTTTTTTTTTTTTTGAGATGGAGTCTCGCTCTGTTGCCCAGGCTGGAGTGCAGTGGCCCAATCTTGGCTCACTGCAACTTCCACTGCAACCTCCACCTCCCAGGTTCAAGCAATTCTCCTGCCTCAGCCTCCCAAGTAGCTGGGATTACAGGCACCTGCCACCATGCCCGGCTAATTTTTGTATTTCTAATAGAGATGAGAGTTTTACCATGTTGGCCAGGCTGGTCTCGAACTCCTGACCTCAGGTGATCCGCCCACCTCAACCTCCCAAAGTACTGGGATTATAGGCGTGAGCCACTGCGCCTGGCCTCTGTCACTTTTTTTGCTCCTTACCCAGTTTTTTTTTTTTGAGAGTGAGACTACAATGGGAAGACTCCTAGTTGGTTATTCTTTATCTCGGATTCTTTTTTCTGGAATTGTTTGCTCATTTGAGTCGTTGCTGGTTTGCCCTGTGTCAGACACAGCGAAAAGAGTGCAGGAAGGCTGGGGCCAGGGGGAGCGAAGTGGCTTCAATCCGGGCTGACAGCCAAGAAGCATTTTCCTCCCTTCGGCGACAGGACCTGCCCCTCCGAGTCTAGAGTTAAAAGCAGCTTCTAGAACTGGCCCCTAAGTTTCCAAATGTGTTGGCTAAGCTGAAATGAGATCTGTGACTCTGAATTAGACTTTTTGTTTGTTTGTTCTCTGCATGAAGTTCACAGGCCTGTACGGATGTTAAATTGTGTCTGTAGCCTCTAAATCTCCAGGTTAACTGGTCCAGATTTTTTTTTTAATCGGTAACAATGGGGATTTAAAATCAAATATTTGGCCAGGTGCGGTGGCTCATGCCAGTAATCCCAGCACTTTGGGAGGCCGAGGCGGGCAGATCACCTGAGGAGTTTGAGACCAGCCTGACCAACATGGTGAAATCCTGTCTCTACTAAAAATACAAAAAATTAGCCAGGCGTGGTGGCGTGTGCCTGTAATCCCAGCTACCAGGGAGGCTGAGGCACGAGAATCGCTTGAACCTGGGAGATGGAGGTTTCAGTGAGTGGAGATGACGCCACTGCACTCCAGCCTGGGCAACAGAGGTAGACTCTGTCTCAAAAATAAAAATCAAATCAAGTATTTTAAGTTTGGCCCCTCTTTCTTTCAAGAAAGGCTTTTTGGATACCTAGAATACCTTCGTGTATGTGGCTTGATTTCTGTTTCAGGAAAAGGGGGGCGGGAGGCTAGACAACAGCTGCGTTCCAGAGTCTGTCCTGAGATGTCGCTGAGTCCAGACACTTGGGCTGCACGTGCCCTGCAGATGACAAAGGCCGGCAGCTCAGCACACGTGCGGGAGGGGTTAAAGCCAATACTGAGTTTTTGTTCTTGTTGTTTTAATCTGAACGATTATTCTCCTGTAAAAATAATTTGGGAGGGGCGGGTGTTGTTCGGTGTGTGTGTGTGTGTGTGTGTGTGTGTGTGTGTATGTGAGTGTATTTTTTTTTTTTTTTACAGTGGCTGCCTGTCTAAAGTATTTTTCACAACATGTTTGATTATCAGTGCTTTAAAAAGCAGCAGTATCCTATAAAGTGGAAATGTCAGTTCTAGAGCATTGGATGTGAAGTTCTGGTCATGTCACCTTGCGTGTCTCACCCTGGAGGAGTGAAGGTGGGCGCCCGGGGGGTGTGTGGCTGTACCCCAGCACCGGGAGGGGGCACGCATGACACCAGAGGAAGGGACAGCCCCACCCATGTCAACAGCAGGCGGCCTGTGTTTTCATTTCAAATGGGATACAGTATTTTTTTAATAAGGAGCCATACTTTTTTTTAAGAGTTTGAGATCTGAATGTGATTTCTAATTGTATCAGACGTTAATGTTTTAAAGCTATAACAAAGTTTAAAATTTCTACTTTTTGTTTTTCATTTATTTTAACTGTTCTTTTATCTATTAAATTGTTGTATGTGGATGGGGAAGTTTTGTTTCTCCTCTTAGCATTTGTTTCTATAACCAGAAATAAAATTCTATATTAAAGAAGTGACCCGGAGGCTCCAGCGTGGTCCTTATGCGCAGGTGGCTACTGAAGGCGGCGGACGGACAGATGGCCTGGACACACAGGCTTCTGGTCCCCTGGACACACAAACACCTGGCCCCTGGACACATAAACACCTGGCTCCTGGACACACAGGCTCCTGGCCCCCTAGACATATGGGCTCCTGGCCCCTGGACACACAAACACTTGGCTCCTGGACACACAGGCTCCTGACCCCCTAGACATAACAGGCTCCTGGCCCCCTGGATACACAGGCTCCTGACCCCCTGGACACAGGCACCGGGCCCCCTGGACATACAGGCCCCTGACCCCTGAACACACAGGCTCCTGACCCCCTGGACACACAGACTCCTGACTCCCTGGACACACAGGCTCCTGACCTCCTGGACACAGGCTCCTGACCCCCTGGACACACAGGCTCCTGACGCCCTGGACACACAGGCTCCTGACCCCCTAGACATACAGGCTCCTGACCCCCTAGACATACAGGCTCCTGACCCCCTAGACATACAGGCTCCTGACCCCCTAGACATACAGGCTCCTGACCCCCTGGACACAGGCTCCTGACCCCCTGGACACAGGCTCCTGACCCCCTGGACACACAGGCTTCTGACCCCCTGAACACAGGCTCCTGACCCCCTGGACACACAGGCTTCTGACCCCCTGAACACAGGCTCCTGACCCCCTGGACATACAGGCTCCTGACCCCCTGGACACACAGGCACCTGGCCCCCTGGACACACAGGCTCCTGACCCCCTAGACACACAGGCACCAGGCCCCCTGCTCCAGAAGCTGAAGGGCGGCTGCTGCTAAGGGAAGTCGCCCATAGGTCCTGGGTATCCCGTTCCTGGCTCACACAGGAGATGCTTCTGCAGGTGCCTGTGGCTCCTGGACTCGGTGACCCCCACCGAGAGTGCTCTGAGTGAGGATGTTTGCAGCTCCAGGAATGTGAAGACAACGTGTGTCTCTCCTCAGACATGGCAAAGGCAGAAACCAGCCGAGCCAACCCGCTGCTCCTGGCACACGCCCACAGCCTGGCTGGGGGGCACTTGCAGGTACTCGTTGCTGCCCCAGTGGCTCCTGGGCAACGTGGGTCCTTCCTGCTGGCCCTTGGCTAGATGAGAATTTCTACCCATGTCCAAGATGGGTAGAAATGTACGTGGGTAGAAATTCTCTCAGGCCTTGCTTATTGTAGGTGTGGGGCCCAAGGGGTGGGGATAGCATGGACTTTGGAACTACACAGACCTGGGTTCAAGTTCCTACTGTGTCCTTACCAGCTGTGGGACTTCAGCTTGCAATGCACTCCACTTCTTCATGTGCAGCACAGGCACCCCCACCCCACAGGCCTGGTGCCCAGAAGCTCACCTGCGATGCAATCAGCCACTGTCTCTTCTGAGAGTCCCCCAGACTTATGAGACCCTTGGGTGTGTCTGTGTGACTACCTCCGACGGGAGACTTGATAGCAGTGCGTGCTTGTCACATGTCTGTCTTCTGTCAAGGTTCTGTAGTGTTTGCGTGTGACTCACTCAGCTCAATAACTTGCATTTTCCGATTGCACAGTTGCCCACAGTTGCAGCTAAAGTTTGACTGCTTCTCTGTCTTCCTTCAAGTTACTCCATTTCCATTGTAAAAGTCTAACATAACTTTAACAGATTAGTTCTAGTTTAAGATGTCAGCCCAGGCTGGGCATGTTGGCTCACGCCTGTAATCCCAGCACTTTGGGAGGCCAAGGCAGGTGGATCATTTGAGGTCAGCAGTTCAAGACCAGCCTGGACAACATGGTAAAACCCCATCTCTACTAAAAAAAAATACAAAAAATTAACTAGGCATGGTGGCTTGCACCTGTAATCCCAGTTACCTGGGAGGCTGAGGCAGGAGAATCGCTTGAACCCAGGAGGTGGATGTTGCAGTGAGCTGAGATCACGCCACTGCACTCCAGCCTGGGGGACAGAGCAAGACTCAGTCTCAAAAAAAAAAAAAAAAGAAAAACATTTCAGCCCAATAGCAAGCATGAGTGAGAAGCGTATGTAGGCTTCCTCCAGGGAGCTGCGTCGGCTAATTATTAATCGCATCTTTCCTTTTTAGGGTGTTGTCGTTGTGTTTGTTTGCTTGCTTGTTTAGAGACAGGGTCTTGCCATGTTGCCTAGGCTGGTCTTGAACTGGGCTGAAACGATCCTCCTGCCTCGACCTCCCAGTGTTTGGATTACAGGCGTGAGCCACCGTGCCTGGCCTTTTTTGCTTTTGATTAGGACAACCATTTTTCACTAGTGAGTCCTTAAAATAATATTTTACACTAATGTAAATATTTTGTAAGAAACAAGTCAAATATTACCCCTGGTAAAATTGCTTAAGGTCGTGTCTGTGTGGAGAGAGAGATTGATTCCTGGCACACAGTTGGAATCTCAGTTAAAAGTTAGCTGCCCTGTGAACCTGGGTATCTATACAACAAAGAGGGGTGCATCTCTCAGAACCCCAGAAGACATACAATTGTGCACTGCAGCTCTATTCGTTATTGTCAAAATCTGGAAACCAACCAAATATTCATGGACGAACAAGAAAAGCTAAGTACGGTATGATTCCATTTGCATGAAGTATAAAAAGAGGCAAAACTAATCTCTGGTGAGAAGAGAGACTAGCAGTTACTTGTGGGGGAGGGGAGTGGGCGTTGACTGTGAGGGGGCCACAGCGGGGAACCTCTGGGGAGCTGGAAATGGTCTAGGTCTTGAACTCAAACCATGGCAGGTATATTTACACCACAGAAATTATCAAACACAAATCAACTCCCGGCTCCCCACTGCCACCAATGGAGCCGAGGCTTAAGACATTTGCCAATTTACCACCGATTTCTAGAAATGTAAAAAGTCAAGTTCATTTAAGATTTGTGCGCTTTGGTGTAGACGTTTTACACTAGTAAACGTTAAACACTGGCAGTAGGCTTTCCATAGACTACCTGTCACCAGCTTTCCTTTGCCAGTCTTCAACCTGCGGCTCCCGGGGCACCCGCCGCACTCCACCGACTCCCATCCACCGCTCACCATCCACCGATTCCCATCTCTTCATCCTCTGCACCAGGTGCCCTCAGACATCACTGGGCGCCCTAGGGCATCTCAAAGCCATGTTTGGAACTCCTGCAGGAAGCCCTCCCTCCCTCGTCCTCCTTCCTTCCATCCAGGGGTCTTCTTGGGGCTTATCCCTTCAAGGCCTAACCTTGACCCACCCTATCTACGCAACATTGATTCCCACCCCCTACCCTATTCCCCAGAACCTTCAGCAGTGCCTAGCGCAGCTAGGACTCAATCATCGCTTGTCCACTTAATGAATTACTCTTGGCATAAATTTCTTCGTCCTTTTCTGCCCCAGACAGACACCCCACAAACATGAAGTTACCCTTGATTTTTCCACTTTCTTCCTCCTGCCTGCAAATTCATCAATCACAGGTCTTGCAAATCCTACCTCTAAATGGTTACTAAATCTGCCTACTTTGGGGGCAACCTCCCTTCCCTGGACCACAACTGCACCAGCCTCCTTTCTCCCTCGGGAGCTTCCCAATCCATTCTCTCCCCTGTGGCCAGAGGTCAGTTTCCCCCTGGGGTGCATTTAAGCCACAGGAAGCAGATCACTGTCCTAGGCCCGCCCCTCCCCACCCCTTGGTCTGGACACGCTCTGGGCTTATCTTAGGCCCCAGTCCCCGAAGGCTTCCTCCTCCGGTTGGACCCCCGCCCAGGTCAGGCTGTGACAGCGTTTATCATGACGCCGGCGTGTCGCCCTGTGTCCCTCTGCCGTCTGCAGGATGGCAAACTTATGGCCAGGGCCCAGCACATCTTGAGCACCCAACACATCCGTTAGAATGAACAGAAACTTCCCCTCTCTGAGCCTGTGGCCTCATCTGTAAAACAGAGATCGCGAGATCCCATGAGTACCGTGGGGATTGAATGACGGATTTTTTTTGTTTTAAGCAGGAGGAACAGCGCGGGATGGGTGCTCAATAAATGGGAGCTCAAAAAATCCCCAAAACTGCCCAGAGCCGTGGCTATTCCTTGCAAACTGCTGGACGCTGCTGGGCTCAGCTGGGCTCAGCCCACAAGCGGCGGAGTTTGTATCAGATTTTCAGGTCGTACTTAGCATAGGGACTCCCGCACGACAAAGCTGTTTACGAAACAGAAACCAGAACTGGGGCAGTGACACTTTGGGGCCAGCGATGCCCTCTCCCAAGGCCCGAGGCACCCAGTTTCCGCCGGAATGCTTTCCGGGGTCGAAGGGCGCCGGGGAGCCAGAGTGCTGAGGTTCCGGGGTCGCGCGATTCCGCAGCTCCCAGGCGCCGACCCGGACCCCTGGCCGCGGCACCTACGCCCCGCCCCAGTCGCTCCACGCCAAAGCCCATTGGTCGGCAACCTGTCCCTCCTGCCCACGTGATGCGGTACGTGACGCAGCCGCGTAAGGCTGCTGCGCTCACGTGATGCGGTCCCGGAAGTTGACCGGCTCCGCTGGGGCTGCGGAGCTGCTGGGGCTGCGGAGCTGCTGGGGCTGCGGAGCTGCTGGGGCTGCGGAGCTGCTGGGGCTGCGGAGCTGCTGGGGCTGCGGAGCTGCTGGGGCTGCGGAGCTGCTGGGGCTGCGTTTCCGTGGTTCGTGCGCGTCTGGCGGCGGCGGCGGCGGCGCGATGTTCTCGGCAGGAGCGGAGAGTTTGCTCCACCAGGCCAGGTACAGGGCAGCTGCGGCCCCGGCCCTCCTTCCTGCACCTCGCCCTAGGGGCACATGGGGGTGGGTCTCACAGGGCAGGGGCTCGGGCGTCAGCCTTGCAGGAATCCGACTGGACCCTCCCTCGAGACTTGGGGATCGGGGAAGGCAACACGGCGGCCAGGCGTGGGGTGAGGAGGTCGGGGAGGGTCGCGGTGGGTCCCCGGAGGAGGTGACACCTGAGCAGAGTCTGGGTGAGTGAAAGCAAGTGGGGTGGGACCCAGTCGACAGTTTAGTCAAAGGCTTGGCGGTGAGAACTCGGCGTCTGGCAGGAAATCGGGCATCCAGGAGCTTTCATTGCCTCACAGTCAAGAACGCAAAGTCACAGAGAGCCCGGAGGGCTGCTTAGGAGTAAGGCTGTGTGCCAGGCTGGGGAGCTGGAGGCCATCCGAGGGCTTTGGGGAACCGTGGGAGGGTTTTGTGACTTAGAAAGATCGCTCTTGCACGGATGTATTAGCTAGGCTGAGAAATCACCCTCCAGGCTGGTTTCAGGCTGTGTCTGGACTCCCACTAACGAGTGGGTAGCGCCTTCCTTACCAACTAACCAGTCATGGGGCAAAACAGTGTAAGCCAAGACTGAACAGACTCACGGTCCACCAAACAGGCAAAGACTTCATGCTACATGTTTAAAAGAAGAAAATGCTGACCGGGCCTGGTGGCTCACGCCTGTAATCCCAGCACTTTGGGAGGCTAAGGCAGGCAGATCACCTGAGGTCAGGAGTTCGAGACCAGCCTGCCCAACATGAGGAAACCACGTCTGTACTGAAAATACACACACACACACACACACACAAATTAGGCTGGCGTGGTGGTGGGTGCCTGTAATCCCAGCTACTTGGGAGGCTGAGGCAGGAGGATTGCTTGAGCCTGGGAGGTGGAGGTTACAGTGAGCTGAGATGGCGCCACTGCACTCTGTCCCTAGGGGACAGAGCGAAACTCCGTCTCAAAAAGAAAAAAAAGAAGAAAATACAGCCAGAACTACGGCCCCTTGGTAAACGTAAACAATCTTGGTGAGGCAGGAGGCCGAAGCAGGAGAAGTGCATGAACCCAGGAGGTGGAGGCTGCAGTGAGCCAAGATGGCACCACTGCACTCCAGTCTGGGTGACAGAGCGAGACTCCATGTCAAAACAAACAAGCAAACCTGGATTCAGAACTAGACCAATTGGTGGGAAAGATTCGGATGGTTGAAATTGCTGTGATTATAGTGAGTGAGGTCTTGAAGGCAGGTTAAGTTCTAAAGTCCAAACAGGACAAAAATCTCTGATTAAAATAACCCTTAAGATTCCACTCATTAGGAAGAGGCTTGGTGAATATGCAGCACCATCTTCCAGCAGCTCAACATAGGCAACCTTCCCTTCAATCCTGGACAGATAGGTCATTCATGTGAATGTGGGGACTGTATGAAAATGAAAAATACTGGCGTCTCAGCATGTAACATGTTAATCCCAAGATCCTTGCCAAGAGACAAGGAAAAACACCCACTGAGAACTTCATTCCCAGTCACATTCTGCTCAAGGTCATAAATTTATGACATGAAAGACAAAAGGAAGGGCCCTCACTTATTTATTTATTTATTTATTTATTTATTTATTTTTATTATTTTTTGAGACAGAGTCTCCCTCTGTCGCCCAGGCTGGAGTGCAATGGTGTAATCTCAGTTCACTGCAACCTCCGCCTCCCGGGTTCAAGCAATTCTCCTGCCTCAGCCTCCCAAGTAGCTGGGATTACAGGTGCCCGCCACCACACCCGGCTGATTTTTTGTATCTTTAGTAGAGATGGGATTTCACCACATTGTCCAGGCTGGTCTCGAATTCCTGACGTCAGGTAATCTGCCCAACTCGGCCTCTCAAAGTGTTGGGATTACAGGCATGAGTCACCATACCCAGCCGAGCCCTCACTATTTAAATACCTGTTTCTCGGGTGGGCAGGCATTTTTGAGGATAGAGTGTGGTTGAATTTCCCTATGTAACATACATGAGTTCTACAGTTGCCCTCTGTTAGGGTTTCAAGAAGGCTAATAATCTGTCAGGACTTACCAGTTTTCACAATATATGTAAGCCTGTGATTTCTGGTGATGTTTTAAAATAAATGACTATAGTTTGAGGGTTAAGGTTTGGAGCGGGCCAGGCTCAGTGACTGGCTCACACGCCTGTAATCCGAACACTTTGGGAGGCCGAGTTAGGAGGATCGCTTGAGGCTAGGACTTCGAGACCAGCCTGGACAACATAGCAAGACCCATCTCTACAAAACAGAATGTTTTAAAAACTTAGCCAGGTGTGGTGGCAGGTACCTGTAGTCACAGCTACTCAGGAGGCTGAGGCAGGAGGATCACTTGAGCCAAGGAGGTTGAGGCTGCAGTGAGCTATGATCATGCCACTGCACTCCAGCTCGGGTGACAGAGGGAGACCCTGTCTCCAAAGAAAGCCAAAAAGATTTGGAGTGAACTTTAGTTTCTCTCCAAAGGTGTCAGAGATACGGAAAGCAAGGGTGGAAAAAGTGGTAAAAGATAGCTCCGTAAGCTGAAGGATAAATGGAGAGAGCGGGAAGCGAGTAACGGATGGGGGCATGGAGGGGTGCCCAGCAAGGTCCAGGATTTCCAGGAGGAAGAGCCTCAGCCCACTAGCTCGGGAGCTAGTGGGGCATGTTTCAGGCAGAGGGTCTGTGCGAAGGGACAGAAGCAAGAGAAACTGGACGTGGAGGCTGGAGAAGGAAGGCAGGGTCGGGGTCTTGTAGGCAGCATTAGGGTCTGTAGGAGTTTGGATTTGAAAGCAGTGGGGAGCTATTGAAGGGTTTGGGTGAGTTGGATTTTAGAGAGAAGCTTCAGACTTGGAGAATATGCTGAAGGGAATTAAATCAGGATGAGGGGTTCCACCTTTCTGGGAAAGATTTTCTGTTGTGTGTATATATGTATATGTGTGTATATATAACTTATGTATTATACATAACATATTTTGTATATTATATGTTACATATATATTTATTACATGTTATATATAATATAATGTATATATTATTATATATAAATATAATAATATATTTTATATTATATATAATATAATAAAAAAAATAAAAAAAATTCCCTGGGCATGATGTAGTCCCAGCTACTTGAAAGGCTGAGGTGGGAGAACCGCTTGAGCTAGAAGATCAGGCTGCAGGGAGCTGAGACTGTGCCACTGCACTCCAGCCTGGGTGACAGAGTAAGACTCCATCTCAAAAAAAAAAATATATATATATATATATAAATATATATATTTTTTATATGTAATATATAATATATACTTTTTTGAGATAGAGTATATTACATATTATATGTATTAAATATATAATATATGTATTAAATATATAATATTATATGTATTAAATATATAATATATATGTATTAAATGTATAATATATGTATTAAATATTTAATACGTATAATATATTATATTATACGTATTAAATATATATTATACGTATTAAATATATAATATATATTATATATATAATAAATATATATAATATATAATATAACATATTATATATTTAATACGTATAATATATAATATATATTATATATATTGATTATATATAATATATTATATATTTAATACGTATAATATATTATATATTTAATACATATAATATATATTTAATACATATATATTTAATACATATAATATATATTTAATACATATATATTTAATACATATATTATATATTTAATACATATATATTTAATACATATATTATATATTTAATACATATAATATAGTATATATTTAATACATATATTATATATTTAATACATATATTATATATTTAATACATATATTATATATTTAATACATATAATATGTAAGATACTCTATCTCAAAAAATGTATATATTATATATTACATATAAAAAATATTTTTTTATATATATATATATATTTTTTTTTTTTTTTGAGATGGAGTCTTACTCTGTCACCCAGGCTGGAGTGCAGTGGCACAGTCTCAGCTCCCTGCAGCCTGATCTTCTAGCTCAAGCGGTTCTCCCACCTCAGCCTTTCAAGTAGCTGGGACTACACCATGCCCAGGGAATTTTTTTTATTCTTTTTTTTGTTTGTTTTTGAGACGAAGTTTTGCTCTTGTTGCCCAAGCTGGGGTGCAATGGCGTGATCCCAGCTCACTGCAACCTTCACCTCCCGGGTTCAAGCGATTCTCCTGCCTCAACCTCCTGAGTAGCTGGGATTACAGGCTTGTGCAACCACGCCCAGCTATTTTTTTTTTTGTATTTTTAGTAGAAACGTGGTTTCTCCATGTTAGCCAGCTGGTCTTGAACTCCTGACCTCAGGTGATCTGCCCGCCTCGGCCTCCCAAAATGCTGGGATTACAGGTGTGAACCACCATGAGCGGCCGAATTTTTGTATTCTTTTGTAGAGATGGGGTCTCACTGTTTTGCCCAGGATGGTCTCAGACATCTGGGTTCAAGTGATCCTCCCACCTCAGTGTCCCAAAGTGCTGGGATTACAGGTGGCCTGGGGATGGCACAGCCACGTAGGGGGCCCTTCTCAGGGAGTCCCCAGAGTCCCCTGGCACAGCAGCCCCTTTGCACATTATTGGTTCTTTCTTTTAAACTGGGATAGAAACCTAAAAACAGGCTTCCATTTGGGACTTTATTCAGTATCTTACCTGTGGCTTACTAGGGAGATTTTAAAACTAAGCCAATTAGTTATTCGAGTAAAAAAATATAATGGGCTTACCTTACAATATGTCATGACATTTGTTCTTTAATATATAAGATTTTATTTTCAGGCCAGGCGCGGTGGCTCACGCCTGTAATCCCAGCACTTTGGGAGGCCGAGGTGGGTGGATCACGAGGTCAGGAGATCAAGACCATCCTGGCTAACATGGTGAAACCCTGTCTTTACTAAAAATGCAAAAAATTAGCCGGGCGTGGTGGTGGGTGCCTGTAATCCCAGCTACTCGGAAGACTGAGGCAGGAGAATTGCTTGAACCCCGGAGGCGAAGGTTGCAGTGAGCCGAGATCGTGACACTATACTCCAGCCTGGGTGACAGAGCAAGACTCCATCTCGGAAAAAAAAAAAAAAATTTATTCTTGTTCCCATAAGCGAAAGGCTCATTGAAGACATCTTTTGAAAAGCACCTTATTCTAGAGTAAATTTCCTACTCTTGAATGAGACCCCTAAAAAGAATCAGTTTTAGTCCTTCTGCCCCGGGAATAACAAAATCTAAGTGCATGGAGTCTCCGTGAGTGAGATTCGTCATAGTGCGCTGTAGCGATGGATCAGGAAATCCCACGGTGAGAGGAACCAGCTCAGGGAATCAGTGAATTTATCTCGAGAGCCATGAGCGGTGGAACCGTGTTCCTGCCACACACTCGGCTTCTTTTTTCTAAAGCAGGATTTTCCCTGCTCCAAGGGTTATCCTTTTTTTGGTTCCGAGCAGCGAGTGCTTCTGGGTCCTGAAGTCCTCTTCTTTGTTTAGGGAGATCCAGGATGAGGAGCTGAAGAAGTTCTGTTCCCGGATCAGTAAACTGCTGCAGGCGGAGGACTTGGGGCCGGACACCCTCGACTCCCTGCAGAGGCTCTTCCTCATCATCTCAGCCACGAAGTACAGCCGGAGGTGAGTGTGGCCACAGCTCAGGCCGGCTCCTCACACAGCGGCCCCAGGAGAACCTAGCCCACGCCCAGCAGGTTACTGCAGATGCTCCTTGGGGATTGAGTCATTTGTCCACTTAAACCAGTGCTGAAGGTCCGTCCTCATGTAAAACGCTCTGTCCATTGGCCCAAGGGTGGTGCCTGGCCAGGTGCTCTGGGGCGCCGGGTGCTCCTGCCGCGGTCGTGACGTGTTACCGCCCACCATGGGCATCTCGCCTTCCAGGCTGGAGAAGACATGCGTAGACCTGCTGCAGGCCACCCTCGGCCTGCCTGCGTGCCCCGAGCAGCTCCAGGTGCTTTGCACCGCCATCCTGCGAGAGATGTCCCCCTCTGACAGCCTCAGCCTGGCCTGGGACCACACACAGAACAGCCGGCAGCTGAGCCTGGTGGCCTCCGTGCTCTTGGCCCAGGTAGCGCAGCAGTCACCACCCCAGTTGGCACCGGATGGATGCTTCCCAAGGAACAGGGGAGACAGGAAGCAGGGGCGCCAGAGCCGGCAGGTGGTTGCTTGTTCTAGATGCATCTCGGTGCTGAGTGCCTGGCACACGTGAGGCTGGGGCATGCCCTGTTGACTGGAATGGGGTCCCATGCCCAGCAGGCTCAGGAGAGGTGGCGGAGTTCGGTTTCTCAGACACAGCCTTGAGACAGCGAGTCAGTGGAGGCTGGGCCTCCAGACCTTCTTTTTGGGGTTTTTGTTTTGTTTTGTTTTTTAGAAGCAGGGTCTCACTCTGCTGCCCAGTCTAGAGTGCCATGGAGTGATCAAAGCTCACTGCAGCCTCGACCTCCCTGGCTCAAGCAATCCTCCCACCTCAGCCTCCTGAGTAGCTGGGATTACAGGCATGCATCACCACACCCAGTTAATGTTTGTATTTTTTTGTAGGGACCCGGGGTCTCACTATGTTGCCCAGGCTGGTCTTGAACTTCGGGGCTCAAGCAGTCCACCCTCCTTGGCCAGGAGTTCTTGCCAAGTCCATGTCCTCCCTCCCTCTGTGTCGGGAGCAGGCCTGGGCACTCAGCGTGGGGATCCTGGGGTTCACAGGCTGCCTTTGTGTGAGAGAAGCTGCTATCTCTGCTCACGGGTTGCCCAGGAGTGCAGAGTCTGCAGGAAGGTTGCGATGGAGCTGGGGTTTTCCCTCCATTCTCAGCCTGCAGCGTCATGAGGTGCCTCCTGCGCTGGGGTGCAGCCTGCGGTTGCTTTAGTTCTGTGTGGGCGAGAGCTTGTGGGCCCCGGCGTACTCAGGGTGTTGTACTTCGTCACTGGGGTCATCCTGGTTGGTGCCCAGCACCCTCACCTCACAGACCCCCTGCAGGCCACCTCCAGGCCTGTGAGATGACCTCGGTAATGCTGCAGTGGCTCCTGGCCTTTGTAACAAGATGACTCCGGCTCTTCTTGTTCGTTTCACCAGCCCTTCTCCTCAAGCAACTCATTTTTTTTTCCAGTGGAAGATGATCTTGCAGAACTGCTGCCAGGTGCCAGCGGTGCACCCCCCGCCAGGCACGTGGCCTCCCAGCCACCCTGACGGCCCTGCCCCTGTGCTGGGTGTCTCTGGTGCTGCTCAGATGTTTTAGTATCTGGGTGTGCGGAGTGAGGTGGGTGGTTTAAAGACTGGGATCCACACTGGAGACCCCGCAGGACGGGGTGTCCTGTGGCTGCGATCAGGCCCATGGTGGCTGCCAGTGTGTTTTTAGCATTGCATCAGCTGTGCCCCCACCCAGGCCCCCTCCACCCTCAGCGATGCAGCTCCCAGGGAAAGAGGCTGGAGGCGGAGCAGGCACCTTATGGCCCGGGGTGGGCCTGGGCGTGACATCCTCCGTGCCACCTGCTGGGCCAGGGTCTCAGGGACCGATGCTTCTCAGGAGTGTCACACAGACTTCCGAAATGGAGGAGCTGGTCTCCGGCACAGGCCAGTACCCCAGCGTTTGCCCTGTTTGATTTGAAGGGTGACAGAAACGAGGAGGTCAGAGCCGTGGGCCAGGGTGTGCTGCGAGCGCTGGAGAGCCGGCAGCCTGAGGGGCCCAGCCTCAGACACCTCCTCCCCGTCATGGCCAAGGTCGTGGTCCTCAGCCCGGGCATCCTCCAGGAGGGTACGTGGGGCCCCTCCCAAGAGGCTGTTGGGGGTCTGCCTTCCCAGGTCCTTCCCTGAGGGCCCATGGTGGGTTGGGAGTGTGGGGGGCGG
Organism: Pongo pygmaeus; assembly: GCF_028885625.2. Taxonomy (NCBI): domain Eukaryota; kingdom Metazoa; phylum Chordata; class Mammalia; order Primates; family Hominidae; genus Pongo; species Pongo pygmaeus. Next base: position 4,855,229 of record NC_072379.2, read on the forward strand.
GGGGGGCCCGAGGGCCTGGGACACTACAGGATTCTGTTTTCTGAGAAAAATCAGCCAGCATCCCAACGACCCAGGCAGCCGTAGGATTTAACCTCACCTCCCCATGCCACCCCACCCACTGCAGACCAGGCCACCCTGCTCAGCAAGCGGCTGGTCGACTGGCTGCGCTATGCCAGCCTCCAGCAAGGGCTCCCGCACTCCGGCAGCTTCTTCTCCACTCCCAGGGCCCGGCAGGTGAGGCTGGGACTGTTCTGCAACCGTAGGGAACAGAGTCACAGACAACCCCTCCCCGGAAGCTCCTGTGCCCACAGTAGCCAGCCCTGCCTAACAGGTCCCCGTCAGCGGCTGCTGTGATTCCGCAGGGTCCAGGACGAGCCTGCCTCTGCTGCGGGGCTTGGGTCAAGCAGGGCCACAGTCCCCTGACCCGTGTGGCTCTGGGGGTCTGTGCGTGGGTTCACTCCCGGGGCCCGCGGAGCAGGGTGTGCGATGCACGTCTGCTTGGGGGTCAGGTGGGGACGGTGTTTTTGCATCACACAGGGCGGGCCGCTGCTCGGGCTCATGTTCAGGCGGCTTCCCCTCCACCTCCTGAGGAGCTTGTGCGAAAGGTCGGCGTTTTTCCCAGCCTCGGCCTCCTCCGCCCACTCCTGCCTGTCCTTCCCACAGCCGGGCCCCATCACCGAGGTGGACGGGGCGGTGGCCACAGACTTCTTCACGGTGCTCTCCACCGGCCACCGCTTCACAGAAGACCAGTGGCTGAACGTGCAGTCCTTCTCCATGCTGCGGGCGTGGCTGCTGCACAGCGGCCCCGAGGGCCCAGGCACCCTGGACACAGGTGCGCAGGGGGTGGGACGATGTCACCCGGGGTGGGAGGTGGGTGCACTATGGGTTGGTCGCGGGGGGACACAGGCGGAGGCGGGGGGACTCAGGTGTGCCCAGGACGCAGCAGAGGTCGGGGCTGGACAGCACAGCCTGCTGACCTGGAGCTAGGCTGAGAGCACTCCCTGGCCACATCGTTGGGGTCCAGGGTCAGCACCGGGGATCCTCTGGACACCTCGTGCCCCTCATGCAACGTGCAGACGTGAGAGCTGCCATTTAAGGCAGGCGCCCTTAAGGTTGTTGGAGTGACGCCACTGAGCTCCTCCCAGCTGCTCTGTGGACTTGTTGGGGAAGAAGCCTCAGCCACCCTGAAGGGCGGCCCTGATGGGGAAGCTGCCGGGTGGGTGGACGTCCCGAGACAGTGACGCCTCACGCCCGCTGGGAGGGGCTGCGGCCTGTGCTCTCCTCCTGCCCATCCAAGCAGGGCAGCGGGCATGTCCCAGCCCGGGAGCCACACGTCAGCCTGCTGAGCGTTCCCACCTCCCTCAGATGACAGGTCAGAGCAGGAGGGCTCCACGCTGTCGGTGATCTCTGCCACCTCCTCCTCTGCCGGCCGCCTGCTGCCGCCCCGGGAGCGGCTTCGGGAGGTGGCCTTCGAGTACTGCCAGCGCCTCATTGAGCAAAGTAACCGACGTGAGTCCCCCACCCAGGGCACTGGCCTCCCCGGGGCTCAAACCACCTGCTCCGCAAGGTGACCTGAGGCCAGCACAGCTTCCCTGAGCTGCTGCTCCACAGAGGGGGTCCCTGGGTGGCCAGTTTGGAGTAGGGGCGTTTTTGCTTCTGGGGTCAGCCCCAAGTGTTCCTTAGGCTCCACCCCAGCCCCAGCCCCCAGCCCCGCCCTATCCCGCCTCGGCCCCTTGCCTCAGTCCCACTCAAGTCCTCCTGAGGGCCTGTCCCACACCCCTGCTCCCGGTCCTGCCTGGAGCTTCCAGAGCACAAGCTGCCCCCTCATTGGGCCACTCCGAGGCTGAGACAGAGCCGGCTGACTTTTTTGCCTCCTTCCAGGAGCCCTGAGGAAGGGGGACTCCGACCTGCAGAAAGCTGTAAGTGGCTGGGGACTGGGGGACAGGAGGCGGTGACTCGGCCCATTTGACGTAGTCCGTGTCCCGCAGTGCCTGGTGGAGGCCGTGCTGGTGCTGGACGTGCTGTGCCGGCAGGACCCGACCTTCCTGTACCGAAGTCTCTCCTGCCTGAAGGCCCTGCACGGGCGGGTGCGTGGGGACCCGGCCTCTGTGCGGGTGCTGCTGCCCCTCGCCCACTTCTTCCTGAGCCACGGTGAGCCCAGGACGGGGTGGCGCTGACTCAGGTCTCTGCTCCTGCCTTTAGTTTTAGGATGGAATTTCTTCTTCCCTTTTTTTTTTTTGATTGAATAGAGACAGGGGTCTTGCTATGTTGCCCAGGCTGGTCTGGAACTCGTGGCCTCAGGCGATCCTCCTGCCTTGGCCTCCCAAAGTGCTGGGATTACAGGCGTGAGCCCCCATGCTCAGCTCATATTTCTTTTTGATGGATCGCTGTGCTAGATGTTGGTAATTTTTAAACTTTTGAATAAACAAACTCTTTTTGCTGTGTCCCTAGCCCAGGAAACCTGAAAGTCTAGGAACCAGCACCTTCCAAAGAATGTGCCATAGTTTGTGTGACTCATGAGCTGGCCGTGTCCCTGGGCAAGGGAGACCGAGTGCCGCTTCCCCAGCGTCCCAGTGTAGGACGCCTCGGAGCCCTTGGTGTCCTGGAGAGCAGGCCTGAGACTCAGGGCCCCTATCCAGCCACAGAAGCATGGCCAGGACGAGGTCAAGACGCGTGCGTCCGGCAGATGTGTGCCCTGACGGGCCCTGGTCTTGCAGGGGAGGCGGCTGCAGTGGACTCGGAAGCCGTCTACCAGCACCTGTTCACCAGGATCCCGGCGGAGCAGTTCCACAGCCCCTTGCTGGCCTTTGAGTTCATCCAGTTCTGCAGGGACAACCTCCACCTGTTCGGCGGGCACCTCAGCACCCTCAGATTGAGCTTCCCCAACCTCTTTAAGGTAAATTTGGGCATCCCTGGGTGCCAGGGCAGGGGCATAAGTCCCTGGGGCTCCTCCCCTCTTTCCAGCGGGGTTCAGGGCGAGTCATGGCTAAGCATAGAGCCCTGTGAGTCTCGGACCTGGAATGCGGGGTGCAGGGTGAGGTGGGGATCTGGGGTGCTCCTGCAGCATCTCGTGATCAATGTTACCGTCCAAGAACTCCCTTGTGGGTGTTTTGGGGAGGGGGGAGTGACACAAGACGGTGAGTTTGTTCTCCCAGCACTGGGGCAGAGCTGCCGGCTGGTAGGATCCTGCCCCCCTGGAAGCCCTGCCTGGTGCCTTGGGCACTTGGGTGCCATTTGCCTTTTTTTTTTTTTTTGAGATGGAGTCTCATTCCTGTCAACTAGGCTGGAGTGCAGCAATCTCACAGCTCACTGCAACCCCCGCCTCCTGGGTTCAAGAGATTCAGCCTCCTGAGTAGTTGAGATTACAGGCGTCTACCACCACGTCCAGCTAATTTTTGGTATTTTTAGTAGAGATGGGGTTTCGCCATGTTGGCCAGGCTGGCCTCGAACTCCTGAACTCAGATGATCCTCCCGCCTTGGCCTCCCAAAGTGCTGGGATTACAGGCGTGAGCCACCGCACCCGGCCTGGTGCCATTTGCTTTTGAAGTGTCTTTTGCAGCCTTGCCTTGCTGTAAGGTCTTTTCAACCGAGGTGGGGAATCCTTTTCCTAGAGAAAAACCAGGACAGTGGAAAATTATTGACTTGTTGGTACGAAAGTAGATACAGGCTGGGGGCGGTGGCTCACCTACCACCACCTCAGCACCTCGGGAGGCCAAGGCAGGAGGATCTTGAGGCCAGAAGTTCAAGACCAGCCTGGGCAACACAGGGAGACCTCTTCTCTATAAAAAATAAACAGCCTCACATGGTGGTGTGTGCCTGTAGTCTCAGCTGCTCAGGAGGCTTGAGGTGAGAGGATCACTTGAGCCTGGGAGTTTGAGGCTGCAGTGAGCTATGATTGCACCACTGCACTCCAGCCTGGGCGACAGAGCAAGACCCTGTCTCAAAAAAATAAAAACGGAAGGAGGCAAATGTAGAAGTCCTCCTGGGGACTGCAGGTCTGGGACAGCTGTGGGGCCCTAGCCGGCTGCTCCCGCTGCTGCCTGCTCCACAGCTCCAAGCACTGTCCGAACCGCTCCACTGTGCCCACAGTTCCTGGCCTGGAACAGCCCACCCCTCACCTCCGAGTTTGTGGCACTCCTCCCAGCCCTGGTGGACGCTGGCACAGCCCTGGAGATGCTGCACGCGCTGCTGGACCTGCCCTGCTTGACAGCGGTGCTGGACCTGCAGCTCAGGTGGGCCCCTCACCCTCTGCCGGCGCTACCTCTCCCAGCCAGCTGGGCCCCCTCCTCACCACTCCTGACCCCTACACCGGGGACACTCCTTCCTCTCCCCCAACACCCGACCAGTCCTCCCCTGCAAAGCCACCTCTGGGACAGGGTGTGTCTGTCACCCTTGGCCACTCGCCAAGGGCAGCCCCTGCACCCTGGAGTTCCTCACCCGTCTTCACGCCCAGGCCTGGAGCCTCCCATGCCCTCAAGCCCTTCCCGGCACCCGAGGTGCTGTGATGTTAGGGACACCTGCCGTGTCTCCCCCTGACGGGGGTGCTCTTGAGGACAGGGGCCACATCCCAGCTCGGCCTTGGGCGTCTGTCCACGCAGGTCATCACCGGCTCCATCCGAGAGGCCGCTCTGGGACACCTCTCTCAGGGCCCCCAGCTGCCTGGAGGCCTTCCGGGACCCGCAGTTCCAGGGTCTTTTCCAATACCTGCTGCGCCCCAAGGCCAGCGGCACCACTGAGAGGTAGGGGGCCCTCGGGCCAGGGGGCCACCGGGGGCTCAGAGAGCCAGGCCACAGCCACTGGGGTGGGGCTTGCTGCTCGGCCCTAGGCTGCAGCCAGGGTGCTTTGTGCCCCAGACAAGGCTGCGTCCCCGCCCTGGGGAGCAACTGTGATCACCATTATAGAGGCCCTGCTTCTGCAACACGGGTCTGCCGGGTGCGGGGCCTGGTCTCAGCTGCCCACATCAACCCTGATAAGCCTGGGGGTCAGCCCTGTGGGTGCTCCATTTTGCAGATGGACAAACCGAGCCTGAGCCCAGGAAACAGGAGGTCTGGGACTGGCCCACAGGCCTCCTGTCCTCAGCCCACGCCAGCCTTTGTCCCAATGGCTCTGCTGTCCCTGGTGCGCTGATGCCAGGGGTCTCCCCAAACCCAGGGGAGCAGGAGATCGTGAGAGGCGATGAACGAGGATTGGCGTGGGCTCAGCTGTGCGAGAGGGAGCAGTGGCGATGTGGCCCCAGCGCCTGGCCCTGGCCTGCGGCACCAGGTAGGGGAGCGGGCGGCACTCATGGCCATGCTGTGTCCTCAGGTTGGCGCTGCTCCACCAGCTGTTGCAGCCCATGGCCGGCTGTGCCCGCGTGGTCCAGTGTGCCGAGGCCGTGCCCACGCTGCTGCAGGCATTCTTCTCAGCAGTGACCCAGGTGAGCTCGCCGCCTGGGGCCCCCCATTCCCACAGGCCTCACAACCGAGGGGCAGGCCAGAGCCAGTGCTGTGGGGTCCCCCTGAGCTCTGCAGAAGGCTGCTCCCGCCACACCCGCCGTCCACGGCCACTCTGAGAGTCAGGGAGGCACAGGGACAGGGCTGCACATGCCACAGCCCCAGCAGGCTCCATCCTCCTGCCCCAGCAGGCCCTGTCTCCCATCCCCAGGACAGGGCAAGTGAGTGGCCTGGGCGCTGGCGGCACAGCTGGGGCCGGAGCAGTTTGTCCCCCTGCTGCCCCTGATATTCAGCATCCGCATCTGAGGCCAAAATAAAGGCTCCCACAGGCTGGTGCCCCCCATCCCCCCCGTTGCTGCTTCCCTCCTTGGGGAGCTCTACCAGCCAGATGCCAGTGCAGAGAGCCCGGGAGGTGGGCAGGCCGGCAGGGGGCTGGGCACAGGGCTGGGTGTTGCCTGGGCACACCCTTGGCGGAGCAAGACGTGTCCCTGGCCTTGCAGAGCGGGAGTTGGCAGAGGAGCCGCGGAACAGAGGTGACACCTCTGCTGGGGGCACCCGGGTCGGCCCAGGGCTTCCCTCCCTGTGCCCGGATGCTGCCAGCTGAATGTCTCTGTCCCTGCGTGTTGAGGAAGGCAGTGGACGAGGAGTCTCCAGCCCCTCAGCTGCCCCCCAGCCCTCACCCTGGCTTCACCCCCAACCTTAGGGCCTGTAGTGGGGGTGGGGCTGAGCCTGTCTCCCACTCCTGACCCCCAGGTGGCTGACGGGGCCCTGATCAACCAGCTGGCATTGCTGCTCCTGGGCAGAAGCGACTCACTCTACCCGGCCCCGGGTTACGCAGCCCGTGTGCACAGGTGGGTCCCTCCTGCGCCCCTGCCACAGCCCTGGGCAGGTGCCTCCTGGACCCCTCCCCCTCCCCTTTCCCTGCAGTGGCTTCAGCTCCACCCCTAGCTGGGCCCTCAGCAGCCTCAAACCCTGCCACCCCCACCCACAGCCCCACGCCCAACCCTGGGCACTTCCTCTCTGCCTCTCAAGAACATTCCCGTCCTTCCCTCTGCCGAGCCTGTCAGCTTCAGGGTTGGCTGGAGCCCCTCTTCCACATCCTGTCCCCGGGGGTCCTTCTCTCCAAAGGCCTGATGCATGCAGGCCCATCCTGGTTCCACTCTGAGCCCGGGCCTGAGGCCAGTGCCAGTGCCAGCCTTCTCCCCAGTGAGAAGAACAGTTCCTCTAGGGCTGGCAGTCGTCTGTGTTCCCCTATCTGAGGGTGCAGCATACACCTGCCACTCAGACACATCCCGGGTCCCTCCAGGGGCTTGGCCTGAATGGGGTGGCCGGGGTGGGGATGGGGTCAGAGGTCTGCCCAGAGCAGGCATGGACCCGGCTCTCTGGGCAGTGTGCTGAGTTCCCAGTTCCCGGCCCTGTGTACGCTAAAGCCCTCCCTGGTGGTGGAGCTGGCGAGAGACCTGCTGGAGTTCCTGGGCAGCGTGAACGGTCTCTGCAGCAGGGCGAGCCTCGTCACCAGCGTGGTAAGGCGGGCGCTGGCCTCCCCCAGCCGCTCCTGACCCAGGAGGCCTGGGTGGGGGCTGAATCTCTGTCCCTGGGCCTAGGTGTGGGCCGTCGGCGAGTACCTGTCGGTGACCTACGATCGGAGGTGCACTGTGGAGCAGATCAACAAGTTCTTCGAAGCCCTGGAGGCCCTGCTATTCGAAGTCACCCAGTGCCGCCCCTCTGCTGCCCTGCCCAGGTGTCCCCCCCAGGTAGTCACCGCGCTGATGACCACGCTGACGAAGCTGGCCTCCCGGAGCCAAGACCTGATCCCCAGGTGCCTGGTGGGGGAGGGAGAGAAGCCTTCTGGCTCCTGGGGAAGAGAGGTGGCTTCTGAGGTCTTCCCGTCCAGGTGTTGTGAAATGGTCGCAGCAGCGCAGGTCCAGGGTGGGCCCAGCTGGCTGGGCTGGGGTGGGCCCTGCTGAGCTAAAGCCACTCTGCTGGGCGCTTCAGGCCTGGCCCCTCCACACAGACCCCTGTCCTGGGAGGGGAGCATCTGCAACTGACGGTAGGGACCTTCTTTCCCCAGGGCCTCTTTGTTGCTGTCAAAGATGAGGACCCTGGCTCAGAGTTCAGCCACCAGCTCCACGCACAGCAAGGAGGGCGCAGAAGCCATCCGTACCCGGGCCACAGAGCTGCTGACCCTGCTGAAGATGCCCAGCGTGGCCCAGTTTGTGCTCACACCCAGCACAGAGGTGTGCAGCCCCCGGTATCACCGCGATGCCAACACGGCCCTGCCCCTGGCCCTGCGCACGGTCAGCCGGCTGGTGGAGAGGGAGGCCGGCCTCCTGCCAGGGTGAAGGGACAGTGGCCAGGGACGCCGGTGCAGATTAAGAGCCTGGGGTGGCCAGCTTGCTACAGAGGCCAGGCTGATAGGAACTCAGGAGGGCGCGGGAGTCCTGGGAGAAGAGGCAAAGCCCAGGGTGGGCTTGGCACCCTCAGAGACACGCGGGGCTGGCCCCCTGCTCACCCTCTGGGCTTTGTCTCCGAGCCTTTTGCTCCCAGGCAACACTGAGCTGAGATGAGGGGAGCCATGGAGCGGCTCTGATTGGAGGCTGAGGCCCTGTGGCTGGGCTGGGTGGAGGCTGCTGGGTCTGTTTCCTAGTCTTTGTTTTTGGACGGTTGAGGGGCTGGAAGAGCTGCAGTAAAAATAAATCTCCTTTAATAAGCGTCTGTGTGAAGAGTGCACGATCGTTTCCGTTACCTGCCCTGCACCCTGGGGAGAGGGCCAGGGATGGGAGCCCCTGCAGCTACTGCCAGTCCTGGAGGCTCAGCCCGGTGCGCCACTGCTGCTACAGCAACCAGGTCATTTGTGCACAGCCCAGAAGGCAGCGGCGCGAGTTCCCGGGTGTGGTCACCGCGCTGGGTGGTGCGCTTGGTCACTGCCCCTTTTGATGCCCCCGAATAGCAGTGGAGCTCAGAGCACTGGATTCCCGCTGGGTTTGCGGCCGCGGCCGCGGCCCCGGCCCCGCCCCCGCCACCTTCCTGAGCCCTGTGCTCCTAGGCGCCAGGTCACCGAGGCACAGCTGTGTCCCACGTTCCGCCGGGTGCCTGGGACGGGCTCAGTCGCCAGGGGGCGCCGCCGCCCCGCGAGCCTTGCGCCCCGCCCCCAGGCTCAACACCCCCCCGCCGGCCCCCGCCCCCCGCTGTGGCTCCGCCCCCGGTCCCCTGTTTTGCTCTTGCCCCGCCCACCTCCCCTCCGGCCTCGGCCCCACCCCTAATCCCCCATAGCTCCGCGGCTAAGAAACCACGCGCTGAAGGCGACTGCGGGGTCCTGCCCCTTACCCAGCCTCAGGACTACGGAGGGGGCGAGTGACGCGCAAGGAACGGAGCAGGGTACATCGTGCGGGCTCAGGAGCTTCCCAGATGCCCGAGCCGAACCGCGGGGTCCTCACCGCCACGTTCCAGCCCAGGAAGCGCTCGCCTGCCCCACAGCCTGGGCCTGGGGTCGCGTTCCGAGCTCCAGGGCGGGTGGTGTCCCCCGCGGCCTGCGAGGACAGCCCAGGGCCACTGAGCCGGGGCCGCAGGAAAGGCTGGCGCTGGCAGGCGCTTCCGTCGGCAGCACTGTTTGTGTTTCCACGTGGAAACACAGCAGCGCACGTGTAGAACTGTGCATACCAAGGCGTGCGTGCACACGTGCCTGCATGTGCACGGGTCTCGGGATCGCTTCCCAGCGCGGTGCACGACCCCGCCTGCAGCAGGGGGTGTAGGGGCGCTGCTGGGCTCATCCTGAAGCTCAGAGAGCGCGGAGCTGCCCCTAGCCTCGGAATGAGTCTCCCACTGAGTCCGCAGCTCCCCTTCTGCCCTGGGGCGGGGCTTCCCTGACCTGAAGGCGTCGGGGGTGTCCTGGCTCCCAGCTCCCAGGCACTCGTGGGGCCACCGCCCAGGCCAGCTGGTGCTAAGTCCGCAGCCCGTGCAGCTGCACCGGGCTTAGGACGGGGAGTGTGACTTGAAGGGCCACCCTGCTCATCCAAGTGACAAGAAGGAGCTCATGACCACAGGGCCTCGGAGGGCACCACCCCAGCCCAGGGAGGAGCAGCCTGCAGGTGGCCTCCAGGAGGCAACTGGGAAAAGGGCAAAGCTCACCAGCTCTCGACTTTTTTTTTAAATAAACTTTGAAATTTTAGAATAGTTTCAGATTTACAGAAAAGATGATGAACCTTAGAAACATTATATGCTAAGTGAAAGTAAGAGGTGACAGCGTGCGGGCAGTCCTCACAGCCCTCACTCGCTCTCGGCGCCTCCCCTGCCTGGGCTCCCACTTTGGCAGCACTTGAGGAGCCCTTCAGCCCGCGGCTGCACTGTGGGAGCCCCTTTCTGGGCTGGCCAAGGCCGGAGCTGGCTCCCTCAGCTTGCGGGGAGGTGTGGAGGGAGAGGCGCGGTCGGGAACCCGGGCTGCGCGCCATGCCTGTGGGCCAGCGCGAGTTCCGGGTGGGCGTGGGCTCGGCGGGACCCCGCAACTCAGAGCCGCCGGCTGGCCCCGCCGGCCAGGCAGTGAGGGGCTTAGCACCTGGACCAGCAGCTGCTGTGCTCGATTTCTCGCCGGGCCTTAGCTGCCTTTCCGCGGGGCGGGGCTGGGGACCTGCAGCCCGCCATGCCTGAGCCTCCCCGCTCCCCTCCGCGGGCTCCTGCGCTGCCCTAGCCTCCCGGACGAGCGCTGCCCCCTGCTCAGGGTGCCCAGGCCCATCGACCACCCAAGGGCTGAGGAGTGCCTTTGGCGCAGGGAACAGAAAGGCAGCTCCACCTGCGGCCCCAGTCCCGGATCCACTGGGTGAAAGCCAGGTGGGCTCCTGAGTCTGGTGGGGACTTGGAGAACCTTTATGTCTAGCAAAGGGATTGTAAATATACCAATCAGCACTCTGTGTCTAGCTCAAGGTTTGTAAACACACCAGTCAGCACCCTGTGCCTAGCTCAGGGTTTGTGAATGCACCAATGGACACTCTGTAACTAGCTACTCTGGTGGGGACTTGGAGAACCTTTATGTCTAGCTAAGGGATTGTAAATACACCAATCGGCACTCTGTATCTAGCTGAAGGTTGGTAAACACACCAATCAGCACCCCGTGTCTAGCTCAGGGTGTATGAATGCACCAATCGACACTGTATCTAGCTACTCTGGTGGGGACTTGGAAAACCTTTGTATCCACACTCTGTATGTAGCTAATCTGGTGGGGACATGGAGAACCTTTGTGTCTAGCTCAGGGATTGTAAACGCACCAATCAGCGCCCTGTCAAAACAGACCACTCGGCTCTCTGTAAAATAGACCAATCAGCAGGATGTGGGTGGGGCCAGATAAAAGAATAAAAGCAGGCTGCCCGCGCCAGCAGTGGCAACACACCCCGGTCCCCTTCCACACTGTGGAAGCTTTGTTCTTTCGCTCTTTGCAATAAATCTTGCTACTGCTCACTCTTTCGGTCCACACTGCTTTTATGAGCTGTAACACTCACTGCGAAGGTCTGCAGCTTCACTCCTAAAGCCAGCGAGACCACGAACCCACTGGGAGGAACAAACAACTCCAGACGCGCCGCCTTAAGAGCTGTAACACTCACCGCGAAGGTCCGCAGCTTCACTCCCGAGCTGGTGAGACCACGAACCCCACCAGAAGGAAGAAACTCCGAACACATCCGAACATCAGAAGGAACAAACTCTGGACACGCTGCCTTTAAGAACTGTAACACTCACTGCGAGGGTCCACGGCTTCATTCTTGAAGTCAGTGAGACCAAGAACCCACCAATTCTGGACACAAAAGAATCCAGACCCAAGGCCACATACTGCATGACTCATGTCAGAGGTGTGGGAGCCAGAGCAACTGCATCTTGAATAGGGGCTGGGTAAAAACGAGGCTGAGACCTGCAGGGCTGCATTCCCAGGAGGACAGGTATTCTTAGTCACCAGATGAGATAGGAGGTCAGCACAAGGTACAGGTTCAAGATACAGGTCCCAAAGACAGTCCTGATAAAATAGGATGCTGTAGAGAAGCTGGCCAAAACCAAGACAGCAACAACGGTGATCTCTAGTCATCCTCGCTGCTCATTAGTTGCTAATTATAATGCATTAGCATTCTAAAAGACACTCCTACCAGCACAGTGACAGTTTCCAAATGCCACGGCCACGTCAGGAAGTTACCCTATGTAGTCTAAAAAGGGGAAGGACGCTCAGTTCCAGGAAATTTTCATCCCTTTCCTAGAAAACTCATGAATAATCCACCTCTTATTTAGCGTATAATCAAGAAATAACTCTAAGTATACTCACTAGCAGCTCATGCTGCTGCTCTGCCTTTGAAGTGGCCATTTTTTTTTTTTTTTTTTGAGACAGAGTCTTGCTCTGTTGCCCAGGTTGAAGTGCAATGATGCAATCTCGGCTCACTGCAACCTCCACCTCCTGGTTTCAAGCGATTCTCCTGCCTCAGCCTCCTGAGTAGCTGGGATTACAGGTGTGTGCCACCACCCCCAGCTAATTTTATTTATTATTTGCCTTTTTTTTTTTTTTTTTTGAGACAGAGTCTTGCTCTGTTACCCGGGCTGGATGGAGTACAATGGCGCAATCTCAGCTCACTGCAACCTCCGCCTCCCAGGTTCAAGTGATTCTCCTGCCTCAGCCTCCCGAGTAGCTGGGATTACAGGCGCTTGCCACCATGCCCAGCTAATTTTTGTATTTTTAGTAGAGGCGGGGTTTCACCATGTTGGCCAGACTGGTCTCAAACTCCTGACCTCAGGTGATCCACCCGCCTTGGCCTCCCAAAGTGCTGGGATTACAGGCGTGAGCCACCGTGCCTGGCCCACCCAGTTAATGTTTGTATTTTTAGGAGAGATGGGGTTTCACCATGTTGGTCAGGCTGGTCTTGAACTCCTGACCTCAGGTGATCCACCCACCTCAGTCTCCCCCAATATGCTGGGATTATAGGGATGAGCCACTGCACCTGGCCGTTTCTTTACTTTCTTTCTTTTTTTTTTTTTTTTTTTTTGAGGCAGAGTCTTGCTCTATCGCCCAGGCTGGAGGGCAGTGGTGCGATCTCGGCTCACTGCAAGCTCTGCCTCGTGGGTTCACGCCATTCTCTTGCCTCAGCCTCCCGAGTAGCTGGGACTACAGGCGCCCGCCACCACACCCGGCTAATTTTTTGCATTTTTAGTAGAGACGGGGTTTCACTGTGTTAGCCAGGACGGTCTCGATCTCCTCACCTCGTGATCTGCCCACCTCGGCCTCCCAAAGTGCTGGGATTACAGGCATGAGCCACTGCGCCCAGCCTGTTTCTTTAATTTCTTAATAAACTTGCTTTCACTTTATGGACTTGCCCTGAATTTTTCCTTGCTCGAGGTTCAAGAACTTTCTCTTGGGGTCTGGATCAGGACCCCTTTCTGATAACACTTACAGGAAATAGCCACAAGGCGTGTAGCCACAAAGGCAGAAAGTGGGTTTGTGGTTGCCAGGGCCTAGGGGCAGAAGGGAACGGGGACAGCCTGCTTAGTGGCCATGTTTTCCCCTTTGGAGGTGACAAAACTAGACAGTGGCGATGATTGCACAACCCTGTGAACGTGCTGCTTGCCACTGAATTATACACTTTAAATAGCTAACTGTATGTGAATTTCACTTTAATTTAAAAAGTGGTGACAACTGAATATGTACAAAGCGTAACAGGTATATTAATAGTAACAAGTCAATGTCGGTTTTCAGGTTTTGCTGCCGTGCGGCAGTGGGAGAAGCTGGTGGAGGTACACGGGACTCTGCTATTTTTGCAGCTTCCTTTGGATCTATAATTACGTCAAAATAAAATACTTTTAAAACACAAAAACGGGCCGGGCGCGGTGGCTCACGCCTGTCATCCCAGCACTTTGGGAGGCCGAGGTGGGCAGATCACCTGAGGTCAGGAGTTTTGAGACTAGCCTGGCCAACATGGTGAAACCTGGTCTCTACTAAAAATACAAAAATCAGCTGGGTGTGGTGGCAGGTGCCTGTAATCCCAGTCAGAAGGCTGAGGCAGGAGAATCACTTGAACCTGGGAGGCGGAGGTTGCAGTGAGCCGTATTGCACCATTGCACTTCAACCTGAGTGACAAGAGTGAAACTCCATCAAAAAAACAAGCAAAAAACAAAACACCCATAAGAAGTGTTACCTTTCACAGTGTTGTAGATTGTCTGGGGCCTGGCTGGGAAGTCGTTCTGTTCCACGTGGTGTCCCTGGGATCACTGGTAGGACTGCATTCGCCTGGATGCTCAGCAAAGCCAGAACAGCCACAGTGGTGGCCCTCACGAGTCCTGTACCTCAGCTGGCTGGGCCTCCCTGACTCCACGGGGCGTCCCTTCCTTGGGTTGATGCCAAGAGCTTCTTTCCATGGGTGCTGAGTTCCAGGAGCATGAAAATAGAAACCAAAGGCCCTTGAGTCTGGCTTGGAAGGTCCCAGAATATCACTTATGCTGCATCCTGTTGTTTGGAGCAAGTCAGAAGGCTGGAGAATATTGCAGGGAAGAAGAGATAAGCCCCCTTCTCTTTGTGGGAGGAACTGTTCGTGGCCACCTTTGGAAATACCTTGCCACTGTCTTTTCTCTGGCCACTACAGTCCACACCCCTTCCACATAAAAAATATACTCAACCCCCTTCCACCGTAAGGCATCAAATCAGAGTCCAGGATCCTGGGATCTGCACCAGGTCCAGAAATGCAGATCGTCCAGAGCTGTGAGACATTCTCAGCAGTGCTGACATACACGTTGTGGGAATTCTAGGAAAAGAAAGAGAACAAGGCCAGGCACGGTAATCCCATGCCTGTAATCCCAGCACTTTGGGAGGTCAAGGCGGGCAGATCTTGATGTCAGTTTGAAATCAGCCTGGTCAACATGGTGAAACCCTGTCTCTACTAAAAGTACTAAATTAGCCAAGCGTGGTGGCGGGCGCCTGTAATCCCAGCTACTCAGGAGACTGAGTCAGGAGAATTGCTTGAACCTGGGAGGCGGAGGTTGCAGTGAGCTGAGATCGTGCCACTGCACTCCAGCCTGGGTCACAGAGCGAGACTCTGTCTCATAAAAAAAAATTGAATAAATATTTATATTTTATGTAACAAAATATAAAAATATATTTATAAAATATATGAATATATTACATATATGAATATATAATATATTCATATATAATTGTTTATATAATATATTCATATATTTTACATATATCTTAAATATATATACCAACACATTTTATATATATATATATATATATATATTTTTTTTTTTTTTTAAATCCAGTATTTTGGGAACCTGGCAGTGGTCGCCGTTTGGAGCCAGGCGCAATGCGGAGCCGCACACATAACTGCGGGTCGGCAGAAGGCGCGGGGCGGACGCGCTGCACCTCGCCGTAGCGCACACCAGGGGGCAGCGTGGAGCTGCACGAGGCCCAGGGCCTGGGACGGACCCAGGACACCGATTTGGGGACCCCGCGCAGACCTCTGTCCCCGTGAGGGGCGCATCTGCAACTGACTGGCCGGGACCCTCTTCTCCAGGGTTTCTCTGTTGCTATCAAAGATGACCCTGGGCCACCAGTTCCACCACAGCGAGGAGGGCGCGGAAGCCGCCCGCACCCAGTCCATGGAGCTGCTGACCCTGCTGAAGATGCCCAGCGACCCGCGCTGTCACCGCGATGCCGGCAGGGCCCTGCCCTGGTCCTGCGCACGATCAGCTAGCTGGTGGAGAGGGACTCCGGCCTCCTGCCGGGGTTAGGGCCGGTGGCCAGGGGGATGCTGGTGAGGATTAAGGGCCTGGGGCTGCCAGCCTGGTATCAGGGCCACGCTGGTGGCTTTAGTAGGGGAGACGAACTCGGGAGGGAGCAAGAGTCCTGGGAGAGGAGGCAGGGCCCAGGGTGGGCTGGGCGCCTCAGAGGCCATCAGGTCCGTCCACTTTCCAACCCCTGGGTGTCTAGACCTTTCTCTGGGGCCTGTGCTGAGCGGCGGGATCAGAAGTCCAGCATCCTCTGCCAGGTCTGGTCCCTGCTTCAGCTGGGAGGGGCTGCTGGAGCTGCTTCCTGCAGTGCCCTGTGTCTGGGCAGGGCAGGGCAGGGGCAGGGAGAGTCAGTTCAGATGATCCCCTGATGACAGCTGTCACCGCACTCTCCCGTGCCCGGTGGCAGGCGGAGGACATGGGGAGCCCCTGCAGCCCCTCCAAGCGGCCCACGCCTGCTGCCCGAGATGAGACCCCAGCAGGGCACCATCTAAGAATGGGAAAAATAGTTTATTGAACCGTACTTCTCCATTAAAGTCTTTAAACATAAAAGCTCTGTAACAAACATCACAACTTCACGTCATCTGCCGTATAAATAGAATCTACACCGAGATGCATGTTATCAACAGGCGTGTCCCCAAGGTGAGGCTCCCCACCCGGGACCCGACTTGGTCAGTTACAAAACAGGGACGAAGGTGGGAGGAAGCCTAGTGTCACCAGGTGGGACCGGGTGCCGGGCCTGTGGGGGTGTCCTCGCAGTCCCCCTAGAGAGGGGGCGTGCGGAAATGGATCTTCTTGGCTGTTTCCACGTCAGACTTGGCGACCAGGAACCGCATCTTCTTCCCGCCGTGACGGATCAGGTCCACGGCTCTGAAATCCATGCCAGACGTGGGAGTGGGCAGCAGGGCAGCAGGGGAGCCCCACAGGGTGCAGCCGGGCCTCTCCTTTACCCCAGGTCCCCTCCCCTGAGCAGGGCGTCTGGGAGGAGGGGTCGGGCGTGCATGCAGTGGGGGTACCTCAGGTAGCCGAGGCCCAGGAGGCTGCTGCCGTTCACCTCCAGGATACGGTCCCCCAGCGACAGGCGCCCGTCGGCCGCTGCGGGGCTGCCCGGGAGCAGAGTCTGGATGTAGAGCCCAGGGGTGCCCAGGCGCGTGTGCTGGGGACAAGCAGAGGCCTCAGAGCTGCGCAGGCCCGACTCTCGCTGTCCCCAGCGAGGACCACTGCAGCCCCTCCCTTGGCACCTACAGGCCTCCGCCTGGCATCCAGCCAGGCCCACTCATGGTTTCATGTGTCCCTCCAGAAAAGCAGTAGACACCACCGTCCCCACAGGCCCAGGACAGACCCCAAAGGCTTGAGGACAGAGGCAAGAGACAGCAGGCCCAGGGGGCGTGGCCGTTGGACAGGCTGGGTCCTCCGTCCCAGTTGCAGGGGCCAACCCCACTCTCCTCCCCGAAGGCCTTCCTGTAGCCACGTGGCCACACAAGCTGCTGCCAGGCTTGCATGAACAGGAGGGGCCAGGCAGCCTGCATGGGGGTGGGACAGGGGTCCTGGGCCACTCACCATCCCGTCGATCAGGCCCATCCCCAGCCCGGAGGGGCCTCGTTCCAGCTCCACCATGAAGACGTAGCAGAAGTCCTCGGTGCTGGAGCTGCGGCTGGACGGGGCTGGAGGGGACTCGTCCACAAGGGCTGCAGAGTCTCCTGGGTGGGGGCCAGGAAAGGTGGGGTGGAGTGAAGCGCCAGGAATCAGGACGAGGAATGGGATGTCCTGGCCTGGCTGCCTCTGTAGGGGGTCAGGGACGGGCCGGCCTCCTGTGGCTCCCAGGAGACACTGTTCAGGCAGAATGTGACCGGCAACCCAGACATTAGGGTCGGGGTCTGCCTGTGGGTGACACCTCCATGTTCCCTGAAGGAGCACCTCAGTCCCTGCCCCTGGCAGTCCCAGGACACTCGCCCCCTCTGGGGGCGGCTGTTTTCCGGCTCCAGGGCCCCACGCAGTTCTGTGCCGCCTCCTCAGCAAGCTCTGCCCTTTCTCCTCCTCCCTCCACACCCAGATGTGACCATGTGCACCCTGAGGGTTCCCACCGCTGACCAGACCGAGGCCCCAGGCCCTAGCCCAGCCCAGCCCAAGCACCTGCCCTGAGGGCCACCATCTGGTGCCCTCTCCATAATGGCGATCCTGCCGTGGGGGCACTTGGGTCAGAGATGAGCTGTGCACCTGAGCAGGTGGCCTGCCTGGGACCCAGCTCGGCCAGGTGGCCCCAAACCACAGGGGACACTCTGACTCTGCACACACACCCAGGACACTTCGCTCCTGCAGGGCACACCCAAGCCCCTCAGACGAGGCCAGGGCCGGCTGGTGCTGCCTCACCCTCAATGCCCTCCCCACCCTAGCCCAGCTGTGCACACATACTCATGCACACATATGCTCACAGCCATGCACACGTGCAGTTACACCCATGCACACATACCCATGCACACACACCCATGCACACAGATGCACACACAATGTACACCATGCAGACACACTCATGCAGAGATGCCCACACAAGCACATCCACGCATACATGCACACACGCACCAGCACACCCACGCACCTGTGAGCACACCTATCCACATGCACAAGCACACAGGCACACACAGGCCCTGCCCCAGAGGGCTCCAGCTCCACCTCCTCCCTGAAGACCCCTGGGTTCCCCCCTCAACACATCCTCTCCACTGGCTCAGCCATCCCTTCCTCTGCCCGGTGCAGGAGTGACTCTGAGCCACTTTCTAGACTGACTCCCTCCCAGATCACAGTGAGTATCTGTCCAAGACGTGTCAGCGACTGAGCGACCGTGTAGCCCAGCTGCTGGGGGGCTGAGCTGCCCCGAGTCCTCTTCATCTGGCCCCGTCTCAGGTTGCAGGTGTCTGTGGGGCTGGTAACGAAACCCAGGACCCCAAGGGTGGAATGATCCCAGGGGACCGGCCATCAAGGTGCTGTGTGGGGTCTGGGGTGGGTTCCCGCCTGAGCACCAGGCAGGCCTCACCTTCCGGAGCTGCACCCCGGAGGGCGCTGGGTCCGTTCCTCTGCCTCTCTGGGAGCGCTTTTCCACAGGGGCCGCCGGACTCTGGCCAGTCGGGGTCCCCAGGCTCAGGACCAAGTGGAGTGCTGGGAGGCGTGAGCAAGCAGGACGAGTCCGTGTGCGGGGGGCCAGTCTGGGAGCCCCCACGGCCGGGTTGCCTTCCAGGGGGTGCCTGTGCCCAGGGAGCCCCCCTCAAGGCAAGAGTGCGCTCTGGGGCGGCTTCCCGGGCTGCTAGGCCAGGGTCCCTGGGAGCCAGGGGGCAGCTTGGGGCCTCCGGGTGACGGTCAGGGACCGTGTGGTGCATACCCTGGGGAGAGGAAGGGTAACAGCTCAGGCAGAGGAGGGGTGGCCAGCTGGGCACAGCACTTGGGCAACTGGGCAGCCTGCAGGCAGAAGGGCCGCCAGGCTGCGGGGCAGAGGTCAGAAAAGGACTCCTGCAGCCTGTGCAGCCTGAGACGCGCAAGAGGCAAAGGGGCTTCCCCGACATCCGGAAGCACGGCCTGCAGTGGGCCAGGACTCCCGGGGTTCCCGGAGCTAACGCCTGCTGTCCCCAGCCCAGCTTCCAGTCCTTCTCCTGTCCTCCCCGGGCACCTCGGGGCACACTGACTGGGCCCCCTCCCCGGGCACCTCGGGGCACGCTGGCTGGGGGGGCTCCTCCCCAGGCACCTTGGGGCACACTGGCTGGGGGGCCCCCTCCCCAGGCACCTCGGGGCACGCTGGCTGGGCCTCCTCCCCGGGCACCTCGGGGCACGCTGGCTGGGCCCCCTCCCCGGGCACCTCAGGGCACGCTGGCTGGGCTCCCTCCCCGGGCACCTCAGAGCACGCTGGGTGGGGGCCCCCTCCCCGGGTACCTCGGGGCACACTGGCTGGGGAGCCCCACTGCCAGGGCTGCCGGGGCTGGCTCTGCTCCGCAGGCCCCACAGAAAGTGACGGACGTAGAGCAGGTGCTGGTAGATGCTGTCGTCCAGGCAGTCGGCTTCCAAGTTCACCTGGAAGCCCTCGCTGGGCAGGACGATGGGTGGGGGGTTTTCGTAGGACTCCAGGACATCCTCTGCGGGGGAGAGAGGATGCCCGTGATGGCCACAGGAGAAGCTGCCTCCCTCGCCAGGCTACCCCGCCCAACGGTGTGGGAACCCAGGGGCCAGCAGATTGAGCTCTGAGTCCCCTGCCCTGTGGACACAGGAGGCTGGGATCCTGGCCACAGTAACTGGCCCCACACCCTAGGACTCATCCCTTCTGAATCCCCGGCTGACCACCCAGTATGACGTCCGAGCAGCTCAGGACTGAGAACAAGGCCTTGTAGCCAGGAACCCTCTAGCCCCACTGAGCCGCTCTGCACTGGGCCTGTCTCTGCCCTGCTAGTCTCTGATGGTGTCTCCGGGTAACTGGAGCTCCCCCAGCCCCGCTGAGCTGGACGCAAGCTCTTCCCAGGTGCTCCCAGGGCCGGAGCCGACTGCCTCCCTGCAGGAATCACGGGACCCAAACGGCCTGTGCGGGCTGGTCTCTGTCCCCAGGAACACGAGCTCCTTTCAGGCGGCAGAAGAGTGCGTGCATACTGAGCTCCTAGCTCCCAGCACAGAATTCAGGCCACAGATATGAATCAATGTGGAGGGAGGACTTAGAAGGTGTCAGGTGGAGCCAGGCGTCCTGTTCAGAGATGTTCTCCACAGTGACTTGGGGCTGCGGGAGGGCATCCAAGGCCCCGTCGCCTCTGCGCCTCCCGCCATCCCGTACTGTGTTTTGTTGAGGTGTTATACGTAATGTGAATGGAGATGTGTGTATAATCTACACATTAAAATGCACCCCTGGCCAGGGACGGTGGCTCACGCCTGGAATCCCAGCACTTTGGGAGGCTGAAGCAGGCAGATCGCCTGAGGTCAGGAATTCGAGGGCAGCCTGGCCAACATGGTGAAACCCCGTCTCTACCAAAAATACAAAAATTAGCCAGGCATGGTGGCACGCACCTGTAATCCCAACTACTTGGGAGACTGAGGCAGGAGAATCGCTTGAACCCAGGAGGTGGAGGTTGCAGTGAGCCAAGATCGCACCACTGCACTCCAGC
This sequence comes from Pongo pygmaeus, assembly GCF_028885625.2. Lineage (NCBI taxonomy): Eukaryota > Metazoa > Chordata > Mammalia > Primates > Hominidae > Pongo > Pongo pygmaeus. Next base: position 4,875,528 of record NC_072379.2, read on the forward strand.
CTGGTGACAGAGCAAGACTCTCAGTCAATCAATCAATCAATAAAATGCACCCTTGGCCAGGCACCGTGGCTCATGTCTGTAATCCCAGCACTTTGGGAGGCCGAGGTGGGCGAATCACCTAGGTCAGGAGTTCGAGACCAGCCTGGCCAAGATGGTGAAACCCGTCTCTACTAAAAATACAAAAATTAACTGGGCGTGGTGGCGGGCACCTGTAATCCCAGCTACTAGGGAGGCTGAGGTAAGAGAATCGCTTGAACCTGGGAGGTGGAGGTTGCAGTGAGCTGAGATTGCACCACTGCACTCCAGCCTGGATGACAGAGCAAGACTCTGTCTCAAAAAATACAATACAATACAGTAAAACAAAACACACCCCTATGTATGCATGTACGCATATATATGCACACAGACCCCCCCGTATGGATGCAGGTGCATGCGTGTGCACATACATGGCTCAGGGATGCTTCCCCACGGCCGTGTACCGCCGTTGCTCCCTTCCTGGGTAGCCACACAACAGGGGAGGCCCCATCCTCCGGCTGCATGAGGAAACGAGGGGGCCTTGGACCTGAGCCTGGAGTTTGCAACTTGGGCATGGACTCTCAGCTCCTTGACTCCCCCGTCGAGGTCCCCGGATCCCCAGGTTGGGGACAGGGTGGGGGGTCCTCTGGGTGGAGGCTCCTCCACGGAGGTCCCCAGGAGAGAGGTCCCCCACACTACACTTCAGATGGGATGAGAGCATGCTGCCTCCAGCCTCGGGGCGAGTCTCCCACCAAGTCCCCAGCCCTCTCCTGCCCTGGGGCAGGGCTTACCTGACCTGAAGGCCTCGGGGCTGTCCTGGGCCCCTGGCTCCCAGGCGCTCATGGGGCCCATGGCCGAGGCCAGCTGGTAGTGAGTCAGCAGCCGGTGCAGCTGTGCTGGGCTCAGGGCGGGGAACGCGGCCCGCAGGGCTGTCCAGCTCATCTGGGTGACAAGGAGGAGCTCATGGTCACGGGCTTCTGGGTGCAGACCCCAGTCCAAGGAGGGACGGCCTCCACAGGTGGCCTGGGGGTAGCCAGCTGAGGGGACCTGTGGTCCTCACTCCCACCAGGGGCCATCTGTGAGGGGGACGGTGTCACAGCAGCAGTTCACCCCTGGCACTTCCTAGGGCAGCTGCTCCAGGGAGAGGCCGGCTGATGCCATCGGGAACCCCCTGCCCAGGGAACCCACCCCCGTCTCAAGCAAGGGCCCGCCTCACACGGCGGCCGCCAACCAGAGAAACCACTACTGGGAAATGAACAGTGAAATCAGATTCCTGCCTCCAACGGTGTGAAAGAAGTCAATCAAGTCGGCTAAAACCCTGCCTGGAAGGCAGGGACATTCATCATTTAGGTGACAGGAGGCAGGGAAAGCATTTGTTTGTTTGTTTTTTGAGACAGAGTCTCATGCTGTCACGCAGGTTGGGGTGCAGTGGCTCAATCATAGCTCACCACAGCCTCGACCTCCCAGGATCAAGCGATCCTCCCACCTCAGCCTCCTGAGTAGCTGGGACCACAGGCTTGCACCATTATGTCCAGCTCATTAGTGTTTTTTTTTTTTTTTTTTTTTTGTAGAGGTGGTGGGGGTCTCACTATGTTGGTCTCAAACTCCACGGCTGGTCTCAAATTCCTGGCCTCAAGTGATCCTCCTGTCTCAGCCTCCCAAAGTGTTGGGATTGCAGGTATGAGCCACTGCGCCTGGCACGGGAAAACGTTTTAGGCAAGACAAAAAGTCTACACGGTAAGGAAGGGTGGATTCCTCCAATAAAATTAAACAGCCTCTGCGGCCCGCTGGGACCTCCATCATTGTCCTTCTGGGGTTCCTTTCCCCAGCTCCCAGCTGGTTTTTATTTTCTGGAATTCATTTCTTCGGCTCTCTGGTTTGTCCTGTTTCTACGGAATAGATCTTCTAGTAGCTTCCCAAAAGGGGCTCATTGCAGGAAAACTGCTGCCCTGCCTGCTGGAACTGTCTTCACCTCCACCCTGGACTGGTCATCTGGCTGGCACAGAACTCCAGGCCGGAGGGCGTCACCGTTCAGATTCTGCAGATACTGTTTTGTCCCGTGACTCCTGTGCTGCTCATCCAAAAGCAACCTGAGTGCAAATCTTCAGGATCCGCCTTGTACTGATTCTTGTCTGGAAGCCTGTGGGTTCTCGGCACCCATCGTCCTGAAGTCCTGGGATGCTGAGTTTTGGTGCAAGCCCACTCTTGGCAGCAGCTCCTCCACCCCGATGCGTGGCTCTGGAAACTGCCTGCGCCGGCCTTCCCCGTACCTTCTGCCCCTCTGCTGGCTCTTTCTGGACTCCTACTGTTTGGATGTTGGCCTCGCTGGTGGGTCCCCCTCTGTTCTCACCTTTGCTTCCTCGCTGTTTCTCTCCCATGTGTTTTTCTGCCCATATCCAGGGGCCTGGGCTGTGGCTATCAGATGTCCACGCTGAAGGACAATCAGTGTCTCGGGCATCGTGCAGGAGGGGCGAGGGCACAGAACGTCCTCCTCCAACACCACCGGCCCCCACCACCCTCACCCCCTTACACACACTTCAAGAAAGCCTGGTTTGCCCGGAGGTGGTTCTGTTTGATTGTGAGTTCCTAGAACCTTCTCTACTCTCACTTCTGTGCTTGGTCCGGGGTTGGTGTCAGACGGGGCCAGAAGTCGGGGCCAAGAGATCAGCTTCAAGGGAACAGAACTCTCTCCTCCTTCCTCCCTCTCCTTCTCCCCCCTCCTTCTGTCTGTCTCCTCTCCCTCCTCCCTCTCCTTCTCTCTCTCCGTGTCCCCTCCCTCCTCCCTGTCCTCCTCTCTCTGTCTCTCTCTCCCCTCCCTCCTCCCTCTCCCCCTCCCTCTGTCTCTCTCCCCTCCCTCCTCCCTCTCCTTCTCCCCCTCCCTCCTCCTTCTCCTTCTCCCCCTCCCTCCTCCTTCTCCCCCTCCCTCCTCCTTCTCCCCCTCCCTCCTCCTTCTCCCCCTCCCTCCTCCTTCTCCCCCTCCCTCCTCCTTCTCCCCCTCCCTGTCTCTCTCCCCTTCTTCCTTCGTCTCCTCTCCCTCCCTCCCGCCCCCCCGTCTCTCTCTCCTCCTTCCTCCCTCCCCTTCTCTCTCTCCCTCCGTCTCTCTCCCCTCCCTCCTGCCTCTCTCTCTCCCCCTCCCTCTGTCTCTCTCTCCCCTCCCTCCTCCCTCTTCTTCTCCCTGTCCCTCCCTTCTCTCTCTCCCCTCCCTCCTCCCTCTCCTCTCCCTCTGTCTCTCTCCCTCTCCTCTCCCTCTGTCTCTCTCCCCACCTTCCTCCCTCCCCTTCTCTCTCTCCCTCCCTCCCCTCCCTCCTCCCTCTCCTTCTCTCTCTCCCTCCCTCCCCTCCCTCCTCCCTCTCCATCTCTCTCCCTCCCTCCCCTCCCTCCTCCCTCTCCATCTCTCTCCCTCCCTCCCCTCCCTCCTCCCTCTCCATCTCTCTCCCCTCCCTCCCCTCCCTCCTCCCTCTCCTTCTCTCTCCCTCCCTCCCCTCCCTCCCCTCCCTCCTCCCTCTCCATCTCTCTCCCCTCCCTCCATCTCTCTCCCGTGCCTCCTCCCTCTCCCCCTCCCTTCTCCTCCTGTCCTTCCCCTCTTCCTCTCTCCCCCCGTCCTTCTCTCTCTCCCTGTCTCTTTTCCCCCCTTCTTACTCCCTTCCCTACCCTCGCATCCCTCCACCCCCTCTCTCTCCCCACTCCTCACCCTCCTCTCTTGGTGGAGGGCTTTTCTTCCCGCCCTCTGCACAGCTTTTTATTTCTGCTTCCACAGTTTTATTTTCCAAGACTCCTCTTGTTTTCTCATGGATACAATCTTATTATTATTTTATGGATACTATATCTTCTCTTATTTTTATGAGGCTATAAGGGACTTTTTCACTAAGCTTCTCCCTGAATTGTCTGTTTCAGGGGTCATCAAACTAGGGCCAGCGAGGCCTATTTTTATAGGGCCCCCAAGCTAGAAATGGTTTTCACGTTTTTAAAGGGTTTGAGAAAAACAAAACAAAGAAGGAGATGGGACAGAGACAAAAGGGGCCGCAAAGCCCGAAGTCCTCACAGCTTGGCCCTTTACAAGAAGCAGCCCGCGGCCCTGGTCTCTCCTTCCAACGCCACTGCCCCTCCGCGTCTCCTTCCAACGCCACTGCCCCCCGTTCCAACGCCACTGCCCCTCTGCGTCTCCTTTAGACGCTCTGCTCAGGACGCGGGGCGCAGGGCGGGCGCTGCCCGGCCTCAGCGTGGGGTGGCCCGGCCGCTTCTGGAAGACCCCAGCGCTGTCCCCCGCCTCCTCGGGCTGTCACTGCCGCCTCGGGCCTGCCCATCTCCCGCAGGGGCACTCGGGCCTGGCTGCCAAGCTGGGCGAGAGGCCGGGGCCCGCTTTCCAGCATGAGATTCCTGCCATCAGCTCGGCCTAGTTTCCCCAGCCAGGAGAACTCCTGTTTTCAACGTTCTAGAAATATCCCCGCCCGGCTGAGCGGGGGGAGGCGGAGATCCTGAGTGTCGTTGCTGCCTCCTTTCCGTGCACACAGAAAACCACACATCTGACACGCACAAGCCAACGAATTTCCCTCGAGGAACACGCCTGTGTGCCCAGCCCCCAAAACAAGAACCAGAACGTGGGCCGCGGCTGCTCAGGAGCCCCCAGGCCCGCCCAGGCACCATAGCAGGTCCCACCCCACTTCCAGCCCTGCAGACACGCTCCTTGAACTCGACTCCTTCAGCTCAACCTGCGCTTTCAGGAGTATTTTATATCTTATTTTATTTATTTATTTAATTTAATTGATTTATTTAGAGACGGGGTCTCGCTCTGTCGCCCAGGCTGGAGTGCAGTGGCATGATCTCGGCTCACTGCAAGCTCCATCTCCTGGTTTCCAGTAATTCATGTGTCCCAGCCTCCTGAATAGCTGCCTAATTTTTGTATTTTTACACCATGCCTGGCTAGTTTTTCTATTTTTAGTAGAGATGGGGTTTCACTGTGGTGGCCAGGCTGGTCTCGAACTCCTGACCTCAGGTGATCCACCCACCTTGGCCTCCCAAAGTGCTGGGATTACAGGCGTCAGCCACCACGCCCAGCCTTATTTATTTTATTATTTAATTTTATGACAGGGTCTTACTCTGTCACCCAGGCTGGAGTGCAGTGGCACGATCACAGCTCACTGCAGACCTCCTGTGCTTAAGCAATTCTCCTGCCTCAGCCTCCTGAGTAGTTGGGAACACACATCACCATGCCTGGCTAATTAAAAAAAAATTTATGTTTGGAAAGATGATGTTGGGGTGGTCTTACTGTGTTACCCAGGCTGGTCTGGAACTCCTGGGCTCAAGTGATCCTCCTGCCTCGGCCTCCCAAAGTGCCCAGCCGACAGTTCAGGTGTGTCCGTGGCTCCCCGGAACGAGTTTGCTCAGTCACGTTGCTCTGCCATATTTCACTGTACTGAAGAGACTGCTTTATTCGTCCCTCATGTTGTTGATAAATAGAAATTGGGTTTTTCCCAGACTGGGGCGGTTACGAGTGGCACCACTGGAAGCATCCCTAAGCGGGCTGTGGCGAGGGACCCACGGAAGCATCTCCATCGGGGAAATTGCTCAATCAGAGCACAGGTACTCGGTCAGCTTCGGCCGACGCTGCCAGACGGCTTTTCAAAGTGGCGAGCCTCATTTACAACCTCACCAGGAACACCTGAGGGTTCAAACCACTGCACCTGCTCACCAGTGCCTGGCCTTCTTCCTTTCAACCATTCTCATGTGTTCGGTGTTTAAAACGCTGAGATTAGGCCGGGCGTGGTGGCTCACACCTGTAATCCCAGCACTTTGGGAATCTGAGGTGGGCGGATCACCTGAGGTCAGGAGTTTGTAGACCAGCCTGGTCAACATGGTGAGACTCTGTCTCTACTAAAAATACAAAAATTAGCTGGGTGTGGTGGCGCATGCCTGTAACCTCAGCTACTCAAGAGGCCGAGGCAGGAGAATTGCTTGAACCCAGGAGGTGGAGGCTGCAGTGAGCTGAGATCACACCACTGCAATCCATACAGCCTGGATGACAGAGCAAGACTCCATCTCAAAAAACAAAAAAAAAAACTGCTGAGGTTTGTTTTTGCTTTTGTTTTTTAAGGCTAGTCAAGTGAAGCAATGGGAGTGGAGAAAAAACCACAAAATCTGTAACTGGTTGTGATGAATTAGTTCTAAACACCAATACACTCGGACCAGCCTGAAATGTGGAGAGTTTGGGCTGCGTTTCTCTGACGATGAATGAAGTTGTCCATCTTTCATGTGTAATTCTCTTTTCTTACAGCCCCCTTTCGGGTTTTGCCATCAAGGTATTACTGGTGTTTTAAAGTGAGATAGGGTTTCCTCTTTTTCTACTTTCTGGTAAGAATTTGGGTACTGACAGTATTATTTCCTCTTTTTTTTTTTTGAGATGGAATCTCACTCTGTCACCCAGGCTGGAGTGCAGTGGCACCATCTCGGCTCACTGCAAGCTCCGCCTCCCGGGTTCACACCATTCTCCTGCCTCAGCCTCCCGAGTAGCTGGGACTACAGACGCCCGCCACTGCACCCAGCTAATTTTTTGTATTTTTAGTAGAGATGGGGTTTCACGTTGTTAGCCAGGATGGTCTCGATCTCCTGACCTCGTGATCCGCCCGACTCGGCCTCCCAAAGTGCTGGGATTACAGGTGTGAGCCACCGCACCCGGCCTATTTCTTCTTTAATGTTTAAAATAATTCACCAATGAAACCATCTGGACCTTGAATCTTCTTCAGGGGAAAGTGTTAATCAATTTAATTTCTTTTTTTTTTTTATTTGAGACAAGGTCTCATTTCTGACGTCCAGGCTGGAGTGCAGTGGCACAACCATAGCTCACTGAAACCTCAATCTCCTGGGCTCGAGGAATCCTCCTGCCTCAGCCTTCTAAGTAGCTGGGACCACAGGCATGCATCACCATGCCTGGCTACTTTTTCTGTGTGTATTTTTTGTAGAGATAGGGGTTCCGCCATGTTGCCCAGGCTGGTCTTGAACTCACGGTCTCAAGGGGTCCTCCTGCCTGGGCCTCCCAAAGTGCTGGGATTACAGGTGGGAGCTACCGCACCTGGCCTTTCAGTTACTCTAAAGCATGCAGGACCATTCAGATTTTTAACTTCCTGTTGAATCAGTTTCAATAAGTATTCTTTTTCTTATTTGTCCGTTTCATCTAAATTGTCAAATTTATCAGCAAAAAGTTGGTTATGATCTCTTACTACTAACTTTTAATTTTTAATATAGAATCTGAGTGATGGACTCCTTTTTCTGATACTAGCAATTGTGTTTTCTCCCTTATTCAACTTTCTATTTTTATTTTATTATTATTATTTTTGAGGCAGTTTTGCTCTATCACCCAGGCTGGAGTGCAATGGCATGATCTCGGCTCACTGCAGCCTCCACCTCCCAGGTTCAAGGGATTCTCCTGCCTCAGCCTCCCAAGTAGCTGAGATTACAGGCATGTGCCACCACGCCCGGCTAATTTTTGTATTTTTAGTAGAGACGGGGTGTTGCCATATTGGCCAGGCTGGTCTCAAACTCCTGACCTCAAATGATCCACCTGCCTCAGCCTCCCAAAGTGCTGGGATTACAGGTGTGAGCCACCACGCCCGGCCTCTTATTCAACTTTTCAAAGAACCAACTCCTGGCTTTATTGCTTATCTCAACCCTGTTTGCTTCCTAGTTCACTGATTTTTAGCTCTCATCCGTCATCTCCTCTGCTTTCCTTGGGTTTGATTTGTCGTTCTCTTTCTTGCCTCATGATTATTCATTCTCGGCCTTCCTTGTTTTCTAACATATACATATAAGGCTATAACTTTTCCTCTTAAGACTGCTTTAACTGCTCCCCACAGGTTTGGATATTTTGTATCTTCATTGTTGCCGATGAATTTAATGCTGAGTTGGGGTTGGCAAGCTTTTGGTGAGGCTCAGACGGCCTCTGCTTGATCCTCACCCCAAGTTCTTTCTTTCTTTCTCTCTTTCTCTCTTTCTTTCTCTCTTTCTCTTTCTTTCCTTTCTTTCTTTTCTTTCTTTCTTTCATAGTTGGGGTCTTCCTCTGTTGCCCAGGCTGGAGTGCAGTGGTGTGATCATAGCTCACTGAAGCCTTTAATTCCTGGACTCAAATGATCCTCCTGCCTCAACCTCCCAAGTAGCTGGGACTACAGGCGTCTGCCCCATGCCTGCCTCTCACTCCAGTGTTTCCACTGGGGGCCTGGTGTTTACCTCCCAAGGGGTCCTGGACTCTTCATCTCCGTCTCCTCTGTGCTGTGAAGCCACCACAGATTCCACTCTCCTTTTCAATGCTTTTGGTTCCGTTTTAAAGCCTCTCTCCATCGCACTCCCTGGAGATTCAGAATGTTGGCAAGTGTCTTAGGGAAAAGCCGGCCATGCCTGAAGTCTCTGAGCTTGCCTCTCTCCTGTGAGATGGCCAGTGCTGTGATATTCCGGTTTCTGTTTCCCCACCAGTGGCCCCTGCCTGGACAAAGCCTAGATTCTCAGCTTCACACTGTCACCTGCTCCCAGGACAGCAAATGTCCCCAGGGAAAAGCAACAGGAACTTCAGGTCAGCTCTTTGTGGAGGCTCACCCTCTCCTCATCCTTCAGGAGCTCACTCATGCCTTTCAACAGATGACTTTGTGTTTCTTTCCGGCTGTGCGGGCTGTCCTCAGTGGAACTGCAGGCTCAGCTGCACCATCCAAGCCTCAGTGCTTGCCACAATGTCTATCAACTCTTCCTCTGTTTTAGCGCCATCTTGACATTGGTATCCAGAGGTACCTGGTGCCACCAATTCCTGAGCCTCTTGGTGGCTTCCTGTAAACTGGGTTGCTTCTCAGGAGTCAGATTGCTTTTTTCTTTTTTGTAGAGATGGGGTCTCGCTGTGTTGCCCAGGCTGATCTCAAACCAATGGCCTCAAGCAATCCTCTCACCTCAGCCTCCCAAATCACTGGGAGGACAGGCATGAGCCACCATGCCTGGCCAAGTCAGCTTTCTTCAATCTGCTAAGGCAGTTGCTCTTCACCCATCTGCTTTCTGCCTTCCAAAATCGCATTGCTTTTGCCTCCTCTACGACTTTGTCCTCATGGGTTTGTGGCATTAAAAAGCATTGCTTTACTTCTGTTTAGTGATACCGTAGGAGAAGCAAACTAAATTCATGTGTTCAGTCTGCCACATGTAGGATCCAGACAGCCTCATTTTACGAATTTTCTATAGTCAATAAAAATGCTTCACTTTTTTTTGTTGTTTTTTTGAGACAGGGCCTCATTTTGTCGCTCAAGCTTGAGTGCAGTAGTGTGATCTCGGCTCACCGCAACCTCTGCCTCCCGGGTTCAAGCGATTTGCCCTGTGGCCACTCTCACCGTCACCCTACAGCACGTTCAGCATTTTCCAGGCAGGAGAGGAAACCATCGGTCTGTTTCCATTAATTACCTGTGATGACTGTGTTGGGAGGGGGTGGTCAGCAGCAAGGGAGGCAGGGAAGGGCATGTCGGTTTCCCGTTGCCGTTGTGACAAATGCCCACACGCCTGGCGGTCATGGCCACACACTGCACACTCTCACAGCTCCGTGGCTCCACAGCTCAGCCGGGTCTCACAGAGCTGACAGCAAGACGAAGGCCCTGGGGGAGGATCCGTCTCCCTGCTCTTCTGTTTGCTGCCAGAATTCAGTTCCTGCAGTTGTAGGGCTGGGGTCCCGTTTCCAGACTGGCTATCAGCTGGGGCCACTCCAGCTTCTAGAGGCCACCTCACTCCTGGGCTCCTGGCCCCTCCTCAGCCTCAGAGCTACATCCCCTCTTCTTCCATTTCTCCCTGACCCACCCTTCTGGACTCGTCTGAGTGGACCGGGCCACCCGGATACCCAGGTCATCTCCGAATCTCAAGGTCCTTAATCGTATTCACACATACAGAGGCTTCTTTGCCATGTGGGGTAATACGGTCACGGGTCTCAAACATCTTTGGGCCATTATCCTGCCTACCGCAGGTGGACACGGCCATGGAATGGAGGCAGCTTTGCTAATTACCTACAGAAGCTTTGAGCTTTCCAGCCCAGAAGCCCCGTCCCGGCCCCCGGGCTTGGTTTGTGAGCCAAGGACCCACAGCATGTGGCCCCGCCCCTCCCCGCACTCGCCGCCTCCCGTGCGCACCCCTACCTGGATGAGCTGGGCCCTGGGTGTGGCCAGCAGATTGAGGGTGCAGGAGAGCTTCCGGAAGAAGTGCTCTCCCGCCGCCCCGAAGCCGGCGCTCCGCATCCACTCCAGGAGCTGCTGCAGGCGGGCGCAGGCCTGGACACCTCTGGGCCAGTGGAAGCAGCTCAGGGAGGGGCCTGTGGAGGGAAGGAGGGAGGGTGATGCCTGAGCTGCCCTCCCGGGGGGACACAGACATGGGCCTGTCCCCAGAGCCTGCCCTTCCCGGCTCTGGGCCACTGAGGACATCACAGCTCAATGACAGGCAGGAGACCTTCCCTCAGTTTTCAAGGCAACTGACCAGCCTTGAACCCCTCTCTGGAGCGGGGGTGCAGTGGGAGGTGAACGTAGCAGGGCAGGGTGGGCTGTGAGTGCCACTGACTCCACAGTGCAGCCCCTGGCTGGGACCCTCTCCCACCCCCACACACATGTGCCGGGGACCTGCCCCCGCCTGGGTCTCCCCATGCCCCCCAGTGACGCTGGCTGGGAGTGACCAGTGCTCCTGAGCCCCCCAGGTGATGGGGGAAGTCGCTCCACAAAGAAGGGTCCAAGGCCAGAGTCTGCGGCTGCACAGACCTGGGTTCCATCCTGGCTCTGACATGTCCACCGGGCAGTTCTGGGACAGTCCGGTGATGCCCTGAGCCCATTCCCTCCCTGTCACGGGGAAGGGGCCCCGTGCAGACCTCTTGGCCATGGCTTCTCTGAAACCCCGATGGGACCCTGGCTCCTACGGGATGCACTGTGGTGATCTGTCCCCCCTACTCTGGCCTCTCACCCCTCAGGGACACCAGATGCTCAGGGAGCAGGAGCCCGAAAAGGGCAGAGCCGCCCCCAGGAGCTGGCGAGGGAGGCGCCAGCAGCCATCACATCTAGGAATTTGAGCCCCCGACCCCCCAACCCTGCACGAGGCCCTCACCCCTGTCGAGGAGCTGGTTGAGGAGCAGTGTCCCGGAGAAGAAGAAGAGGTAGGCGAGCATCTGCGAGGCCACCTCGGGGTGCACCTGCAGCTGCCGCAGGAGGTCCAGGGCTGCCTGGTACACGGACACCACGCGGCGCAGCTCCTCGGGCAGTTCAGGGGCTGAGGACCAGCTCTCACGGCGCTCCGTCTGGAACGGCGGGCACTCCAGGAGTGCCGGGAGGCAGATGTACAGGGACTGGCGGGGGCGAGAGGAGAACAGCAACCAGCATTTCCAGGAGTGCTGGCGGCCGAACGGGGGGCCTGACCCAGCGAGCTCCCCACCCACGCATTGCTCGCAGGGACCCGGCCTCAGTAGCTTCCTGCTGGACAGGCCATGGCTTTGCAAATGTCCAGTGTGGGGTGTGGGGACACAGGAGCTGCCTGCCGGGGCTGCTGGGAGCAGAGGTGGGGTGCAGGGGGCTCGGGGGGATCTGCTCCTGTCGGAGGCACAGATGAACTCAGAAGGTGCACAGAGGTGGCACCTGGGGGGATGGGCTCCAACAAAGGGGCTGGAGACACCCATGGGTAATGACGGGAGAGCCACCACTTCCCCAGAAAGTGGCTCACCACACCCCCGATGCACCCCAAGCTGGCCAGGGCCACAGGGGGACCGGCAGCAGCACCTCTGGCACCCGTGGGTCCAGGGTGACAACAGGGCCACATCCTTTGCACCCCATGCTGGGGCCTCCCCCACCTCATCCCTGACCCTCGAAACACTGGCAGGAAGGGGGCGTTTCAAGGCGAGGGAAAGAGGGAGCCGGGATGGTTCTAGGGCTTCCGTGCGACCTAAGGAGGAGCAGGTGTGGGGGGTGCAGCTGGGCCTGTGGAGAACCTGCAGCCACTGCTCCCTGCTGAAGTGGAGCTTGTCACGGTCCCCTCCCTCAGCCCCCCAGAAGGCTCCTAGGAGAGCCACAGGCACAAGCTTGACCCCCACTTGATCCCAGGAGCTGCCTGAGTGCAGAAGCAGTGCCCATCCGTGCACCTTGGAGACGTAGTAGACGCACTGCTGGAAGGCGTACAGCACCACCTCCTCCAGCACCGCCATGGCCTCCTCACTGGCCGTCAGCGTGCAGGAGAACAGCGACTCCTTCGAGCCTGCGGGGAGACAGCCACACCGATGCTCACAACGGGCACAGCACTCAGGAACGCAGCAACTCAGCAAGCTGCCAGCTCTTTCCCTGCCGCAGGCACCGCCCAACGCGCCCATCTGGAGTCCAGATGCGATAAACTGGCCGAGGGACTCTGGGCCCTGGCTGGGACGAGCGCAGCAAACCGGCCGCTGCCCTTACCTGGGGAGGGGAGCGCTGGGGAGGGGCAGGAGGGGTCCAGACACCCAGCGTCTCAACGCCCAGACCAGCCCAAGCGCTCATTCACTCCCACGTTCTGGATAAGTTTCCTGTTACAACCAACTGCACCCAACATAGCAGGTCCTAACTGCCTCCCCATAGGTTGCCTCTCACTCGCGACACGGGTCACAGGACTCTGGCAGCAGCCCCCAAGTGGCCGCCACTCTGTGGAATCATAACGGTCTTTTGGGAAGAAAAAGCCCAAATCACCTATTTCACCCCCACCTCCGGGTGTCAGCCAGGGCGGCTGGAGCTGAGGCTGGGGGGAGCTGCCCATGGAGTGGTTCCTGCCGTCTGGGTCGGGGCTCTTGTGAAGGTGAGAAGCTCCCGACAGGGTGGAGCCTTCCCCGGGGGTTTCCAGAAAGTGAGGGGACATGTGGTGGTCTCAGTGACTGAGGGTCCCATCAGCACCCGGGGAAGGGGCCAGGACCCTGGGCGTCCCGCCTTTGGGCGCCTTCATTCTCTCCCAGGACTGTGGGCAGCCGACCACGGCGGTGTTCCCAGTGCAGCCTGGTAGGCGGCCACAGCTCCTCTCCTCTCCTTCCTGTGGGGCCTTCTTCCAGGAGGGGCAGAGGGGCCGCACCGTGGGGGCTGCCTGTCCAGGCCGCTAGCCAGGGCTGCGTGGGCGGCGCCTGGTGAGCCAGGCCAACACTCACCCCAATGTGGGCCTCCCAGGAGCACAGGCCCTCAGCTGCCCCTCTGCCGGGCAGACTGCACCGGAGGCCGGCCCACTCATGGCCAGGACAATGCTGTGCCAAGCCCCTGGACAAGCCCCTGTCACTTTCGCTCTGCAGGTCCTGGTGCTCCTCCTTCGGGGGCTTGGGGCTGCCTGGCCCCTATCCACCAAGCCCGCTCCCCGAGAACCTGTGAGGCCCTCCAGTGTCTGCGCCACAGGGTCACATCTGGGACCCATGCAGGGCAGCTGGAGGGACCCCGGGGTCCAGGGTAGTAAGGGGCTCTCGGGCTCTGCCAACCTCAACTCTGCGCCCAGAAGCCTCCAGGCCTGTGCAGACACACAAGGTGGCCCGAAGGCGCCCACAGCGAGTGCCGGCCAAGGATATTCACAGCCACGGCAGGCGGGTCAGGAGGCTGAGCTCTGTCCCGTCCACCTGTCCTGGTGCCCTGACCCCGGCTGCCTCAGGCTGCCAGGTCTGAGAACCCAGCCCCACATCACTCCCTGGGCAGGGGCGGGGCGCTGGTGGGAAGAGGGAAACGGGGCGTGGGAATGACAGGAGAAGGTGGCAGGGACTATGCTGAACAAAACCACAGAGCAGCCTCCAGCCACCCCCCACGGGCCTGAGACTCCATTTCTTCTTTCATTTAATTTTTGGTAGAAATGGGATCTCGCTATGTTGCCCAGGCTGGTCTGGAACTCCTGGGCTCAGGCAATCTACCCGCCTTGGCCTCCCAAAGTGCTGGGATTATAGGCATGCACCCCTGTACCTAGCCCTGAGACTCCATTTTTTTCTCTCTTTTTTTTTTTTTTTTTTAAGACAGAGTCTCACTCTGTCGCCCAGGCTGGAGTGCAATGACACAATCCCAGCTCACTGCAGTCTCAGCTTTCCAGGTTCAAGCGATTCTCCTGACTCAACCTCCCAAGTAGCTGGGACTACAGGAGCATGCCACCACGCCTGGTTAATTTTTGTATTTTTAGTAGAGACGGGGTTTCACCATGTTGGCCAGGCTGGTCTCAAACTCCTGACCTCAAGTGATCTGCCTGCCTTGGCCTCCCAAAGTGCGGGGAGGACAGGTGTGAGCCCGGCCCTGAGACTCCATTTCTAAACTCCCTGAGATGCCTCTCCCTGTGGTACCAGGGCTGGTGGGGATTTCTGAGGATTTCCGATGCCCACAAGCCATTAAGAGGACATACCAGCCAGCTGCCCCTGCCCTGTCCCGAAACTCCAGGACCCCTGAAGAAGCTGGCCCTGTCCCTAAAGAAGAAGGCGCTGAGCCTCAGCCATGAAGAGAATCCGAGACGCACACGATGGTGTGAGGCGGCGCGGGAGGGGCCTGGGTCAGAGCTTTGGACAAAACAGTGTTTGGGGAATGACAACAGCCACGTGACCCGCTCTCGGGACGCGACAGCCCTGCTCTCCGAATTCTTCCCACAGACATTTCCTGCAGAGGGTCGGGAGGCTGACGGGGCTCTGCCCCTCCGGCCCCTTCTAGGGGCTATTTCCCACTCTGCTCCCTGGCGCCTGCCTGGCCCTCGACACCCGGAGCCTGCAGGCATCCCTGGGCCCCGACTCCCATCGCCAGGCCAAACACTACTCAGGCCCCTGACCAAAAATAACTTCCTCCCAAGACCAAAGGCAGCAGCTCCATCAGCCCGGAGCAATTTTTCCCATGAAGAGCAGCCAGCACGGGGACCACATGGGACCCAGCTGCCTGCGGCCACCAAACCCAGGCAGCCACGAAGTCACGTGGAAAGTCAGCCGGGGACTCGCCAGAACACAGAGCCCAAAAGTCACAGGTCCCTGAGCTGACTCTTTCCATGGGGGCCGGAACAAAAGGGGCTCCTAAGCTGGCCTGTCCCCCTGTCACACGGAAGGACCAAGTGCACTGCAAGGTCAGCAAGGGTCACCCTTGGCCGGCCGCAACCCTGGAGTTGCCTCCATCCCAGGGCCACCTGCTGGCTGCAACTCCAGCCCTGGAGGATGGCGGAGTCAGGTCTGCAGGGAGAGGCGACGGGCACTGCAGTCCCGGGAGCCCAGGAGCCCCAGGGAAGCCTGCAGCCAGGCAGCTGGAGGTGGGAACCTTGCGTGGAGACTTAGGGACCCACAGTCGTTTACATCACTTTCCAGGAAAAAGCCAGAGGAAAGGTCTACCCTAGGCCCAGGCCCCATGGACAGGCAGGGGCTGCCCCATCACGTGGGGGCAAGGGCACAAGCCAGATGCCCAGATGCCCACCAAGGCCAGGAGGGGTTGACACTACCCCCACATATTCAAGGCAGCCCCGATTCCCAGACTGGGGAGCCCCTGGCAGGTCCCCACATCCCCTTCCCCGTGAAGGAGGGGAGAAGGAAACAGTGGGAAGGAACCGTGGCCGGCAGGAAGGAACTCGGACAGATCCCGGCCGGCTCTGCCTCCCCCAGGAGCGGGGGCCCCACCCCGCAACTTCATGGCCAGGGCCAGCCCAGCCTCCTCCACGCACCCTCAGTCCAGCCTGGTCTCTGCAGGCCAGCTCCTGCCCGGAGGCTGAGGACTGGGCCCCGACGCACTGTGGGAGCCTGTCCCACCACAGGGTCACTGTGCAGATGCCTCGCCCACCTCCCTCTCACCACCGAGAGCCCCTCCTCTCAGGAAATCTGCCCCTAAGGCATGGGGGCGGGGCACAGCAGGGTCCCAGCAGCCCCAACGCAGCGTGGCCAGGACCTCACCTGGCCTTGTGTCCTCTGGGCTGTCTCAGATGCAGCCACAGCCACAGCCCCCTCCCAGGGACGGGGACACAGCTGAGCACACAGAGACCCTGCAGCGTCTGGTAGACTGAGCGTGTGGGAGCTCCTGTCCTCTCCTTGCACACCGGGCCTGGGCCTCCATCGCAGCTCAGAGACGCAGCCCGGGGCAGCTCTGAACGCGCCACTCGCTGACCCGGGTCTTCCAGAGGCCGGACCACCACGCCACGGCCACTCAGGACCCTCTGGCACCGGGCCCGCCTGACCGCCCACCCCACAGATGTGAGGGCAGTGGGTGGACAGCAAGGCCCTGGGGGCAGAACCAAGGCCTCCCATGAGAGGCTCTGGCCCCCAGTCTCCTGGGCCCGCTCCTTACTTCCACAGCACAGCGGCACAGTCCTGCTGCCCCGTCTGGCTGCATTCCAGGCCCCACACAGTCCCTAGCAGACACACCAGCCGAAATCCTACCCCGGATTCCGGGTCCAGCCCCATGCCACCTTCCTCATGAAGCCCCTAGACTGCCCTGCTGGAATCCCTCTCCCTTAGTATTTTCAGAATACTTCCTACCGCATTTCAGAAATCCTGAAATGTTGGCCAGGCACAGTGGCTCATGCCTGTAATCCCAGCACTTTGGGAGGCCGAGGCGGGATGGATCAGGAGTTTGAGACCAGCCTGGCAAACATGGTGAAACCCCATCTCTACCAAAAATACAAAAACTAGCCGGGTGAGGTGGCGTGCTCCTGTAATCCCAGGTACTCAGGAGGCTGAGCCACAAGAATCGCTTGAACCTGGGAGGCGGGGCTTGCAGTGAGCCAAGATCGCACCATTGCACTCCAGCCTGGGTGACAAAGCGAGACTCCGTCTCAAAAAAAGAAAAAGAAATCCTTAAATGTGTATTTCCCACATCTTAATCTGTGAAACCGACATAATCTACAATTTCACAACAATGACTGGCAACATCTGTCCTTCTGGAATAATGGTGCGTCTCAGAACGGGTGGCGGTCTCATGGCCGACGCCCTACCTCCCCTTACATTTGGTTCACGGTGGCATCTGTGTCTCCCCTACTGAGTGACCTGTGTACCCCCCGGGCCCTCCTGAAAGCAGAAGAGTGGGGCTGCGGTCAAGGGGACGCCACCGCAGGGAGCACACAGGATGATGGGGACAGACTGAGTGCCAAGGCGCTCTGGGGGGAGGTGCCAGGCTGGCCCATGCCACCAGCACCAGCCTCACAGGCCGTCCCCGAGCAGCTGATACACGGCAGCCCAGGGGCTGAGGAAGCCCCCGCATGAATCCACCCCTGCTATCATGGACAACTCGGTCCCGAGGACGGCAAGGAGGTGCCACACTCCCCTGCCTGGGGTGCTGGTGGCGGGAACGGAGGGCAGCGCCAACCGTACCTGTGATGTCCAGCTGCTCCTCCATGCTCTGCATGTAGAGTGGGCATTTCTGCTGGATAAAGTACAGGAGCTCGATGGAGTTAGACATCCAGAAAAGAATGGGCTGCAAGTCTGGAACCAGATCAGCCATGGCGCAGCTGGCCAGCGAGATGGGCTCCTGGCTACCAAGACAGAAAGACTAAGAGTTACGAGGGGACCCAACACTCGGGAGGCTGAATCTACCACTCTTTCTGCGTAAGGATGCGTGTTTTCATGGGACGCTGACAACAACTGCAACCGTCAACCTGACACTGCTGGGCGGGGACATTTAACAATACGTGTACCCGCCTGGCACCTGCCTACGACACCCGACAGCCAGAGGCCCCTACAAACCTAGCAGGGAGACAGCCGGGCGACACAGCCATTGGTAAAAAACTTTGGTAAATAAATGGCTTGCATGTCTTCTCTTTTGGAATGAGATCATAAAGTGGCTGTGAATGCTGAGAGAATGTGCGCCAATATGTGTGTGTGCGCGTGTATGCGTGCATGGGGGTGGGGGCTGGTCCACGGTTTTTAGAACAAGAAATGTCAGTTCCATTATATTATTTAAGTTAACAAGGTAATTACCAAAGGAAGTAAACAATTATAGAGCTATTTTGGGAGGTGCACAAAGGCAAAATGAAATGCTACTTTATTAAAGCAGGAAGTCAGAAAATCACGTGTAAATTCCATGAATTGCGGGGTAGCAGGCAAAGCATGCGATTTGAAGACTCAGAGGCAATCGTTAGAAACCCAAACTGAGGCCAGGCATGGTGGCTCACGCCTATAATCTCAGCACTTTGGAAGGCCGAGGCGGGTGGATCACCTGAGGTCAGGAGTTCAAGACCAGCCTGGCCAACATGGCGAAACCCCATCTCTACTAAAAATACAAACATTAGTTGGGCATGGTGGTGGGCATCTGTAATCCCAGCTACTCAGAATGCTGAGGCAGGAGAATCGCTTGAATCCAGGAGGCCTCCCAAGTAGCTGGGACTACAGGCATGCACTGCCATCCCTGGCTAATCATTTAAAAACTTTTTTTTTTTGTTTTTTTTTAGAGACAGGGTCTTGCTATGTTGCCCAGGCTGCTCTTGAACTCCTAGCCTTAAGCAATCCTCTTGCTTTGGCCTCCTAAAGTGCTGGGATTATAGGCATGAGCCACCATGTCTGGCCCTGATTCTGTATCCATGGGGTTCATTGTTACTCTGAGTAACAAAAGCAGAAGTAACTCAGGCCCCTCCCTTGCCAGCCCAATGCAGGTAGAGGTGGGAGGGCGCCCTTCCCTCCCAGGCCTGCTGCCTTCCGGCTCAGTGCTCCCTTTCCAGGGGATGACGGCATCATCAGGGCTGCCTCCTCCCTCAGCGGCAGCCTCCACCGTCAGGCTGGCTTCCAAGCTCAGAGCTCCCAAACCGTTTCTCCCGCATCTCTGGCACCAGCTGCAGGATGTGTCTATCTGGTGTGACTTGACACTGCCTTCTAGTGTCCTCAGCCAGCCTCTTGGAACGTCTGAGGGGTGGATATGGCGAGGCTGTGCTGAGGTGCCCAGGTAATTCCTCATTTAAAATGCCAGCCACACATCTTTCTCACAGGTTCCTCATCTGGTCCACGCACCAGCTCAGCATTAAGCCACTGGACAGGCTGCCTGGGACGCCCCAGCGTCCTAGCAGCTCAGAGGACGCATTCATCCCTAAGCCTCCATAATCGCACCTGGCAGACACAAGTAGCCGTGTGCCCCTGAGCAGTGAGCAGAAGGGATCCTTTTGCAAACAGATCAAATCACGCAGATCTGACTTGGGTCTGCCTGGGGTGTGGAGGGCGGCCCTGCTGCCTGCCCCGTGGCTGGCCCGGGTACCCCTTGTCACCTGTGTCCCTTACTGGGGGGATTCTAAGGGGTGAGCCAGGCAGCTGCCACTCTGCTGGCCGCAGGGCATGGTGCCAGCCCAGTGCCTGACCCCAGGCCCGGGGCAGAGCCAGGCTCAAGGCTGGACGGCCGTCAGAGTGACCATCACGTGCGCAGTCCCAGGTGTGTGGACCCGGCCTGGGGTCCTTTGAAAGGTGCCAAGCCCACAGGAAATGCCACCAGGACCTTAAGGCAGCCGGTTTGTGAGGGCATCTGGGAAGGGCTGAGGCCCTGTTTTCCTCCCTGTTCTTTCCTCAGCTGGGCAGCCAAGCGGGGCTGGGGGAGGAAGCCCAGGCTGCGTCCCAGATTCTCCCCGGTGCCCAAAGTGTTGACTGCTCTCTCTGACGTCACTTCACTTTTGTCCACAAACAATGTTGACCTCTCTCGCGTGCACACACCCAGGGAGGGAAGAAACTGGCCTGAGACCGTCCCTCCTGTTTTTGGTGGCTAAGCAGGTCCACTGCCTGCTCGTGTGTCTGGCACAGCTCAAAGTCCTGCTCCTTTTTGCCCATTCTGGACACTGGCTTGAAGGATACACATGTCTGCAGATGGGCAGAAGGAGCTTTTTATGCAGTTAAAGAAGGATTTGCTGGGCTCTTCAGAGACTAATTCCATCTTGTTTTCAACATTTGCTGCCCTTCTCAATTTCACCGGAACCTGGAGGGTAGACAGGCTTCTCCCGGGAAACAAGTGACCAGGCTTTGCAACTGGTGTTTCGGGATCAGACTCGGGCCAGGTTGGTGCTGAACGCCCCCACCTGCCAACCTGGAGCCACGTGAGTGAGGGCCCAGGGAATGAAGAAGATCCAGCCCATCCTACCCAGGCCATGTGGACAGAGGAGCAGGTCTGGTGGCAAAGGAAAACCCAGGTTGTTCTAGAAGAGGGCAAAGGGGAAGGGGGCCCAGGGAATGAAGAAGATCCAGCCCATCCTACCCAGGCCGTGTGGACGGAGGAGCAGGTCTGGTGGCAAAGGAAAACCCAGGTTGTTCTAGAAGAGGGCAAAGGGGAAGGGGGCCCAGGGAATGAAGAAGATCCAGCCCATCCTACCCAGGCCATGTGGACGGAGGAGCAGGTCTGGTGGCAAAGGAAAACCCAGGTTGTTCTAGAAGAGGGCAAAGGGGAAGGGCGCCCGGGCGGGGACAGCACAGCCGGACAGGAGGAACAGGCGCAGCTGGCTGGGGCAGTTCTAGAAGAGGGCAGAGGGGAAAGGCACCCAGGCGGGGACAGCACAGCCGGACAGGAGGAACAGGAGCAGCTGGCTGGGGCAGTTCTAGAAGAGGGCAGAGGGGAAGGGCACCTGGGCGGGTACAGCACAGCCGGACAGAAGGAACAGGCGCAGGTGGCTGGGGCAGTTCTTAGAAGAGGGCAGAGGGGAAGGGCACCTGGGCGGGGACAGCACAGCCGGACAGGAGGAACAGGCGCAGCTGGCTGGGGCAGTTCTAGAAGAGAGCAGAGGGGAAGGGCACCCGGGCGGGGACAGCACAGCCGGACAGGAGGAACAGGCGCAGCTGGCTGGGGCAGTTCTAGAAGAGAGCAGAGGGGAAGGGCACCCGGGCGGGGACAGCACAGCCGGACAGGAGGAACAGGCGCAGCTGGCTGGGGCAGTTCTAGAAGAGAGCAGAGGGGAAGGGCACCCGGGTGGGGACAGCACAGCCAGATAGGAGGAACAGGCGCAGCTGGCTGGGGCAGTTCTTAGAAGAGGGCAGAGGGGAAGGGCACTCAGCAGTGGCAGCACGGCCCGGCAGGAGGAACGAGAGCAGCTGGCTGGGGCAGGCTGGTCAGGGCGTGGGTATCTCCTGCGGGTGGAGGGAGGCACTGGAGTCCCACTCCTGGGAACCAAGGCGATGGAAACACTCGCAGGGCCCACAAGGAGCACAGAGACCAGAGCGTGGGCCGCCGGCCATGGACTGTGCATGCCTGTCGTGTCCATCAGGAGAGGACCAGGGAACGGCGTGCCCCCAAAAATGGGTTAGCCACATCCACCCACCTGGAGAGGTCGTGAGTGAGAAAGCAAACCACAGACAGCTCAGCCAGCGCCATCACACCCAGGAAGAAAGGAAGAAAGAAAGAAAAAAAGGAAAGAGAGAGAGAAAGAAAAAAGCCGGGTGCAGTGGCTCACGCCTGTAATCCCAGCACTTTGGGAGGGCGAGGTGGGCAGATCACCTGAGGTCAGGAGTTCAAGACCAGCCTGGCCAACATGGTGAAACCCCGTCTCTATTAAAAATACAAAAATTAGCTGGGCGTGGTGGCATGTTCCTGTTATCCCAGCTACTCAGGAGGCTGAGGCAAAAGAATTTCTTGAACGAGGACCCGGGAGGTGGAGGTTGCAGTGAGCCGAGATTGTGCCACTGTACTCCAGCCTGGGCTACAGAGCGAGACTCCGTCTCAGAAAAAAAAAAAAAAAAAAAAAAAGGGAAATGAAATGGTGAATATGTTGCAGGAAACTGCTAAAAGTGCTCCTTGGGGCCAGGTGTGGTGGCTCACATCTGTAATCCCAGCACTTTGGGAGGCTGAAGCGAGAGGATCACTTGAGTTGTGTCTCTACAAAAAAAATCAAAAAATTAGCCAGGGCATGGTGGTGCATGCCTGTAGTCTCAGCTACTCGGGAGGCTGAGGCAGGAGAAACACTTGAGCCCAGGAGGTTGAGGCTGCAGTGAGCTGTGACTGCACCACTGCACTCCAGCCTGGGCAACAGAGTGAGACCCTGTCTCAAAAAATAATAATTAATTAATTAAATTAAATGAAGTAAAAACAAAGAATGATTTGAGACACAGTAGTGTTAAAAGCAAGCTGAAGCTGGAATAATGTCAGTAATAAAATGAAAGCCCGGAAGTGAGGATGGGGGTCAAAGCATCCTAAGATCTAGTGTTCCACAAAAGGATGAAGATATTAATATTTTCAGAATTACTTTGAAACTAATAAAGAAGGAAAAGGGGAGTTTTTAAAAATCCAGTCAGAAGCCAGTTGCGATGGCTCACACCTGTAATCCCAGCACTTTGGGAGGCTGAGGCAGGTGGATCATGTGAGGTCAGGAGTTCAAGACCAGCCTGGCCAATATGGTGAACCCCCGTCTCTACTAAAAATACAAAAATTAGCCGGGCGTGGTGGCAGGTGCCTGTAATCCCAGCTACTCTGGAGGCTGAGGCATAAGAATCGCTTGAACCCGGGGGGCAGAGGTTGCAGTGAGCTGAGATCGAGCCACTATACTCCAGCCTGGGCAGCAGAGCGAGACTCCGTCTCAAAAAAAAAAAAAAAAAATCCAATCAGATAGGAAAATATAAAAACTAAAGGCAAAATGCACAGAAAATAGTGCGAAACAAATGGTAAAAATGTGGCCAGAGACATCAGGAATGGCAATAAACCTAAATAATTCGACTTGCCCATTAACAAAGATAAGTCAGGTGAATAAACAATGGCTTTCAAAACATAAAACAAAAGGACACAGAAAGGGTGAACGTAAACTTTCCCTGGTTCCATGTACGGGCATGGAAAAAACTAATGAGGCGAATAGTAAACCAGTGAAAGGGGATGTGGTACTCACCCCAGGGAAAGAAAGATTCTAGGCCAATAAGAATCATCAGGACAGGCCAGGAGCGTGGCTCACGCCTGTCATCCCAGCACTTTGGGAGGCCAAGATGGGCACATTGCTTGAGGTCAGGAGTTCAAGACAAGCCTGGCCAACATGGTGAAACCCCGTCTTTACTGAAAATACAAAAATTAGCCGGGCATGGTGGCAGGCGCCTGTAATCCCAGCTACTCAGGAGGCTGAGGCAGGAGAATCGCTGGAACCTGGGAGGCGGAGGCTGCAGTGAAATGCGATTGCACCACTGCGCTCCAGCGTGGGCTACAGAGCAAGACTGTCTCAAAAAAAAAAAAAAAAAAAAGGGCTGGGTGCAGTGGCTCACGCCTGTAATCCCAGCACTTCGGGAGGCCGAGGTGGGCAGGTCACCAGAGGTCAGGAGATCAAGACCATCCTGGCTAACACAGTGAAACCCCGTCTCTACTTAAAATACAAAAAATTAGCTGGGCGTGGTGGTGGCAAGCGCCTGTAGTCCCAGCTACTCGGGAGGCTGAGGCAGGAGAATGGTGTGAACCCGGGAGGCGGAGCTTGTTGCAGTGAGCAGAGATCGTGCCACTGCACTCCAGCCTGGGGGACAGGGCGAGTCTCCATCTCAAAAAAGAACAAAAAGAAATAAAAAATGAAGTAAACCAATCTTCATTAAAGAAAGGGATTCAGCCAACACGGGTCTCCCTCCCTGAGGACTCTGGCCCAGATGTTCTTCCAGCAAACCTTCAGGGCCAGCCCTCACCTCATACAAACTGATCCAGAGAACTAAGAAATGGAGAAAGCTCCCCAATTCATGTTCTGTGAACCTTGTTACTAAAATCAGACAAGGACAATGCAAAAAAAAAAAAAAAATGTAGACCAATTTTACGGATAAATTCAGATGGGAAAATCCTAATTAAAAGATCAACAGTCAACATCACTAATTCTCAGGGAGATGCCAATCAAAACCACAACGAGACGCCACCTCACTCCTGTTAGAATGGCCATTATCAAAACAATGACAGATCACAGGTGTTCGAAAGGACTGCACGCTGTTGGTGGGGATACAAATTAGTACAACCTTTACAGAAAACAGTATGGTGGCTCCTCAAAATATTAAAAATAAAGGCTGGGTGCAGTGGCTTACGCCTGTAATCCCAACACATTGGGAGGCTGAGGTGGGAGGACTGCTTGAGCTCAGGAGTTCGAGACCAGCCTGGGCCAACATAGTGAAATTCCATCTCTACAAAAAACACAAAAATTAGCCGGGTGTGGTGGCACGCACCTATAGTCCCAGCTGCTTGAAGGCTGAGGAGCGGGAATCGCTTCAGCCCAGGAGGTGGAGGTTGCAGCAAGCTGAGGTCGCACCAATGCCCTCCAGCCTGGGTGACAGAATGAGACCCTGTCTCAAAAAAAAGAAAACTTAGGAATGTAGCACTCCACGTTAACAGATTAAAGGGGGAAAATATGATGATCACAGATGCAGAAAATGATTTAGCCAAATTCAGTGGTCATTCACAATTTGAAACACAGAAAACAAAGACTTGAGGCAAGCAGGGCAAACAAAATGTTAGTAATATTAAATCCCAAATCATCATCATCATAACATCAGTTTCAGGCGTGGGTTCACGGGTGAGTGACGGAGTCTGTACTGTTCTGTGTTTTGGAAGTGATTCATTATTTTACAAAGGAAAAAGGAAAAGGCCCCCAGGCGTGCATGAGGGATGGAAACGGCTGTTTTTAGGCCCTAACGAGGATGGTTCCAGAACGCACAGCACGAGCGCGCAACGATGACGGTTCCGGAACGCACAGCACGAGCGCGCAGCTGCAGCAGGGAGGGCCCGGGCCTTTCCGTCAACGAGGAAGCTGGGTCCACCCAGAGCTGCACTTCAGACTTCAGGCTGCCCAGCAAACAGGCGCTGGGGTGGAAGGTTCCAGTCTTCCCTGCACCTCAGCACTTAGGAGGATGAGGGCTGGGTACACTCCCATCCCCTCTACACCCTGCCTCAACACTAGAACTCCAGATGTCCTGGAGCAGAGCCCCAGAGGGAGGCCACGCCTGTTCCTGGGCCCACTCCCAACTCCCATGCAAACTTCTCCTCAACACTGAAAGCCCACAAGATGCCAGGTGCCACTGTAGGGGCCTGGGCCTGGACCACCTCCTCGCCGTGGGTCAGGCTGTCCGTCACCCTTCGATGCTGTCCGGGGCCTGGCTTCTATGGAGCCTCCTCCTGTCAGGCTGGGAGGCAGAGCCTGGGTCCCTCACGCAGTCCCAGATCTCAGAGGCCGGGACCCACCCCCAGTGCATGGCATCGGGACCTGGCTCTGGGGAGCGAGTGTTTGCCAGTGAAAGTGGAAGGTGTTCGGAGCTCAGCTCTCCCTGGGCCAGGCAGTGGGGATGCTGAGGACTCCAAGTCAGTGGTCCCCAAGCTGTCCCATGCCTGTCCCTCCTACCTTTGAAAGAAGGATGGACCCAGGGTGGACATCAGCAGGCACATATGGCAATAACAGGCTTTATGGATGGACCATTTTTGGTAGGTGAGGCACTCACAGGGTTTGGCTGTGTCCCAACCCAAATCTCATCTTAAATTGTAGCTCCCACAGTTCCCACATGTTGTGGGAGGGACACGGTGAGTGGTAACTGAATCACGGGGGCGGGTCTTTCCCGTGCTGTTCTCCTGATAGTGAATGAGTCCTCATGAGATCTGATGGTTTTAGAAAGGGTGGTTCCCCTGAACACACTCTCTCGCCTGCCACCATGTAAGATGTGCCCTTGTTCCTCCTTTGCCTTCTGCCATGATTGTGAGGCCTCCCAGCCACGTGGAACTGTGAGCCCATTAAACCTGCTTCCTTTATAAATTACCCAGTCTCGGATATGTCTTTATTAGCAGCGTGAGAACAGACTAATAAAGTCACGGATGGGAATCACACAAACCTGTGTACCACAGCTTGACTTAAGGGGGTGCTGCCAGCCACTCAGCCTGAGCCCCCCAGACGCACCCCCTCCCTCACTGCCTAGCATGGCCACCACCTTCCACTCTGCCTTCGTCAGTGTCATCTCACATGTGTATCTTAAACAGGATAGCTTGGCTGTGAATATCATACATGTGTGTGTATGTGTGTGTGTGTGTGTGTGTGTGTGTGTGTGTGTGTGTATGCATTTAACCATATCACAGACACTGTGCTGGGTGCTTTTTCCCAACAGTGTCTTGGATTCAGCTGCACTGAGAGAGCAGTGGCTGAAGGTCATTTCCTGCCACTGGGAGGAGACAAGTGGCGGCTTCAGCTCCGGTGCGGACACACTGCCCTCCACCAGCAGGTGTCTCTCTAGGGCCCACTCGAGAGCGGGAGTGTGGGCCGCAGGGGCCGCGCGTCTGTATCAGATCGACCGAATGGTTTCCCAAGTGCCCCAGCAGTGTCTGGGGTAGAGATAGTGCTTTCTGTGCAAACAGCCATTGGAGAGTGGTGGTGCACTGCCCTACCTCTAACCCAGGAGCTGTGCCTTTCCCTGAAGGAGCAGGTTAGTTCTAACACAGAATCAGGGAAGAGTGAGAGGGGAGAAGGCTCAAAAGAGGGCCTCGTGCAGCCATAAAAAAGCACAAGATCAGCTGGGCACAGTGGCTCATGCTTGTAATCCCAGCACTTTGGGAGGATGAGGTGGGTGGATCACATGAGGTCAGGAGTTCGAGACCAGCCTGACCAACATGGAGAATCCCCGTCGCTACTAAAAATACAAAATTAGCGGCCGGGCGCGGTGGTTCACACCTGTAATCTCAGCACTTTGGGAGGCCGAGGCGGGTGGATCACGAGGTCAGAAGATGGAGACCATCCTGGCTAACACGGTGAAACCCCGTCTCTACTAAAAATACAAAAAAAACAAAAATTAGCCGGCCGTGGTAGCGGGCGCCTCTAGTCCCAGCTACTCGGGAGGCTAAGGCAGGAGAATGGTGTGAACCCAGGAGGCGGAGCTTGCAGTGAGTCGACATTGCGCCATAGCACTCTAGCCTGGGCAACAGAGCGAGACGCCGTTTCAAAAAAATAAATAAATAAATACAAAATTAGCTGGGCGTGGTGGTGCATGTCTGTAATCCCAGTTACTCAGAAGGCTGAGGCAGGAGAATCGCTCGAACCCGAGAGGCAGAGGTTGCCGTGAGCCGAGATCGCATTATTGCACTCTAGCCTGGGCAACAAGAGCGAAACCCCATCTCAAAAAAAGAAAAAAAAAGAAAGAAAGAAAAAAAAAAGCAGCACGAGATCATGTCCTTTGCAGGGACATGGACGGAGCTAGAGGCTATTATGCTTAGCAAACTAACGCAGGAACAGAAAACCAAATACCTTCTCACTTACAAGTGGGAGCTAAATGATGAGAACACATGGACACAGAGAAGGAAGCAACAGACACTGGGGCCTTTCAGAGGGTGGAGTTTGGGAGGAGGGAGACGATCAGGAAATGTAACGAATGGGTACAAGGCTTAATACCTGGGTGATGAAATCATCTGTACAACAAGCCCGCATGACATAAGTTTACCTACATAACAAAGCTGCACTCGTACCCCTGAACTTAAAATAAAAGTGGAAAATAAATAAACTAATAAAATTGTGAAGATTCTAAAAAAAAAAAAAAAAAAAAAGCCAGGCACAGTGGCTCACGCCTGTAATCCTAGTACTTTGGGAGGCCAAGGCAGGTGGATCACTTGAGTTCAGGAGTTCAAGACCAGCCTGGCCAACATGGTGAAACCCCATCTCTACTAAAAGTACAAAAAAAAAAAAAAAATTAGCCAGGCATGGTGGTGCGCACCTGAAGTCCCAGCTACTCGGGAAGCTGAGGCAAGAGAATCCCTTGAACGTGGGAGGTGGAGGTTGCAGTGAGCCAAGATTGCACCACTGCACGCCAGCCTGGCGATAGAGCAAACAAAACAAAACAAAACAAAAACAAAAAAAGAAGACCTCACCCATCCAGTTTTAAGGGTGCCCTGAAGCAATTTCCCAAAACTCAGAGCTTCCCAGGGTAATGACTAAAGAATCAAAAAAGGCCGCTGCTTGGATGGAAGGACAAAGCCCGGAGCTGACCCCAAGGCGTGGGGAGACCCCTCAGGACTTGGCTCCCCCGGGAAGTGTGAGCCTCCGGGACCTGCTGCCCAGAGGCGGGCACGATAACCGGGTCATACTCACAGTTGCGCCTGCTTCTCTGCTAGTTCTTTGGTTTTCTCCTACAATGACAAAGCGGGAGAAAAAGCAAGTGAGAAAAACAGGCTAACACAGGGACACGTTCAAATACACATTATACCATCGACAGGAAAACAAGCCATGCTGCCCCAGGCATCCTGTGTGACGCTGACTATTTATTCAAGCTGTGCTGGAAAGGACGTTTTCCATGTGACTTCAACATCTTCCCATTCCATTACCGACTATGACCTACAAGTTTCCTACAATACAGTATCTCACAACTCTCTAGCTTATATAACAACCGGCTGTTTAAAAAATAGTAGAGGCTGGGCAAGGTGGCTCACGCCTGGAATCCCAGCACTTTGGGAGGCCAAGGCAGGCAGATCACTTGAGGTCAGGAGTTCAAGACCAGCCTGGACAACATGGTGAAACCCCATCTCTACTAAAAATACAAAAATTAGCCGGGTGTGGTGGCACATGCCTATAATCCCAGCTATTTGGGAGGCTGAGTCAGGAGAATCGCTTGAACCTGGGAGGCAGAGGTTGCAGTGAGACGAGATCACGCCACCGCACTACAGCCTGGGTGACAGAGCAAGACTCCGTCTCAGAAAAAAAAAAAAGAATTATTCTTGCCTTAGTAGTAAGTTATTATCCAGCTGAACGTAACCTTGATGGCTGAGTGCATGTAGACTCTAAGCCTGTATATTTGGTAAGGAATGAGGACAGGGCAGTGGCGACAGTTGCACATTCTCAGGAAACAAAACGCGCAAATGACATTTGCATGGGATCCGGACAGCACCCAGTGGAGGCTTTGGATTCCCACAGTGGGTGTGGGGGGAAGAGGTGGACTCAGGCTGGGTCTGATGTCTATAAGCTCAATCCCTGGACCAGGCAATTCACATGTGGGAGCCTCTGTTTCAGAGCCTGTACCATACGGGCAGGGTGAGCCCTAGTGTGCTGCGGGGAGTGGGCCAGCCACACAGCGAGCCCCAGGTGGCTGGGACACAGGCTGGGACCCGGGTCCCTCAGCAAGTGACTTATGACCCACTGGCTTCAGTTTCCCTGGCTGCGACATGGGATGTGGCATCCACATCGTCAAGGTGGTTGTGATAAAGAAATTAAACAGCGTTTGGTTTGCAAGTAAGTGCCTGGTGCAGAGGAGACTCGGGAAATGACACTGATCGTGCGAAAACCCATGACCTCTGGCCAGCAGGTAATTCTCGGTCACAGCAGCCACGATGTGGACACACACTACAGGGACATCACCTGGCCCTGTGTCCGTGACTGCACAGAGGGGACACGGGAACGCTGCAGTGGTACTCCCATCAAATCCCACGCCAGGAACCCGAGGGGACGAGGCACAGACACCCGGATTACAACACCCACGGTGCACAGAGACGGCTCCCACTGACCTCTGGACAGGGCAGCCTGTGCTGGCTTTTACTTTTTAAAAGTCTCAGACATTTAAAATGTGGATTTCGATATGAGAAACTGATGAGGTTTCTACACAGTCAAGTGGTTCCCCCTTCCCATGTCTGCTGGGGATAAGCAGGGCCCAGACTGGCGAGGGTCTGAGGGTCTCTGAACGAACTTGAACAACTACGGGTTGTCCTTTGGGTCCCTGGGAGCCAAGTCACTGTGGGGTGGGGCCCAGCGGGGGGCCATGACTGTGTGATGCCTGTTCCAGCACTCATGGGCCCAGGGCAGTCCTGCTCACTGGCGGCCACACTGGATTCCTGGGGACACTGGCAATGCCTGCAGCCACGGGTGTATGTGCATGTGTGTGTGTGGCGGGGCGGCAATGCCTGCAGCCACGGGTGTATGTGCATGTGTGTGTGTGTGGCGGGGCGGCGATGCCTGCAGCCACGGGTGTATGTGCATGTGTGTGTGTGTGGCGGGGCGGCGATGCCTGCAGCCACGGGTGTATGTGCATGTGTGTGTGTGTGGCGGGGCGGCGATGCCTGCAGCCGCGGGTGTATGTGCGTGTGTGTGTGTGGCGGGGCGGCGATGCCTGCAGCCGCGGGTGTATGTGCATGTGTGTGTGTGTGGCGGGGCGGCGATGCCTGCAGCCGCGGGTGTATGTGCATGTGTGTGTGTGGCGGGGCGGCGATGCCTGCAGCCACGGGTGTATGTGCATGTGTGTGTGTGGCGGGGCGGCAGTGCCTGCAGCCACGGGTGTATGTGCATGTGTGTGTGTGTGTGTGTGGCGGGGGTGGCAGGCGTGTGTGTGTGTGGCGGGGGTGGCAGGCGTGTGTGTGTGTGGCGGGGGTGTATGTGCATGTGTGTGTGTGTGGCGGGGCGGCAGGCGTGTGTGTGTGTGGCGGGGCGGCAATGCCTGCAGCCACGGGTGTATGTGCATGTGTGTGTGTGTGGCGGGGCGGCAATGCCTGCAGCCACGGGTGTATGTGCATGTGTGTGTGTGTGTGGCGGGGCGGCGATGCCTGCAGCCGCGGGTGTATGTGCGTGTGTGTGTGTGGCGGGGCGGCGATGCCTGCAGCCACGGGTGTATGTGCATGTGTGTGTGTGTGGCGGGGCGGCGATGCCTGCAGCCACGGGTGTATGTGCATGTGTGTGTGTGGCGGGGCGGCGATGCCTGCAGCCACGGGTGTATGTGCATGTGTGTGTGTGGCGGGGCGGCAGTGCCTGCAGCCACGGGTGTATGTGCATGTGTGTGTGTGTGTGGCGGGGGTGGCAGGCGTGTGTGTGTGTGGCGGGGGTGGCAGGCGTGTGTGTGTG
This sequence comes from Pongo pygmaeus, assembly GCF_028885625.2. Classification (NCBI taxonomy): domain Eukaryota; kingdom Metazoa; phylum Chordata; class Mammalia; order Primates; family Hominidae; genus Pongo; species Pongo pygmaeus. Next base: position 4,906,179 of record NC_072379.2, read on the forward strand.
TGGCGGGGGTGTATGTGCATGTGGGTGTGTGTGGCGGGGCGGCAGGCGTGTGTGTGTGTGGCGGGGCGGCAATGCCTGCAGCCACGGGTGTATGTGCATGTGTGTGTGTGGCGGGGGTGGCAATGCCTGCAGCCACGGGTGTATGTGCATGTGTGTGTGTGTGGCGGGCGGCAGGGGGTCACCAGCATCTAGGGGTGGACGCCAGGGATGCTGCTGGATCCTCTGCAATGCACAGGCCAGCCCCCCAGCAAGGAGCTCTCCTGCCACAGTGTCCACAGGGCCGGGGATGAGAGAGGCTGGCCTGGAGGAAAGTTTGTCAATGCACAAAAGCTGACGGGCCCTGCACCTCCAAACTCGGATCAGGGATGGCTCCAGTGGGTGTGTGCTCAACCGGCCCCTGGCAGCAAGCACATGGCACCAGCACAGACAGGGGCTTCTGGGGCTCTTGGGCAGGGGCCTGTGAGAGCTATCAATGTCACCTCAGCCTCGTGGTGCCCAGGCTCAGAGGCAGCTCACTCCTGGCATGTGACAGTGCTGGGCCCAGCTGGACCCCAGGGAGGGTACAAGCCCAGAGCTCAGGAGGTGACCTCGGACCCCACGCAAACCCCACCCTCAGGGGCAAAGAGCTGCAGCTGACACCTTGGGTTCTGGGGCTGCTTCTGGTGGGGCTGGGGGGTAGCTTCTGTGGGGCTGCTTCTGTGGGGCTGGGGGGCAGCGACAGGCAGGGAAAGGCCACCCTGCACTCAGCGGCACAGCACCGTGGGAGTCAGATAGAGGCGCTCCCGCCTCCCAGCCGGGGCCAGCTCCGGGCCCCCTCCTCCCCTAGACCGGCACAGGACCCAGACCGCCCACCCCAGCACACTGACCCAGACAGTCTCGCGGATCAGCCTGGCTATCTTGAGCAGGAGCTGCCCGAATGTGCCCGGCTCGAAGTGGGTGGCCGAGTGCTGGATGCAGAGGCATAGGAGGAAGGCGGGGGTCAGCTTGTGGTCGTCGCCCCCCGGCTCGATCAACGTCATGATCCTCTGCAGCAGCGTGTCCTCCAGGTGGGGCTCAAACTCCAGGAGCAGCTGCTGGCGCCGGGGCAGGGCGGCCTGAGTAGGGGAGGAGGCTCCCTGGGCCCCGAGTGCGGCCCCGCACAGCCGGCAGCTCTGTGGCACAGCCCGGAGGCGCGCCAAGGCCCGGGCGGGCAGGGGCTGGGCCTGCGCGGGGTCCTTGAATAGCAGCAGGTAGTAGAGCCCCAGGGAGAGCAGGTCCCCGTGGTGCAGCACCACGGTCCTGCGCCCCACCTCGGAGAAGTTGACGGAGATGGGCGCCCCGGGGATGGACTCCAGGACCAGCCTTCCCCCGGCCTGGCCGCTTTCCGGGAGCGGTTGCCGGCGGATGGTGCAGTGCAGAGGCAGGATGTCAGGGGCCGAGAGGCTGATGCTGGGCTTGCTGGAGGGGGTCCGCTGGCCCACCGTGTGCCGGTCCCGGTTGAGCACATACACCAGGCTGTCCTGAAACAGAGACTCCGCTCAGGGCAGGCGCAATGCGAGCAGCACACGGGAAAAGCGGCCCATCTCTAGTCACTGGTTGCTGAAGCAGGGTGGCTGGGATGCTGTGGCCACGGGCTCTCCCTGTCCCTGGCCACCCCCACACCAGAACCCCGGCAGCTCTCAGGAACCTGCCCGTCGATGTCCGGGCCCATCCCAGAGGAGGTCGGTTTCCCAGAGGAGCACACGAGAGACCCAGGAGAGACCCAGCTTTGAGACAGCGACAGGCCAGGTCAGGGCTGGCCGGGAAACAGGCACTGGTTCTACAGACCGAGCCAAGGACTACATAACTTCCCCCAGGTCATCCCCAAAACTGTGTGGGAGCACTGCCACCTGTGTGAGAGCACCACCCCCAGTGTAGGAGCACCGCCGCCTGTGTGGGAGCACCGCCCCCAGTGTGCGAGCACTGCCGCCTGTGTGGGAGCACCGCCCCCAGTGTAGGAGCACCGCCGCCTGTGTGGGAGCACTGCCGCCTGTGTGGGAGCACCGCCGCCTGTGTGGGAGCACCGCCGCCTGTGTGGGAGCACCGCCCCCAGTGTGGGAGGGAACACCGCCCCCAGTGTGGGAGCACTACCCCGAGGGAAGATGCCACCTAAAACCTGGGCACGGGAGCCCTATGGCTGTAAAGTGCTCATGGAAATGAGCAGCAAAGGAGCTGGTTGCCCAGGAGGGCGGGGGTGGGGCGAGCAGGGGGCGGGGAAAACAGGTGTCTGGCAGGGCAAGTGTCTGGCAAGGTGAGGCAAGGTGGCCCTGCGCCTGGCATTTGCTCGGGGCAACAGCCTGCCTGCTTTGATGGAAGTGGTAAGAAACGGCTCTGGGCAGGTGGGGGTGGCATGGGCCTTTGCTCGGTGCCCCCTCAGAGAATGTGGCCACCAATTGGTGACTCAGCAGCCCCCTCGCCAGGAGCAGGAAGCAGACTGGCCCTGACCACCTGCCCATGCCCTTCCCCAGAGCCAGGCAGAAGACACAGCCTGGGAAGGCATGAGGAGTTCTCCCTGAAGGTGCCTGGTGCTGAGGGCACCCACTCAGGGACTGCGGAAGTGAGGAGCCCCCACTGCCGCCCATCGTGGCCTGGACAGGGAAAATGTGGATGACTCCACATGTGCCCCCGCCACCCCACTCCACAGACTCGGCACAGCCAGAGGGGCTGCAGCCACAGAGCTCTCGGCCGACTGGGCTAAAGGCAGGAGGAGGCCTTGACTTCTGAGTCCCGCCTGCTGTCCCCGCAGTGGCACCGGGCAGTGGGTGTCAGGAGGGGAGGCTCACGTGCTGCTGGCTGTAGCCCTGCAGAAGGAGCAGGTGCGGGGACTGGTACAGCGAGTACCGCATGGCGTCTGGGCCGGGCTCCTCAGGGCCCTGGGCGGCAGCGGGCAGGGCGTTCACTGGGCTCAGGCTGGTCTCGCTGACTGTGCGGCGCAACCGGGGTGGAGGGGAGCTCCGGGCATCCCCCAGGGCCAGGGCCGGGGTTCCCTTCGCACGACTCCGCTGCAGCCTCCGGGCCTGGGCGTTTATCCCTGGAACAGAAGCAACACAAGGTGAACAGTTAGAAGTCTAATAGCACCAGGGCTGGGCACGGTGGCTCACCCCTGTAATCCCAGCACTTTGGGAGGCCGCGGTGGGGGGATCACCTGAGGTCAGGAGCTCGAGACCAGCCTGGCCAACATGGTGAAACCCCATTTCTACTAAAAATACAAAAATTGTTGGGCGTGGTGGTGCGCATCTGTAATCCCAGCTACTCAGGAAGCTGAGGCACGAGAATGGCTTAAACCCAGGAGGCGGAGGTGGCAGTGAGCTGAGATTGCACCACTGCACTCCAGCCTGGGTGACAAGAGTGAAACTCCATCCCCCGCCAAAAAAAATAAGTAAGTCTAATAGTGCCCATGTCCTGGGTCCTCCTGAGTTCAAATCCCACTAAGCCATGTCTCCTAATGCCTGTTACTGTTCTGTCAAAACAGGTCTGACGGAGACTCAAGGACTCTGCCCTCTAGCCACGCCCCTCGAAAAACCAGACAGTGCCTTGGCACCACTGTGGCACCCGCAGGACAGTCTCAGAGCAGGCAGCCTGCCTGTCAAATCCTCAGGCTGAGGGGACCATGCCTGCCCTGCAGCAGCCCAGGGTGGCACCGCGGCCTGCCTGACCAGCCAGCACCACGACCCACAGGGCCTCAAACCACAAACGTTTTCCCACGGCAGCCTGGGCCTCTGCAGGGTCACCACGCCGCCTCCAGAGCCCTGCCCCATCCATCTGTGCACCAGGTGAAACTCCCCTAGGGGGGGTGCTCTGATGAGATGAGACGGAGGACTGGTCATCATCCTGCCCCCACTTTACAAGGAGGAGGTGTCACTGTGCCACGTCACCCCAGCCCATGGGGCTGCCGATGGCCTGCTCCTGCAACAGCATGGCTGCCTCCTTCCCAAGGCTGCCTCTGATACCCCAGGCCAAAGCAGGCACACACACAAACACACGTGTGCATACACATGCCCACAAATACACATGCACCCACACCAAAACGCATACACACATGCACACACATGCACCCACACAAAAACACACATGCACACACACTCATGCACACACATACACACACACCAACACACATGCACCCACACACATTAACACATACATGCACACAAACATGTGCACACTTCAGAGATAACACAAACCCTTAGAAGACTTAATATCTCATAAATACAGACACACTGTCTAAATGCACGCTCTGGGAAAGCCAGCCGGCTGCGATAGATGAAAACCGCTCACCAGTCCCCAGCTGACCCGGCGTTGTCTTTTCTGAGCCCTCTGCTGAGTTCCCTGTACGCAGCCTTTCAGGTTAAGATCCGTCCCCATCTGTGGCAGCCTTTCCTCCAGCCATTCCCAATAAAACCAAACAAAAGCCGGATGGAGGGAGGCGGCAGCTGGCCGAGGACGACCCTTACCAGCGCCAGCGGCCCCGCCGTCCTTCCCAAGGCAGCCGGCAGCCTGTGCATCTGCAGCCCGCAGGGGGCCGGGGCATGAGGGAGGCCGCCCAGCCGCAGTGCAAGGCTGCTGGGCTGGGCTGGGCTGCTCACCGCCCGTGCTCCTGCCGGCTGCAGAACCCGGCCCAGCCTGGCGGGCAGCAGGTGCCCAGCAGGTGGGGCCCAGTTCCCCTACCTTGTCCCAGCCGCCACTCCCACAAGCGTTACCAGCCCCACAGCTCAGCCTCATTGCACAACTGTGGGGCCAGATCCAAAAGAAGAACAAAAACAGCTCCAAATGATGCTCCGGCCCTCAACTTTCTCCCAAATCCGGGGCCAGGTTGCAGGAGGTGACCTCAGAGTGACCTGCTGGAAGTCCCAGGGCCATGGGGCAGGAAGGGTTGCTTCTCCTCCTAGAGTCCCAGGGGCTCCCAGAGGACCTGGCCACAAATGCGGCACAGGATGTCCCAGGCCTGTGTCCCCTGGGGCTGCAGCCCCAGGCAAGTGGCTCGCAGCTGAGTGTACCCTGCTCCTCCAGGCAACGCTCCGCAGACTCCTGAGGCCCAGGGCTGGGCTCTCTGCAGGTTGGAACCAATGCTGACACGCAGGGGCCACTCCCAGGGTCTCCTTTCTGGTGCTGGGTAGGCCCGCATGTGTGCAGAAGGGCCAGGCTGCCAGCCTTCAATGAGGGGCCAGAGGTGAGGCCTCTCCTCTGGGCGGTGGCGCTGTCCCTGCACCCAAGGCCACAAGCATAACAGAGCCTCCCTCTGAGTGCAGGTGTGGGGGAGGTGAAGCAGCAGCAGCGGCCACTGCCAATACTGGCACGGCTGTGGGCATGGCCAGTGTGGACAGCAACTGACCAAGCCACTCTGCTCCTCAGTCCTCTGCTGTGGAACAGCCAGCAGGACCCGTGCACACGTGCACACGTGCATTCAGCACTGCTTGAGTTAGAAAAGCCCAGAACCCACCCAATCGCCCCCCACAGGGAGTCGCCATGCACGGGAGGAGAGCTCTGCAGAGAGAAGACCGTAGCCAGCTGTGTACATGACCACAGGGTGAAAGAGCAAGCTGCAGGTAACACGTGACATGACGTAACACACGAGATGACGCGTTGGCTCAGTTTTTTTAAAAGCACCTAAAACACCACTGTACATCGCTTATGGTTTCTATATATGTGCATGCAAAGCTATTTTTTACCCCAAAGTCATTCAGGAGTAGGTTGCTTAATTTCCATGTAATTGTATGGTTTTGAGCAATCTTCTTCGTACTGATTTCTATTTTTATTGGGCTGGGGTCGGAGAGTGTGCTTGGTCTAATTTCAGTTTTTTTTAATTTGCTGAGAATTCAAACAAACGTGTTTTATGGCCAAGCGTGTGGTCAGTGTAGAGCTATTTTATGAAACGGCAATGCACACAGTGAGTTTACCACATGGTGACTGTCCTCAACAGGTAGCGGCGGAAGCCCAGGGGTGGTGGAAGAAATGACTTCAATTTCATAGGATTTAGTATAGTGTCCAGTATGTAACAGAATATATGTTATATATAATTTATGATAAATCTATTATCATAACTTTATATCATGTTTGACTTATTTCATTTTTTCAAACTCTAAACAAATACGATAAAAATCTTTACCTGTCAAATCTGGGAGGTGGGAACCCAGGTGTCAGGTAAATGTAACTGATGATACTTTATTTTTAAAAACTTTTTTTTGTTGGTTTGTTTTGAGACAGAGTCTCACTCTGTCACCCAGGCTAGAGTAGCAGTAGCAAAATCTCGGCTCACTGGAACCTCTGCCTCCTGGGTGCGAGTGATTTTCCTGCCTCAGCCTCCCAAGTAACTGGGATTACAGGCGCGTGCCACCATGCTAGGCTAATTTTTGTATCTTTAGATTAGAGACAGGGTTTCACCATCTTGGACAGGCTGGTCTCGAACTCCTGACCTCAAGTGATCTGCCCATCTCGGCCTCCCAAAGTGTTGGAATTACAGGCGTGAGCCACCGCGCCCAGCATAAACACTTTTGTTAAAGTAAAAATCACAGAAGTTTGAAAGGCCTCTTGCTCACGTGTGGCTTTGTAACTTGGCCCTGTCCCAAGATGAGGTTGCGGGAGATGGGACCCCAGCACTCGTGTTCCCGGGGGGTCAGCTGTCAGGCTTGTTGGGGGCCGACATGGCCTCCCAAGTTCCCATAGAGAGTGCTGCAATCGTGCCCTGTTTGTGCCTGACCTGATACAGCTTCGTCACCTAAGTCACCTGAGTGTCTCAGCGCTGTGCAGACCCAGGGCGGATCTGCCTCAACTGGGACAGAAATCGCCCCCACTTGGCCTTTGGGTGGAGGGAGACAGGAGCTGAGGCACGTGGAGAGCATCTCTCACAACACTGACCCCAGCCACCTTCAGAAGCATCGCATGGCGCCATTGCTAGACACACAGCATGGAGTTTTCAAGGCCCTCAGACCCGACAGCACACTGCTCAGGAAGGGGAGGCCAGGGCTCTGCAACTTTAGGGACTGCCTGATTTGGGGGTCTTATACAGGTGTGCTCTTTGCCAAGAACAGGGTCACCCCAGGGGCCCTTATGCAACCAATGGGAGAGTCCGCCAACCCGAAATAAGTTCAGTGAGAAATACATCATCAAGAAACCACTATTTCTGGCCGGGCGCAGTGGCTCACGCCTGTAATCCCAGCACTTTGGGAGGCTGAGGCAGGTGGATCACAAGGTCAAGAAATCGAGACCATCCTGGCCAACATGGTGAAACCCCATTTCTACTAAAAATACAAAAATTAGCTAGGTGTGGAGGCGGACACCTGTAGTCCCAGCTACTCGGGAGGCTGAGGCAGGAGAATCGCTTGAACCCGGGAGGCGGAGGTTGCAGTGACCCGAGATCACACCATTGCACTCCAGCCTGGGCGACAGAGCGAGACTCCATCTCAAAACAAAACAAAACAACAACAACAAAAAGAAACCACTATTTCAAAACAAATGAATTCTAATAAAGCAAAATGGCAGGACGGCCGCAGCCTTTCATAACAGTAATTTTAGATGGGAAGTTCTTCATCTTAAATAAAGTGCCAGACCCTGCAGTGGGTGAAGGAGACACCTCCAGGCCGCAAGCCAGAATACGCCCATGTCTTTTGTTGCCGACCCCATGTGAGGGACAAGACGGGCCGCCTGGTTTTAGCCGAGGTCAGCTGTGGCCCCAACGCCCTCGTCTTCTTCAAGGATCCCTGGGAATGCTCCTGCCCTGGCGTGACTGAGTTCACTGGGATCAGAGGTGCTGCATAGGTTTGAGGGATGCCCAGGAATCTGTATTAGTAAATGCCATCTGGAATTTTCTAGAACACAGCAGCCAGGGAGAGGAGCCACTGCCAGGGCATTTCCCCTCCCCAAAAGCCCTGTCCACAGCAGTTCCTTACAGGGAGCAAAGTGACACCCACAAGCACTGAGAGAGCTTGGTGGCAGCATCCAGTTTGATCTAGTGTTGATTTCAATCCTTCTCAGGATAAGTGTCTGTCGGTTCCTGCAGAGGAAGCTGGCGGGTGTGGGTCTCCCCTGCCGCTCCTTGTTGATCCGCTCTAGTGGAGAGGCAGAAAAACAACCCGGCCCAGGAATAAGGCGGGGTCTGGGTAACTAAGACCTTGGTGGGCAGCCCTGCTTCACCCCCAGCAACCCTCAGGGACCTGCCTGGCTCCAAACATTTGCTAATACACGGGGTCCCAGCCTCAGAAGCAAAATGTACACTTTCTGACATTTTAAGAAGATAACACAAGGCCAGGCCCAGTGGCTCACGCCTGTAATCCCAGCACTTTGGGAGGCTGAGGCGGGAGGAGGGCTTGAGTTGAAGCCCAGGCTGATCAACATCGCAAAGACTCTACAAAAAATACAAAAAATTAGCTGGGCGTGGTGGTGTGTGCCTGCAGTCCCAGCTACTCGGGAGGCTGAGGTGGGAGAATCACCAGAGCCCAGGAGGTCGAGGCTGCAGTGAGCTATGATCACGCCACCGCACTCCAGCCTGGGCAACAGAGCAAGACCCTCTCTCCAAAAAAAAAAAAAAGATGCGACAAGGGCAGAGGCTGGAATAGCAGTGCAGGCCTCGTAAGGGACCGTGGTTTGCAGACGAGCCTGCCTGGCCATGAAATGTCTGCCTTTGACACTGGGATGGAAGCAGTAGAAAGTGCAGGGCGCCGGGGCAATGGGAAAGATGGGGATGGGACGGTCATTGTTAACATCCTTTGTCTACTCTCACAGCAGAGGCCGTAGGGAAAGGGTGCTGAGCTCCATGTCCCTGAAGCCCTGTTAGCGGCCTTCCTCCCCAGCCTGGGCCAAGCCGAGCTGCTGAGCACAGCCTCATCTCCCAGGTGAGGTACTCACTGCTGGAGGAAGCGGCGAGGGGACAGCATGCAGCCACGGCCACACGGCTTTGTCTAGGCCACCCCCCTCCCCTCCTCGAGAAGGCAGTGCCTAGTGACCCGCTGCTGGCAGAGAGGGCAGGGCTCTGTGTGCCGGGGGTGCACAGGGAAACTGGACAAGCAGCTGGTGACCGTCACCAGCTCCCACGGACTCTGAACAGCCCTGGAAAGAAAAACACAGGCTCTTCCTGAACGTCGCTCAGTTCCTCTATAAACTCAGCCGGCAGCTTTCACCTCTTGATCCTGTTTTCTCTTCCCTCCCTCGCGGTTGATGGTTTGGAATAATGATATATACAACTTGGAACCGTTTCTGTCACCCATCCCCACTCGCAGGCCTCGGAGATGAAGTGACTAAGACTGGAGACGGAGGGGATAATGAAATGCTCCTGGGCTGGGGAACGTTACCACTATTGGGGAACCGGAGACCATTTTACTTATTTGCTATGTTGCCCAGGCTGGAATGCAGTGTGGATTCACAGGCGTGGTCACCATAACGCCCTGCAGCCTCGAAATTCTGGCCTCAGGGCCTCAGAATAGCTGGGCCTATAGGCGCACACCCCCACGCCCGGCAAGAGACAATTTTTTTTTTTTTTTTTGAGAAGGAGTCTTGCTCTGTCACCCAGGCTGGAGTGCAGTGGTGCCATCTCAGCTCACTGCAACCTCTGCCTCCCGGGTTCAGGCGATTCTTGTGCCTCAGCCTCCTGAGTAGCTAGAATTACAGAAGCCCACTACCCCCCACCCCGCCAGCTAATTTTTTGTATTTTTAGTAGAGATGGGGTTTCGCCATGTTGGCCAGGATGGTCTCGATCTCTTGACCTCGTGATCCGCCTGCCTCGGCCTGCGAAAGTGCTGGGATTATAGGCGTGAGCCACCGCACTCGGCCAAGAGATGATTTTAAAGTGGCCCCTAGTAACAGCCGGGGACACGCTGCTAAATAAACTCTGCAGTTACTGCTGCAAAACACAGAAGTCAGAAGGGCCTGAAACGAGTCTTCTTTTAGCTGAAGCACCCTTTTCTAAGCTAGCCAAGGACACAGAGCCGTAAGACCATCAAGCAGTCCTTGAAGGAAAATCATTTCAAATGTACAAAAAAGAACTTCTTAGGCATAATTTGGTAAGCACTTCTCTATGCCATGGCCAACCTGACTCTGGGCATTTTGCATCTAATTCCATTTTATTCTCATTATAGAAACCCTACAAAGGCTGGGCGCGGTGGCTCATGCCTGTAATCCCAGCCCTTTGGGAGGCCGAGGCAGTTGGATCACCTGAGGTCAGGAGTTCAAGACCAGCCTGGACAACATGGAGAAACCCCGTCTCTACCAAAAATACAAAAACTAGCCAGGCATGGTGGTGGGTACCTGTAATCCCAGCTGCTAGGGAGGCTGAGACAAGAGAATTGCTTGAACTCATAAGGCAGAGGTTGCAGTGAGCCAAAATCACGCCACTGCACTCCAGCCAGGGTGACAGAGTGAGACTCCATTTCAAAAAAAAAAAAAAAAGCCCTACGAAGGAACTGTGGCTAGACAGGAACATATTAGCCTCGTTTTGGGAACCAATTCTCCCATTAGGGAAACAATTCTAGGGAGAATGTATATGTAACTTCCTCTTGTCATCACGAACAAGACAAGGATGCCTGCTGTAACCACTTCTCTTCAACTTTGTACTGGGTCCTAGCCAGTACAACAGGCAGGGAAAAATAGAGGAAAGATACAGGATTGAAAAGAAAGAAGTTGCCAGGCGCAGTGGCCAACACCTGTAATCCCAGCACTTTGGAGGCCGAGGCGGGCAGATCACGAAGTCAAGAGATCGAGACCATCCTGGCCAACATGGTGAAACCCTGTCACTACTAAAAATACAAAAAATTAGCTGAGTGTGGTGGCACACGCCTGTAGTCCCAGCTACTCGGGAGGCTGAGGCAGGAGAATTGCTTGAACCCGAGAGGCGGAGGTTGCAGTGAGCCGAGATCGCACCACTGTACTCCAGCCTGGCAACAGAGTGAGACTCTGTCTAAAAAAAACAAGAAAAGAAAAGAAAGAAGTTCAATTATCATTATTTTGCAGACAATGTGATTGTGTATGTAGGAAATGCTAAAGAATCTATGGAAAAATTATTACAATTAACAAGTGAATTTAGCAAGGTGACTAGACATGGTGAATAAGCAAAGTTCAGGCTGTTTTGTTTTGTTTTTCAGACAGGGTCTTGCTCTGTCACCCAGGCTGGAGTGCAATGGCACGATCACAGCTCACTGCAGCCTCCACCTAACTGGGCTCAAGCAATCCTGCCTCAGCCTCCCAAGCAGCTGGGACTACATGTGCACACCACCACGCCCAGCTAATTTTGTATTTTTTGTAGAGACTGGGTCTCATTATTCTGCCCAGGCTGGCCACAAACTCCTGTGCTCAGGCAATCCTCCCGCCTCAGTCTCCCAAAGTGCTGGGATTACAGGTATGAGCCACTGCACCTGGCCAGTAATATATTTAAAGATCAGAAGCAAATCATGTCGGATTCATGACCCAGGAGTTAACCACATATGGCCCCTGAGTGCTAGGATTGAGGAAAGGGACCAAATTAAGAAACAAGGGGTGTTAGAATTTGACCTACGTAGAAAAAAAAAAAAAGGAAGAAAGAAGCGAGAGGTGTCCTGTATATGAAAATTATATTTACAGAATACTTTAGAAACCTAACCTAAAGAAAGCTAATGTAGGCTGGGCATGGTGGTTCATGCCTGTAATCCCAGCACTTTGGGAGGCTGAGGCCGGAGGATCACTTGAAGCCAGGAGTTTGGGAGCAGACTAGGCAACACAGCAAGACCCCAAACCCACAAAAATAAAAGGATGAACCAGATGTAGTGGGACATACCTTAGTCCCAGCTACTCAGGAGGTAGAAGCAGGAGTACCACTTGAACCCAGGAGATGGAGGCTGCCGTGAGCTATGATTGTGTCACTGCGCTCCAGCCTGGGTAACAGAGCAAGACCTCATCTCTAATAAATGAAGTCAGAAAATGAAGGCATATTCTGAGAAAACGCCAGAACCCCATCTCTAATCGATCAATAAATGAAGTAAATGAATGCATACAGTAAGAAAACACCAGAATGAAAAGCACCAAAACGTTGAAAATGATTCTCTCCGGGAGGTGACCTGACAGGTGATTTCTCCTCCTTGATACTTTCACTTACTTTCCAAATTTTCGGCAAATTGAGAGGTTCCATTTTTTTAGAGGGGGAAGAAATTATTTTTTTACATACTCTAGGGTATTATTTCCATGATGAAACTTGGACCGCCTCACACTAATTAGAGTCTAACTCAGGGAACAACAATTGCGCAACTGAAAACCTAATTAAGATAATGGGTAACTGAGGAGATAAAATGCTTAAGCCATTTGTTAGGCAGACACAGATGGAGACAGAGCTCTCTGGGGCTGTGCCGAGGAGAGAGTAGCGTGGCGTAACCGAGAACTTTCTCCAGCCGAAACCAGGGGCCGTAGCCAGTTACCCTGGGAAGCCTGTGAGCCCTTTCTTAGAGAGGGTCACGGTGACCAGCAAAGCACAGTGCTGCTCACCACGTCCAGCATGGCGCTGGGCACGCCACCAACAGTGACAGCCCTATGGAGGGCGCTGTTTCATCTCAGGCACCACTGCGTATTTGTCTCTTTTGTCCCAGAGCTACAATCTTCTTCTTTTTTTTTTTTTTTAAAGAGACGGAGTCTCGCTCTGTCGCCAGGCTGGAGTGCAGTGGTGCGATCTTGGCTTACTGCAACCTCTGACTCCCTGGTTCAAGTGATTCTCCTGCCTCAGCCTGCTGAGTAGCTGGAATTACGGGCGCCTGCCACCATGCCCAGCTAATTTTTATATTTTTAGGAGAGACGGGGTTTCACCATGTTGTCCAGTGTGGTCTCGATCTCCTGACCTCGTGATCCGCCCGCCTCAGCCTCCCAAAGTGTTGGGATTACAGGCGTGAGCCACCGCATCCGACCCTATTGTTTTTTAAGTATCTTGAGTTTTAACTTTGGTGGGGGAGTCTTCCCTTGCCATCTAGAAAATGATTCCAACTCCCTTCCCTCCCCTGCATCTGTCATTTTTTTTTTCTTTTCTTTTTTTATTTTTTTGAGACAAAGTCTTGCTCTTGTTGCCCAGGCTGGAGTGCAGTGGTGCCATCTCAGCTCACTGCAACCTCCGCCTTCCAGGTTCAAGCGATTCTCCTGCCTCAGCCTCCCAAGTAGCTGGGATTACAGGTGTGTGCCACCATGCCTGGCTAATTTTCATATTTTTAGTAGAGATGGGGTTTCACCATGTTGGCCAGGCTGGCCTCAAAACTCCTGACCTCAGGTGATCCACCCGCCTCGGCTTCCCAAAGTGCTGGGATTATAGGCATGAGCCACCGTGCCCAGCCCCAACCACATTTTTTTAATGGGCAAGGATTTGAATAAACATTTCTTCAAAGAATAAATATACATGGCCAATAAGTACATTAAAATACAATAAAAAATGCTCAACATCATTAGTCATTTGGGAAATGCAGAGGAAAACCACAATAAGACACCACTTCACATCCACTACCATGGTTATAATAAAAAAGCTAAACAGGCCAGGCGCGGTGGCTTACACCTGTAATCCCAGCACTTTGGGAGGCCACGGTGGGCGGATCACTTGAGGTCAGGAGTTCAAGACCAGCCTGTCCAAGATGGTAAAACCCAGTCTCTACTAAAGATACAAAAATTACCCGGGTGTGGTAGCAAGTGCCTGTAATCCCAGCTGCTCATGAGGCTGAGGCAGAAGAATTGCCTGAACCCAGGAGGCAGAGGTTACAGTGAGCCAAGATCATGCCAATGCACTGCAACTGGGCAATAGAGCAAGACTCCGTCTCACCAAACAACAATAACAAAAAAGGTAAACAATATCAAGAGTGCAGAAAGACTGGACCCCTCATACACGATTGCTGGAAAGTAAGATGGTGCAGCCATTGTGGAGAACAGCTTGTCGGTGTGTTAAAATGTTACACATGAATTTACCTGTGACTCATAAGTTCAACTCCTAGGTATATGCCCAAGAGAAGTAAAAAATACATGTCCACGCTAATGCTTATGCACAAATGTTCACGGCAGCATTATCCAGAATAGTCAACAAGGGAGAAATAATCCAAATGTCCATCAACAGGTGAACAGATGAACAAAATCTATCCATACGATAGGCTACTGTTTAGCAATGAAAAGGAACAAAATACTGATGATACCCCTTACAACATGGATGAGCCTCAAAAATATTATGCTACGTGAAAAAAGCTACATACAAAAAAAAATCAAAAAACAAAAAACACACAGGTATGACTCTATGTATATGAAATATCTGGAAAAAGCAAATGTATAGAGCCAGAAAACTGATCAGGGGCTGCCTGGGTCTGGGGGTGGGACCAGCAGACTGCTAATAGACACAAAGGATCTTTTGGTGATGAAAACGTGCCAGCTGGGTGCGGTGGCTCTCGCCTGTAATCCCAGCACTTAGGGAGGCCGAGGCAGGCGGATCGCTTGAGCTCAGGAGTTCGAGACTAGCCTGGGTAACATGGTGGAACCCTGTCTCTACCAAAAATACAAAAATAAGTCAGGCATGGTGGCACACATCTGTAGTCCTAGCTAACTCGGGAGGCTGAATCAGGAGGACGGCTTGAACCTGGGAGATGGTGGAGGGTGCAGTGAGCTGAGATCACACCACTGCACTCCAGCCTGGGTGACTGTCCAGACTGGGTGACTGAGTGAGACCCCGTCTCAAAAAAAAAAAATTGCTAAGACTGGACTGTGTAAATTTACTAAACTTTGTAAATTTACTAAATTTACTAAAAATTTACTAAAAATTCATTCAATTGTATACTAAAAACAGGTAATTTTATGGTATAAAATTACCATATTATAAGAGGTATAAAAATACCTCTTATAATAAAAGTTTAAAAAAAAAAAAACCAACAACTACATTTCTTTATGTCATAAGCCCCCAGTCCAACAGAGACAAGGAAGATAGCTCCAAGAAGCTGAAACTGATAAGATATCGAATATATCTGAACATCTTAAAAGAGGGAAGACAATTAACAGAGTGTTACGGGAACGCGGAAATAATGAAAAGTACCAAGGAAAAGAACAGACAAGCAAGAAGGACAATAATTATCTACAAAGAAAAATAAAACTTGGACAGGAAGGAAAAACAATATTTGTATAGACCCATCTTTAGTTGTGAAAAGCTATACATCATAAAAATGTAAACCCTGATTATTAATCTAAAAAAAAAATGGCTATATTGAGATGATTGGGCAATAGGAATTGGAAATTTGGAGGGGGGGTGGTGAAAAGACCTAAGTTCTCATTTTCCATTGAAGGAAGTCATTAGAAAATGTCTGAAATTTTTAAAAATCAAGACATAGTAGGACACGTTTGTTAAAGACGGAATTAGGCCGGGCGTGGTGGCTCACGCCTGTAATCCCAGCACTTTGGGAGGCCAAGGCGGGCAGATCACCTGAGGTCAGGAGTTTGAGACTAGCCTGACCAACATGGAGAAACCTCATTTCTACTGAAAATACAAAATTAGCCGGGTGTGGTGGCACATGCCTGTAATCCCAGCCACTTAGGCGACTGAAGCAGGAGAATCGTTTGAACCTGGGAGGCAGAGGTTGTGGTGAGCCAAGATCGTGCCATTGCACTCCAGCCTGGGCAACCAGAGGGAAACTCTGTCTCAAAAAAAAAAAAAAAGGGAATTAAAAGCCAGAACGAAACAGTTCACAGTTGAAAGTGGTTGTGGGGAGTTCAAAACTGGGAAGAAGGAACGGCTATGGCAGATAACTGCTGTTTTGCTTTTAATTAGTAATGAGAAAGTATTGCTTTAACTGTGCACATATATATATAACTTTGGTGAAAATAAGTAAAAATTTTTAAGTGTACACAGTTTTCATTCTACTGCAAGAATGAATGAATGAATGAATGAACGTTGATAGGATCAATTCCATCAACTCCTAAACAACACGTGTTTATCTTCTAACATCTCTGGAACTAGAAGGCATCCTGTATTCTGTGGAATGTCAGCCAGGCTGCAGCGGTGAGGCTAGAACTTGGTTGTTGTTGCCTGGGGCGAGATTCTGCAACATTTCAGTTAATTCAGGACCATCCAAAGAATGAACATACCTTCCAGCTGTTATCTGCAACAAACTTGCAGACTGAATATGCAAGTGGCGTGGAAGAACGTACTAGAGACAGCAGGGGATGCCACATCACCAATCCTCTTGAGGACAAAGAAAATGATACTGTGTGGGGAGTGTGGACAGGGACGGCTCTCATTTGAAAAGACTTAGACTCTAAATTCATTTCACTCCTGCATACCTTTCTGCCTACACACAAAACGAATACAGATCAAAATCTGTGTTGAAATAAATCTTTAGATACAACATAGCTTAAGTACAAAAATAAAAAACCTAGGTAATAAGAAAGTATTATGTCCTAGTTTAATTGTATTTTTTATGGTGGTTAACACTGGTGATCTTACTACTGATAACTTCTTTGGTGAAATATAGTATATGTAGGAATGTATGTTGCAAAATTGTTCCTAACAGTCCCCAAATACACAGAGTGTTTCGTCTACACCAAGGAATATTCCATAACCATTAAGATGAATGAATTGGAGGTATAACACACGATGTAATTTCCAGAGAGGATCTGGTATGAAAAATACAGAAAACTAAGTATATGATTCCCTCATTATTTTCTTTTTATTTTTTTCTTCATTCCTTTTACCCACACTACACAGATGATCCCTTTAAAAAAAAAAAAAAAAAAAAAAAAAAAAAAAAAAAAAACCTTTGACAGAAAGAACCCTGTATGTACGTATATACATGTGTAAGAAGTCCCCTGCAGAATAATATAAGCACAGAGAAAGCATGGAAAGTCACTATGGTGGGCAGAATTCTAAGAGGGCTCCATAGTCTCTGCCCCCTGGGCTCACTCTGTGATTATGCTGCATGGCAGAAGAGATTCTGTAGATGTAATTAAGGTTGTCTATCAGCTGACTTTGAGATATGGAGATTATTTGCTGGGCCGAACCTAATTACGTGTTCTCCTTCAAAGCCCAGAGTTCTCTCCAGCTGGTCACGGAAGAGAAATCAGAGAGGTTTGAGGTGTGAGATGTGTGTGATGCCAGGGCAGTTCTCCAGGGCATCACAGGGCAACCTGACAGTCACTGGGAGCTGAGAGTGGTCCACGGCTGTGAGCCAGTGAGAGAGGAGGGGAGAGATGCAGAGACTTCAGTCCTAAAACCACAAGGAATTGAACTCTGCCAACAACCTTGTGAGTCTGAAAGAGGCCCCTGAGCTCCAGAGAGGAACGCAGCCCAGCCGATACCTTGAGTGCAGCCGTGTGAGACCTGGGCAGAGGGTCCAGCTCTCCCGTGCCTGGACTCCTGACTTGTGGAAAATGTAAGTTAAATAGTATAATTTTAAGCTGCACTTGTAGTTGCAAGTAATAGAAAGCAAGTTCAGGGCCGAGCGTGGTGGCTCACACCTGGAATCCCAGCACTTTGGGAGGCCAAGGAGGGGGGATCATCTGAGGTCAGGAGTTCAAGACCAGCCTTGCCAACATGGTGAAACCCCATCTCTACTAAAAATACAAAAAAAAAGTAGCCGGGCATGGTGGTGCACACCCATAATCCCAGCTACTTAGGAGGCTGAGGCAGGAGAATCGCTTGAATGTGGGAGGTGGAAGTTGCAGTTAGCCAAGCTCATGCCATTGCCTGGGTGACAAGAGCAAAACTCCATCTCAAAAAAAAAAAAAAGAAAAGTTCAGATTTTAGAGCCAGGAAATGGGGTGCTACTGTAACAAATACCTAAAACATGAAGGTGCTTTGGTAATCAGGCAATAGGTGGAGGCTAGAAGGACTCTGAGAAGCAGGATGGGAAAAGTCTACATTCCCTTGAACAGGCTACTAGGAAATGTGCACAGTAAAGACACTGCTTCTTTCTCAGAATACAGTGAGAACTTTCCTAAATCACCTCAGAGAAAGGCAAAATTGCTGCAAACAGCAGAAACCTAAATGCTCACAAGGCTGCCAGTGAAGGCTGAGAAGGAAGTGAGGGGCATGTTACTGGAAACTGGAGGAAGGCGGGTTCTTGTTATGTGAGGGCAGGGAGTTCACTGAATATGTCATCCTGCAGTTGCTGGAAAGCAGAATTTGCAAATGCTGAACCTGAAGAGATGGCCAAGGAGGTTTCCAAGCAGAGGGTAGAAGGTGCCACCTGGTTTCTTCTTGCTGCTTATGGTGAGAGGCAACAGGAGAGAGAGAAATTAAAGAAGTGTTCAGCAAAAAAAGAACCAGGACTGGGCAAGTTTGAAAATGCGCAGCCTTTCCAGATGACAAGAGATGCCAAACGTCAGAAATGGCTTCTGATGGGACGCACAGAGGAAAAACCAAGTGTGGGCCTGGACAACCCTTTGCTGAAACCCAGGAAGACCAAAAGGTCAGGGTATCTGGCCACATAAATGACTCAGTAGAGTAAGGGTGTTCCTCATATATTTTTCTTAGTCAAAACAGAGGACCTCAAGGAAGTTCAAGAGCACTGTCCCTCCACCATCTCACCAGAAGCTGAAAGTAGAGAAGGGATTATCTCAGAGACATTTATGGATGTGGCTTCTGTCTGATGGAGTGAATTCTCATGAAATCCTCATCCGGCCCACAGGCTCTTCAGAAAATTATACCAGCAGAAACACTGGCTGGCCTAGACTGAAGGGAACAGAGACACTGAAAAATGAAGGGGGTGGCTACAGACAGGAAGTGGCTGATAAACATGCTACCGTCCATGCAGAGGGAAAGATGACTCAGAGGATGAAGCCAAGATCCCAGAACGTGGCACCAAGAGGACAGAGGGCAGAGCTGAGAGACTAACCCCAGGCCTTGGAACGAAACAAAAGAACTTCCACTGGAATTTGCCTCACTAGAGTTCAAAAATGCTTTGGGCCAGGCCAGTGGCACCTTTTTACCTTCCATTTTCTCCTATTATTTATTTATGTATTTATTGAAACAGGGTCTAGCTCTGTTGCCCAGGATGGAGTGCAGTGGCATGTTCAAAGCTCACTGCAACCTCAGACTCCTAGGTTCAAGCAATCCTCCCATCTAAGCCTCCTGAGTAGCTGGGAACACACGTGTGTGCCACCATGCCTGACTAATTTTTTATTTTTTGTAGAGACGGGGTCTTGCTATGTTGCCCAGACTGGTCTTGAACTCCTGGTCTCGAACTCCTGGTCTCAAGCCATCCTCCCACCATAGCATCCCAAAATGCTGGAATTACAAGAGTGATCATTTCCCCTCTCCTCTGCTGCTGCTGCTGCTTTTTTTTTTTTTTTTTTTTTTTAAGACAGAGCCTCACTTTGTAGCCCAGGCTGGGGTACACTGGCACAATCTTGGCTCACTGTAACCTCCGTCTTTCAAGTGGTTCTTTTGCCTTAGCCTCCCGAGTAGCTGGGATTACAGGCATGTGCCACCACACCCTGCTAATTTTTGTAGTTTTGGTAGAGATGGGGTTTCACCATGGTGGCCAGGCTGGTCTCGAACTCCTGACCTCACGTGATCCACCCGCCTCGGCCTCCCAAAGTGCTGGGATTACACGTGTGAGCCACCGCACCTGGCTCATTTCCCTCACTTTTGAACCAGAGTGACGGTTACCCTATGCCTGTCCCACCCTTGTAAGTTGGGAGGGTTGGGGCAGATACTTGTGTCTTTAGTGTTACAAGTCCACAGATGGAAAGAAATAGTGCCCCAAGAGTGGTACTTAATGGATTATACCCAGAAGCTCCATTCACACCTGATTTAGATTAAGATGATGAGATTTTTAGACTTGAACTGATACTATAATAGGATGAGACTGGGGGACCTTGAGATGGGGTGAGTGCGTTTTGCATGTGGGTGTAACTATGGATCACTGGAGGCCAGAGGGCAGACTGTGGTAGCCAGAATTCTAAGATGACCCCCAGTGACCCTTGCTTTGCATAACCTGCCCTCCAACCTTGAGTGTGAGTGGGAACTGTTGGTGTCATTTCATGATTATGTTTCGTTGTATGGCAAAAGAGATTTTTGCAGATATGTAAATAAGTTTACTCATCAGTTCACTTTGGGTTCATCAAAAGGGAGATTATCCAGGTGGGCCTCACCTAAACACATGAGCCTTTTAAAAAGCAGAAAGGAAGTCAAATACTCAAAGAATGATGGAGATTCCATGTGCCACTGTTGACTTTAAGATGCTGGGGGTAGGCCGGGCATGTTGGCTCACACCTGTAATCCCAGCACTTTGGGAGGCTGAGGCGGGCAGATCACCTGAGGTCAGGAGTTTAAGACCAGTCTGACCAACATGGAGAAACCCCGCCTGTACTAAAAATACAAAATTACCCAGGCATAGTGGCAGGTGCCTGTAATCCCAGCTACTTGGGAGGCTGAGGCAGGAGAATCGTTTGAACCTGGGAGGCGGAGGTTGCAGTGAGCCGAGATCACGCCACTGCACTCTAGCCTGGGCAATAGCAGCGAAACTCTGTCTCAAAAAAAAAAAAAAAAAAAAAGACACTAGGTGTACATGGAAAGTTATTTGGAAGTGATTTTGAACTTCTAAATATATGTGTGTTGTGAAAGAGAAGACTATCATTGCCATTTACTAGACATTCTCTCCTTCCTCTTAATAGCATAAGCCCTAAGCTATTGGTGAGGGGATGTACCCAGCTAAGAAAAGCGACATTTTCCTGTCTCCCTTGCAGGTAGGCACAGCCACGTGACTATGGTGCAGTCCGTGAAAGATGAGGGGATGCCGCCATTGGGACTTCTCTGAAAGCTCCATAAGTGGGCAGTTTGCAGGTACACCTTTGCCCTTCCCCGTCTTCCTTCTTTCTTCCTGCCTTCAATGAAGATGTGATGGCAGGGGCCCTATGACCATCCTGCATCTTGAGGTAACCCTGAAGATACAAGGCATGCACTAGAATGATGGGGCGGAAAGTAGCAAAAGCCTGGTCCCTGGTGACAGGAAAGCCACGTTACCAGCCCTGAACTTAACTGTTAGGTGAAATAAACCTGTATTGTACCCAAGCTACTCTAACCTGGCCAAATGCAATTCCAAACTGATGAGGAGGCATTAGGTGGGGTTTTCTGTTTGTTTGCTTTTGTTTCTGGGGAGGGTGGTGTTTGGTTTTTGTTATTGTTGATAAAGAGGTTATCACTTTGGGCCAGGCGCGGTGGCTCACGCCTGTAATCCCAGCACTTTGGGAGGCCGAGGCGGGCAGATCACCTGAGGTCAGGAGTTCGAGACCAGCCTGGCCAATATGGTGAAATCCTGTCTCTACTAAAAATACAAAAATTGGCTGGGCATGGTGGCGGGCGCCTGTAATCCCAGCTACTCGGAAGGCTGAGCCAGGAGAATTACTTGAACCCGGGAGGCGGAGGTTAGAGTGAGCCCAGATGGCACCACTGCACTCCACCCTGGGCGACAGAGCAAGACTCCGTCTCAAAACAAACAAACAAACAAACAAAAACAAAAAGATACCACTTTGGTATTGGTCGTTTAATTATATTTCACACATATGAAAGCATTTGTAACTTAGACTAATAACAAAACGAACACCATTTCATCCACCACCCAACCTAAAAAGAATGGACTAGTTCCAGAATCACATCAACCCTCCCAAGCACATCTTCCTGCCTGTCGCCACCTCTCACCCTACCAAAGGGAATCACTTTCCTGGATTCCATGTTTAACATGGCCTTTTTTCATTTATAGTTACACCACACATTTTTGGAACCCTAAATTATACCGCTGTACTTTGCTTATTTTGAAACCTTATATAAATGGTGTCACACTCTGTGCATTTTTCTGCAATGTGCTTTCCCCCTCAACGTGATGACACACAGCTAACACTGACGCAGGCAGCTATGGTTTAATTTCATAACTTTATGGTATTTATTGCACGAATATGCCACCATCCAGCCATTCCCTCATTGATGGATATGCGGATTGTTTGGAACTTTAGGCTACTACAAAACGTTGACATAAACACTCTCATACTCATTTTCAAATGCTTCCTGACTTTTCTACCACCACGAGAAATACCAGAGAAAATATGGTAGTTAAATGGCACACTGGAGGTAAACCAGAACGTGTGTAGAATTCTGGACATGGCTGTGGTCCCACAGACTCTGGTCACCCCAAAGACTAAGGGGATCAGTAAGATGAAGTACATCAGTGTCCCACAGCACAAGGGTGAAGACCTACAAGGAGGCTAATTGGAACGCAGAGTGTGGGCCCATCAACTGTGCTAGATAAGACCAAGCTGCTTCCCAAAGGGGCCAAAACAATTTGTACCATGTTCTCATTGGCACCATGTTCGAGTTTCCATTGCTCCTCATCCTCACCATACCTACACACTGTTAGACTTTTTTATTTTTGTAAAAAAAAAAAAAAAGAAAGAAATACCTCTCTGGTCTTATATTGCATTTTCGTTGTTACTACTGAGATTGGGCTTCTTTTCATATTTATTGGCCGTTCCTAGCTCCTCTTCCGTGAAATGCTTATGCGCTTCTTTGGCCCATTTTTAAAACTGGGTTGTTGGGGATTTTATTGTTTTCATTTTTTGAGACAAGAGTCTTGCTCTGTCACTCAGGCTGGAGTGCAGTGGCATGATCTCAGCTCACTGACACCTCCGCCTCCTGGGTTCAAGCGATTCTCATGCCTCAGCTTCCCAAGCAGCTAGGATTAGAGGTGTGCATGATCATGCCCAGCGAATTTTTGTATTTCTAGCATAGAAAAATACAAAAGGTGGAGTTTCACCACATTGGCCAGGCTGGAATCAAACTCCTGGCCTCAAGTGATCCGCTCACCTCGGCCTCCCAAAATGCTGGGCTTACAAGCATGAACCACTGAATCCAGCTTTTTTTTCTTTTTTTAGACAGACTCTCACCATCACCCAGGCTGGAGTGCAGTGGCGTGATCTCAGCTCACTGCAACCTTCACCTCCTGGATTCAAGAGATTCTCCTGCATCAGCCTCCTGGGACTGACAGGTACATACTGGGACTACAGGTACGTGCCACCACGCCCAGCTAATTTTTGTATTTTTAGTAGTGATGGGTTTTTGCCATGTTGCCCAGGCTGGTCTTGAACTCCTGGCCTCAAGCAATCCACCTGCCTCGACCTCCCAAAGTGCTGGGATTACAGGCATGAGCTACTGCACCTGGCCTGTTGATCTTTAAAATAGACTTTTTCCTTTGTCATCCTTAATATATTCTGGATAGTAATCATTTGTCAGTTTTATCTTATCACAAAATCTTCTCCCAGCTTAGGGCCTGTTTTTCAGTTTCTCACTTTTCACTGTTCATTCATTATCTGATGAACAAAATCTCTTAATTGTACCAATCTCTTCTTTCATGACTTGAGCTTTTCTGTGTCTTCTTTATGCTATTTGTTACTTAATTTCTAACTTACTGTTCTGTGGTCAGAGAACATGTCCTATAAATCAGATACTTTGAAGTATGTTAAATATTACTTTTGATATAGCAAAAGGTTAATTTTTGTGCACGCCCAATGCTTACTTGAGAATATGCATTTTCCAACTGTGGGGTAGAAGGTTCTATAATAAACATTCACCAGATCATTGATGGCAAACAATGGCTGAGGGGGATGGGTGACAAATCCAGCCCTGGCCATCTGTTTACATATTGTCTATGACTGATTGCCCTCTACAAAGGCAGAGTTAAGTAGCTGTGACAGAGACCGGATGGCTTCACAAAGCTGAAAATATTTACTATGTGGTCCTTAATACGAAAAGTCCACCAGCCACTATACTGGACTGTGTTCAAAAACTGTTTCCCTTCTATTTTTATCTGCTTGATATCAATTAATGAAAGGCTGTTTTGAAATCTTCTATGATAATGACACATTTAGCAATTTCTGTTCATCTTTGTTATTTTATGTTGAGGCTGAGTTATTAGGTGCAGACAAGTTTTAAATCATTAAATGTTCCTGATGCGGTAGGTCTTCTATCATTAATGCATGGTCCTCTTGCCCTTAATAATTATTTTTGCTCTGACACCTACTTGAATGACGTTGTTATTATACCAGCTTCTTTTCATTAGCATGCCTTTTTTCCATTCTTTTATTTTGGTTGTGTCTCTTTTAAGTAAAACAGCATACAGTTGGACTTGGTTTTCCCATGGAATCTGACCATCTCTGCCTTTTTTAATCAGGAAGTTTGGTCCATTTATTGTAGTGACAGATATATTTGGTTTCATTTCCATGACCATAGATTGTGTTTTCTTTTTACTCTATTTTTTTGCATGCTTTCCCCCTTTCTTTCTTGCCTTCTTCTGGATTCAGCGTAACTTCATTTTTTACCTTTACTTATTTGAAATTTTAACCTTTTCATGTTTCCCTAAACATTATTACATTCTAGACTTAGTAAGGTCGAAAAGTTCATCAGTGTCTCTACCCTCCTTCAGAACAGTGTAAGTACATCTGAATTCATATCTTAGATTTAAATCGTACTATTATCCCGTATTTTAGTTTCACTTTGCTTGTTTGCCATTTATTTTTATTGCATTTTTAATGGAGAAATAAGTCATCTGTTTTCGAAACAGTGCTTGAATATACCAGGAGTATAGATACCATAAAACAAAGCAAACTCCACTCACTAGGTACATCACATGAAAAAACAGTCTGACATTCAGGTAATAAAAATTGGAAATAAAAACTCCCAAGGTTCCAGCTTGGTAAAACAGACACAGTTACAGGTAATGTTTAATAAACTAATTTTTTTCCCAATGTGTAAACAAAATGACCAGACTAAATTTGTGCCTGGCCATTTCAACCTAACGCCGTAGCCATTCAAAATATAGATATTGTGCACACTTCACCCGATTTATTATTGTCGTGAAAGGGCAAAGATGTGAGAAAAAGAAATACTGTATACTACACATCAGAAGGTAATGGTGAAAGAAAAGTCTCTACAGCCTAAAAGGACATGACTATATTCCAACTTTGGAAAATTAATGCAAAAGGACAGGAAAGGAGTTTAAGTAATTGCAGTTTAACATGAAAAGTGCAGTTAGAGGAGGGACAGGAGGGGTTAAAGCAAGGCTAATTGGAAAGCCTGTTAAGTTTGCTGTCTAGATTAAGAAAGACTCAACTTTCATTCATTCACATCTGTTGCCCCTCACATTTCCTAATCATAGATGCTCTACTGCTTAATTATGAGGGATCTTTTTTTTTTTTAACTTAAAGTATTGCTGATCTTTTGTAGACTAAAAGAGCAGAAAGCCAGTAAGATGTCAAGTGCCTGCTAGAAATTACTTTTTTATGTTTCTACATGTAAAATTTAGGATGAATTTTGATAAATTGTTTAAAAATAAAAATGTGTTTAAAATTCTGGAAGAAAATGCCTTTTTGCTTATGTGTGCAATTGGAAATTAACTTTCCTATAAGGAGGTATTCTGTGGAATGTACAAAACTTCTCATATGCAGCGATCAAATGGTCATCCAAGATCAGAAACACATCTCATAGACATTACATTTAGTAAAGTTCTGCTAAAATGTGCTGTTTCGTTGTAACCAATATTTGGGGTTTTGTGCCATGTGGCCACAGGATTGTCAGTTTCACATCACCGTTTAGAGAATATTATTCTTTTTTTCTTGTGAAATGGCACATAAGCATACTGTGTGCATACAAGCAAAGAGAAGAGAGGGAGGTAAAAAGCCTTTTTGTTTTAGGACTAATGATTGAGGACAAGAGAATATGGAGCTTTGATAGCTCAAAGAAAATGTTTGATTGCTGATTACTCTCTAAAACAGTTCTACAGATTAAAACCAGTGTGTCCTTTCTCCACAGTGTGCCATCAAAACCAAAGACCTACTAACGGTTGTTTTGATGTCAAAAACATACCCTAAAGTTGACATTTCATTTTAAAGGATTACAGCTACCTCATAGGGACTGAGCTAGATGTACTTTTATGCCTTCTCTGAAGTATAGTACACCACTGCACAATGCTATCCAATTTTAAGATTAATAGTGAAGAAACCTCTTCAGGGAAAAATAAAATTCACTAATTTGAAAAATCTAAAATTAGTTCTACTTTCTAATAAAAAATATAAAGTGCCTCATCAGTATAAGGAATTCTGATACCAGTTTGTATTGCAAATTTTCCCAACAATGCATCAAGCATAAATCCAGTCCAGATGTCAGTCACAGGTACAAATATAGCTGAAAGGTTTTTTCATTTTAAGGGCAGTAGTCCTTTGAAATAGTTAATGTAACTGTTGCTGACACATTAATAACAGTACCTCTAGCTGTCACATACTAATGTGGACTTCTGATCAAGACTGGCCCAGTAAAGGAAGTTACCAAATGAGCCTCAATCTATTTCAAGTCATATCTAGTCCCATACCCCTCATTCTCCTTCTTTAGTATTTGAAGACTACAGGTTGAGTTGGCAGATATTGTTCATGGACCCTTGAGGTTGTTTTTAACCATTCAACCTGTTTTACTGAATTCTTGATAACAGGAATTGGATTTGCAGGGAGAACGGGGATACTGGAAAGATCTATACTGATGTTCCCTGAGAGGCCAACAGAGAAGATGCTGTCTGAATTTTTCTAATGGAGTTGTACTTGTCTTTGTATTTTCTCCTCTTCTGTTTTGGTTTTCTTGGTCCTTTCTTCTTTATGAGGCAAGAATATCCTCTAGACTCCAACTATAGGATTAGATATGTTTGTTGCTGAGTTTCCTGAAGGTCTGGATGGCTTATGAGACATGTTGAAGAAACAACTCTGGCGACCATGGCCTTTGGTGATGGAGAAATGGCAGGTTGAGAGACAGCGTGAGGAATACTTTCGTTTAATGCAACCCCTGAACTTTCACTGGTATTCACCTGTTGCAAGGAAATTTCAGTAGCCTGTATGTTAGCCACAGATGCTGTCATTATAGCCAGAGCAGGACTGTTTCTACCCTGAGAACTGCTAATCAATGGGCCTGTCTTCATAGTGCTAGTAGATGAAGGCACAGACATGCTGTTTTCACAGCCTGCAGACAAGCCAAAGCTGCTGTCGTTCAAATCTGTCAATCTTCTACCTTCTGTTGAGTGTGCTTTCTTGTCCTGAAGCACATGATGAGGCAGCAGCTGGTGAAGTTCCTTTCTTCTTAAATGCATTGCAGTAATTTTCATACCCATCTCAAACATCTTACTATTCATTGCTTGCCTATAAACAGTATCTGTGAAAGACTGGATATCATAGGTGAGATCAATGCTGAGAATTTCAGAGTTTTCTGGCTTTTTTAGCCCTAACCCAATCACCCACATTGTACGAAATTCTTCCTTATCAGGATTTTCTTTGGGTGCTGGAAATGACTGTGGATTCACATGTGCCAGTGTAATAAATTCATTCTTCTCCAAGCTCCCAACCAGGATTCGGATCTTTGATTCCACCAAGCCCACCCATTCTAAATGTTGTTTTTCTGTTGATGCACTTGCCAGAAGTATAATATAATGCTTGTACTTTTGAAAGAAGCTTGGAGCTTCAAAGAGTTTGGACCACTCCGCCTTACTTAGCAAAATCTCATGTGTGATAGCAAGCCCCTGTTTAAACTCCTCAATCATGACCATCCTGGTTGAAATAGACACGTTGTACGTGGAGTTCTGCTGTGGGTATGCTGGTGTGATGATAGGCATAAGATGGTACCTATCACTGGGATTTACTCTTGGGTCCCATACAGGCAAATTAAGATTCCGTTCTTCAGGCTCCTTCAGTAATACTGGGTTTGGCCATTCCCATTCTGAAAATACCAAGAAGAATTTCCGTACAAGAGTTGACGCTACTGCATTTGGATAAAGCTGACAAGTTCTTGCTACTAGCATGGCCCAGGAAACACCTCCGAGGAAACCTAATATATTGGAATAGATATTGTGGCACTTGGCCCACAGTTTGATGGCTCTCAGAGTCAACCTGAAGTTGTCAATGTTTGGCACTAGATGTAAAATTTCATCGGTTACCCGGCAACCATTAAGGCTTCTTATGCATCTAATATCTAAATTTTTAAGTAGACTGTCATCTCTTAGGTCCAAATCTTCTGGAATAGTCTGTAGTGCTAATCTTGCAAATAAAATATCAATCTCTATCCCATCAAAACACAGTTTGATAACTGGCACAAATGCCTCCTCAACAGCCCTTAAATCTTTTACTTCCTCCTGTAGTTTCAGTTTAGCATAGAATGAGGTGAAAAAGTCGCTTCGATCCACATGACTTGGTGCAACGCACAAGGCGTCAATATCTGCGCCTTTCGTATGTACTCCTAATCTGTAAGAGCCAAACGTAAAAATCTTTCCTCCAACGTTTTCAATTACAGACTGGGGAAGACTCTTGCTTTCACTGATTTCGCGTATCCATTCCTTTACCAGATTATTTAATTTTTCCAAAACTAAAATCCTGCGCTGCAGTTCCCCTTCCTCTTCGAAGACCCCGAAGGGCCTGAGGGTTTCTATTAGCCTCTGGGTGAGAAGGCAGTCCGTCTCCTTGGGGACCGCTAGGCTGATAGGCGAGGAGATGCCGTAGCGCTTCGGCGGCGGCGCCGGCTGCGGTGGTCCTTGGGTTGTCACCGGAAACGGCATCATCTTTCAGCGCCCGCCCCGCCAGGGCACGTCCCCCACCACCGCGACCTTCGCGGCCGCCGCCCGGGTCATGATCCGCTGAGGCGGGAAGGGCAGGGCTTCTAGCTGCCCTGGTCCGACCCCACTCCCGCTCCCGCTGCGCGCCCGCCGCTTCAGGAGCTTCTCCTCCTTCCCCTCAGCCCCAACATGGCGCCAGACCCCTCAGCGGCCGCGTTCCAGAACCTACCGTACACGCGCGGGCGCCTGCGCACCCGCCGCCAGCGCGAGGGCTCACGGGAGCCACGGCGTTCTGGGCTGGGGCTCTTACCGCTGCGCGGGGGGGCTCTAGATGGGGGTGGGGAGGGTTCACGTTGTTGATAACCGGCCAAACTCAACCCTTTATTGCCACTATTTTACATATTTGCCCAACTTTACCCATCTAATTCTTTGCTCTCCAAGCCCCTTGACATCTCAGATGTGCATCCTTATTGGGGGCACCCTCAGCACTCTTCACCCTAACATGCACCCTTTGGAAGTCCAAAGACCCCTTCGTGGTGGGAACCCGCGGTGGAAAGCAGCTTCTGTCTTGTTTCTTGGGCCGTTGCTGGACGTTGGTTTAGCTAGGGCAGCATTTCGAGGTCAACATTTGTGTTCTGGCCATGCTTTAAAGGCGCGATTCTACTGTCCTCTGGTTCCCGTTGAGAATTCTGCAGCTGGGTGAACTGCTGCTCGTCTGTCTTTTCTTATGGCAGCTATAAAAGTCTCTGTCCCTAGTGCCCTGTGATCCCACCACTGTGTGTCCAGGCATAGATTTCTCTTTAATAAATCTTACCCAGGCTGGGCGCGGTGGCTCACGCCTGTAATCCCAGCACTTTGGGAGGCCGAGGCGGGCAGATCACCTGAGGTCAGGAGTTGGAGACCAGCCTCAACATGGAGAAACCCCGTCCCTACTAAAAATACAAAATTAGCCAGACGTGGTGGTGCATGCCTGTAGTCCCAGCTACTCGGGAGGCTGAGGCAGGAGAATTGCTTGAACCTGAGAGGCAGAGGTTGCGGTGAGCCAAGATCACACCATTGCACTCCAGCCTGGGCAACAAGAGTGAAACTCCATCTCAAAAAAAAATAAATAAAATAAAAAATAAAAATAAAAAATATAATATTACCCAGGATACACTGATTCCCGAATCAGAAGTCATGCTTTTTATGATCTCTAGAAGCTTCTTGGGCACTTCCTCGGAATATGTTCTCCAACCTGTCTCCTGATTCTCTTCATCTAGACACGTTGTCAACCTTCTCACTCTGTCCTCCATGTCTCTTAAGCCATGTGTCTTTCTGGGTGATGCCAGATTACCTCCAAGTCCTCTCTTCAGTTGTATTTAGTCTGCTGTTTAAGCATCATTGAAATATCCACTTAAATACTTAATATTTCACTATTTTGTTCTTTTCCAAGCTTCTCTGCCTTTTAGATGGCATTCTGTTCTTTCATGTTTTTCACTCTACCTTTTATTTCTTTAAACGTGTTAAACATACTTATTTAGTACTCTATAATTATTCTAATTCCAAATGCTCTTGAGAAACTGTATAGTTTGTCGTTGTCCAAGAACTCAGAGTGGTGTTACCTCTTGTGTCTTGTAATTTTGGATTGTGAGCTCATTTCCGGTGAGGCTTGGAATGCCTGTGTAGAGGCTGTGTCCTTCCAAAGAGGATTTGCTTTGTTTCCAGTAGATGTTCTTGTACACTATAGAATTGCATACAGTGTAATTTCTTATCCAGGGATTATCCACAACATCTAGGTGGTGCAACTTTGAACCCCAAATACATGTGAGAGGACATGTGGTTTTCAATTTTAAGGAATAGTCTTTAGTTTCTCCCACCCAGGTCGAGAGAGAGAACTTCCTTTGCCATCTCCTTTCACCAGCTAGCAGATTCTTCTTACTCCATTTTTTCACTCAATGCATCACCCTTTGAGGATTCCAGTTGTATTTGGAGGGGTCTCAATTCTAACTCCCTACCTTTTAAGGTCCCAAGAGCTTTCTGTCTCTTCTTGGACAGCTGCTAAACTTAAGTTTCTCAGTTTCCAAGACTGGCAAATGCTTCTAGGGCGGTTCTAGTTTCAGAATCAGCTAAAATTCTGAGGTTTCAAGGTATCTCTTTTTTTTCCACCCCTAGAGATTTCCTTTATTTTCCTGGGTACTCAGCTATGCATTCAAAAAACTGATTTCTTATATTTATCCAACATTTCCAGGCACTTTACATAGAAAGATTTTCCAGGATAATTAATCCCATATATTGCCAGAAATATAAAAACCTTCTTTTTAATCCATTTCAACATTGGCTTACATGCTCAAAAACAGCCATCAGAAAGGTCTTTGGTGACCTCCATGTTGCCCAATCCATGACCCCAATGATTTCCATCTTCTTTGACCTATGGTAGCTTCATCTTGGCCTCTGCGGCACCATACTCTTTATGTTGTCTGACCACATGTCTGGCCACTCCTCAGTCAAATTTGCTGATTCCTCCTCCTTTACTTGACCTCTAAATGTTGGGAGTTCCTCCAGTTTCCATTCTAAGCCCTCATTTCTCCTCACTGCATGTACTTTCACTGCCTGGTTAATCTGCTGAGTTCCACAGCTTTAAATACCACTTACTTACAGATTAATTCATATTTTAATCAGACTCTCTTCTGAACTCCAGATCCATATTATCTGACTGCCTGTGGTTGTCACCTATATTTGGATGTCTTTAACTTAACATAGTTTAAAGAGAACTCTAACTCATCCTCCCATAGTTTGCTTCTCTCTCAGTAGTCTCCATTTTAGGAAATGGCATCTCTTTCTACCCAACTCTTGATATGAGAAACCTGGGAGTCATTCTGGACACCTCCCTGTTTTGCATCCTCAACATTCAATTCATTTACAAGTTCTGTTGATTTCACCTCCAGAATATACTTAAAATCCCTCTACTGCTTTCTACCTGTTCCCTTATAACTCTAGTCCAAGCCACCATCAACTCTCATTTCAACTTCTACAACAACTGAATTAATCTCCTATTACTGACCTTTTCAAAGTATTCTCTACCTAGGAGCCAGAGTCATCTTTTAATCCCTCCAATGACTTCCCATTATATGCAGTGTAAAATCCAAAATACATAACAAGCCAGGTTGATCTTTCCCCCAACTATCTGTCTAGCCGCACCTTCTGCAACTTTCCCCTTTGCACCAGCTGCAATGGCCTTCTTGCAGTGCCTGCCTTTGCTTCATTCTCTCTCATCCCTGGATCTTCACACAATGCTGTTCTCTCTGAATGCTCTTCCTGCCCCACCGACTGCCCACTGCTCTCTACCTGGTTGGTGTGTTGTCATCTTTGAGACTGGCTTACATTTCACCTCTTCAGAGTGAATTTCCCTCACCCCCATTCTAAATGAGCACCTGTGCTTCTTTTTCATAGCACATAAAACAACTTGTAGTTCCAGTCATGTACATTATGACATTTTGGACAACAGACCATATATACAATGATGGCCCTGCAAGAATACAATATTGTATTTTTACTGTTTCTTTTCTATGTGGTTTTTTTTTTTTTTGGTTCCCAAGTTTTATTCAAAAACTCATACAAAATATTTCAGATAAATGAAATTTAATCCTTGTCTTCCTCCTCCTCTTCGTCCTGGTTAATCTGGAAGTAATGTAATTTGTAACTCTCTTTGCTGTTAGCAACTATGCGTAGCCAATATTCTTCAAATATTTTTTGTTGAGATATTTCAAATACCTTTTTAAGAAAGGGACCTCGGATGTCACGGTGATCTTGCTCTTGCACCTTTCGATGGTCACCACCCCTCCACCAAGGTTCCCAGCTTTTCCATT
The DNA here is from genome assembly GCF_028885625.2 of Pongo pygmaeus. Classification (NCBI taxonomy): domain Eukaryota; kingdom Metazoa; phylum Chordata; class Mammalia; order Primates; family Hominidae; genus Pongo; species Pongo pygmaeus. The sequence continues at coordinate 4,938,559 of NC_072379.2, forward strand.
CACTTTGATCCTTTCTTGCAAAAACTGCTCAAAATTGGCAGCATCTGTGATTCCATCTTCTACGAGGTGAGTGCAATCAAGAGTGAGCTTCAGAACCTGCTTCTTTTTTTTGCCCCCCTTCACCACAAGGTTTTTCACAGGAGCCATGGCAGCAGCAGAGGCAAAAAGGGAGGTGAGTGAACTCCTTTTCTGTGTTGAGATATGTTTAGACACACAAATACTCACTGTTATGTTCTAATTACCTTTAGCATTCAGTATACAGAAATATACTGTACAGGTATGTAACCTAGGAGCAATAGGCTATGCCATATAACCTAGGTGTGTAGTAAACTATACCATCTAGGTTTTTGTAAGTCACTCTAGGATGTTCCAACAATAACAAATTGCCTAATGATGGATTTCTCAAAACATATCACCATCATTAAGCAGTGCATGACTGTACATGTTTTTTGAGTGATTATATCTGTGTGTGTGCGTGTGCATGTGTGTGTGCATGTGTGTTTTAAGAGACAAGGTCTCTTCTGTTACCCAGGCTGGAGTGCAGTAGTGTGATCATAGCTCACTACAGCCTTCAACTTCTGGCCTGTCTTGCCCTCCCAAAGTGCTTGGATTACAGGCATGAACCACTGCACCCAGCCACATCTTTGTTTTGATTGCCCGCTAGACTCTTGACTCCATGAAATCATTTATTTATAAATCCATGAAATGGATTTGTTTTGTCTATTGCAACATATCCAGCACCTAGTCAAATGCCTAACACAGAGTAGCCAAATTTTACTTATGAATAAATGAGAACAAAAAATTATTTCTCATCCAAGTCTCTGGCAAATCAATATCTAGAAAACCTGTTTCTTGAGTTTTGATTAGATAGAGGGGCAATTTCAAATCTATACATTGTGACCTTGGGGAAATCATTTAATTATTCATTTCACAGCTGCTCACAAAAGACAGCTACAGAGTTTCTATGGCTGCATTCCTATAACACTCCACTCCACTGCAATGCCTTTTGATTTGAAAGTGTCTCCAGGGGAGACTTATCCTGGGTCAGTGAGGGGTGAGGAGAGCAGCACAGTCAGTGCTATGGTTTGGATAGAGTTTGTTTGTCCCCACTAAAACTCATGTTGGAATTTGATCCCAAAGGGGCAGTGCTGGAGGTAGGCCTAGTAGGAGGTGTTTGGGTCATGGGGACAGATCCCGCATGAATGGCTGGTACTGTGCTCACCGTAGTAAATGAGTTCTCGTTCTGGCAAGACCAGATCGAGAATGGATTGGTTTCCAAGAACAGTAGCCTGCTATAAAGCCAAGGCACCCCTCAGGTTTCCCTCTTTGCACCTGTCTGCTTCCCCGTTGACCTTTTCTGCCCTGTGATGATGCAGCACAGAAGCCCTCACCAGAAGCCAGGGCCATGCCCTGGAACTTCACAGCCTGTGGAACCGTGAGATAAATAAACCTCTTTTCCTTATATATTACCAGCCACAGGTATTCTGTTGTGGCAACAAGAAATGGACTAAAGCAGCACCCAAAGGTGTGGAGGGGTACACAGGCACATGAGGCTTCTGAGGAAGCCGCTGTCCAGCCGTGCTCACCGGGAAATGACATGCACATATGCTCTGTAATCCAGCAGCTCCATTCCCGGAAGAATGCCTCTGAGAACGCTGCACAAGCCCTCAACAGGTTCATTGTGTCACCGTTTTAGTAGGAAGAAGCTGTACCCAATTTGAGTGTCTGTGCTTAAGGAAATGAATATGTAGTACAGGTATATAATGGAAAACTATGCATCAGTCAAAAGCAAAGAGCTGACTAGAGCACCATGGGTAGGTGTCAAAAACATAATGTGAGGCCAGGTGTGGTGGCTAATGGCTGTAATCCCAGCACTTTGGGAGGCTGAGTTGGGAGGATCACTTGAGCCCAGGAGTTTGAGACCAGTCTGGCAACATAGTGAGGCCCTGTCTCTATGTTTAAAATAAATTAATTTAATTAATTAAATGAAAGAAAGAAAGAAAAAGAAAGAAAGAAATGTGAGTTACAAAAGGAACAATGAGCTTTATAGCTCAATCTCACTTAGGTAAATTAAACATATACAAAATATTATTTATGTCTTAAGGATACATATGAATCCAAATATATGAAAGGTAAGTTGGAATGGTATTCATTAATACACCAGAGTGGGTTCCCAATGACTGAATGACAATGAAAAAAGAAAATGATCCTATCCATCCACCAGAGCATCTGCCAAAAGATTGGAAACCCACGGCCACACAAAGCAGAGAGAAGCTTGGCCCTTTCTCCGCACTTACTTGTTCCCCATATTGGTGAGATGGTTGTCTTCCATTAGGCATTCAGTCATGGCTGCAGGCCAGAGTAAACTAACTTTCATAACCTTGACTTTGACATCATTGGTTTCTTATCCTGGGGAAATGAAGTTTTTTTTTTTTTTTTTTTTTTTTGAGATGGAGTCTTGCTCTGTCACCCAGGCTGGAGTGCAGTGGCGCAATCTTGGCTCACTGCAAGCTCTGCCTCCCGGGTTCATGCCATTCTCCTGCCTCAGCCTCCCGAATAGCTGGGACTACAGGAGCCTGCCACCATGCCCGGCTAATTTTCTATATTTTTAGTAGAGACGTGGTTTCACCGTGTTAGCCAGGATGGTCTCCATCTCCTGACCTCCTGATCTGCCCCTCTCGGCCTCCCAAAGTGCTAGGATTACAGGTGTGAACCACCACGCCCGGCCATGAACCGTTGTTTTTTAAATAACATATATGTATATGTGTGGCAGCCTGTGGATTAGCTATCAGCAACCCTCACAACTTCTTTGCCTTGTACTAGAGGATGCAGAGCCAAAATCTTTGTCCAGCTTCCGCTGCAGCCAGAGCCAGCGGTGGGTGGCAATGGCATTAGTGAAGCTAGACTCCCCTATCGTGTGTGTTAGCCACACTTGCTTCACCTTCTTCCAGCTGCAAACTTGTACCGCTTCATGTTTTCTAGTGAATGTTTTGCCATTTTCTTGCTGATCTTTAGACATGCATTACTTTATTCTAGTTATTCATCACATCAGTTTTAGATATTGCAAACATTTTCTTCTAGTATATCACCTATCTTTTATCTATACAGTGTCCTTGGTCAAACAGAAATTTTGAATTTTGATATAGTCAAATCTATCTACTTTTTTTCCTTACAGATTGCACTTTAAAAACAAAACAAAACAAAAAACAGGCTGGGCACAGTGGCTTATGCCTGTAATCCCAGCACTTTGGGAGGCCGAGGCAGGCAGATCAATTGAGGTCAGGAGTTCGAGACCAGCCTGACTAACATGGTGAAACCCTGTCTTTACTAAAAATACAAAAATTGGCCGGGCCTCATGGCGGCTGTCTGTGATCCCAGCTATTCAGGAGGCTGGCGCAGGAGAATGGGCTGAACCCTGGAAGTGGAGATTGCAGTGAGCTGAGATTGCACCACTGCACTCCAGCCTGGGTGACAGAGCAAGACTCCATGTCAAAAGACAAACAAACAAACAAAAACAGATGAGGTCTTGCCCTATTGCCCAGGCTGGAGTGCAGTGGCATGATCGAAGCTCACTGCAGCCTTGACCTTCTGGGCTCATGTGATCCTCCCACCTTAGCCCCCTGAGTAGCTGGGACTACAGGCCTATGGCACCACACACAGCTAATTTTCATATTTTTTTGTAGAGACAGAGTCTCATTATGTTTCACGGGCTGGGCTCCAACTCCTGGCCCAACTGATCGTCTCACTTCAGCCTCCCAAAGTGCTAGGATTACAGGCGTGAGCCACCATGCCCAACCAGTTTGCACTTTTTAAGCCTTCTTTATGAAATCTTTCATTTGGCTATATAATTTTACCTTTGACATGTAGGTCTCTGATGCATTTAGAGGAAGGACCCAATTTCCTTTTTTTTTTTTTCCCATATAGCTGAAGCCAGTTATCCCAACATAATTTACAAAATTCTTTCCCCAGGATTTATGATACATGCTATAGCCCACCCAATTCCCACAGGGTATTTGGTCTGCGTCTGCACTCTTTCTTCTGTTCCATTGCTTTATTTGTCTGTTCCTGCCCCTAAAACCACATAGTTTCAATCACCATGGCTTTAAGGTATGTCTCAAGACTAATAAGGTCAATCCCTCCCATCCTTGCTTGTCTTGTTCAAACCTATCATAGGCATTCAAGAATCTGACTCTTTCGCAAAGATGGACACTCAGGCCAGGTGCAGTGGCTCACACCTGAAATCCCGGCACTTTGGGAGGCCAAGGCAGGAGGACCACCTGAACTCAGGAGTTCAAGACCATCCTGGGCAACACAGGGAGACCTCATCTCTACCAAAAAAATAAAATAAAGAAATAAGTCGAGTGTGATGGCATGTGCCTGTGTTCTCAGCTACTCAGAGGTGCTGAGGTGGGAGGATCGCTTGGGCCCAGGAGATCGACGCTGCAGTGAGCCATGAATGCACCACTGCACTCCAGCCTGGGCAACAGAGTAAGTCCCTGTCTCAAACAACAAAAATAACAACAAAAACAAAGACAGACACCAAGTCTTGCAAGGGTAGCACGGCAGGGAAGGGGGCGCAGGGCGAACTGACCTCTCAGTCTGTATATATCTGAAACCTCTGAAAACAATTCTGCCACTGAAACCCTCAAAACAAAAGAAAGATACATTCTCTATGTCAGTATATTCTCTAAAACCATGAGAGACACTATTCAATATGATTTAAACAGATCCCCAAACATCTTTCAACCAACATTATAGGTCACTGTTGGGAACCAACAGATATTAACATTTTTTTTGTTTTGTTTTGTTTTGTTTTTTTGAGATGGAGTCTCGCTTTGTTGCCCAGGCTGGAGTGCAGTGGCACAATCTCAGCTCATGCAAGCTCCACCTCCCAGGTTCAAGCAATTGTCCTGCCTCAGCCTCCCAAGTAGCTGGGATTACAGGTGCCCACCACCACGCCTGGCTAATTTTTTTGTATTTTTAGTAGAGACGGGGTTTCACCATGTTAGCCAGGCTGGTCTGGAACTCCTGACCTCAGGTTATCCACCCGCCTCGGCCTCCCAAAGTGCTGGGATTACAGGCGTGAGCCACCGTGCCCGACTATTTTATGTCTTTCAAACATTTCACACCAGTGACAACATCCCTCTGTGTTTTTGGTGTTAATGCTAAACTCTGTCAGTGGCCCCTTATGGAACATAGCTGAACGTCACCCGAGTCCCCAGGGCAGAAGGGGGTGCTGCCCCTCCGGGACTCACTTAGCTCAGGGGACAACAGGGCTGTTAACGGTGCCTCTATGATCAAACTGAAGGTTACTGATTTTTTAAAAGTCTACGCAGTAAACTGAAGGATGAAACCAGCTGTGAGCAACTAACCATTTGACTTTATTTTCTCTTTGAATTAGAAATGCTCAAACATGTCTTTAAAGTTCAATAACTTTTCTAGTTTTACGCTGGTGAAAAAAGGTTTAGGGTTGTTTTGTTTTTAGCCAGACCACATACAATGAACGTTTCCCACGGTGACTCTGTCATTGGGAATCCACTGGAAGGGAAGTCCCAGTTAAGTGGCAGTGAGTTATTCCCATGTAAAAAGAGGAAAAGCAATCCTTTCACCTCCACTGTGCTAAGATAAGAGTTATTTTCAAGTCAGAGTCATAGCGGAAGAAAAATATTTCAAATGAAAACAACCACAAAGAGGTTTGCGGAAAAGGGAGGACAGAACTCACGGCACCCCATCGGCAGAGGAAGGCAGCAGCGCTTCCCACGTGCACACAACAGTCCCTGCGGCCCGAACACCCCTGGCTGTCATCAGGGAGGCCAAGTCCTGCTGCCTGTCCTGAGTGACAAGGTGGGACGACAAATGCAAACTCAGAGCTGGCACTCAGTGACAACACAGAACTGCCACCCGCCTGCCAGCTCCATCGCAGCGCTGGGGGCAGAAGGGCAGCCCACCACGCCGCTGGGTGGCCAGGGCTGCAGGTTCCTCCATTGCTCAAGCCACATCCACACGCCTGGACGGCCACACCGTCCCCACACCACCGTCCCACACACACACAAAGAAAACGGACCCCACTCTGGAGTCTTGCAGACGCATAGGCGCTGAGACCCACAGAGGGGCCTCCTCTCCTCAGGGCACCAACCCTTCCACAGGTATTTAATAAGCACCTACTGTATACCAGACATTGGATGGGCTGTTTTTCAGTCAAAAGCCCAGTGAGTGCTGGGGTGGTGTCCCCAGCTTTGTTTAGCCTGAACCTTCCTGGCTAAACCTCGGCGGCTTTACAAACTCTCTAGGGTGCCTCTTTACAAAGGGGGTATCCAAAGCCACGGTGATGTCCCTGTCTCCAGGAACGCATGAATGCCAAGACTCTGCACGTCACCATCCCTAAGACCCTGGACTTGCCAAGCACCCCAGCCCCTCCAAGAGTGGCCCAGGAGAAACGAATATCGCCACTGCGGATTGGGCCTGAGGGCCTGGGGCGGGCACTCAGCCACATGGTCCCAGGGGGCAGGGGCTGGTGTGGCCGAGTCCAGGCAGCCAGGTCCAATACTGCAGCTCTCAATCGAGGACAGGTCTGCCTCCAGGGAACAGCTGGCCATGTCTGCAGACATCTTTGGTTGTTACAACTTGGGGGTGGGGGCACAAGAGCCAGGGACACTGCTCATCGCCCTGCACCCACGGACGCCTCCCTCAGCAAAGATGCCCCAACCTAAAATATAACGGGAGGAAGGGAGAAAGCAAGGAAGGCCAGCCCTCCCGGGGCTCTGCGCGGGTTTAACACTCACCCCTCCTGCAAAGGCAAACCAACCCTCCCCTCACCGTTCCCCAGCCCCTGACAAAAACCACATGGCCCTGCCATCGCCCCTCCCCAGTGCGCCTAAGTGACTGCTGTCTTATCTCCGTGACAGGACCCAGGCCCTCTCCGCGGGGCACCAGCCCTAAATACCAGCCTTCTGGGAAAGGGGAGTGAGAGCCACTTCCAGCCCGGCCACACCTCCAGCACCAGCCTCCTCCTGGAAGAGACCCTCTAGGTTTTGTGACTCTGGAAATCAGGGGGAACCTGGAGGCTATGAGAAGGCTATGTTTATGGAAAACAAAAACCCACAGTGCCTGCGTGCATTCCTACAGATGGGTAGCAGTGAACTAAGTGATGAGTGAACCGGCAGGATGCGCCTGGCTGACGCCTTCCCCACCTGACTCCGCAGGGGAGTCCGAAATGAGGGGCAGGAGAGAGGCCTGAGAGGCTCTGGCGAAATGCTTCCCCTGAAGTGGCGCAACCCGTTAGCCCAACCCAGAACCAACGTGACTCTGTTTTTCTTTTGAGTCAGAGTCTCGCTCTGTCACCCAGGCTGGAGTGCAGTGATGCGATCTCAGCTCACTACAACCTCTGCCTCCCGGATTCAAGCAATTCTCCGCCTCCCAAGTAGCTGGGATTACAGGCATGCACCATCATGCCTGGCTAATTCTTTCGAATTTTCAGTAGAGACGGGGTTTCACCATGTTGGTCAGACTGGTCTCGAACTCCTGACTTCAAATGATCTGCCTGCCTCGGCCTCCCAAAGTGCTGGGATTACACGCGTGAGCCACTGCACCTACCGTAGGAGCAATAACTGGAAATTATTGAAAAACAGTGTTACAGAGTTGAGCAACCTGGGGCTGGACTCGTTAACACACACGTACACGGGCACACAAGCATGCACACACATGCACACTACATGGACACACACACATGGACACACGTGCACACCACATCACCACATGCACAGGCCAGGGGTCCCTTCCCTTTCTCGCCACTTTTTCCAGGTGAGATCGGACTGTTCTCTCACCAGGGAGCAGGCACAGCCCCACGCTGGGTCCTCTGGGGAGAGAATGCAGGAGCTGAAGGGGCCCTGGTGTGCGCTGGACCTCACTGGGCCTGCCCTGCAGGGGCAGACGCGATCCTGCCATCCCGCCGTCCTTCTGAAACTACACCACCCACTTCAGTAGGATTTGTTTCACTGCAGCCCCCCACCTTCCCCCAAAGGGACACGGTGACACATGCCCCACACTGAGGGCCGCTCTCAGGACAAACAGGCACCACAGCAGCCCCATCGGTGCCCAGGGAGGCGCAGGACAGGCAGGCTGCCGGAAGGCGCAGAGCTCACCATCACTGGAGGTATGTAATGGAGAGGACACGGTGGGTGTTAGGAAAGCCTCCCCACCACGATTCTTCCACGTCACTCCAGCCTGAGGCACGCTGGCGCCCACGGCTGCTGGAGAAGCTGCTACAGTGAATAACCCCTCGGCTTCCCACCTCCTCCCCTTCTCTCTCAGTCGTTCCCCTTGGAGGGGCGAGGGAGGAATCGCCTAGTGCCGGCTGCAAACTCACTCAGGGGGACACAGGACACAACAAAGGCTCAGCGCCCTCCCCGTTCCATGCCTCCAAGCCAGCAGGAGAGACCTATCAGAGGCGGGTTCCAGGGATGCGCACAGAGGCCACCTGCAACCCACGGAAAGGCCGTGCAGGTGTCTCATGCAGGGAACAGTCCCAAGTGGGAGACTTTGCGTGCGTGCGCACCTGTGTGGACATTTCTGTGTCCAGGTACCCACGTGTCACTACAACAACCGAACATGCTCTAGCGCAAAGCTTCTGGGCGCGGGCCCGTTTGAGGCAGGGCTGTCCGGCGACAGTGGGGTCTGTGCGGGGTCATCCCCAGTGGAGCCTGGCTTATCCACATGGGGACCCCCCGGGTCTAGCCTTCCCCCGGCTCCATGCAGAGGCTCAATAACCGTTCTGTAATGAACAGAAGCATGTGTGCATGCCTCTACCAGCCGCTCCATCTCAAACCACCCGGCCGCCTCAGTGAACCTTCTTGGCATGGCCGAGGGTCACAGGAGTCCCTGGGCCACAGCCAGAGAAGGTCAGCAAGGAAGGATGAGTCCCCGAGGCCCAGGGGGCCGGCTCTGGGTAGGTAACACAACCCGCTGCAGCCCAGATGAGTGTGTCAGTACAGCTGGGCAGCCTGATGGACTCTCTTTGGCGGGTTTCGAAAACCGCCACCAGCTTAGACACGCTGTGAGCAGAGGCGCTTTTGCTTGCCATGAATAATTTAACAGGAATGATTCCAAAAGAAGTGAGTGAGCTTGGCCGGGTGCGGTGGCTCACATCTGTAATCCCAGCACTTTAGAAGGCCAAGGCGGGCAGATCACCTGAGGTCCGGAGTTCCAGACCGGTCTGGCCAACATGGTGAAACCCCATCTCTACTAAAAATACAAAAATTGGCCGGGCGCGGTGGCTCACGCCTGTAATCCCAGCACTTTGGGAGGCCGAGGCGGGCGGATCATGAGGTCAGGAGATGGAGACCATCCTGGCTAACACGGTGAAACCTCGTCTCTACTAAAAATACAAAAAATTAGCCAGGCGTGGTGGTGGGCGCCTGTAGTCCCAGCTACTCTCGGGAGGCTGAGGCAGGAGAATGGTGTGAACCTGGGAGGCGGAGCTTGCAGTGAGCCAAGATTGTGTCACTGCACTCCAGCCTGGGCGACAGAGTGAGACTCCGTCTCAAAAAACAACAACAACAACAACAACAACAAATTAGCCAGGCATGGTGGTGCATGCCATAATCCCAGCTATTCAGGAGGCTGAGGCAGGAGAATCGTTTGAACCTGGGAGGCAGAGGTTGCAGTGAGCTGAGATCATGCCATTGCACTCTAGCCTGGGCGACAGAGAGAGACTCCATCTCAAAAAAAAAAAAGAAGCATGTGAGCCTCAGACAAGCTCCTGTCTCCTGCAACATGCACTCTGGCCCCACAGTCCTACACTGGCAGTCACCTATCACCTGTGAAGAAGGCGGGCCTTCCCAGGGGTCCTCCTCGCCCGGTGACACAGAACGCAATGGCCTCAGGACAGGCCAGGCTGATCCCCAGCCACACAGCAGCAACGCTGGCCCGTGCTCTGCAGCCCCAAGGTGGCCCTGTCCCACTCGCTTTTTGCCCTCCGCTTGGCAGAGGCAACGCATGGTGGAAGAATGACCAAAATTCTGTGTCTGACATTGAAGACCCTTTGTTCCTGTGCAGAAAACATCCCACCACGCGCCTCCTCCCTTTCGGGTTTCCTGGCCTCACAGGGAGGTCTTTTTGAATCAGGAGGGAGGGACCCCATCTCTGCCATTGGATCATCGGTCCTTCCAAGAGACCACTGGATCATGACACAGCAGGGTCAGGATGAAAACCAAATCCCAGAAGCAGTGACCTTTGGGAGGAGGAAGGATCCCCGGGTGCAGGCAATTGGGGGTGCTTGTCTGAGCAGACTTTAAGGGCCATAATTAAAGAAACCACAAGTTACTCTTTTTATTGTTATTTTTTTGAGACAGGGTCTCACTCTGTTGCCTGGGCTGGAGTGCAGTGGTACAATCCTAGCTGCAGCATCTGCGGCTCAAGCCATCTTCCCACCTCAGCCTCCTGAGGAGCTGGGACTACAGGTATGCACCACCATGCCTGGCTAATTTTTGTATTTTTTGTAGAGATGGGGTCTCTCACTACGTTACCCAGGCTGCTCTCAAACTCCTAGGCTCAAGCGATCCGCCTACCTCGGCCTCTCAAAGTGTTGAGATTACGGGTGTGAGCCACCACACCCGACCACATTTATTTTATTTTATTTATTTACTTCTAGACTGAGTTTCATTCTTGTTGCCCAGGCTGGAGTGCAGTGTCACGATCTCGGCTCACTGCAACCTCCGCCTCCCAGGTTCAAGCGATTCTCCTGCCTGACCCTCCCAAGTAGCTGGGATTACAGGCGCCTGCCACCATGCCCGGCTAATTTTTGTATTTTTAGTAGAGACGGGGTTTCACCATGTTGGCCAGGCTGGTCTCGAACTCCTGACCTCAGGTGATCCACCTGCGTTGGCCTCCCAAAGTGCTGGGATTACAGGTGTGAGCCACTGCGCCCAGCCAAAATTTTTTTTTATGACACATACCTATTAAGATAATCAACTTCTTTCCACCAATTGAATAAATCACCAGACACAGTGGGCCCCAGGCCCCGGGGCTCTCAAGCCCTGCGGCAGGAGCTCAACACCACCCCCGCTCTCGGCACTCCTCGGACGGACAATGATCGGTTGCCCGTGGCCGGGCCCTCCTCAGGAAGGCCTCCCACCACCCCGGCACCCACAGACCCGCGGTACACCGAGAGCACCATGGTCACCTCTGCAGACCTTGCAATCTGGCAATGCCATGTAGGTTTTGGCCTGGGACGGATTCCTTGATTGTCTTTTCACTGCATTGCCCCAAAAACTCCCCGACAAGGTTGCAGGTGCTAAGGGACTTGCTGGGACCCTGTATTTAACAAGGCGTGCGTGGTTGCTGTGGTCAATGAGATGACTGCTGGACAATAATCTGATCAGACAAAAGAACAGATGTGGCCTCAAATATTGCAAGAATATACCAGGAGCCTCTGAGGAATATCAGCCAGCCTCCTGCCGCGTAGACAAACTACGACTTCCCAGACAGCTGAGGTGAAAACAGTGAGTTCAAGAGGAAACCTTCTTTGGGAGGCCAAAGTAGGAGGATCGCTTGAGGGCAGGAGGTCAAGACTAGACTGGGTATCACAGCGAGACTCCTGTCTCTACAAAAAGTAAAAAATTAGCTGGGTGTGGTGGTGCACCTATAGTCCTAGCTACTCAGGAGGCTGAGGTGGGAGGATCACTTGAGCCCAGGAGGCTGCAGAGCTGTGGCTGCGCCGCTGCACTCCAGCCTGGGTGACAGAGCAAGACCCTGTCTCAGAAAACAAAAAAGGAAGCCTTCAAACATCCAGGACACGGGCTCCGACTGCCTCCCGCCGAGTGAGCCCGCCCCACACGTGTCCCCTGCACCACTCCTTCTCCCACTTCCCCAGCTGGCCTTCTCAGCTCTCAGGCCCACGGCTCTTCCTGAACCTGTGGCCCTCCTCACCTGCCGTGATGGTGTCCACCTCCTTGGCTGCCAGCTCCTCCACGTCCGACCTCTTCCTCAGCTCAAACCTCCGGGATAAACCTTCTCGGGGTTTCCATAATTCCTGGATCAAGAGGGGCTTCTCACTGTCCCCAAACACCCGAAAGCACTGGGCCTGCCACCGCTGCCCGGCATCGCCGGCTCGGCCCACCACGTCACACAGCACGTACTGGCCGGCCTGCCTGGGGTCCAGGGCGTACCGCTCCAGCGCCTCCTTCACCAGCTCACGGGCGCTGGAGGTGCCGGTGGCCAGGACGCTCTTGTAGTGGGTTCCTGTGCAGACACTGTCCCCAAACACCTTCAGGACACCAGGGGCTGAGAGCTGGGTGGAAAGCTCGGCGGGGTCATCGCTGGCGCCCAGGCTGGAGAAGGTGGAGTCCAGGTCCCGGTACTTGTAGCTCAGCGTCCGGGATAGCATGCTGGACAACAGCTGGCTCTGCTGCTTCAGTTTGCTCTTGGTGGGCGGGGACATGATGAAGTGTGTCCCATAAAACATGGTGGGCGAGGCTTCATGGATGAGGACAGGGGGCCTCAGCCGAAGGATGTGGGGAGGCCGTGACCTGGGAGAAAAAGTGAGAGAGGTTAGTGTCAACCATCGTGAGCACCAAGAGCAAATGAGGCCACAGGCGGTGGCTCCTGCCCGTCATGCCAGCTCTTTAGAAGGCCAAGGTGGGAGGACGGCTTGAGCCCGGGAGTTCCAGACCAGCCTGGGAAACATAGTAAGCCCCCAACTCTACCAAAAATTTAAAAATTAGCCAGGCATGGTGGTGTGCACTGTACCCACTGCTCTGAAGGCTGAGGCTGGAGGATGGCTTGAGCCCAGGAGTTGAAGATTGCAGTGAGCTATGATCGTGCCACGGCCCTCCAGCCCGGGCAGCAGAGCAAGACCCCATCTCAAAATCTAATGGACATAACAGGCCGTGGGCATCCTGGCCCCGCAGACCTGCCACCAGAGCACCTGAGCAGAGGAAGTGGCTGGAGCCTGCAAGGCCACCAGAGGCAGAGAGGACTAAACGGGCTGGAGCGCCCTTCAAGGAAAGCCATTACTGGGAAACACAATGAGGTCGCCTAGGTAAGACACGCTCCGCTGCAGGGCTTGGATTTCTGGAAAGTGCTGGGCGTAGCGCCCGTGTACAGTGAGCGTCAAGGCGCGCCCCACCCGGAGCCGCCCCCAGCACCGTCACAGCCACAGAAGAGCAGCGGGCAGCCCGAGGGCAAAGCTTCGCCTCTCCGTAAACCCCGTGTCTCCTACCCCACAGGCTGCGACGTGGGAAATGGGTCACAAACACAGTGGAACCAGGAAAACAGGCAAATCGCAGCTACGTTAACAGAATCGACCATCAGACATTCCAGATGCAAACCCTCAGAATCTACCCCTCCGGGCAAGAGACCCGTCCTGGCTTGAAGGAGATGCTCCCCGGGATGGCAGCATTGAGTGGCCTCGCAAGCACAGCAGGCACAAAGGGCCCCTCTCGAGCCGGTGCAGGCATGGCCGGAATGCGTGCGTCCCGCCCACCACAGGCCGCGGGTGCCTGGCGGTCCAGGCCACAGAGATGCAGTCTCCTGGAGAAACTGGAAAACAGCCTGGGACGCGTTGGTGTGTCATGAAATCACACTTCTAATGTCCTTAGTGTGCCCAGGGCCAGGAGTTCCAGATGGTTTCTCAGTCTCCCTCCAGAACCTCTGTGGGGGCAGGAGGGCAGAGAAAAAGGAAGGCAGGTCTCCGATTTGTAAAAGGTGAGGCTGGACCAGAAGGCACAAAAATACTGGAAAACTGCACACACATCTCCCCATTACTGTACCCCACTTCCATGCTCATGTTCTCACCAAAGACAAAGGCGGCAGACGAGTGAGCCAGGAGGAAAGCCTATTTTCTGGAAAGCTCTGGAAAGAGTGGTCCGGGTCCCAGTGAACACAGCACGGGTCGCCTGCCACCGTGACCGGGGTCAGTACTAAACTCTGCAGCAGTCCACTGACACTGTCCAGGCTTGACTCACTCGTCGCACTGCGGGCACTGCAGAAGGCTTCTGGAAAGGACGGTGGCTGCCTAGGGCCAGAGAAAGCAACCAGGGAAGCCCTCCAAAGAAAAGGAGCCACACTATCCCTTAGGAAAGTAAACAGTGGAACCGTCCCGGCCTCCAAAGCTGACACTGGCCTCTTTCTAATATCACCGGGGCGTCGGTCATCGTCTCTGGAGCCTCTCACTGCCAGCCAGAGCTGTCATGGATGAATCCTGAAATCAGACCACCACTCGCTTCCTCCAGAACCAGCCCAGGTCAGCCAGCAGCTGTGCTTTCTCCAAGGACCTTGAACTCTTCAGAAATACTTCCAACAGCTTCGCACACCAAAGACTGGGTTCCGAACGCGGATGTCTGCCCTGTGGGGTGGGTGGCTGGCCCTTCTCCTGTTCCTATAGCCCACAGCTGACAGTTCACCACGGCAAACACTTTCACTGTGCCTGGCTTTCTGAAGAGGTGAATTTGCTGTAACAGGTGTCACGGAGATCCCAGTACAGGTCATAAGCAGATGGAGCCTTGAGGTTCCATCGAGCCAGGCCATAAAGGAGTAAAGGAGCAAAGCCTTTGTTTCTCTTCCTCTGAGGAAGGTGCAACGAGTGTCCTTGTCAAATCCTAAGAAGCTCAGAGCCGGCCGCAGCTTCCCCCATGGACTCATCAAAGGCCTCGGTTTCATTTACAACAAAAGCATTTTCAGACAGTGCTCACATCACAAACGTGCGGCCTGGCCTGTGCACACCACACCAGCGGCTTCAAATCGCCCTCGAGTCTGACCTCAGCCTCCTGTGGTCAGTTTTCAAAGTGCGTACTTGGAATCACAGAACAAAACCCCTCAAAGAGCCTCTCCAGCCAGCACTTATTAACCATCCATGAGAGCTGCACAACCCCGCTCTCAAGCACCTCTGCAGACGACCCTGGCTTAGAAGCCTCCAGGCAGCACACACTGGCAGAGGGTCAGCCACCACCTTTTCATAGTGGTCATTTCCAACGGGTTCCCCAGGGTGCCAAGCCAAACTGCAGGTGGTAGATGGTACAGCCTCTGCCACCAGGCAGCTGTGGCTCAGGAAACCTCTGCCTCTGAAGAAGTCTGAATGCCCATATAAATATTATACCAAAAACTGGGGAAGCCCCCTCCAGGCAGGAGGAAGCCCACATCACAGAAAAGCCATGAAGCAGAAGCAAGTATTTAAAAGGCCAAGGCGGGAGAATGGTTTAAGGCCAGGAGTTCGAGACTAGCCTGGGCAACATAACAAGATCCCAATCTCTATAGAAAATAAAAATAAAAAATTAGCTGGGCATGGTGTGCACCTGTAGTCCCAGCTACTCGGGAGGCTGAGGCAGGAGTTCCAGGCTACAGTGAGCTATAATTGCACCACTGCACTCCAGCCCGGGCAACGGAGTGAGACCCTCTCTGTTAAAAAAAAAAAAAGATGGCTGGGCACAGCGGCTCACGCTTGTAATCCCAGCACTTTGGGAGGCTGAGGTGGTCAGATCACGAGGTCAGCAGATCGAGACCATCCTGGCTAACACTATGAAACCCTGTTTGTACTAAAAATACAAAAAATTAGCCAGGCGTGGTAGCGGGCACCTGTAGTCCCAGCTACTTGAGAGGCTGAGGCAGGAGAATGGCATGAACCCGGGAGGCGGCGCTTGCAGTGAGCTGAGATCATGCCACTGCACTCCAGCCTGGGTGACAGAGCGAGACTCTCTCTCAAAAAAAAAAAAAAAAAAAGACAAAAATTGGCTGGGCGTGGTGGTTCATGCCTGTAATCCCAGCTCTTTGGGAGGCTGAGGCGGGCAGATCACTTGAGGTCAGGAGTTCAAGACCAGCCTGGCCAACATGGTGAAACCCTGTCTCCACTAAAAATACAAAAATTAGCTGGGCATGGTGGCGGGTGCCTGTAACCCCAGCTACTTGGCAGGCTGAAGCAGGAGAATCGCTTGAACCCCAGAGGCGGAGGTTGCAGTGAGCCGAGATCGCGCCACCGCACTCCAGCCTGAGCAACAGAGTGAGACTCTGCCTCAAAAAAAAAAAGACAAAAATTATAAAAAGGCCCCCAAATACAATGGAAAAGTGAGTTGATATTTGGGGCCCAGGGGTGGATATACGTTTTGTAAGGTCTGACATTTACGTAATTCTTCTTTAATAAAAAACAAATAGAAAATTACAAACACATAACTGCTAGGTCCCCTCCCAGGGCCTTGGAAGCTTGAACTTCAGAAGTGTTGTTCCCCCCATTCCCCCCACCCCTGCTTTTCCCACAGTTTCTGGAGCTGGATTCGAAGGCAGAGGCAGAGTTAGCAGCATCAGGAAACGGGAGAAAATGTAAGCAGAGAGAATGTGATTGACTCCTTTCCAATAACTCCTTCTTAAGCCCCCAGAAGTCCCTGTTCACACAAACCTTATCTGTTTTGGGATTTTCAGAAAGCATTTCTCTCCGTTTGGTCATCCTCCCTGGGCCAGACCAGAGGGTGCCCACTTGTTCACACGCTGCTTGCTTCCGAATCCCAGAAGGCGGAGCCTGGCCTGTTTGTGAGAATGGGATGGACTCGTTTTTTAAAAGGCCAAGGGGAGTGCAGGAAAATCCGACCGGGCGGAGCACGCCCTGGGTAACCAGATCTGTTTTTCTGGAAGTGCGACCGGCCTCTTCTGCACCATTCGCTCCTCCGTGACACAAATACTTGGGGAAAGCGCAGGGCTCGGACAACGAGGGTGTGGGGCGCTGGCTGGTGCTGCTCTTAGAGAATGTTTTCTCTTGTTCTCAAGGAAGGGTCCAGTTTCTGATGAAAAACAAGCTCAAGTCCCAGCGGCGAGTACAGGGAGTGAGGTCAGTGCCGCGCTGACGACATGGGTGGAGCGACCTCTCTGCTCCAACAGGACAGTGTGGAACCCATTATCATTTCCAGCAGGAGGGAGAACGAAGCGCAGACTTTACACACTCAGCTCTCTCCCCTCCTTCCATGAATCCTATCTTTACAGCCCCAGCCCGAGCCACCCTTTCAAATGCAAACATAATTCAATCAGATTTAATTCTGACCTGCTAGCTGCTGGAGAGGGGACTGACTTGCCCCCCAGCAAAAGGGACTTTCAAGACTGGTTCCGGTCTGCAATGCACAAGAGGTGGCCCATGTTAACCGCGGGACACGAGCAATCAGATTCTTCTGTGCAATTCAGATTAGCCAAACACTTGACAGGCGACAGGGCAAGGCAGGCTGGTCCGCAGCCCCGCCAGGGCCCTGCCAACCCCACCAACAGGCTCCTCCTGCGGGGCCCCAGGAGCTCGGCTCAGCATCTGTTATCTTGGATGCAGTATTTGTCGAGGGGCTGGAAATGGTACATAAATAGCCGGGAAACAATGCTTTGAGCTGGCGCACGAGTGGGGATCGGGCTGCAACCGGGACGGGGTATGTGCAGGGGACGTCTCGCCGGCCCAGGTGGGAGAGCGCGCGGAACCCTGCGCCCCGCTCCCCCGCTGCGCTCCCCGGACGAACGTCCCCCTCCAGGGCACAGCCGGGGAAACTGAGGGCCGAGAGTCCCCTGGAGTTGGGGGTCCGGGGCCCACGCGGACAGCCAGGCTTAGGCGCTCGCGGGGGTCGGCAGCGCGGACCCCCGGATCCCCGCAGGCTGGGCCGCCCTTGCCCGCGCTCGCCGGCCTCCGGGTACCGCCCCCCGGTCCAGGCCGGGACCCGAGAGCCAGTCGGTTCCCATGGCAACTGGGCAAGCCTGCCCTCCGCGCCCCGACCCGCGGCCGGGAGTGTCCCCGAGCGCGCCCCGCGGCCTCCGCGCCCCGGGCCCCCGGCAGCGGCCGAGCAGCGCCCCTTACGAGCCACCCCCGGTTCCGCAGTCACTCCTCGCGCACCCCACACTCACCTCCGGCACAACCCGCCGCGCCGCCACGTTCCCGCGCTGCTCCCACCCGCCGTTGGCTGGGGCCGGCGCCCAGACCCGCGCGTGCCGCGGCGCCTCCTGCCGGCAGCGCAACGGGCGGGGCGGGGCCTCAAGGGGACGCGGCCACAAAGGGTGGGGCGGGGGGGTAAGAGGTGGGCTGGAGCTGGGCCTCGGAGCCCAGTAGGCAGATAGAAAGCCTCGAGGAGGCGGGGTCTCCAGGAGAGGGGCGGGGCCAACCTGCTAGAAAAGGCGGGCTGTGCTCTGGCGCCTCCTGCCGGCCGCCCAATGGACGGGGATGCTGCCTCGAGGGGGCGGGGCCTCACCGGAGAGGCGGGGTTTTGAAGAAAGGGGTGGGGCTGGTTGTGGAGAGGCGGGGCTTGCAGCCCACCCCACAGCCTGCAGCTTAAGGAGGGGGTCCCCGGAGGAAAGGTGGGGCCAGTTCTAAGTCCCTGAGCTGATTGTGGGCTCTGGGCTCCTGCGGTTGGGTGGGCTATTTCGAGACAGCACCTTCTAGTAGCCCAGTGAGTGGGTGTAGGGGAGGGTAGAGCTGTGCCCCCAATTAGAGCTGTGCACCCAATTAATGAACATCTTCTAAGACATCAAAAAGGAACAAGGGAGGAATTTCCTCTCCCCTACCATCTGTCTCCTACCCAGAGTTTTAAAAGACAAATCAGGTCATGCCATTCCTGCTTACAATTATGCAAAAAAAAGACCAGGTCAGCTCTGGGGCTCCGGCCCCAACTGCCCTCCCTGGGGACTTGTTTAAAAAGCAGCTCGTGTCCTCGGCACTTTGGCTGGGGTTTCCCTTTGAGGAATGTGTGCTAGACCTGGGAGATTCAGGTGGCTCGGAATATCAATATGCAGAATCTGGGCCTCAGGAGTGAACCTTTTTGTGGACAGCTATCGTGTTATGATTTCCGTAGTCATGACCCCATATTCGCGATGGAGGTCGGAGCAGACATTGATGAGTGTGGGAACAGACATTTATTGACCACCTGTGTGCCAGGCCCTAGGCAACTTTACCTAGGTCACCTCACTTAATGCTCACATCAACTCTTGTGAGACAGAGATGTCTGAGACATTCCAGGCCTCCCCTTTCCTCCACCTATCACCTGCTAATCCTAAAGTCCACCTCCTAAACCTTTTCTAATAAAAAATACTGCCTCAAAGTCAACACAGAGAGACAGATTTGAGCCAGGCTCCTGTCTCCTTATTGATCAACTCACAATACGGACAAAAAAAGCTTTTGTCTCAAAAACTTAATTCAGTAATATTGGCTTTTTTTTTTTTTTGGAGACAGAGTCTCATTCTATTGCCCTAGCTGGAGTGCAGTGGTGTGATCTTGGCTCACTGCAACCTCCACCTCCCAGGTTCAAGCGGTTCTCCTGCCTCAGCCTCCCAAGTAGCTAAGGTTACAGGCGCCTACTACCACGCCCACCTAATTTTTGTATTTTTAGTAGAGATGGGGTTTTGCCATGTTGACCAGGCTGGTTTTGAACTCCTGACATCAGGTGATCCACCCACCTCAGTCTCCCAAAGTGCTGGAATTACAGGCATGAATCACTGCACCTGACCAAGATTGGCTTCTAGCAGAGCAAGCATGGAACCCTTTTGTTCAGTAATACTCCGATTTTTCAGATGAGAAAATAGAGACGCAGAGAGGTCAGGCTGCTGGAGGTAGAGACAAGAACTGAGCCAGGAATACAGGACCCTCCGTATACACACCAACCTCCTCGCCTACCCCAGGAAGGGATGCTTGAAAGGAATGACGTGTTTGAATATTTCATTCAGGTGCTCATGAAGAGACAATGGTCAGAGCTGAAGGAGAGCCTGGGTTCAGGCCTGGGTTATCCTCCTGAGATATTCCTCACCCTGCTTCTGGCCCATCTCCCACACTCCCCACATCCTTCTTCCACAGGCGGTCAGATAACTACAACCCATGGGCCAGATCTGGGCTGCCTTCTGTTTTTGTAAATAAAGTTTTATTCAAACACAGCTACCCTCATTTGTTTAGATATTATCTATGACTGCTTTCCTGCAACCAGGATTTTACAGCCCCAAATATCTAAAATATTATCTGGCCCTTTATAGAGAAATTTTTCAGATTGCTTCTTGATCTAGTAATGCTGATTTTTTGGTATGAATATGCTGTTTCATGCCTCGAGATCTTCCCTGAGGCTGGTCCCTTGACCTTGAAACACCTTTCCCAACTGTATTAGATTACCTGAGCTGCTGTTAAAAAATGCCAGATCGGGTGGCTCGAAAAACGGAAATGTTTTATCTGGCAGCTCTGGAGGCTGGAAGTCCAAGGTGAAGTTGTCAGCAGGTTTGTCTTCTTTGAGGGCCTCTATCCTTGGTTTGCAGATGGCCACCTTCTGGCTGTGCCCCAACATGGCCTTTCTTCTGGGTGTGCACCTCTCGGCTGTCTCTTTGTGTGTTCAATCTCCTCTTTTTATAAGGACACTAATCATTTATCTTAGTCACCTCTTTAAAGGCCCTGTCTCCAAATATAGTCACATTCTGAGGTATGAGGGGTCGGGGCTTCAACAAACACGTGAATTTTAGGGGGACAAAATTCAGATCATAACAGCAAACTTCATTACCTGGCTAACTTCTTTTTATTTATATATATATAGAGAGAGAGACGGAACCTTGCTCTGTCACCCAGGCTGGAGTGCTGTGGGACAATCTCGACTCACTGCAACCTCCACCTCCCAGATTCAGGTGATTCTCCTGCTTCAGCCTCCTGAGTAGCTGGGATTATAGGCGCCTGCCACCACACCTGGCTAATTTTTCTATTTTTAGTAAAGACAGGGTTTCACCATGTTGACCAGGCTGGTCTCGAACTCCTGACCTTGTGATCCGCCCACCTTAGCCTCCCAAAGTGCTAGGATTACAGGCATGAGCCACTGCACCCATCCGCTAATTTCTACTCATCCTTTGAGACTCAGACAAGGCGTTTCTTTGGTAGTAGCCAACCTCCAAGATGGCCCCGGTGATTCCCACCTCTTGGTTTTCATGCTCCTGTATAGGCCCATGTTGAATAGGCTGACTTGTGTAACCAGTAAGATATTGCCAAAATGACATTGTGACTTCTGAAACACAATAATAAAAGACGTGACTTCTGCCCTTGCTCTCTCTTAGATCAGTAGTTCTGAGGTCAACCAGCTGCCATGTTGGGAGGGCACTCAAGCAGCTCTACAGGGGTCCATATGGTGAGAAACTAAGGCATCCACCAACAGCCAGGCCAACTCGCCACCCATGTCAGTGAGCCATGGTGGATGTGAGTCCTCCAGCCCCAGGAGACTTTAGGTGACCGACATCCCAGCTGGAGTCCATTGAAGGACCCTGAGCCAAAAAAGCTCCCTCCACCCTGCAGCAAAGCTACTCCCAAATTCCCAACCCTCAAAGACTATGAGATGATAATTTTTTTTTTTTTTTTAGATGGAGGCTCGCTCTGTCGCCTAGGCTGGAGTGCAGTGGTTCAATTTCAGCTCACTGTAACATCCACCTCCCGGGTTCAAGTGATTCTCCTGCCTCAGCCTCCCGAGTAGCTGGGATTACAGGCACCTGCCACCACCTCCACCTAATTTTGTATTTTTAGTAGAGATGGGGTTTCGCCATGTTGGCTGAGCTGGTCTCGAACTCCTGACCTCAAGTGACCCACCCACCTCAGCCTCCCAAAGTGCTGGGATTACAGGCATGAGCCACCACATCTGGCTGATAAATGTTTATTATTGACCTCAGCTACTAAGTTTTGGCAGCAGTTTGTTATGCAGCAATGGATAACTAATACCTCTTATCCAGGAAGATCTTCCTGTCTCCTAGACCTGGTTACACGTCCTCTTGTGTGCGCCCACAGTCTTTTATTTTTGTTACCTTTTTATTAAGCAAGTCCACATCAATCACACTATGTTCCTTAAACCTAAACCAGATGTTATTACTCCTCCACCTATAACCCTCTCATAACTTTTCCTTTTGCACTTAGAATAAAGTAGGTTTGCAAAACCTGGCTCCAACTGCTCTCCTCCTTGGCCTTGGATCTCCAGCCATCAGAACTTCTTTCCTCACGCACTCTGAGGTCATCTCCCTTCTCCAAGATCTTTCCTCTTTCGGTCTCCTTGACCCCACAGCCTTCCCTCTGTGTTTTCATGCTGGGCCCCTTCCCAGAGCAGAAACTCATCTCCCTTCCTGTCTTCTGAGCACCTCTTGACCATCACCCCCGAGTCATTCTCGATTTTATTATCTATTTAATTTATACATATATATATAAACTAGAGAGATTTAATTTATATATATTTATATTTATAAATACATAATTTATATATATTCATATTTATAAATACATAATTTATATATATTCATATTTATAAATACATAATTTATATATATTCATATTTATAAATACATAATTTATATATATTCATATTTATAAATACATAATTTATATATATTCATATTTATAAATACATAATTTATATATATTCATATTTATAAATACATAATTTTTATATATTCATATTTATAAATACATAATTTTTATATATTCATATTTATAAATACATAATTTTTATATATTCATATTTATAAATACATAATTTTTATATATTCATATTTATAAATACATAATTTTTATATATTCATATTTATAAATACATAATTTTTATATATTCATATTTATAAATACATAATTTTTATATATTCATATTTATAAATACATAATTTTTATAGACATTCATATTTATAAATACATAATTTATAGACATTCATATTTATAAATACATAATTTATAGACATTTATATTTATAAATACATAATTTATAGACATTTATATTTATAAATACATAATTTATAGACATTTATATTTATAAATACATAATTTATAGACATTTATATTTATAAATACATAATTTATAGACATTTATATTTATAAATACATAATTTATAGACATTTATATTTATAAATACATAATTTATAGACATTTATATTTATAAATACATAATTTATAGACATGTATATTTATAAATACATAATTTATAGACATGTATATTTATAAATACATAATTTATAGACATGTATATTTATAAATGTATAATTTATAGACATGTATATTTATAAATGTATAATTTATAGACATGTATATATAAATGTATAATTTATAGACATGTATATATAAATGTATAATTTATAGACATGTATATATAAATGTATAATTTATAGACATGTATATTTATAAATGTATAATTTATAGACATGTATATTTATAAATGTATAATTTATAGACATGTATATTTATAAATGTATAATTTATAGATATTAAGTTTAATTTATATATATAGAGAGAGAGAGACAGAGCGAGCATGAGAGAGAGAGATAGGGTCTTGCTCTGTTGCCCAGGCTGTAGTGCAATAGTGCGATCATAGCTCACTGAAGCCTTGACTTTCCAGGCTCAAGTGATCCTCCCACCTCAGCCTCCTGAGTAGCTGGGACTACATGCCTGGCTAATTTTTTGGTTTTTATTTTTCATAGAGATGGGGTCTCCCTATGTTGCCCAGACTGGTCTCAAACTCCTGGCCTCAAGCGATCCTCCCATCTCGGCTCCTGAAGTACTGGGATTACAGGTGTGAGCCACCACACCCGACCACCTGTTTTATTTAATTCATAGACTTTATCACCATGTCAATGTATTTGCTTATGTATTTAACACACACTAGAATTTGTGTTTTTGGAAAGCAAGGGCTTCATGTGTCTTGTTTACTGTTATACTTGGCAACTAGCAGGTGCTCAATAAATACTTGTTAAATAAGTAGATGAAGGAATAGATTTCCATCCACTCTCATCCCCTCCCTCCAGGGAAAGTCCAAAGCTGTATTCATCTCCGTATCCCGGCATCTGGCTCCTGGGCAGTTTTTGAACTGTCAGGTTAAGTATCTTTGGAAATCCACTGGGCAAAAATAGAGTGTTGAGCTGTCCTGCTTGGCCACCAGAGAGTGACAGAATCCGGGAACTGACTCCAGGAAAGGACCTGAGCCCAGGGGAAAGGGATCTGGTTAAGGTCCAACGTTCCGGTGCCCAAGGGATGGCCGTCCAGGGGCAGAGACTGGGCTTTTTCGGGGCCCAGAGGAGAGAGGAGGCAGGCTTTAGGAGGTGCACGGGGAGCATTAGATCCCAACCTTTCCTTCCCAGATTGTTACATCTGGTATCCCTAGAGGGGTGTGGCAGAACAAGTGATTTAATCCTTGGATTCCATTCTTCAGGCCCTCCACACCTATAAATAGCAGTGCTTGTGGCTCATGCCTGTAATTCCAGCACTTTGGGAGGCCAAGGCAGGAGGACCACTTGAGATCAGGAGTTCGAGACCAGCCTGGCTAACACAGTGAAACCCCGTCTCTACTAAAAATTTTAAAATTAGCCAGATGTGATGGCACGCACCTGTAGTCCCAGCTACTCGGGAGGCTGAGGCATGAGAATCGCTTGAACCCAGATGGCAGAGGTTGCAGTGAGCCAAGATCATGCCACTGCACCCCAGCCTGGGTAACAGAGCAAGACTCAGTCTCAAAAAAAAAAAAAAATTGTTATCACCTTCAAAGGAGAGACCACACCAGCTAGGCAGGCACGCCCCATTCTCTCCTGCCCCTGGGTCTCAGCAACCACCAATCCACTTTCTGCCTCTGAGGCCACACCTCTTGTGGATATTTCATATAAGTGGAGTCATACAATATTTGACCTTTTGTGTCTGGATTCTTTCCCTTGGCATAGTTTTTGAGGTTCATCTTCTTTGGTCTAAATCTGAAACTATTCTAAAATTTCAAAGTTTATTTCAAAACATTGAGAGCAGGTAAGCCCTGCAGGTTGCCTGTGGCTCTAGAAAGCTGGGTTTGAATTAGCAAAGTTTGGGCTCAGATCTGCTCCACGTGCTTCCATATTCTGGGAGCAGCACTTACCAGGGGCATGGTCTTCTCATGATAGATGGCAGAGATGCAAGAGGCCAAGCCAAACCACATGAGTTTATCTAAAGCATCTGCTAATGTTAGATCCACCGACATTTCATCAACCAAAACAAATCACATGGCCGGGTGCAGTGGTTCATGCCTGTAATCCCAGCAATTTGGGAGGCCAAGGAAGATGGATTACTTGAGTTCAGGAGTTCAAGACCAACCTAGGCCACATGGTGAAACCCCGTCTCTACAAAAAATACAAAAATTAGCCGGATGTAGTGGTGCATACCTGTAGTCCCAGCTACTCAGGATGCTGAGGTAGGAGGATCAGTTGAGCCTGGGAGGTGGAGGCTGCAGTGAGCTGTGATTGCATCACTCTACTCCAGCCCAGGCGACAGAGCAAGACCTTGTCTCAAAAAACAAAACAAAACAAAAAAGCAACAAATCACATGGCTACTCAACGTCCAGGGGTCAGGATAGCATGCTCTTCCCAAGCTGGTAAGTGGCCATGTCTGGGATGAGGAGGAAGAAAGATGTGTGAACAAATCATCGAATCTGCCAGAGAGAACTAAACACTCCACCTCCACTCTGTATGGTGGACATCATTATGTCTGCCCACTCTGTTTTTTCAGAGTTAGGATCTCACTCTGTCACCCAGGCTGGAGTGCAATGGTGCAATCGTAGCTCACCAGGCTCAAGCAATCCTCCTGCCTCAGCTCCTGAGTAGCTGGGACCACAGACATGCACCACCACACCCAGCTAACATTTTTTGTTGTTTGTAGGGATGGGGTCTAGCTATGTTGCCCAGACTGGACTCGAACTGCTGGGTTCAGATGAACCTCCTGCCTCGGCCTCTCAAAGTGCTGGAATGACAGGTGTAAGCCACTGCACCTGGCCAAGATGTTTTTTAAAAGATGTGCAATCTCACCACTGTGAAAGGGAAATAAATCTTGGACCCCAAAATCACTAAACCAAAGGGAAAAGTCATGCTGGGAACTGTTTCAGGTAAACCTGCTTCCCATTTTATTCCTAAATGATAGCTACAAAGATTTAAAAAAAAAAAAAAAAAAGCTACATACCTCCCTCACAATTTATCCACAAGGAAATTCCTTGTGGGCCTCAAGATCTTTATCCTAAAACAATTCTGTTGAATTTCCCCCGGCAACATACATTGACAGCTGGTCTTCACAGGTGTGGGACAAAGGACAGAACTCGAAGTCATCTCTCTGCCCACTGAAGACAAATGCATATCTGATTGCTTCCTCTACCCTAGTGTGTATTAATAAAAATGCAGATTCTTGCCGTGCGCGGTGACTCACTCCTGTAATCCCAGCACTTTGGGAGGCCAAGGCAGGCGGATCACGAGGTCAGGAGATCGAGACCAACCTGGCTAACACGGTAAAATCCCATCTCTACTAAAAAGACAAAAAATTAGCTGGGCGTGGCAGCGGGTACCTGTAGTCCCAGGTACTTTAGAGGCTGAGGCAGGAGAATGGTGTGAACCCGGGAGGTGGAGCCTGCAGTGAGCCAAGATCGCGCCACTGCACTCCAGCCTGGGTGACAGAGCGAGACTCTGTCTCGAAAAAAAAAAAAAAAAAAAAGCAGATTCACTAAGCCCATCGAAGGCATAAATGACTATTCCTCTACCCAACTCTCACATGTAAATTGCGTATTCAGTGAAAAACTGATCAAAGACTCAAAAGAATATAACTGTTTGAGGCTGGGCGCGGTGGCTCGTGCCTGTAATCCCAGCACTTTGGGAGGCCAAGGCGGGTGGATCGCTTGAGGACTGGAGTTCGAGACCAGCCTGGCCAATATGGTGAAACCCCATCTCTACTAAAAATAGAAAAAATTAGCTGGGTGTGGTGGCGCATGCCTGAAATCCCAGCTACTCGAGAGGCTGAGGCAGGAGAATCTCTTGAACCGGGAGGCGGAGGTTGCAATGAGTGAAGATTGCTCCACTGCACTCCAGCCTGGGCAACAAGAGCGAAACTCCATCTCAAAAAAAAAAAAAAAGAATGCAACTGTTTGTCTCCAATCTATCTATCTATCTATCTATCTATCTATCTATCTATCTATCTACCTACCTACCTACCTATCATCTATCTATCTATCTACCTATCTACCTACCTATTTATCTATCTATCTATCTATCATCTATCTATCTATCTATCTACCTACCTATCTATCTATCTATCTATCTATCTCTATCTAGCTATGTTCTGGAAGCGCCCCCTGCTTCAAGTTGTCCCACCTTTCTTGATTGAACCCCTGTCCATCTTACACATACTGATTGATATCTCATGTCTCCCTAAAACATATAAATCCAAGCTGTACCCCAACCACCTTGGGCGCATGTCGTCAGGACCTCCTGAGGCTGTGTCACAGGCACATCCTTAACCTTGGCAAAATAAGCTTTCTAAATTTATTGAGACCTGTCTCAGACACTTTTGGTTCACACCATGAAAAATGATAATTAAGTGAGATAATGCAAATGTTCATTAGCTCTATTGGACCATTCAACCATGTGTATATACATTTCAAAACATCATGCTG
This sequence comes from Pongo pygmaeus, assembly GCF_028885625.2. Classification (NCBI taxonomy): domain Eukaryota; kingdom Metazoa; phylum Chordata; class Mammalia; order Primates; family Hominidae; genus Pongo; species Pongo pygmaeus. The sequence goes on from NC_072379.2 coordinate 4,965,922, forward strand.
TACGCAATAAATACAAACAATTTTTATTTGTGAACTAAAAGAACAAAATAAAAAATAAATCAAGACCGGGTGCAGTGGCTCACGCCTGTGATCCCAGCACTTTGGGAGGCTAAGGTGGGCAGATCACCTGAGGTCAGGAGTACAAGACCAGCCTCGCCTACATGGTGGAACCCCGTCTCTACTAAAAATACAAAAATTAGCTGGGCATGGTGGTGGGTGCCTGTAGTCCCAGCTACTCGGGAGGCTGAGGCAGGAGAATCTCTTGAACCTGGGAGACAGAGGTTGCAGTGAGCCGAGATCGCATCGCTGTACTCCAGCCTGGGTGATAAAGCAAGACTCTGCTCTAAATAAATAAATAAATAAATCTGAAAAAATTAATTAATTAAAAGTTGTGCAAGCAGGACAGGTAGAACATACTAACAGTGTTGATTTCTAGGTGATAGAGTTTATGACTAATTGCAATTTCTCTTTTTTTTTTTTTGAGACGAAGTCTAGCTCTGTTGTCCAGGCTGGAGTGCAGTGGTGTGATCTTGGCTCACTACAACCTCTGCCTCCTGGGTTCAAGCGATTCTTCTGCCTCAGCCTCCTGAGTAGCTGAAACTACAGGGGCGTGCCACCATATCCAGCTAATTTTTTGTTTTTTTTGTTTTTTTTGTTTTTTTTGAGACGGAGTCTCGCTCTGCTGCCCAGGCTGGAGTGCAGTGGCATGATCTCGGCTCACTGAAAGCTCCGCCTTCTGGGTTCATGCCATTCTCCTGCCTCAGCCTCCCGAGTAGCTGGGACTACAGGTGCCTGCCACCACTCCCGGCTTATTTTCTGTATTTTTAGTAGAGACGGGGTTTCATCATGTTAGCCAAGATGGTCTCGATCTCCTGACCTCGTGATCCACCCGCCTCGGCCTCCCAAAGTGCTGGGATTACAGGCGTGAGCCACTGTGCCTGGCCAATTTTTTGTATTTTTAGTAGAGATGAGGTTTCACCATGTTGACCAGGCTGGTCTCGAACTCCTGACATCATGATCCTCACGCCTCTGCCTCCCAAAGTGCTGGGATTACAGGCGTGAGCCACCGCACCCGGCTGACTAATTGCGGTTTCTAAGATAGCCACCTCAATACATAGATCCCTTCCTATGCACTCGTCTTGCTGTAAGAGGAGTGGATGTACCTCTATCAAGTGTGGGGGAATGGAGTCTACGTGCCCTCCCCTTGAACCTGGGAGGACATTTTTAGCTGCCTTGAGCAAAAGTGTTACTGGAAAGGCCCAATCCAGACACCAGAGAAGGTTCTTGGACCCCGTGCAAGAAAGAATTCAGGGAGAGCCCAAAGAGTAAAGTGAAAGTTTATTAAGAAACTCAAGAAATAAAAGAATGGCTACTCCATAGGCAGAGCATCACCAAGGGCTGCTGGTTGGCTATTTTTATGGTTATTTCTTTTATTTATTTATTTATTTATTTTTGAGACAGAGTGTAGCACTGTCACTCAGGCTGGAGTGCAGTGGCGCAATCTCAGCTCACTGCAACCTCCACCTCTCAGGTTCAAGCAATTTTCATGCCTCAGCATCCCAAGTAGCTGGGATTACAGACATGCACCACCACACCCGGCCAATTTTTGCATTTTTAGTACAGACATGGTTTCGCCACGTTGGTCAGGCTGCTCTTGAACTCCTGACCTCAGGTGATGCACCCGCCTCGAACTCCTGACCTCAGGTGACGTGCCTGCCTCGGCCTCCCAAAGCACTGGGATTACCCGTGAGCCACCGCACCCGGCCCAGTTATTTCTTGATTATATACTGAACAAGGGGTGGATTATTCATGAGTTTTCCAGGAAAGGGATGGGCAATTCCCAGAACTAAGGGCTCCTCCCCTTTATAGACTATATACGGTCTTGACATTGCCATGACATTTGTAAACTGTCATGATGCCAGTGGGAGTGTCTTTTAGCATGCTAATATATTATAATTAGTGTAAGCAGTGAGGACAACCAGAGGTCACTTTCCTCGCCATCTTGGTTTTGGTAGGTTTTGGTCGGCTTCTTTACCACATGCTGTTTTATCAGCAAGGTCTTTGCGACCCGTATCTTGTGCTGACCTCCTATCTCATCCTGGGACTTAGAATGCCTGAACCTCCTAGGAATGCAGCCCAGTAGATCTCAGCCTTATTTACTCAGCCCGTATTCAAGATGGAGTCACTCTGGTTCAAACACCTCTGACCAAAGAATATGGCAGGAATGATGATGCATGACCTCCAAGGCCAGATCATAAAAGGCAAGGGTCTCCCAGCTGGCTCTTTCTTTCTCTTGAGACACTTGCCTTAGGACCTAGCCGCCATGTTGTAAGGAAGTCCAGGCCACATGGGGAAGTCCAGGCCACAAGCAGAAGTCACATGTGAAAGCATATTAAGCATGCCTTTTTAATTATTTCTGATAGAATAAAAAGTCTGTTTGGACACCTGGGGCCTTTCTGATCCTGGAGGGACTATCCCTCCCAGGAGTAGCCAATTCCTAGAGATAGTAACAGAGTGGCTTTTTAAGCATGCTTTTCATATGCAAACAAAGCAATCACAGCTCACCCCCTCCACCTCCTCTATTGGGCTATCAGATTCCAGGCCAATATTCCCCCATCCTAATCACCCCAGGGCCAGGTACCGGACATCTCAGTGAGATGGGATAGTTCCCCTGACCTTGACTCCCTTCGTGGGCGGGAACTGGAACAGATTGTTTCACTCAGCCCGCCCCTGGCCACTCCTCTCGAGAGGCAGCGTGCAAGCTAGCAAGTGCAGGAACCAGAGGGAACGCACACTGGAACCGGCCAGTCATTTGTCTCTGGTGGGAGCAGGCTCTGTGCGGACCCTGCAGCAGCGTCTACGCCCCTGCCCTCTCGGCACCCAGGTTCTTGTTCCGCGTCCAGGAAGAATCAGGTCACCTAAACGAGTTGAAGGGTAGGTAGTGTATGCGGAGGATTTTATTGGGTGATGGTTGTGGCTCGCAGCGGAATGGGGAATTGGAAAGGGGATCGTGTGGGAAGAAAATGATCTTTCCCAGAAGCTGCACTGTCTGAAGTTAGCCTCATTTAAACGTACTCTCTGACTGTCTGCCACTTGTATCCCCAACGCTCAACCGCTTGCATCAGCCAGCTGAAGCCTTTTTTTTTTTTTTTTTTTTTTTTTTTTTTTGAGACAGAGTCTCACTCTGTCACCAGGCTGGAGTGCAGTGGCCCAATCTTGGCTCACTGCAACCTCTGCTCCTGGGTTCAAGCGATTCTCCTGCCTCAGCCTCTGGAGTAGCTGGGATTACAGGCTCCTGCCACCATGCCTGGCTAATTTTTGTATTTTTAGTAAAGATAGGTCTCGCCATGTTGGAGATGCTAGTCTCGAACTCCTGACCTCAGGTGATCTGCCCACCTCAGCCTCCCAAAGTACTGGGATTACAGGCGTGAGCCACTGAGCCCAGCCAGCTGAAGTCTTTTTATGGACACAGGATAGGGGTGGGACGGGCCAAAATGGCAATTATTTGGTGGGGGGTTGGGGGGTATGGAGAAACGGGGTCAGCTGTTTTGACTTAGGGCTGAGGTTCCAGGCTTGAGGGTGGAGTTTAGCCAGGAGCCCAGCCATTCTTTTTTTTTTTTTTTTTTCTTTTTGAGACAGTCTTGCTCTGTCGACCGGGCTGGAGTGCAGTGGCAAGATCTCAGCTCACTGCAACCTCTGTCTCCCGGGTTCAAACAATTCTCCTGACTCAGCCTCCAGAGTAGCTGGGATAATAGGTGCGCACCACCATGTCCGGATAATGTTTGTATTTTTAGTAGAGACAGGGTTCATCATGTTGGTCAGGATGGTCTCAAACTCCTGACCTCGTGATCTGCCCATCTTGGTCTCCTAAAGTGCTGGGATTACAGGCGTGAACCACCGCACTCCACTGAGCCCAGGCATTCTGTAGCATCAGGACAACCTCTGCACCCCAGAAGCTGCTTCAATTACTCAACTATCAAATCCTAAGCCTGTTTAGCATGCCCTGCCCACTCTGTCCTGGGAAATCATGACAAAGACTCCTGCCCACGTTTTCCCATCACTCCTCCCTGACCAAGCCTTGTGCTTCCCCACATGGCCCTGCATGGTGTGATGTGCCCCCTCCTTTTGGGATCTGTGAGTAACAAACGATGTTTTTGGCGGCAATTGTCACCTGTGATCTGTTGGTCTCACCATACCTGAATAATGGTAAAACCTACATTTTTATTATTGATTTTTGAGACAGGGTCTTGCTCTCCTGTCTCAAAAATAAATAATAGGCCAAGTGGTGGCTCACACCTATAATCCTAGCATTTTGGGAGGCCGAGGCGGGTGGACTGCCTGAGCTCAGGCGTTCGAGACCAGCCTGGGCAACACGGTGAAACTCCATCTCTACTAAAATACAAAAAATTAGCTGGGTATGGCAGTGTATGCCTGTAGTCCCAGTTACTTGGGAGGCTGAGACAGGAGAATTGCTTGAACCCAGGAGGCAGAAGTTGCAGTGAGCCCAGATTGGGCCACTGCACTCCAGCTTGGGTGACAGAGCGAGACTCTGTCTCAAAAAAAATAAATAAAATAAAACAGGTGTTTGGCCAACTTTCCCAGCTGGGTCCCTAGCAAGCCACCAGCATCAACCAACAGATGTGTGCATGAACACGCCTTCAACTCATTCCAGCCTCCACTTCCACCTCCTCTAGCTGAGCCCCAGACTCTAATTCCTGGCCTGTGAAAACCACAAAAGACATAGATGACTACTGTTTGAAGCCATTATTTTAGGATAATTTGTGATATGCAGTAATAGAGAGCTAATACAGGAGTTTTCATTTTCTTTGTCTTTTCTAAATACCCCATTTTGTTTTTTTCTTTAGTGTTACTCCACCCCCATTTATATCAGCAATAATTATCCCATTTTCTTTCCTTCTTTTTATTTTTTCTTTTCTTTTTTTGTTTTTTTTTGAGACAGAGTCTCGCTCTGTCGCCCAGGCTGGAGTGTAGTGGCCCAATCTCAGCTAACAGCAACCTCCGCCTCCCGGGTTCAGCCTCTGCTTCAGCCTCTGGAATAGCTGGGATTACAGGCACCCACCACCACAGCCGGCTAATTTTTGTATTTTTAGTAGAGACGGGGTTTCGCCATGTTGACCGGGCTGGTTTGGAACTCCATACCTCAAGTGATCCCCCTCCTCAGCACCCCCAAACTGCTGGGATTACAGGCATGAGCCACCACACCTGGCCTTAATTATCCCATATTCTACAGTGAACAGAGATCACTTTTATAAAAATAATTGGCAAGTGTTACATTAAAAAAAAAAAAAAGACAATTAGGCCAGAGTGAGACATCTTGATTTTTTTTTTTTTAATTTAAGTTCTTTCTACTCCATTGGAAACAATAATATTCAGCAGAGGGATTATTCTTCTTAATATAAATGTTTATCAAATACTGTGTTAATACAAAATAGCAATTTCACAAACACAGAAAGGGTCCAATACCAGCAGGACATTTTTTTTAAAAGTCATGCCGCAGACACCACTCTCAGACACTGTAGACGTTATAGGTCTATAAAAGTGAATATGAAAGAATCACACAGTTTCTGTTTCCCCCCACCCCAGAGAAAGGCCTTAAGAAGCAGCAAGGCCTGCACCTGCAGAGGTGGGAAAGCTCCTAGCGGAACCTGGCAGTGTAAACAGGACTGGTGGGCAGTGCATTCGGTGAAAGTCCAGAGCCTGAAATTTGAAAATGCTGATGGAGGCAGAGTAGCCCTTCCAACATTGGGTGCCCTCCTTCCTTTCTCCAGTGTATTTAATCCCTTTCTTTCTTTCCTTTTTTTTGAGACAGAGTCTCACTCTATCACCCAGGCTGGAGTACAGTGGTGTGATCTCGGCTCACTGAAACCTCTGCCTCCCGGGTTCAAGTGATTCTCCTGCCTCAGCCTCCTGAGTAGCTGGGATTACAGGTGCCCACCACCACACCCAGCTAATTTTTGTATTTTTAGTAGAGACGGGGTTTCACCATGTTGGCCAAGGCTGGTCTCAAACTCCTGGCCTCAAGTGATCCACCCGCCTTGGTCTCCCAAAGTGCTGGGATTACAGGCGTGAGCCACCACACCCGGCCTATTTAATCTCTTTCCCTTGCCTTCTAAACCCTCCTGACATAATGCTGGCTTAAGTTCAGGGCCACGCTGCCCACTGGGTCTCTAGGACCACGTAGCCTCAAGGTCCCCCACGAACATGGGCCAACACGAAGACAAGAGGCCATAAAATGTGATCCTGTATTCCTCCCAGTGGGGTCAGGGTTCTGGGTAACCAGATTCTTGGAAGCTCCTAATTTCTTTCTCCTTACCTGTCCCCACATGGCCTGGGGGCACTCTGGCTCCCAAGGTATGACACCATGCTGAGCCCTGCCAATTGCAGCAAATAGACACTAAGCACCGATTACCAACAACTATGGCTTTCTGGGAATGTACCACTAAGAACAGCTTTCAGAACTTAGGATTTAGACCCACTCATGGGTCATAACATCAATTTGGTGGGTTGCGACCAGCAATTTGAAAAAATGACATAAGATGGGATGGGATAGGATAGGATAGGGAAGGATAGAATAGGATAAGATTGGATGGTGCTGGGATTTGTGTCCCTCCAAATTCTACGTTGAAAACCTAACTCCAAGGTGATGGTATTAAGAAATGAGGCATTTGGGCAGGGCGCAGTGGCTCCCGCCTGTAATTGCAGCACTTCAGGAGGTGGCCAAGGTGGGCAGATCACTTGAGGTCAGGAGTTCAAGACCAGCTGGCCAACATGGCGAAACCCCGTCTCTATTAAAAATACAAAAATTAGCTGGGCGCCATGGTACACATCTGTAATCCCAGCTACTTGGGAGGCTGAGACAGGAGACTCACTTGAACCTAGGAGGCAGAGGTTGCAGAGCCAAGATCACACCATCGCACTCCAGCCTGGGCAACAGAGTGAGACTCTGTCTCAGAAAAAAGAAAGAAAGAAAGAGAGACAGAGGAAGGAAGGAAGGCAGGAAGGAAGGAAGGAAGGAAGCAAGCAAGCAAGCTAGGAAGGAAGGAAGCTAGGAAGGAAGGAAGCAAGCTAGGAAGGAAGCTGGGAAAGAAGGAAGCTAGGAAGGAAGGAAGGAAGGGAGGGTTTGGAAGGTGATTAGGTCAGGGAGGCTGTACCTTCATGAATGGGATTAGTACCCTTACACAGGAGGCCTGAGAGAGCTGCTTTGCCCATGTATCAGTCATGGGAGGACACAATGAGAAAACACCACCTACCAACCAGGAAACAGCCCTCACCAGACGCTGAACTTGCCAGTTCCTTGTTCTTGGACTTCTCAGCCTCCAGAACCATGAGAAATAAATTCCTGTTGTTTATAATCCACCCAGTCTATGGTATTTTGTTATAGCAGCCAAAATAGACAAAGGCTAGGACAGGATACAATAGGATAGCAAATATCAGAGCATATCACCAAAGTCAGTCCCATTTCAGTAAACTGGAATCACTGTGGAAAATGTATTTTTCTTTTTTTTTTTTTTGAAACGAAGTCTTGCTTTGTCGCCCAGGCTGGAGTGCAGTAGCATGATCTCAGCTCACTGCAGCCTCCGCTTCCTGGGTTAAGCAATTCTCCTGCCTCAGCCTCCCGAGTAGCTGGGATTACAGGCATAAGCCGCTGTGCCCAGCTAATTTTTGTATTTTTAGTAGAGATGGTGGGAGGGAGTTTCACTCTGTTGGCCAGGCTGGTCTCGAACGCCTGACCTCAGATGATCCACCCACCTCTGTCTCCCAAAGTGCTGGGATTACAGGCATGAGCCACCTCGCCCAGCCTGGAAAATGTATTTTTTTAGTATGGGTCTTCAACAAAAAGGCTTGAAAACACTGCCCTACAGGAGTAAACAGAAGACGGCTGACCTCTGCCACCTGGACCCCAGGTGATGAAATGGGCGGGTCACATGATACACAGGTAAACCCAACACCTAACGCGTAAGGGCTGCCGGCCCCAGCCAGGATGTAGCACCCTCCCCTTTTAACAGTGCAACAGGGGCAAAAATCCTTTTGAAAGTCCATCAGGAAGCCAGATGTGCAAAGAGAAAGTTGTCAGGACAAACTGAAGGTATGTGAGCAGACATATCTCTGCTCAGACCTGTGATAACCAGTCATGGCTGCGCCGAGTCCAGTAGATCCCAAATCCTCATCCCAAAATGCCAGATGGATAAAAACAGTCACCTATGTACACACTCATAATGCTTTAAACAAAATATTGCCTAGTTAAGGTATCTAAATGCCTGTTTATCATGTGGGTGCTGGTGGAGAAAGCTCTGCACAGAGATGGACGCTATAGGAGATAGGCCCACAGCTCGCAGCTCCTTTCTGCCCAATCAAGCCCCCAAAACAAAGGGTTTGCCCAGAGCTGAGGTTGCAAAGGCTGCCAGGCCACACAGGAGGCTTTGACCACAAAGTGTCCTTGCCCACCAGAGAGACTTCCAGCCTTTGCCAGTTCCCTGCGGTGGCCTGATGGGAGGCAGAGGCAGAGAACATCAGTGTTTGTATCTTCAGACCTCTCAAAGCTCAGGAAGAACTGACAAAATCAGGGATCCAGCAGCTAGGACACGGGGTCACTAGGAGGACTTAGGGAAATGGCCTTTACCTGCCTGGACTCTCAGGGAGCAAAACAGCCAGGTGTTGTGGAAAGAAGCATGTGACCTCCAAGGACCTTGAGCTGAATTCCAGGCCCTGCCTGCACCAGCTAGATGACCCTGGACACGTCACTTAAACTGTCTGAGCAACCTCAGTGTCCTCATGTGGCTCACGCCTGTAATCTTCGCACTTTGGGAGGCCGAGGTGGGCGGATCACTTGAGGTCAGGAGTTCGAGACCAGCCTGGCCAACGTGGTGAAACCCTGTCTCTACTAAAAATACAAAAATTAGCCAGGCATGGTGGCAGGCACCTGTAATCCCAGCTACTCAGGAGGCTGAGGCAGGAGAATCGCTTGACCCTGGGAGGCAGACGTTGCAGTGAGCCGAGATTGCACCACCACACTCCAGCCTGGGTGACAGAGCGAGACCATGTCTCAAAAAAAAAAAAAAAAAGAAAAGAAAAAGAAAACAGTAATTTCATCTTGCGAGGTTTTGGAAGAGCAAAATACAAAAAGAGGGATGTGAATGTGCGCATGTTCATAAGTGCGCATATTATCTGTTATACTGGTAAGAAGGGGGATGGTGTGCAGAGATGTGTACATGGGGTGCAGGTCGTGGTGTGCCTGTAAATTAGCTCTCCAAAAACAGGAAGCTCTGATCTGTAGCATTCGCCCGTCACCATGGTGTAAACACTCACACCTTGGTTAATTTCACCCTACCAGTCTTCTAATAACTTGCAAAAGCCTGAATATGTAACAGTCGGTCTCCAGGGTGCCCTAAGGATGTAAGAACACTGATACCTTCAATGACTCCTCACCTCCCGCCCCAGCAGTGGAGCAACATGAGACGGGATGGTATACCCTCCTAATGTAAAATGCTCATGGCTCTCCCTCCAGCAGCTTCCCCCCCACAATCCTTATCCCCTCTTCTGCCACCCACCAGATCAGCAGCAGAACAAGTGTGAGACTCCTCCTGCTTCCTCCTCTCCACACCTTGCTCTTCCTGCTAGGGTTGACTGTTCTATATCTTCCATATAAACCAGCTCTCCGGGCCGGGCACAGTGGCTCACACCTGTAATCCCAGCACTTTGGGAGGCCGAGGTGGGTGGATCACCTGAGGTCAGGAGTTCGAGACCAGCCTGGCCAACATGGTGAAACCTCATCTCTACTAAAAATACAAAAATTAGCCTGGTGTGGTGGCGGGCGCCTGTAATCCCAGCTACTTGGGAGGCTGAGGCACGAGAATCGCTTGAAACCAAAAGGCAGAGGTTGCAGTGAGCCAAGATTGCACCACTGCACTCCAGCCTGGGCAACAAGAGTAAAACACCATCTAAAAAAAAAAAAAAAAGAAGTGGGATATAGGCCGGGTGTGGTGGCTCACACCTGTAATCCCAGCACCTTGGGAGGCCAAGGTGGGCAGATCACTTGAGGTCAGGAGTTTGAGACCAGCCTGACCAACTCGATGAAATCATGTCTCTACTAAAAACACAAAAATTAACCAAGTGTAGTGGTATGCGCCTGTAATCCCAGCTACTTGGGAGGCTGAGGTAAGAGAATCTCTTGAACCCAGGAGGCAGAGTTTCCAGTGAGCCGAGATCATGCCACTGTACTCCAGCCTGGGTGACAGAGAACTGATCTCAAAAAATACATAAATAAATAAAATTTAAAAACCAAACAGAAAAAACTCAAACCCTGATGTGTGTATAGCACTTGTGGATCATAATCTCCATTTGATAAATCAGGAAACTGAGGCACAGAGAGGATAAGGGACAGGCCCAAGGGTCTTGCACACTGGTTTGTGGAGAGCTGGATTTGGGTCAGGTCTGACTGGCACCAGATTCTGGACTCCTACAATACCGTTTCTGAGCGTCTCCATGACACAACTGGCCCTGCACAGGGACCCTTTGGGGCTGGGTTTGTTGTCACCAACTTCACATCCCTAGCTTCCCTGGCCAGGCTTCACGAGAGTTACAGCTGGGAAGTGGCGGAGCGGGAGGAGCCTGCACCTGGCTTGTAGCATTTGCGACGACCAATTACATATATTGTTTTTCATCCTTGGCAATGCCACTTTGGCAGCACAAAATTGGCCCTGGCATGAGTATTTACACTATGGAAATTGACAATGCTACACATCAGAGGTTTTAAAACAATTATTCTTTTTTTTCTTTTTTTGACATGGAGTCTCGCTCTGCCACCCAGGCTGGAGTGCAGTGGTGCAATCTCGGCTCATTGCAACCTCTGCCTCCCAGGTTCAAGCATTCTCCTGCCTCAGCCTCTCGAGTAGCTGGGATTACAGGCGTGTGCCACCACACCGGGCTAATTTTTTATATTTTTGGTAGAGACGGGGTTTCACCATGTTGGCCAGTCTGGTCTCGAACTCCTGGCCTCAAGTGATCCGCCCGCCTTGGCCTCCCAAAGTGCTGGGATTACAGGCGAGAGCCACCGCACCCCACCAAAAAAAATATTCTTTAATTTTTTTTAAGGTCAGCTTTCCTCCCTGGGCAAAAGATTTGGAGGCAGTGCATTTCCTTGCAAGCAGCCAGGTCTGGCCAAGGGCAGGAGGCTTGGGTGTTAGATAGTCCTGGCTTCAACGCTTTGCTCTGCTGGTTAGAAGCTGGGTGCCCTCGGGAAAATCACCAAACCTGTCTGGGCTTTGGCTTCCTGCTTTGTAATATCAGCAAATTATCCTTACCCCACGGCGGGAGTCTGTGTGAATCGGTGAAGAGAGCATCTATAAAACCACCAAGGGAGACTGGCACCCCGGAGGAGACCCAGACAGGTGAGACTCTGCCTGCCCCAGCTTCCAGCTCTTTCTCATCACACCTGCCGAATCCCACGCCTGTGACATCAGCATGCTCATTGGAAGTGGGTGCCGGAACTGTCACTGGCTCTTTCTGAATCCCACAGATGCTGTCCCCAGAGGCTGCATTTCGGCATCTGGTTACACTGTACCTGGTGGCAGATTTGACAGGTGCCCATCTCGCAACCCTTTGACCTCTACCTGCCCCTCTCAGCACCCGTGGTGCATGAAGCCAGCATGGGCACCCTTAGTACCCCAAGCTGCTCCCACCTCCCACTTCCTGAGCCCGGTAACAGGGGCTCAGGCATCGGTGGAGAGAAATGCTCTGTAGCTTTTGCAAACTGATATGGAAAAGAGAGTTTGGGATATGGTGGCTCACGCCTGTAATCCCAGCACTTTGTGTGGCCGAGGCGAGCAGATCACTTGAGGTCGGGAGTTCGAGACCAGCCTGGCCAACATGGTGAAACCCCGTCTCTACTAAAAATACACAAATTAGCTGGGCGTCGTGACAGGCACCTGTAGTCCCAGCTACTCGAGAGGCTGAGGCAGGAGAATCGCTTGAACCCGGGAGGCTGAGGTTGCAGTGAGTCGACATTGCGCCACTGAGCTCCAGCCTGGGCGACAGAGCGAGATTCCATGTCAAAACAAAACCAAAAACAAACGAGAGTTTGGGAAGCTGAAAATTGGGGACTGTAAAAGTGTTCTGTAAGCCTTCAGTGCTGTCATCCCCCTGTGCAAGCCCCCCACCCACAACCAAGGTGGCGTTAGATCTCCAGTTCTGGGCCCATCTGCACCCCCCTGCTCACCCTCAAGCGCTATCCTAGGATTCTCCCTCGCGGAGCCTGAAGCTGATGGAAAGGAGAAGGCTCAACACCGCTCACACCACACCTTCAGCTTCCAATCCAGTGGGAAAGGCAGCTCTGCTCTGTGACGCTGACTCAAATCCTTCCCTGGCCGAGAGGCTGTCGACCCTGGGGACAGCCTTAGCCAAGCTCTGTCTGGGCCTTACAGGGAAGTCCTCCCAGCTGGGCACGCAGCCGGGGTGTGGGAGGTGTGTTGCTGGGGCCACTGATTCAGCTGCCCTCCCAAATGTGAGTCTGCTGAGCAGGACACTGCCTCACTCCCACCTGCCTTCACTCATCCTGCCCTGGCAGTGCCTACTGAGCGCAGGTGCAGATGCCAGCGAGTCCAGAATGTCACACAGGCCAGCCTGCTGCCAACTGCTCTCCTGACTCCCTGAGGCATGACGACAGCTCTGCTGGGTCACCAGGAACATCACGGCCCCAGGGATGGAAAGGAAGAGAGTGTTGCTGTCTGAATTTCCGGTGCATGCCCTCCCCACCCTTTTTTTTTTTGAGACGGAGTTTCGCTCTTGTTGCCCAATCTGGAGTGCAGTGGTGCAATCTTGGCTCACTACAACCTCTGCCTCCCGGGTTCAAGCAATTCTCCTGCCTCAGCCTCCCAAGTAGCTGAGATTACAAGCATGCGCCACCATGTCTGGCTACTTTTTGTATTTTTAGTAGAGACGGGGTTTCACCATGTTGGCCAGGCTGGTCTCGAACTCCTGACCTCAGGTGATCCACCCACCTCGGCCTCCCAAAGTGCTGGAATTACAGGCGTGAGCCACTGCGCGTGGCGCCCCTCTCCACACCACACACCCAGTGCGCAGCCTAGAATGCTCCCAGGACAGGGCCTTGCCCACCGGAGAGAATGGCCTAGGAAAATTCATTTCCTTTCCTGCACTACTTAGGATACATTCGGAGGACATCCAGGGTCTGGGCTTGGGTGAAATGGAATCCTGGGAAAATCACTTCCAGAATGATGCTGGGGAAGAGAAAGGGTTTATGTGAAGCATGTCCTGAATTGGAGTGAGGGGAGGAAATGTGGCCAAAGCCCTTCAGAATGCCCTCCAGGTTCTCACCAGACTATCTACAGTTGGAAATTCCACCATTAGTGATTCATTCCTTTGGCTGACACCCCTGAAATCGTGTGATCTTCAGGATCAGGGGTTGCTTTCCATTGGAAGGCCAACAGAACTAATGAGGAGAGCAGGTGGTGTTGTGCATTTGTTATCCTGCTGCATCTTCAAGCAGCCCATAAAGTGCTGCCTTCCCCATTTAGCAACTGAGAACACTGAGGCTCAGAAAGGATAGGAAATTGACCAAAGCCCCCACAATGCCGGGGTTATGCTGAATTTGATCCCAAGTTCAGCAAGACACAGTCCCTCCCTCCAGGAGCTCCCAGGTCTGGGACCGGTGCAAGTAGCTGCATGAGGAAGGATGGGGCTCCAAGCCGTGATGCCGGAGAGCAGGGGGCATGACAGGGAGCAGAGGGGAAGCCCCTAAGTCAGAGGAAGGCCAGAAGTTCCCCAACGCTGATGCCTGAGCTGGACTTTGAAGGATGAGTAGGAGTAAGTCGCGTGGACAAGGGGATCAACAGTTCCCACCAGCAGGACCAGCACCTCCAAAAATCCAGGGGCATGAAGGAGCAGGCTGTCCTGGGGAAATGCAAGCCCAGATGCCCAGGAGGAGGGGGCACAGGAGGTGCAGGTGTCAGACTGAGGAGTCAGCAGCTGCTATGGGGCCACTAAAGAAGTCCCAAGCCATCCAAATAGGAAAAGAGGTCAAAGTATCTTAGAAGAAAAGAAGAAGAAGAAGAAGGAGGAGGAGAAGGAGGAGAAGAGGAGGAGGAGGAGGAAGAGAGGAGGAGGAGGAGGAGGAGGAGGAGGAGGAAGAAGAAGAAGAAGAAGAAGAAGGAGAAGAAGGAGAAGAAGGAGAAGAAGGAGAAGAAGAAGAAGAAGGAGAAGAAGAAGAAGGGGCAGCAATGAGAAGAAGAGGAGGAGGAGAAGGAGGAAGATGAAGGGGAAGAGGAGGAAGGGGAAGAGGAAGAAGGGGAAAAGGAGGAGGAAGCGGAGGAGGAAGAGGGGAGGAAGGGGAAGAAAGGGAAGAAGGAGAGGAATGGGAGGAAGGGGAGGAAAGGAGGGAGGGAAGGAGGAAGAGGAGGAGGAAAGAAGGAAGCAAGGAAGAAGGAGTAGTTCCAAGTCACTGGTCCCAGGAAGGTGCTTTGGTGTCCATCAGCGTCTTGATCACAGGATTTTATCTTGGCCTGGCATGGTGCCATGCCTTGGGAGGTCTCCTAAACAATACCCCAGAACCCCCAGAACCCCATCTCCCAGCCCCAGGCCCAGGCAGAGGTCAAGTTTTCAGTGTCTCTGTCCCCATTTGAGAGCGAGTCTCTCTCCAACCAGCCCTCCCCTGCAAAAGTTTCCCCACTGACCTCCAGCCCTGACCCCAGCTGGTGGGAAATATTTGGTGAGCTCCACAGGGAAGGCTTACCGAAGACAGCTTCCAGGCATTAGGAGTGCCTGTGTAGACACACGTTTGCACACACATGCACATATACACGCACACACACATGGGCAGGAGGACAAAAGCTATCCACACAGCATCTCCCAGCACGGAGGCAGTCTGATCTGTGGAATGTGTTGAGATAAATTAATACTGGCTTGCACACACTGGATTCCAGCTGCAGGAGCCCTGGAACCCCCTGGAATGTGCTAGAGATAAGCATAAGGCATCCTGTCTGTGCCCACTCCACCCTGGTTGGGAGTCGCAGAATGAGGACCTCCTGACTTGAGACAGATTCTTTATCCAGAGAATCTGAGATTCCAATTCAGATCCTGGAGCTGGGCCAGCTACTCACCTCCCCAGTAAATGTCCAGGCAGCAGTGGACAAAGAGGCTGTCCCCACCCTGACGGAGGCTGAAGAACAGGCCCCCAGAAGCCTTGTTGTTGGGCTACTGGGCACTTCAGAGGTTAGGGGGACCTGGAACAGTCTCCCCAGATCTGTGTGCCTTCCCTTTGGGGTACACCTGAGTAGCCTCTAACAGCCACTGATTGGCACCAAGAGAGAATCCAAATGTTGGCATCACAAACCTTAAGTATGGAACAAGGAGCAAGTGCCTGGGGGCTGTTTGCCCCATCTTATGAATGAATGGCTCTCGTAATGTCTCTGGATTTTTGGGGATGGGAAGAAATGGCCATGTAACAGCATCCTCATCCCCAACTGTACTGAGCACCAACTACGGTGGAACAGAACATCAGGGGCTGTGTGGGTGTGTGCCTCAGTTTCCCTCTACTGCCCCCAAACTGCCTACTCCAGGAGCTTCCAAAAAGGGAGGGGGAGATGAGGAGATAGGCATGTGAATGCCCATTTGGAGATTTTCAGCTACTCTGGCCATTATCCCATTTCAGAGCACACCAGACAGGAAGGGCGAAGAGGTCCCATCATGAGTGCCAAATTGATTGGTACTGGCTGCCCAGAACACTGTGCTGGGAGCAATTCTGACATCACCCATGTGCTGCACTTGATTGGTGATGTCTGCCATGGTCACAGCCATTCACCATCCCTCATCTTCAAGCTGGGCTGTCCCCTTTCCCTGAACCGGAGACAATTCGCCACCCTGGACTTTGGTAGCAGAGAGGGAGGCCCTGGCCACCCAGGTATAAACAACCCACAGGACTCCTTGCCAGATTCCTCAGGACCTTAAGAAACACAGATTGGCCCGTCATTCCCCAATTTTCCAGGACCACGCCTGCTTCCTTTTCTGAAGATGTTAATGTTGCTTGTATTAGGAAACACTCATCTAAAATAGAAACACATTACAGGGTTAATTTCTCCTCTGTAAGAATGGCTAAATGCTTTCTTTCTCGCTGGGTACTCGAGGGACGATCTGGCTGTCACTAGAAGTCACCTCGGAGCCATCAAGAACTCTACCCAATGAAGGGAAGACAGGCCTTGGCGCTGTGCTCTGGGTTAACGTTCACATAAACGTGCTCCACTCCTAAAGCCCAAACAACCTCTGGAGTCTGGTCACCTCATTTGGACACCTTGGTCTGCAGGGTGCTAGGCAGATAGAGGTACCTCCAGATGGCATAGTAGTGGGTACCAGCACCAAATGCTACAAAGAGATGCCAGATGGCGTGGGCAAAGGGGATCCTCCCGTCACTCTTGAAGAAGACCATGCCCAGGCAGTAGAAGACCCCTCCGGTCACCAGCTCCCAGATGCCCTCGGTGTTGGGCTGTCGGCAAGGACAAGGTTGGGGCACAGGTCAGAGGGGCAGCCAGTGTGGCTGGAAGCACCAGCCAGTCCCCACCACCCAAAACCAAAAGACACGCAGATGGCAAACCAGCCCAGACTCCCAGGTGGGAAGCCTCAACACTGATATACCAGCAATTCTCCCCAGACTAGTTCTCAGATGATAGACATTCTCATTTCTATTAAAATCTCACTAACTTTTTTTATTTTGACAGAGTCTCGGTCTGTTGCCCCAGCTGGAGTGCAGTGGCACAAGCGTAGCTCATTGCAGCCTCCAACTCCTGAGATGATCCTCCTGCCTCAGCCTCCCCAGTAGCTGGGACTATAGATATCCCATGGCGCAACCATGCCTGGCTAATTTTATTTTAGTTTTGGAGGTGGGGGCGTCTCACTATATTGCCCAGGTTGGTCTCAAACTCCTGGTCTCCAGTGATTCTCCCATCTCGGCTTCCCAAAGTGCTGGCATTACAGGTGCGAGCCACCACACTTGGCCTCAAATAATATTTTTATAACTTATCTTTTTTTTTTTTTTTTTGAGACACAGTTGCTCTTTTGCCCAGGCTAGAGTGCAGTAGCAAGATCTCGGTTCACTGCGGCCTCCACCTCCCAGATTCAACCAATTCTCCTGCCTCAGCCTCCCAAGTAGCTGGGACTACAGGCGTGCACCACCATGCCCAGCTAATTTTTGTATTTTAGTAGACACGGGGTTTTACCATGTTGGCCAGGCTGGTCTCAAACGCCTGACCTGAGGTGATCTGCCCACCTGGGCCTCCCAAAGTGCTGGCATTACAGGTGTGAGCCACCACACTCGGCCTCAAATAATATTTTTATAACTTATCTGTTTTTTGTTTGTTTGTTTGTTTGTTTTTGAGACACAGTTGCTCTTTTGCCCAGGCTAGAGTGCAGTAGCGAGATCTCAGCTCACTGTGACCTCCACCTCCCGGATTCAACCAATTCTCCTGCCTCAGCCTCCCGAGTAGCTGGGACTACAGGCGTGCACCACCATGCCCAGCTAATTTTTGTATTTTTAGTAGACACGGAGTTTTACCATGTTGGCCAGGCTGGTCTCAAACGCCTGACCTGAGGTGATCTGCCCGCTTTGGCCTCCCAAAGTGCTGGGATTATAGGCGTGAGCCACTGCGCCTGGCCTATAGCTTATCTTTTGTAAAAATGTAATACATCTGGGTATATACCCAAAGAATTGAAAGCAGGGTCTTGACAGATATTTGCACACCCATGTTCATAGCAGCATAATCACAACAGCAAAAGGTGCAAGCAACCCAGGGGTCCACCAAGGAATGAATGGATAGACAAAATGAGTTCGAGGCTGGGTGCAGTGGCTCACGCCTATAATCCCAGCACTTTGGAGGCTAAGGAGGGCGGATCACGAGGTCAGGAGTTCGAGACCAGCCTGGCCAACATGGTGAAACCCTGTCTCTACTAAAAATACAACAATTAGCCGAGAGTGGTGGCACGCGCCTGTAATCCCAGCTACTCGGGAGGCTGAGGCACGAGAATCACTTGAACCTGGGAGTTGGAGGTTGCAGTGAGCTGAGATCATGCCATTGCATTCCACACTGGGCAACTGAGTGAGACTCTGTCTCAAAAAAAAAAAAAAAAATGAGGACAGGACAGAGTTATAGTTTGCAGAGATGCAAAAAGTTCTGGAGATGGATGATGGGGATGGTCGCATGACAATGTGAGTGCGCTTACTGCCACTGAACTGAATCTTTTACAACAGTTTTTTAAAGTAATGGCATGGCAAAAAAAGAAAAACAAAAGTAGAGAAATAATTTTTTTTTGCTTCATGGCAAAAAATATTTAGAGAAAAAAACATGGTAAGAAAAAAGTGGTAGTCCTGGCCCCCAGATGTGAGTACTATTAACATGAGTTGTTCTTAGTAAAAGAAACTCTCCGCAGGGCATGGTAGCTCACGCCTGTAATCCCAGCACTTTGGAAGGCCAAGGTGGGCTTAAGCCCAGGAGATCGAGACCAGCCTGGGCAACATAGTGAGACCCCATCTCTAAAAAAAAGAAACACTCATAGAATAGGAGGGAATTAAGCAAGAAGAACCTGCCAAGACCTCACCAGACCAGGAATTCAAGACCATCCTAGGCAACACAGGGAGACCCTGCCTCTACAAAAAAAAAAAAAAAAAAAATTGTTTTTTTGAAACAGAGTTTCACTCTTGTAGCCCAGGCTGGAGTGCAGTGGTGCAATCTTGGCTCACTGCAACCTCCACATCCTGGGTTCAAGAGATTCTCCTGCCTCAGCCTCCAGAGTAGCTGAGACTATAGGTGTGCACCACATCTGGCTAATTTTTTTTTTTTTTTTTTTTTTTTTTTTAGAGATGGGTCTTGCTATGTTGCCCAGCTGGTCTCAAACCCCTGGACTCAAACTATCCTCCCGCCTCAGCCTCCCAACGGACTGGATTATAGGCATGAGCCACTGTGCCTGGCCTACTGCCTCTTTAGACAAGTCATGCCAAGCCTCAGTTTCCCCACCTGCCAAAGGAGAGGGTTTGTGACAATCTCAACAGCCAGGCCCAGCTCGGACACTCTTGGTCTCTTGCAGGGACCCATCTATGCAGGGCTGGCAGCACTTACCATGGAGAGGATGACCAGGGCGGGGAAGAAGCCCATTACGACGTAGCAGAGAAGCTCCACAAGCTTGTACCTGGCAGGAAGACAAGCCATGCGGGCCTTAGGACATGCCTCCCCACGAGGAAACAGCACACAGCTCCCTGTTCTTGGGGAAGAGGGAACACTCTGGCCAGAACAGTGAGAAGAAAGGACGCTTTCTCTGTCCAGCACGCCTTGGCTCAGATTTCGCCCAGCTACATCCAACAGGTGCTGGCAGTTATGTGACCTTGGGCACTTTCCCTCCTTGAAACTCTGTTTCCACATGTGTAAAATGCATGCTGGTGCCAGAGCAGGGATTACAAACATTGGGCATAGCACACACATGGGCACTTCCGATGCTCAGCCCATGGCAGACATCACTATTCAATCCCAGCATCTCTTCCAGCAGGGCCCAAGCAGCCACTTCCAATTGAGTTGGGTTGCTGCAGCAGCTGAAGCCTCTTTACTGTCCCTGGACTAAATGACTTCCAGAGGTTCCTGGGCTCTGAGACTGCAGGAAGTCTCATTCTCTTTTGCTTCTATCGTCCTGTTTCTTTCCCCACTGAATTATTTCCATGCTCATCACTTGACAGAATGGGGATACAGAGAGTGTGGCTGTTTCAGGACCTCTCCCTTCATCTGCTAATAATTTAGGGAGGGCAGGTGGCATGTGACCACCCCCGCCCCCACCCCCCGCCCCCAGTTCAATGGGGCTAGGAACCTATGTTTTTTTGTTGTTGTTTGTTTGTTTTTGAGACAGAGTCTCGCTCTGTTGCCCAGGCTGGAGTGCAGTGGTGCAGTCTCAGCTCACTGCAACCTCCACCTCCCGGGTATAAACCATTCTCCTGCCTCAGCCTCCCAAGTAGTTGGGATTACAGGCGCCCATCACGACGCCCAGCTAATTTTTGTATTTTTAATAGAGACAGGGTTTCATCATGTTGGCCAGGATGGTTTCGAACTCCTGACTCAAGTGATCCGCCTTCCTCGCGGATCACTCGGCTTCCCAAAGTGCTGGGATTACAGACGTGAGCCACCACGCCTGGCCACCTATGATGTCTTTTTTGACAACTTCAAGTTGACCCTAGGGTCTACAAGACCTGGTGGCCACCCATGAGCCTGAATGCCATGACAGCCAGAGCTGTGCTCTCATGATTATCGCATCATCCTGGGCTCTTGGCAGCCCAGGAGTGCTGGGGAGGCCGGAGCATCTAAGGGAATCCCGCCTCCCTGAAGCACCCAGGCCTGGCTTACCGCTCGTGGAAGAAGAAGACATAGATGGTGCCCACGGAAGCCATAATCCAGACCAGCCAGCGCATGTGGGAGGCCCAGGGGCCCAGCTCCCGAAGGTTCAGCCTGGGAGAGAAAGAGCCAAGGCCATGGCCCTGAGGGGGGCCCACCAGGACCCCAGCCCTCGAGGACCGGCCTGTCACAGGAAACGGACCGCAGGGAAGTCCTGTCACCTGTGGCTCCACGGCTGGGACATGGCACTCACAGGAAGATGGGTGAACAGGCAGAAAGGGTGCTAGATAACTTGAAACAGCAAGCAATTAGCGGAAAATTAGCAATATTGATAATATCTAGAAGAAAAGGTAAGTAGCACCTCAAACTGGTGGGATTATGAACAAGTAAAGCCTGTTTGGGGGCGATTGTGCATTCTCCATCACCGCAGTTCCGGCAGCTAACCAAAGCAATGCTGTTTTGTTTTGTTTTATTTTATTTTATTATTTTTATTTTTTTGAGATGCAGTCTCTCTCTGTGCCCCAGGCTGAAGTGTAGTGGCATAATCTCGGCTCACGGCAACCTCCGCCACCCGGGTTCAAGCGATTCTCCTGCCTCAGCCTCCTGAGTAGCTGGGATTACAGGCATGCGCCACCATGCCCGGCTAATTTTGTATTTTTAGTAAAGATGGGGTTTCTCCATGTTGGCCAAGTTTGGTCGCAAACTCCTGACCTCAGCTGATCCACCCACCTTGGCCTCCCAAAGTGCTGGGATTACAGGCCTGAGCCACCGCGCCCGGCCTCCAATCCTTTAATAATTATTTTAAGAGACAGGGTCTTGCTACTTGAGAAGCTGAGGTGGGAGGATCACTTAAGTCTGGGAGGTTGAAGCTGCAGTGAGCCACGATCACACCACTGCACTCCAGCCTGGGCAACAGAGTGAGACCCTGTCTCAAAAAAAATTAAAAATAATAATAATTTAAAAATGAAAAATATGAAGAAGATCTGTTTTTACCAACATAGATAGATCTCTAAGCTATATTGTGAGGTGTTCAGGGGGGTGGAGGTTATGAACCAAGAAGAATAAGATGACAATATTGTGTGTATGTATAAGGAGATAACTGTCAGCCGGGCGCGGTGGCTCACGCCTGTAATCCCAGCACTTTGCGGGGCTGAGGCGGGCGGATCACGAGGTCAGGAGATTGAGACCATCCTGGCTAACACGGTGAAACCCTGTCTCTACTAAAAATACAAAAGCAAAATTAGCCAGGCGTGGTGGCGGGCGCCTGTAGTCCCATCTACTTCTGGAATGAATTTCTTTTTCTGTTTGTTTGTTTTTTGAGATGGATTCTCGCTCTGTCACCCAGGCTAGAGTGCAGTGATGCAATCTCGGCTCACTGCACCCTCCGCCTCCCGGGTTCAAGTGATTCTCCTACCTCAGCCTCCCAAGTAGCTGGGATTACAGGCGTACCACCATGCCTGGCTAATTTTTGTATTTGTAGTAGAGATGGGGTTTCACCTTGTTGGCCAGGCTGGTCTCAAACTCCCGACCTCAGGTGATCTGCCCGCCTCAGCCTGCCAAAGTGCTGGGATTACAGGCGTGAGCCACCGCGCCTGGCCTGGAATGAATTTCTGAAATGAGAACGTGTTATGTAAAACTTTTGCCAAAAAAAGTGACCTGCTTGGAGTCTGTCATTATAAAGAAGTTAAGTAACACTGAAAAGTTTAAGAGTAAAAAATAATAACCCATTTCATTACCCAAAATAACCATCAGTGAACATCATTCTAGACATCCTTCCAAGTAGACCTAAAAATAGACCACTGGGTAGAAGGATAGGACGGGATGAACGGAAAGGAGAAAGGGTGAGAATTAAGTTATACACATCTTTTTAAATTAAAAGTATTACATTTAATTTGAACTTGACTTTAAAAGAAGAAAATGGACACTTAAAAATTTTGCTGACCTTCAAACAAATGTTTCTTCACCATAAAATTCACTTGGACTCTGAAGTTAAGTTTTGTAAAGCACAAGAAAACTGGATTTTCTGCCGGGCGCACTGTCTCGCGCCTGTAATCCCAGCACTTTGGGAGGCCGAGGCAGGTGGATCCACCTGTGGTCAGGAGTTCAAGACCAGCCTGGCCAAAATGGTGAAACCCCATCTCCACTAAAAATACAAAAATTAGTTGGGTGTGGTGGCAGAAGCCTATAATTCCAGCTACTTGGGAGGCTCAGGCAGGAGAATTGCTTGAACCCGGGAGGCAGAGTTTGCACTGAGCCAAGATCACGCCATTGCGTTCCAGCCTGGGCGACAAGAGCGAAACTTCATCTCGGCAAAAAAAAAAAAGTGGATTTTTTTTTTCAAGCCATTCCCCTGCCTCAGCCTCCCGAGTGGCTGGGACCACAGGCGCCCGCCACCACGCCTCGCTAATTTTTTGTATTTTAAGTAGAGACGGGGTTTCACTGTGTTAGCCAGGATGGTCTCAATCTCCTGACCTCATGATCCGCCTGCCTCGGCCTCCCAAAGTGCTGGGATTATAGGCATGAGCCACTGCGCCTGGCCGGTGGATTTTTTAAATTACATGTTTCAGTTTCTTGTTTGTTTTTGTAGAGACAGGGTCTCCCTCTCCTAGGCTGGAGTGCAGTGGCACAATCATAGCTCACTGCAGCCTCGACTTCCTGGGCTCAAGCGATCCTCCTGTCTCAGCCTCCTGAGTAGCTGGGAGCACAGGCACATGCCATCACAAACTAGTTTCTTTCAAAAACTCCTCATGGATATGGTATTCTTGGACTTCTTTCATGTGTGACAATGGTGCCTATTGTTTTTATGTCTGCATGACAACCCCATTTGATAGTTTATTCTGAAGTCTATCTCTGGGAAATTATTACAAGTGTCTCCACTGTGTGTCAGCATTAAGTGGTGCTGTGGCCACTTTCAGAAGTCAGCTTGCTTTTTTCACATTGCAAATAATTTATTTTTTCAGTCTCAATGCCTGCAGAATTTGTCTCTTTCTTTCATGTCCATCAGCTTCTCTCTGATTGCTCTAATTTAGACTTTTTGAAAATGTATTCTCCCTGGTTATGTAAAACCTTCAGTATTTATTTGGTTTTCGGTTTGTTTGTTTGTTTCCCCCACAAAGAGAGGGAGCTGGGGATTTGTTTGTGACAATACCCTCAGATACCAGCACAGGGCCTGGCACAGGGCAGTGCCCAGTCAATCACAACCAGGTGTAAAGGTAAAGAAGAGAAACTCAGGCCGGGCGCGGTGGCTCACACCTGTAATCTCAGCACTGTGGGAGGCCGAGGCAGGCGGATCACCTGAGGTCAGGAGTTTCAGACCACCCTGGCCAACATGGTGAAACCCCATCTCTACTAAAAACACAAAAATTAGCAGGGTGTGGTGGCACATGCCTGTAGTCCCAGCTACTCAGGGGGCTGAGGCAGGAGAATCATTCGAACCCAGGAGGTGGAGGTTGCAGTGAGTCAAGATCACGCCACTGCACTCCAGCCTGGGCAATAGAACAAGACTCCACCTCAAAAACATAAACAAAACAAAACAAAAAATAAAAACAAAATAAATATATACTTATAAAATGTGGCCATTGCAATGGCTCACGCCTGTACTCCCAACACTTTGGGAGGCTGAGGCGGGAGGATGGCTTGATGTCAGGAGTTCAAGACCAGCCTGGGCTACATACTGAGACCCATCTCTACAAAAATAAAAATATTAGCCAAGCATGGTGGCTTGCACCTGCAGTCCCAGCTACTTGGGAGGCTGAGGCAGGAGGACCACTTGAGCCCATGAGTTGGAGGCTGCAGTGAGCTATGATCACAACACTGCACTCCAGCACAGGCAACAGATCAAGACCTTGTCTCTTAAAAAAAAATAAAAATTTTAAAAGCTATATTAAATAAATTAAATATTAAGTAAATATAAATATAAGTATATATGTATGTATATGGATGTGTATGCATATGTCTATGTCTATTACACATATTTATATATGTGTATATATATATATAGACACGTGTGCATACATATGTACATATTAATATTTGCTTTTCTGGATGGGCATGGTGGCTCATGCCTGTAATCCAAACACTTTGGGAGGCCGAGGCGGGCAGATCACTGGAGGTTAGGAGTTCGAGACCAGCCTGGCCAACATGGTGAAACCCCATCTCTACTAAAAATACAAAAATTAGCTGGGCATAGTGGCGCACACCTGTAATCCCAGCTACTCGGGAGGCTGAGGCAGGAGAATCGCTTGAACCGGGGAGGCAGAGGTTGCAGTGAGCCAAGACCTCACTACTGCACTCTAGCCTGGGTGACAGTGAGATTCTGTCTCAGAATTCTCAGAAAAAAAAAGATGTATATATTTGCTTTTTCTGCATAAAATAACTCAAGAAGGACACACAAGAAAGTGAGTATAAGTAGCTGCTTCCAGGAAGGAGAAAAGGGTGGTGGGAAGTTTTTCACCTAACTCCTCTGTGCCAAGTCAACATATTACCCAGCCAAATAGAAAAATAAATTCAAACAATGAAAAGAAAGGCTGCCAAGCGTTTGCTGGGCAGCGGGACGGTACTCACCAGGGTGCGTAGGAAGCCGCTATGAAGAAATAGATAACCATCCGGTCGAACATGTGTAGACAGTGTTCCACCATCCTAGGGTGGCAGAGAAGCCGAGAGTCACAGCCCCTGCACAGCAGGGAAGGGCCAGTGCCCCTAGAGCCGTGCCCTGGGCTGATCGTGCCTGCCTACAGGTTAGCAGGGCTGGGCTCCTCTATCCAGCCAGGACCCCTTGGGCCTCAGAATCCCCATCTGTAAGTGATCAGTGCAGTCGTCTTTAAACCAGGCTCCTTATCACCCTAGGGGCTGCATGGAGACACCTTGCCTCGGGGGTCCCACTGAGGGCCTTGCACCCCTACAGGTAAGGATTGGACATCCTCCTTCCCACATTTTTTTTTTTTTTTTTTTTTAGACAAGGTCTTGCTCTGTCTCCCAGGCTAGAGTGCAGTGGCATGATCTCAGCTCACTGCAACCTCCGCTTCCCGGATTCAAGCCATTTTCTTGCCTCAGCCTTCCAAGTAGCTGGGATTACAGGTACCCGCCACCATGCCCGGCTAGTTTTTGTATTTTTAGTAGAGACAGGGTTTTGCCATGTTGGCCAGACTGGTCTCGAACTCCTGAACTCCAGTGATCCACCCGCCTCGGTCTCCTAAAGTGCTGGGATTACAAGCGTGAGCCACTGCGCCTGGCCATCCTCCCCTACTTTAATCACAGCCACTGTGCATTTCTGCTTTATATACTGGGTTTTTCCAAAGATTTATAATGGGGAAAGAATTCTGTGGAGAAAGTACAAAAATGGCCAGATGGAGTGGCTCACACCTGTAATTCCAGAGCTTTGGGAGGCTGAGGCGAGAGAATTGCTTGAGCTCAGGAGTTGGAAACCAGCCTGGGCAACACAGTGAGACCTCATCTCTACTAAAAATTAGAAAGATCAGCCAGGCATAACTGTGCGTGCCTGTAGGCCTAGCTACTCCAGAGGCTGAGGCAGGAGGATCTCTTGATCCTGGGAGGTTGAGACTGCAGTGAGCCATGTTTGTGCCACTGCACTCCAGTCTGGGCAACAGAGCTAGATCCTGTCTCAAAAAAAAAAAGAAGTGCAAAAACTACTAAATTTCGTGACCCTCAAGACTGTCTGACAGCTGACATTCTAATGCTAGAAGAACTTAGTGGTTCGGATCCAAGCTCTGGAGCCAGAAGGCCTGGGTTCGAATTCCAGCTCTACGCTTCAGGAGTACATAACCTTGAGCAAGTTACCTATTCGCTCTAGGTCTCAGCTTCCTTCTCTGTAAAATATGGAGGATGCCAGCAACCTGACACGGGGCTGTGGGGAGGATTACATTAGCTAATCCTCAGCACAGTACATAGTAAGTGCTCAATAAATACCGGCTGTTTTGGCCAGGCATGGTGGCTCATGCCTGTAATCCCAGCACTTTGGGAGGCCAAGGTGGGCGGATCACCTGAGGTCAGGAGTTTGAGACCAGCCTGGCTAACATGGTGAAACCCCGTTTCTACAAAAAATACAAAATATTACCCGTCTCTACTAAAAATACAAAAAACTAGCCGGGCGTGGTGGTGGGCACCTGTAGTCCCAGCTACTTGGGAGGCTGAAGCAGGAGAATGGCGTGAACCCGGGAGGCAGAGCTTGCAGGGAGCCGAGATCATGCCACTGCACTCCAGCCTGGGCGACAGAGCAAGACTCTGTCTCAAAAAAAAAATATATATATATATTAGCTGGGTGTGGTGGCGAGTGCCTGTAATCCCAGCTACTAGGAAGGCTGAGGCAGGAGAATTGCTTGAGCCTGGGAGGTGGAGGTTGCAGTGAGCTGAGATCGTGCCATTGCACTCCAGCTTGGGCAACAAGAGTGAAACTCTGTCTCAAAAAAACAAATAAATAAATAAATAATAAAAATAAATAAATAAATATACACCAACCATTTTTATGATGACCTCACTTTGTGTAGTGAGCAATAACCCTCAATACATGGGAATGGCATGGGGCCAGCCTCCACAATGGTGCCCAATGAGCCAAGCCCCTAGTATTCACACACTGGGACCCTCCCCTCCCAAAACGAATAAGGTAAACTCAGGGAACCAATAGAACATTGCAGAAATGATGGTGTGTGGTTCCTGAGGCCAGATCATAAAAGACATTACGGCTTCTACCTTGTTCTATTAAGTTGCTAAGTTTGGGGAAAACAAGCTCCCATGTGGCTGTGAAGACAGCCACACTACAACCCAGCACTAGCTCACCAGCCAAGTGAGGGAGCTTAGGCCCTCCAGCCCCAGTCAAGCCATCAGATGACAGCAGCCCCGGCCAGCCTCTGACAACAGGAAACACCACAGACTGGAGCCACACAGCTAAAGCTCTCAGATTC
This sequence comes from Pongo pygmaeus, assembly GCF_028885625.2. Classification (NCBI taxonomy): domain Eukaryota; kingdom Metazoa; phylum Chordata; class Mammalia; order Primates; family Hominidae; genus Pongo; species Pongo pygmaeus. Next base: position 4,993,226 of record NC_072379.2, read on the forward strand.
CTAACCCCTTGAGGCTTTGAGAGAGAATAAGTGTTTCTTGTTATTTTAAGCCATAGTGCTCTGGGATACTTTGTTACAAAGCAATCACTGACCAGTACAAACTGCAGTTCTGTCTAGCAAAGTGCAGCCCTGAACAAATTTGACTAATGATTGTATGCACGGCTCAACTGCATGTCTTCCTAGAAATTAAAGGGAATGGCATACAGCTTTATGGGGGGCCTGGATTCCCAGAATCAGCTTGGGTTGAATGCGGCTGCTATGCAACCTTGAGCAAATAAGGTTTCTTTTCTTTTCTTTTTCTTTTTTTTTTTTGAGACAGATTCTCACTCCATTGCCCAAGCTGGAGTGCAGTGGCACTATCTTGGCTCACTGCAACCTCCGCCTATCAGGTTCGAGCGATTCTTGTGCCTCAGCTCCCTGAGTAGCTAGGATTACAGGTGTGTGCCAGCCCCCGTGCCTGGCTAATTTTTGTATTTTTAGTAGAGACAGGGTTTCACCATGTTGGCCAGGCTGGTTTCAAACTCTTGACCTCAAGTGATCCTCCCACCTCGGCCACCCAAAATGCTGGGATTACAGGCATGAGCCACCTTGCCCAGCCTGTAATTTTTTTTTTTAATCAAAACTAGCCAGGCACAGTGGCTCACACTTGTAATCCCAGCCCATTGGGAGGCCAAGGAGGGCAGATCGCCTGAGCCCAGGAATTCAAGACCAGTCTGGGCAACATGATGAAATCCCATCTCTACAAGAAATATATAAAATTAGCTAGATGTGGTGGTGCATGCCTGTAGTCCCAGCTACTCGGGAGGCTGAGATAGGAGGATCGCTTGAGCCCTGGAGGTGGAGGCTGCAGTGAACCGAGATGACGTTACCACACTCCAGCCTGGGTGACACAGTGAGATCCTATCTCAAAAAAAATAAATAAATAAAAACTGTAAAACTTGGGGATTCTAGTGCCTACATTGCAGAATTATTGGAAAGATTAGGGAATGGCGCCTGTAGCATGCCTGGAACGACACCCAGAGGGGACCTGGCCCGTCATGACCACCCTGCAGCCAGCAAGGGCTTTTCTCTTGGTCCTCTCAGAAGTGAGCAAAGCAAGCCAGGCATGAAGGCTCATCCCTGAAACCCCAGCACTTTGCAAGGCTGAGGCAGGTGGATCATTAGAGCCCATGAGTTGGAGACCAGCCTGGGCAACATGGTGAAACTCCATCTCTACAAAAAGATACAAAAATTAGTCAGGCATGATGGCACATACCTGTGGTCTCAGTTCCTCAGGAGGCTGAGGCAGGAGGATTGCTTGAGCCCTGGAGGTGGAGGCTACAGTGAGCCGAGACTGTACCACTGCACTCCAGCCTGGGCAACAGATTAAGACTCTTTCTCAAAAACAAAACAAAAAACACAAGTTGGCCAGGCACAGTGGCTCACGCCTGTGATCCCAACACTTTGGGAAGCTGAGGTGGGTGGTGGACCATCTGAGGTCAGGAGTTCGAAACCAGCCTGGCCAACATGACGAAACCCCATCTCTACCAAAAAAAAAAAAAAAAAAAAAATTAGCTGGGCATGGTGGTGCACACCTGTAGTCCCAGCTACTCGGGAGGCTGAGGCAAGAGAATTGCTTGAACCCGGGAGGCGGAGGTTGCAATGAGCTGAGATAGCACCACTGCACTCCTGCCTGGGCTACAGAGTGAGACTCCATCTCAAAAAAAACAAAAAACAACAAAAACAAGTGAGCAAACCGGGCTCCCGTGGGCAAGGTGGTCTGCCCCGAAGAGACTCAACCGCAGCCTGTGTAAGGCAGGGCTTGTGCCTCCTGCAAAGCCAGCCGGTGGGTCGCCCAGCCCAGCCCCTCCCAGCTCAGTGGAGAATGTCACCAGGCAGACCGGATGTCCTGGTTCACCCCCCGGGCCGCCATGGGTCCCTCTGCCCGACCCCCTACCCGGCATGGGTCCCCTCTGGGTGGGAGGCACCTGAGGTGGCTCTTCTTCCAGGAGATGGTGTGAAACACGGTGGATACCACAAAGAGGCCGCAGAGGCCGAGGCCGTAGATCCAGGCGGAGATGGTCTCCCAGTCGTCATCCGAAAGGAAGTAGAGGTTGGAGCTGCCCAGGATGCTGGGGATGATCCAGAACTGGAGGGGCAGGGATGGCAGGGACAGGTGCAGCAGCTGGGTGGCTCAGAGCACACCTCCTGCCCCTTCCCCGGCTGAGCTGCGCAACTTGGCAGCACTCGGCTCTTGAAATGTGGTCAGTGCCACTGAAGAACGGAATCATTTTACTTTAAGGGATTCAAGTGTAAATTTCCTTTCTTCCTTCCTTCCTTCCTTCCCTCCCTCCTTTCCCTTTCCTTCTTTCCTTCCATCCTTCCTTCCTTCCTCCCTTCTTTCCTTCCTTTCCTTTCCTTTTCCCCTTTCCCCTCTCCTTTCCTTTTTTGCTTTTCTCTTTTCCTTTCCTCTTTCTTTCTTCTCCTTTCCTCCTCCCTCTCCTCCCTCCCTCCCTCCCTCCCTCCCCACTCCCTTCCTCCCTTCCTCCCTTCCTCCCTTCCTTCCTTCTTTGTCTTGTCCCCCAGGCTGGAGTGCAGTGGTGCAATCAAAGTTCACTACAGCCTCGACTTCCTGGGCTCAAGTGATCCTCCCACCTTAGCCTCCCAAGTAGCTGGGACTATAGGCGCACACCACCACGACTGGCCAATTTTTACATTTTTTATAGAGATGGGATCTGGCTATAAGGCCCAGGCTGGTCTTGAACTCCTGACCTCAGGCGATCCTCCCACCTTGGCCTCCAAAGGACTGGGATTATAGGCGTCAGCCACCACGCCCAGCCTCAGCTGTCAATTTCAACAGCCACGTGGGGCCAGTGGCTGCCAACCTGGACAGTGCAGGTCTAGATCTTTGATTCAATTCTCAAAGGGGTCCATGTACGAAATGGTCAAAGACCACGTCCCAGGGAGTGGCCGTCCCCACCACACCCCAGCCCCTCTCTGGGCCACCACACAGAGCAGTATGATGTGCCACATGGCACACATCATCACCACTGATGTCCTGACCTTATCTGCTTGGACTGCCCTGAAGGAAGAGCCCAGCCCTGAGCAGCACAGGTGCCCAGGTACCATTCAGCTTGTAAACGGGTTTAAATAGTGGATGGTGGCCGGGCGCAGTGGCTCACGCCTGTAATCCCAGCACTTTGGGAGGCCGAGGTGGGCGAATCACGAGGTCAGGAGTTCGAGACCAGCCTGGCCAATATGGTGAAACCCCGTCTCTACTGAAAAAATACAAAAAATTAGCCAGGCATGGTGGCACGTGCCTGTAATCCCAGCTACTCAGGAGGCTGAGGCAGGAGAATTGCTTGAACCCAGGAGGTAGAGATTGCAGTGAGCTCAGATCACGCCACTGCACTCCAGCCTGGTGACAGAGCAAGACTCCGTCTCAAAAAAAAATTTGTTTTTAAATAGTGGATGGTCCACCATGATTCACTGTAGAGAATGGAATCTCCAAATCCTCTGCCTTTATAGGTGCGTGGCCTGGCCCTTCCCAGCCCCTCTACTGTACTTTTCCCTACTCTCCCTCCTGCTCTGCCCCAGGTCACCACGCCTTGGCGTTCCTGGCCTTCGTTGAGTTGTCCCAACACTTTCCTGCCTCGGGGCCTCTGCACGTGCTGTTCCCTTGTCCTCAACATGCTGTTCCCTTCACTCTCTGGGAGGCTGGCTCCTACCCATCCTTCAGGAGCTGGTTAATGTCACTGTGGCAGGAGCACCTGCTCTGTCCTTTGACTGACACAGGCCTCTCCTGTTGTCTGTAGCATCTGGTGCCCTCTCTCCCTGGCAGCCCGCACATCTTATATGATAGACTTACTCAATCATTATTTCCCCCACACCACACGAGCTGCACAGGGTCACCAGTGCACGGTGGGCACCTAACAAATATATACCGAAGGCAGGCAGCGAGTCAGGCAGGAAGGAAGAAATGCTGGAAGAGCCCTTTTGGGAAGAGGTGGGCAAGTCAGGGCTGGGCGCAGTGGCTCATGCCTGTAATGCCAGCACTTTGGGAGGCCAAGGCAAGCGGATCACTTGAGGTCGGGAGTTCGAGACCAGCCTAGCCAATATGACAAAACCCCATCTCTACTTAAGAAAAAAAAAGAAATTAGCCAGGCATGGTGGTGGGCGCCTGTATCCCTGCCTGTCAGGAGGCTGAGGCAGGAGAATCGCTTGAACCCAGGAGGCGGAGGCTGCAGTGAGCCATGATCGCGCCACTGCACTCCAGCCTGGGTGACAGAGAGAGACTCCGTCTCAAAAAAATAATAATAATTTTAAACATCTTTTTAAAAAAGTAGGCAGGTGGTAGGCTGGGGGCGGTGGCTCACGCCTGTAACCCCAGTGCTTTGGGAGGCTGAGGTGGGCGGATCACGAGGTCAGGAGATCGAGACCATCCTGGCTAACACAGTGAAACCCTGTCTCTACTAAAAAAATACAAAAAATTAGCCGGGCGTGGTGGCGGGCGCCTGTAGTCCCAGCTACTCGGGAGGCTGAGGCAGGAGAATGGGTGAACCCAGGAGGCAGAGCTTACAGTGAGCTGAGATCACGCCATTGCACTCCAGCCTGGGCGGCAGAGTGAGACTCCATCTCAAAAAAAAAAAAAAGTAGGCAGGTGGGAATTCAGCCCCAACTATGTGCATCCTCCAGGACTCACTGAAAACAATCTGCCTGCAAGATCAGCCCAGGTGAGTCCCAAAGGAAGGAGATGTCTGCTAGCCTCCCTGACACCCAGGCTGGGCGCTGGATGGGGACAGGTCAACAGCAATGCACCAGAATGGGACGGCTCCTTAATAAGAGGCCATCAGCCGCCCACATGTCCATCTGCGCACGGCAGACTGAATATCAACAGGGAAGATAGAAGCCTTGCTGTAGGGGATGAAATTATAACTTTAAAAAATCATTTCTGGCCGGGTGCGGTGGCTCACACCTGTAACCCCAGCGCTTTGGGAGGCCGAGGCCAGGAGGATCACCTGAGGTCAGGAGTTCAAGACCAGCCTGGCCAACATGGTAAAACCCCCTCTCTACTAAAAATACATAAATTAGCTAGGTGTGATGGCATGCGCCTGTAATTCCAGCTACTTGGGAGGCCGAGGCAGGAGAATCGCTTCAACCCAGGAGGCGGAGGTTGTAGAGAGCCAAGATCACGCCACCATACTCCAACCTGGGTGACAGAGCGAGATTCCATCTCAGAAAAAAAAAAATCACTTTCGTTAATCTTATTACATCATCTTTAAAAAATAAACAGCAACTGGCCAGGTGCAGTGGCTCATGCCTGTAATCCCAGCACTTTGGGAGGCCGAAGTGAGTGGATCACTTGAGGCCAGGAGTTTGAGACCAGTCTGGCCAACAGGGCGAAACCCCATCTCTACTAAAAATACAAAAATTAGCCAGGCGAGGTGGCGCACGCCTGTAGTCCCAGCAAGACTACATCTCAAAAATAATAAACAGCAACTATCTCATGCTACTTCATAATTTGGGGACATCCTTCTCATTAGGTTGTAGACTCCGATTATGTTTTGTGCTATTTTAAAATATTTTATTTTATTATTTAGAGATGGAATCTCTCTCTGTTGCCCAGGCTGGAGTGCAGTGGTACAATCATAGCTAACTGCAGCCTCGACCTCCTGGGCTCCCATGATCCTCTTGCCTTGGCCTTCTGAGTAGCTGGGACTACAGACACATGCCACTGCGCCTGGCTCCTATTTTGTGCTATTTTGCGATCACCTACCATGCCTAGTATTCATTCAGTTGCTCACTCACTCATTCATTCATTCCACAGACCTGTGAGCACAGGACATGTCCTCAGGAATGAAATGATACATGCCCATCACCTTGCCCTCACCCTATGCTCATAGGTGCTAACTGAGGGTGCATCCAATACATGAATGAGTTAACAGCAGGGGCCTGGTAGCTGTGACTCAGTCACCCACTTCCTGGAGCCTGCTGGACCATGAATATGCCTTGTGTTTATAGCATGAGTGGCCAGAAGAGATCATAAATAGGTTTTTGTCCCCAGCCTCACAGCTTCTCCCAGGTATGATGGCAGGATCAATTCAGCACTTCTTTTTTTTTTTTTTTTTTTTGAAAATGAGTCTCACTCATTTTGTTCTGCACTCAACTGGAGTAAAGTGGCACCATCTTGGCTCACTGCAGCCTCTGCCTCCTGGGTTCAAGCGATTCTCCTGCCTCAGCCGCCTCAGTAGCTGGGATTACAGGCGCACACTACCACACCAGGCTAATTTTTGTATCTTTAGTAGAGACGGAGTTTCACCTGTTGGTCAGGCTGGTCTCGAACTCCCAACCTCAAGTGATCTGCCCGCCTCAGCCTCCCAAAGGGCTGGGATTACAGGCATGAGCCACTGTGCCCGGCCAATTCAGCACCTCTTTCCTCAAGAGTATGCTGGAAAAGAAACACATTTGTCAATGTGCCCACGTTGTGCCAACATGGTGCCTTGAGCAACACTCATGGCCACCGTTGGGAGTGGCTCTTACAACGCCCATTCTACAGATAAGGAAACTGAGGCTTAGGGCTACTAAATGATGGAGCTGGGATTCAAAGGCAGGTCTTCTCTTCCTAGAGCTTTACTTTTTGGGGTGCAGTGTAGACTTGTGTCGATGAGTTAGCTTGCAGTTTTGGGCAGATTCTCTCACCCAAGCCTCAGTTTCCTCCCTTGCAAAAGAGGGAGTCATGTGTTCATTCTGAAATACTTTCCGAGCCCCTACTATGCACACAGCATGGGGCTTCAGAGTTGAGCCAGTGAGAACCAGTCTCTGCTCAGCAGAGCACCTGCTCAAAAGGGACTGACTGAGAAAATGAGAACTTAGAACCCAGTGTGGGCCGGATACGGCGGCTCACACCTGTAATCCCAGCTCTATGGGAGGCCGAGGCGGGTGGATCACGAGGTCATGAGATCAAGACCATTCTGGCTAACACGGTGAAACCCCGTCTCTACTAAAAATACAAAAAATTAGCCAGGCTTGGTGGCGGGTGCCTGTAGTCCCAGCTACTCGGGAGGCTGAGGCAGGAGAATGGCGTGAACCCAGGAGGTGGAGGTTGCAGTGAGCCGAGATCGCGCCACTGCACTCCAGCCTGGGGAACAGATGAGACTCCGTCTCAAAAAAAAAAAAAAAAAAAAAAAAAAACAAACAAAAAAAACCAACTATGGTCCAGGCACACACTAAGTTCAAATCAGCACCAGCCACTGCTTTCTATTACACCAGTGGCCCATTGTTAAAGGCCTGGGCTCAGGCCAAACACACAATAGCCCCCGGGGTCTAACAGGTCAGGGTGGGGGGTTTGAGAATTCATTCACCTCCACACACGCTATCGGGGCACCTCCCTGTGCCAGGTGTGCTGAGATATCAAAGAATCCAGCAGGGATTCTGTTTGAACTCATGTCTGCATTGCCAGGGCCTGAAGCACTGCCTGGTGCCTTGAGGGTACCCAGGAACTGTTTGCTGAATGAATGTGCGATGGACAGCTAGCATGGTGCTGGGCCGTGAAGGCTACAATGGCTGGGGAGGCAGGCACTGGCTCAGAGCTTCCCAGCATCTGGGCAGAGGGGAAGACTTTGTTGGGGAACATTTCAGCAAGGCTTGTGAATGATGGAAAGGGTTTCATAGGCAGGGCTGGAGTGGAGATGAGAAGTATTCCAGGCAGTGGGAACAGCGCGTGCAAAGGCATGGAGTCATGCCTTCTATTTAGGAAACAGCGAGGGATTCAAGTGCTTGAGGCTGAGAGCAAGAGCATGGTGGTGGGAGGTACGTGGACAGACGGGTTAGGAGTTTGCTAGAGTGACAGGATACCGTACTAGGTACTAGGGAGCCATCGAAGGTTCTTTTTTGTTTGTTTGTTTTTGAGACAGGGTCTTGCTCTGTCACCCAGGCTGGAGTGCAATGGCATGATCTCGACTCACTGCAACCTCCAGCTTCTGGGTTCAAGCGATTCCTCCGTCTCAGCCTCCAGAGTAGCTGGGGTTACAGGTGCCCGCCAACATGCCCGGCTAATTTTTGTATTTTTAGTAGAGACGGGGTTTCACCATGTTGACCAGGCTGGTCTCAAACTCCTGACCTCAGGTGATCTGCCCGCCTCAGCCTTCCAAAGTGCTGGGATTATAGGCATGAGCCACCATGCCCGGCCCCATCAAAGGTTCTTAGAGCAAGAGAGAGACATGGCCAGCACTGCAGTCCAATTTACCCCAGTGGCCTTGCCTCGAGATGCACTCGCTCTTCTGAGGGCCACAGAAGACCCGAGGAACAGGCCACTTAGGACATACGTGAAGGAGGTGCCTTCCCCCACCCCCCTTCCCCGGAAGTGTCCCCATCCCTGAGCCCCTCAAAAGCCAACTCACAGCATGGGTGGCACAGTTGGCCGCATGTTCATACTCTGTGGGCTGGTACCTCTTGTGGGCAGGGACTCGGTGGTTCATGAACCTGGAAGGAGAGACAGAATTCCAGAGGGAGAATTCCAGGAAGCTCTGCCGGGGAAGAGGTGCCATCCGAATTCCCAGGAAGCCTGAAGACCTCACTTCCTACTGGTAGGAAAAGAAGAGCACTCCTCTTCTCCCTTTTCCATCTCCCCCTCTCTCTCTTCTTCCCTCCTATCCCTCTTTCCGATCATTAAATCGTTTTGGATTATCCAATATTTTGTGCCTAATCCCCAATGTGGTGTTTGTTACAAAATTTTACTAAATGCTAGATATGGCATTCTCTTCATTTACCTTTTTTTTTTTTGAGACGGAGTCTCGCTCTGTCGACAAACTGGAGTGTAGTGGCGTGATCTCAGCTCACTGCAACCTCTGCCCCCCAAGTTCAAGCAATTCTCTTGCCTCAGCTTCCTGAGTAGCTGGGCGTGTGCCACCACGCCAGGCTAATTCTTGTATTTTTAGTAGAAATGGGGTTTCACCATGTTGGCCAGGCTGGTCTCAAACTCCTGACCTCAGGTGATCCACCCACCTCAGCCTCCCAAAGTGCTGGGATTACAAGTGGGAGCCACCACTTCCGGCCTCATTTCCTGTTTTTTATTTTCTCTAAGTACAACTTACAAACAATATAGCTCTGTAAGGGGGCAGCTCGAAGGATTTTTACAGATGCATAGACCCATACAACCACCATCCAGGAAGAGCTACGGCTCACTTCTCACCCCCAAGAAAGTGCCCAGTGCCCCCTCCCGTGGGTACCTCTTCCCCCCGGGAAACCACCCTCTGCCGTTGTCATCTTGGATTTGTTTCCCCTGTTCTTGAGCTTGCTCAATGAACTCCCGCAGAACATGCTGTTTTGTGTCTGGCTTCTTTTGCTTAACATGATTTTTGCAAGATTCATCCACATTTTGGGGTACAGCAATTGGTAGTTTTCTTTTCTTTTTTTTTTTTTGAGACGGGGTCTCACTCTGTCGCCCAGGCTGGAGTGCAGTGGCACAGTCTTGGCTCACTGCAAGCTCTGCCTCCCGGGTTCACGCCATTCTCCTGCCTCAGCCTCCTGAGTAGCTGGGACTACAGGCTCCCGCCACCATGCCCAGCTGATTTTTTATATTTTTAGTAGAGACAGGGTTTCACTGTTTTAGCCAGGATGGTCTCGAACTCCTGACCTCATGATTCACCCGCCTCGGCCTCCCAAAGCGCTGGGATTACAGGTGTGAGCCACTGCACCCGGCCAAGCAACCGGTAGTTTTCATGGCTGTATCATATTCCACTGGGTGAACAGACCACAAGTGACTTCTCCAACCCACTGCAGGGGGACAGTGCTGTTTGGGGATATTATGGAGAACTCGGCCCTTGAACATTTTTGTGCACATTTTTTGGTAAACACACGCACTTACTTCTGCTGGGCTCAGGTGAGATTGCTACATGACTTTATCTTAAAAATAAATGTTCCTGGCCAGGGGCAGTGGTTCACGCCCGTAATCCCAGCACTTTAGGAAGCCGAGGCAGGCGGATCACTTTAGGCCAGGAGTTCGAGACCAGCCTGGCCAACATGGTGAAACCCCATCTCTACTAAAAATACAAAAATTAGCTGGGAGTGGTGGCATGTGCCTCTAATCCCAGATACTTGGGAGGCTGAGGCAGGAGAATCGCATGAAGGAGATGGAGGCTGCAGTGAGCCGAGATCGTACCATTGCACTCCAACCTGGGCGACAGAGTGAGTGAGACTCCATTTCAAAAAAAAAAAAAAATGTTAGCCAGGCGTGGTGCCACAGGCCTGTAATCCCAGCTACTTGGGAGGCTGAGGCAGGAGAATCACTTGAACCCGGGAGGCAGAAGTTGCAGTGAGCCAAGATTGTGCCACTGCACTCCAGCCTGGGCGACAGAGAGAGACTCATTCTCAAAAAACAAAACAAAACAAACAAACCAAACAAAAATTCCCGATGTTTTGGTGTCTTTATAGAATCTTCAAAGCGTTTTCACTTCTGTTTAATCCTCACCGGAGCACCATGTGGAGCTATTGGCCATTTTACAGACGGAGAAGCCACAGGGCATTTTACAGACGGAGGAGCCACGGGGCGTTTTACGGACGGAGGAGCCACGGGGCGTTTTACGGACGGAGGAGCCACGGGGCGTTTTACGGACGGAGCCACGGGGCGTTTTACAGACGGAGGAGCTACGGGGCATTGTACGGATGGAGGTGAGGGAAAGAGATCACCGGGTAGGAGGGGACACAACCCAGCCCTGGTTGACTCCGACGTCTGGTTCTGCCTTGATGCAAGTCTGTGCTGGAGGACTTAGTCAGGCTGGGAAGACAGACAAGGGTTGGCTGGGCAGGGAAGAGGCATCCAAGAGCTGGGGGTAAGGTCTGCACACACCTGGCTGTCGGACCAGCAGCCGGGACCACAGCAGCGGGCATGTCTTCCGCCCACACAGGCTCGGAATCAGCTCACCTGGACGTTGCCAAGCAGCAGCCACCCAGTGGGGTTAAACTCCACTAAACACACCAAAAACTTTCCCCCTAGGTCCGATTGTTACTTTGTAGACTGCCCCCCAAGCAAATGAGTGTATGGTTCAGAACAAATGACTCCATGCAGTATATATGGGTCACTAAGCATTTATTGGGCACTTTCTGTATGCTGGTGTCATACCAGAAGTTCATGGAACATTTATTCAGCACCTCCTGTGTGCTGGCTCCATGCTCGTAAAGACCCTGGAACATTCATTGAGCACCTTCTGTGTGTTGGCTCCATGCTAAGTATAGTTCATGGAGCATTTATTAAGCATCTTTTGTGTGCTGGCTCCATACTAAATAGAGCTCATGGAGCATTTGTTAAGCACCTCCTGTATGCTGGATCCAGGTTAAGTACAGTTATGGAGCATTCATTAAGCACCTTCCATATGCTGGCCTCATGCTAAGTACAGCTCATGGAGCACTTATTAAGCACCTTGTATGCTGGCTCCATGCTAAGTATAGTTCATGAAGCATTTATTAACCACCTTTGGTGTGCTGACTCCACGCTAAGTATAGTTCATGAAGCATTGTTAAGTACCTTTTGTGTGCGGGCTCCATGCTAAGTGCAGCGCATGGAGCATTTATTAAGCACCTTCTGTGTGCTGGCTCCATGCTAGTACAGACCTGGGGCATTGATTGAGCACCTTCTGCATGCTAGCTGTATGCTAGCATAGTTCAGGGCTCATTTATGGAGCATATTGTGTATGCTGGCTTCACGTATGCTGGTATGGGCAGGGCAGGAGTGAAAGCTGGGCAGGGGGGTCTGCCAGGCACTGACACTATGATTTGCCCTGGGACCCTTGGTGCCTGGGTGAGTCCAGGGGTCCAACGGTTCGGGCGACTGCTCTCTGCCTGCATCCAGCTGGGACTCCATGGTCGCGTGATTCCACAGTCAGTCAAGTGACTTCAACACCAGGGTCACGCCAAGCCCATTCGACAGATGAGAAAACTAAGACCCCTGGGACCAGGCTTCTGCACCAAGCCAGAGAGACACCAACCCCATCTCCCATGGCCGCAGCACCCTTGCAGGGGCAGACTGAAAACTGGAATTATAGTCACAGAGAACATGGAGGACCCACCCTGGGGACCCCATTGAAGCCCCCCCAGGAGCCCAGAACACGCTGCCCATCCACCCACCTTCCTCAAGGTGGGCCAGGAAGCTGCCTGTTGCCAAGACTGGCTTATGTTTGTTTGTTTGTTTGTTTTTTGAGATGGAGTCTCTTTTTTTTTTTGAGACGGAGTCTCGCTCTGTCGCCCAGGCTGGAGTGCAATGGCGCTGTCTTGGCTCACTGCAACCTCTGCCTCCCGGGTTCAAGCGATTCTCCTGCCTCAGCCTCCCTAGCAGCTGGAACTACAGGCGTGTGCCACCACACTCGGCTAATTTTTGTATTTTTAGTAGAGACGGGGTTTCACTATGTTGGCCAGGTTGGTCTCAATCTCCTGACCTCATGATCTGCCTGCCTCAGCCTCCCAAAGTGCTGGGATTACAGGCGTGAGCCACCGCGCCCACCCAAGACTGGCTTATTAACTAATAAGTAATAACAATGAAAATAGTGATATGGGTTGAACTGTGTCCTCCCAGCATTCACACGTCGAAGCCCTAACTTCTGGTATTCAGAAGGGGACCTCATTTGGGAACAGGATTGGAGCAGATTTCATTAGTTAAGATGAGGCCAGGGCCGGCTGCGGTGGCTCACGCCTGTAATCCCAGCACTTTGGGAGGCTGAGGCGGGCATATCACGAGGTCAGGAGATCGAGACCATCCTGGCTAACACAGTGAAACCCCATCTCTACTAAAAATACAAAAAATTAGCTGGGCGTGGTGGTGGGCACCTGTAGTCCCAGCTACTTGGAGGCTGAGGCAGGAGAATGGCGTGAACGCAGGAGGTGGAGCTTGCAGTGAGCCAAGATCACACCACTGCACTCCAGCCTGGGTGACAGAATGAGACTCCATCTCAAAAAAAAAAAAAAAAAAAAAAAAAAAAGAGGCCAGACTGCAGTAGGGTGGGCCCCCATCCAATATGAGCAATATGAGTAGGGTTCCCTAAAAAGATGAAACAGGCCGGGCATGGTGGCTCACACCTGTAATCCCAGCACTTTGGGAAGCAGAGGTGGGTGGATCATCTGAGGTCAGGAGTTCAAGACCAGCCTGGCCAACATGGCAATACCCCATCTCTACTAAAAAAAAAAATACAAAAGTTAGCCAGGCATTGTGGTGGGCGACTGTAATCCCAGCTACTCGGGAGGCTGAGGCAGGAGAATCGCTTGAACCTGGGAGGCAGAAGTTGTGCTGAGCCAAGATCACGCCACTGCACTCCAGCCTGGGCGACAAGACCAAGACTCCGTCTCCAAAAAAAAAAAGACGAAAGAGACACAGAGAGGACAACATCAAATGAAGACAGAGACACACGGGGAGGACAGTCATGTGATGGTGGAAGCAGAGATTGTGGCAATGCGAAGAAATATCTGCTGTTGTAAGCCGCTGGTGTGTGGCCACCTGTGATTTCAGCCCTCGGACACAAACACAGGTACATGTCCTGCTTGTTTTTTTTCTTTATTTTTATTTCTTTTTAATTTGAGACTGAGTCTTGCTCTGTCACCCAGGCTGGAGTGCAGTGGCGCGATCTCGGCTGACTGCAACCTTCGCCTCCTGGGTTCAAGCGATTCTCCTGCCTCAGACTCCTGAGTAGCTGGAATTACAGGCGCCTGCCACCACGCCCGGCTATTTTTTGTATTTTTAGTAGAGAGAGGGTTTCACCATGTTGGCCAGGCTGGTCTCAGACTCCCGACGTCAGGTGATCCACCTGTCTCAGGCTCCTAAAGCGCTGTGATTACAGGCGTGAGCCACTGCGCCCGGCCTTTGTTGTTGGTTTTTGTTTTTGTTTTTTGAGAAAGGGTCTTGCTCTGTGGCCCCACTATCATAGTTCACTGCAGCCTCGACCTCCTGGGCTCGAGCAAACCTCCCACCTCAGCCTCCCGAGTAGCTGGGATTACAGGTGCACACCACCACACCCGGCTAATTTTTTTTTTTTTTTGTAGAAGCGAGGTCTCACTATGTTGTCCAGGCTGGTCTCAAAGTCCTGACCTCAGTTAATCCTCCCATCTCAGCCTCCCAAAGTGTTGGGATTACAGGCATGAGCCACTGCTCCTGGCCTCTTTACCCTTTTCTTTTGAAACTGGGTCTCACTCTGTCACCCAGGCTGGAGTGCAGTGGTGTGATCACAGTTCACTGCAAGCTTGAACTCCTGCGCTCAAGGGATCCTCCCTCCTCAGGTGCACTCCACCATGCCCAGCTAATACTTTTTAATTTTTGTAGAGATAGAGTCTCACTATGTTGCTCAGGCTGGTCTCAAACTCCTGGGCTCAAGCAATCCTCCTGCCTCAGCCTCCTGAGTAGCTGAGATTACAGGTGCATGCCACCACACCCAGCTAATTTTTTAATTTTTTGTAGAGACTGGATCTTGCTCTGTTGCCCAGGCTGGTCTCAAACTCCTGACCTCAAACAGTCGTCCTCCCTTGGCCTCCCAAAGTGCTGGGATTATAGGAATGAGCCACTGTGCCCGGCCTCACAGTATTCATTTAGAGAGACTCTGCCCAAAAGCCCTCCAGGAGGCTGGGCCAATTTACGCTTCCTACCAACTGGGCAGGGAGTCCGGAGACCAACTATGAGGGTGTGGTTTTCACCGGTCTCCAAGGTGGGAAACCTATTCTCCCCCTGAGGTCTCCCCCTCTACCTGCCACCAGGTGCAGGCCTGAAGCCCTGGCTCCCCCTGCTCCTGTAACAAACACCAGGAAACCACCAAGGGTGCCAGCCACATGGGTCCCAGGGTGATGTCACGGTTGCCGTGGTGACCTGGGGCGGGCAGTTATTTATTTATTTCTGAGTTCCACAAGACTCTCCTTGTCTCTCAGTCACTGTGGCCATTGAATGCTGGCGGAGAGGGGAGAGGGAGGCCCGGAGACAGGGCCGTGGGCAAACGACCAAGAAACAGCGTTCCCACCACCCTGAAGACGCAAGCACTTTCCCTTTAACTCCTTGCGACCTCATTTCTTTCCTCCCTAAACCTCTAGTCAGGCATTTTAAGAAAAAGTGAATTCATATTTTAATTTGCATTATAATTTATGTGAAGCAAAATTTCCTCTTTTTTTGCTATAGTTTTGTGAGTTTTGACAAATGCGGAGAGTCCTATAACTGCCACCGCCACCATCAAGATGAATGACAGATCCACCATCCCCCAGAATTCTCTCCTGCCCCGTCTTTGCAGCAGAAACCTCTGCCCAGTGCCAGCTGGGCAGCCAAGACCCTGCCCCCGTCCTCTGTGGTGCTTCTTTTTTTTTTTTTTTGAGATGGAGTTTTGCTCTGTCGCCCAGACTGAAGTGCAATGGCATGATCTCAGCTCACTGCAGCCTCCACCTCTCGGGTTCAAGTGATTCTCCTGCCTCAGCCTCCTGAGTATTTGAGATTACAGGCATGTGCCACCACCCCTGTCTAATTTTTGTATTTTTAGTAGAAATGGGGGGTCTCACCATGTTGGCCAGGCTGGTCCTGAACTCCCAACCTCAGGTGATCCCCCCACCTTTGCCTCCCAAAGCACTGGGATTACAGGCGTGAGCCACCAGGCCTGGCCTCTGTGCTTTGCCTTTTCCAGAATGTCACATATGTGGAGTCACACAGCAGTTGTACAGCCTTTTTTTAAAAAAATGTTTAAAGAGAATCTGTTGTATAAAGTCGAAAGGGCATTCTTAGGTGAAAAGAAACTGTACTCTGAATGCCAAAGAGGGATTTACTTATTTTCTCTTAAAATGTATTGTGGTCAGGCGCGGTGGCTCACGCCTGTAATCCCAGCGCTTTGGGAGGCTAAGGCCAGAGGATCGCTTGAGACCAGCTTTGGCAACATAGCAAGACCCGGTCTCTACAAAATATTAAAAAATTACCTGGGTGTGGTGGCATGTGCCTGTCGTCCCAGCTGCTTGGAAGGCCAAGGCAAGAGGATCGCTTGAACGAGCCAAGATCGTGCCACTGCACTCTAGCCTGGGTGACAAAGCATGATCGTCTCAAAATAAAACAAAATGTATTGAAGGTGAATTTGTTTTATACTAAAAGAAAATGGCCCCTCCTAAATGTAACGTTATCTTTCCTGGTAATTATTCTCGACTCTTCCATCCCTATCTTTGCTCCTGCATCCCCTTTGCAGTCTGGCTTTGTTGTTCAGCAGGGAGCATCTGAGATTCCTCCTCCCTAGTATTGCACGTCCCTTCCTTTTTACTGCTGAGCAGCATTGCTTTGCATGGACATACCAGAGTTTGTTCATCCATTCTCCAGTTGAGGGATAACAAATGCATTTTTTTTTTTCAGATAGGGTCTATCACCCTGGCTGGAGTGCAGTGGTGCCATCATAGCTCACTGCGGCCTTGCACTCCGGGGCCCGATCATTCCTCCTGCCTCAGCCTCCCAAGTAGCTGAGACCACAGGTACACACCACCATGCCTGGTTAATTTTTAAATTTTTTGTAGAGACAGGCTCTTGATATGTTGCCCAGGCTGGTCTCAAACTCCTGGACTCAAGTGATCTTCTGGCCTCAGCCTCCCAAAGTATTGGGATTACAGGCATGAGACACTGTGCCCGGCCATAAGCATTTTTTTTTTTTTTTTTTTTTGAGACAGTCTCCTAGGCTGGAGTGCAATGGTGCAATCTCAGCTCACTGCAACCTCTGCCTCCTGGGTTCAAGCAATTCTCCTGCCTCAGCCTCCCAAGTAGCTGGGATTACAGGCATCCGCCACAACGCCCAGCTAATTTTTGAATTTTGACTACAGACGAGGTTTTGCCATGTTGGCCAGACTGGTCTCAAACTCCTGACCTCAAGTGATCTGCCCACCTCAGCCTCCCAAAGTGCTGGGATTACAGGCGTGAGCCACTATGCCCAGCCCACAGTGCTTTTATTTTTTCCACCACCACACCCGACTAATTTTTTTGGATTTTTAGCAGAGACAGGGTTTTGCCATGTTGCCCAGGCTGGTCTCAAACTGCTGGCCTCAAGCAGTCCTCCTGCCTCTGATTCCCAAAGTGCCGGGTTACAGGTGTGAGCCACTGGGCCTGGCCAGGATGCATTTTTAACAAGTGAAATGCATAGATAAAATTGAGACTGTGTTAGAACAGAGGTGGCAGTCAGAGAGGCAGCCTTGACTGTGGGAAACTTCTCTTGAAAGAGCCGACGTTTCTAGCAGGCCGTGGCTGGTTAAACTAAAGGAGGGAAGTGGCCTTTTCTTCCTCCTCCCTGGAGAACAGAATCCTCATTTTGTAGCCAACCCTTACTGCTTAGATGAGCACATGGCCATGGCTTGGTGGAGGACTCCCAAACTGAGCCAGGACCCAGAGCCAGACGCTGGCAGGAGACGAGGAGAGAATGTTGAATTCTCACCTTGAACTTGAGGAGGTACAGGCTTTGGAGCTTGGCACTGTTGGGCAGAAAATGCCTGCATGGGCAGTTAACCGCTGTGTGAGCTAGGGAAAATTACTTGACGTCTCTGGGCGGCAGCTTCCGGGTATGTAAAACGGGAATGTTACCTAGCCTGCAGGTGTCATAAAGAATATGGTTTAAGGCCGAGCGCAGTGGCTCACACCTGTGATCCCAGCACTTTGAAAGGCTGAGGCGGGCGGATAACCTGAGGTCAGGAGTTCAAAGCCAGCCTGGCCCACATGGTGAAACCCCATCTCTACTAAAAATACAAAAATTAGCCTGGCGTGGTGGCGCACACCTGTAATTCCAGCTCCTCAGAAGGCTGAGGCAGGAGAATCTCTTGAACCCTGGAGGCAGAGGTTGCATGGAGCCGAGATCGCACCACCACACTCCAGCCTGGGAGACAGAGCGAGACTCTGTCTCAAAAAAAGAAAAAAAAAATTAGCTATACATGGTGGTGCACTACTGTAGTCCCAGCTACTTGAGACGGTGAGGCGGGAGGATCATGTGAGCCAGGAGGTCGAGGCTACAGTGAGCTATGATCGTGCCGCTGCACTCCAGCCTGGGCCACAGAGTGAGACCCTGTCTCAAAAAATAATAATAAAATACTGACAACTGGGCTCCACACCCAGAGATTTCAGTTTATTCAGTCTGGGGTAAAGCCTGGATATTGGCATGTTTAGAAGTTTCTTTTTCTTCTTCTTTTTGTTTTTTTTAGCATTTAAAAAATGGGCAGAGACAGTGAGACCTTATTTCCACAAAAAAATAAAAAAATTAGCCAGACATGGTGGCATGCGTCTATAGTCCCAACTACTCAGGAGGCTGAGGTGGGAGGATCACTGGAGCCCAGGGAGGTTGAGGCTGCAGTGAGCCATGATTGAGCCATTGCACTCCAGCCTGAATAACAGAGCGAGACCCTGTCTCAAAACAAAACAAAACAAAACAAAACAAAACAAAAAACTCAAAAAAATTGTATATGTTGATGGTGCTATACCATGATGCTTGGCATTGTGGAATGGCTCCAATACCAATTTCTTGCTTTAGACCCTGTACTTGAGTTATGTAAGATGTTCCACTAGGGGAATTGGAGAAAGGATACTCAGGATCTTTCTACCATTTTTGCAACTACCTGTGCATTTATAATTATTTCAAAATAAAAAATTTTTGCCTGGGCGCGATGGCTCACGCCTGCAATCCCAGCACTTTGGGAGGCTGAGGCAAGCAGATCATCTGAGGTCAGGAGTTCAAGACCAATCTGGTCAACATTGAGAAACCCCATCTCTACTAACAATACAAAAACTAGGCAGGCGTGCTGGTGGGCACCTGTAATCCCAGCTACTCGGGAGGCTGAGGCAGGAAAATCACTTGAACCCGGGAGGCAGAGGTTGCCGTGAGCTGAGATCGTGCCACTGCATTCCAGTCTGGGTGACAAGAATGAAACTCCGTCTCAAAAAAAAAAAAAAAAAAAAGGAAAAAAAAAATGTAAAGTGTAACCACATACAATGCAAAGACATTCATCAAAATCAAATGAAAAAATCAAGTAATAAAATTATATACACAACATGATTTCATTAGTGTAAAACACACACACCCCAACATTTTGAAACATAAATGCATAGAAATAGACTTGAAAGAAAACAGGGAGATTGGTGAGTTTGGGGGTGCTGGTCACAGAAGACTTTGCCCCCCTCCCTTATTGTTTTAATTTTTAGGATTGGGTGGGAGATAAAGAGTCTTTCATTTGACTTGTGTTGTTTGAATCTTTAAAAGATTGTATTCAAATTTTACTCATGTAACTACAATAAAAGTGTCATTTTTATTTCATTATTAATTTACTTTGTAGAGATGGGGTTTCACTATGTTGCCCAGGCTGGTTTTGAACTCATGGGCTAAAGCAATCCTCCTGCCTCAGCCTCCCAAAGAACTGGGATTGCAGGCATGAGCCATCACACCCAGCCTAAAAATTGCTAAAATTATACGGGAAATGTTTGTCACAGAATATTTTATTTTATTTTATTTTTATTTTTATTTTTTTGAGACAAAGTCTCAGTCTGTCACCCAGGCTGGAGTGCAACGGCACAATCTCAGCTCACTGCAACTTCCGCCTCCCGGGTTCAAGCAATTCTCCTCCCTCAGCCTCCCAAGTAGCTGGAATGACAGGTGCTTGCCACCACACCCAGCTAATTTTTTGTATTTTTAGTAGAGATGGGATTTCACCATGTTGGTCACGATGGTCTCAAACCCCTGACCTCAAGTGATCCACCCGCCTCGGCCTCCCAAAGTGTTGGAATTACAGGCGTGAGCCACCATGCCCAGCCCACACAGTCTTTAAAGGGTGTCTTAGTCCACCTTCTGCTGGAATGCCTGAGACCGGGTAATTTATAAAGAAATTATTATGGGCCGGGCATGGTGGCTCATGCCTGTAATCCAGCACTTTGGGAGGCTGAGGCAGGTGGATCACCTGAGGTCAGGGGTTCAAGACCAGCCTGGCCAACATGGCGAAACCCTGTCTCTACTAAAAATACAAAAATTAGCCAGGCACAGTGGTGCACACCTGTAATCCCAGCTACTTGAGAGGCTGAGGCAGGAGAATCACTTGAATCCAGGAGGTGGAGGTTGCAATGAGCCAGGATCACACTACTGCACTCCAGCCTGGGCAACAGAGAGAGACTCTGTCACAAAAAGAAAAAAAAAAAGAGAGAAAGGAAGAAAGAAACAAGAAAGAAAGAAAGAAAGAAAAAGGAAGGAAGGAAGGAAGGAAGGGAAATTATTATAAATTATAAATTATTTTTTGCTGTTTTGTTTTTTAGAGAAAATAATGACAGGTTCTCGCCCTGTCATTCACGCTGAAATGCACTGGCACAATCATAGCTTGTTGCAGCCTCCAACTCCTGGGTTCAAGCGATGTTCCTGCCTCAGCCTCCCGAGTAACTGGGACTACAGGCACACACCACCACGCCCCGCTAATTTTTAATTTTTTGTAGAGACAGAATCTCTCCATGTTGCCCAGGCTGGTCTCGAACTCCTGGGCTCAAGTGATCCCACCCCGCCTCAGCGTCTCGAGTAGCTAGGACTACAGGTGTGCATCACTACATCCAGCTAATTTTTAAACTTTTTTTTGTAGAGATGGGGGCCTCACTATTGTTGCCCAGGCTGGTCTCAAACTCCTGGCCTCAAGCAGTCCTCCTCCTTTGGCCTCCCAAAGCACTGAGATTACAGGCATGAGCCACATCACCTGGTCCTAAGAAAACAATTTAATTTCTTTTTCTTTCTTTCTTTCTTTCTTTCTCTCTCTTTTTTTTTTTTTTTTTTTTTTTTTGAGATGGAGTTTTGCTCTTGTTGCCCAGGCTGGAGTGCAATGGTGCAATCTCAGCTCACTGCAACCTCCACCTCCTGGTTCAAGAGATTCTCCTGCCTCAGCCTCCCCCATAGCTGGGATTACAGGTGCCCACCACTATGAAAGGCTAATTTTTGTATTTTTAGTAGAGATGGGGTTTTGCCATGTTGGTCAGGCTGGTCTCAAACTCCTGACCTCGTGATCCCAGAGTGCTGGGATTACAGGCATGAGCCACCATGCCCAGCCCAACAATTTAATTTCTTACAGCTCTTTAGGCTGGGAAGTCCAGGGTCTAGGGACTGTGTCTGGTGGGGGCCTTCTTGCTGCTGAAGATGCTGTAGAATCCCAAGGCAGTGTGGGGCATCCCGTGGTGAGGGGCCTGTAGTGCTAACTCAAGTCTCTTTTTCTCTTCTTCTAAAGCCACTAATGCCTCACCCTCAAGACCGCAGCTAATCCTAATCACCTCCCAAAAGTCCCACCCCTCCAATACTACAGTCAAATTTCCCACCCTCTTAATACTGTTACAATGGGGATTAAGTTTCAGAATAAGTTTTCGAAGAGACAAACATTGGAAACACAGCAAGGGGCAAGGCCAGGTTGTCGACTTGGAAAGGCAGAAGGTATGAAAGAAAGCAAAGCCAACCTTTGGCTGTAGCAGAGGAGAGACTGGGGGAGACAGGCATGAGAAATGTTATTTTATTTATATTTGTGTGTTACTTGACCAGCTACAATGTTCATGTACTACCTCAGTGATCTTTTTAAAATCCTATCAAATAAAAAACATTTTAAATAAAGTCAAGTTTTGAAATCAACACTCAAGGCCAGATGACATCAAATAAGCTGCATCAAAGTTGGGGAGGGGTGGCTGGGCTCGATGGCTCATGCCTGTAATCCCAGTACTTTGGGAGGTTGGGGTGGGTGGATCACCTGAGGTCAGAAGTTGGAGACCAGCCTGGCCAACATGGGGAAACCCCGTCTCTACTAAAAATACAAAAAAATTAGCTGAGCATGGTGGTGGGCACTTGTAATCCCAGCTACTCGGGAGACTGAGGCAGGAGAATCGCTTGAACTAGAGACACAGAGGTTGCAGTCAGCTGAGATCACGCCACTGCACTCCAGCCTGGGTGACAGAGCGAGACTCCATCTCAAAAAAAAAACAAAAAAAACAAAGTTGAGGAGGGGAGGTGCTAGGTAAAAGGAATCCTGGAGGCTGGGCCCGGTGGCTCATGCCTGTAATCCCAGCACTAGGGAGGCAGGAGGACTGCTTGAGGCCAGGAGTTCAAGACCAGCCTGGGCAACATAGTAAGACCCTTTCTCTACAGAAAAAACTTAAAAATTAGCCAGGTGTGGTGGTGTGTACCTGTGGTCTCAGCTGCCCAGGAGGCTAAGGTGGGAGAATAGCTTGAACCCAGGAATTTGAGACTACAGTGAGCTATGATCATGTCACTGCACTCCAGCCTGGGTGACAGAGAGAGACCTTGTCTCAGAAAAAAAAAAAAGTCTTGGAAACTACCCAAATGCCTACCCATGGTAGAATTAGCATAGAAATATTCACACAATGGAACACTAGATAGTAATGAGAATGAACGAATTACAGCTTTCGGAAGAAATAAGGACACTCTGCAGACTGCAGACAAATGTCAAATGGCGGTGCACACACTTCCAATCTATTTCTTTCTTTCTTTCTTTTTTTTTTTGAGATGGAGTCTTGCGCTGTTGCCCAGGCTGGAGTGCAGTGGCACAATCTCAGCTCACTGCAACCTCTGCCTTCCAGGTTCAAGCAATCTCCTGCCTCAGCCTCCTGAGTAGGTGGGACTACAGGTGTACAGAAACACACTGGCTAATTTTTTTTGTATTTTTACTAGAGACGGGGTTTTGCCATGTTGGCCAGGCTGGTCTTGAACTCCTGACCTCAAGCAATCCATCCGCCTTGGCCTCCCAAAATGCTGGCATTACAGGCATGAGCCACCGCACCTGGCCCAATCTATTTCTATAAACCTCAAGAACAGGCAGCGCAGGTCTGATGAAGGTCCGATGAAGCCAGGAGAGTGGCTGCCCTTCACGGTAGTGAGGACTGACTAATGGGGTGTGA
Organism: Pongo pygmaeus; assembly: GCF_028885625.2. Classification (NCBI taxonomy): domain Eukaryota; kingdom Metazoa; phylum Chordata; class Mammalia; order Primates; family Hominidae; genus Pongo; species Pongo pygmaeus. Next base: position 5,016,075 of record NC_072379.2, read on the forward strand.
AGGGGTTCCCGGGGCCTGGCATGTTCTGCATCCTGACCTGGGTGCAGGGTCCGGCACACCCCAGCTCCCCCGGCTCTCTCCTCCAAAGTCTGGCAGGAGCCAGGCCCAGTCTCAGAGCTCAGCTTCTGCAATTCCTCCCTCTCTCTCTGGCCTGACCCAGCTGGGGTCTATGGCCCCCAGAGAGAAGCCTGACCCCTTTCATGAATGAGCCCGGGCCCAGGAACGCGGCTGCTGCCACCCCTCCCAGGCTGGGCTGGTGCCTGTCAGTGGCGACCCTGAGTCCCTTGGACAGAGGACTAGAGAGATTTGCCCGGGCTCCTACACAAAGGGGGTTCTGTCCATCTGTCCCACAGAGGCAAAGGACCACGCAGGGCCAAGCTGGCCCCGGCCGTGCTAAGCCTCTCTCCCCCTCTCCGCTTGGCCCTGGCCGCTTCTTTGTGTCCATTCATGAATTCAAGGCTCCTCCTGAAAGGCCGGCGGTATCTTGGCTCAGTCTTTGGGAAACAGTCCTTGGGCCGGTGCCACCTGGGACTGGTCATGAAATAAAATCCTGGGGCAGACAGTGATGGGAACAGGAAGGGGAAACTGAGCAAGGGGTGGAAGGGGCCCGGGCTTGCATCTCGTGCCAGAGGTGAGGGACTCTGGCATGATCTGCAGGAGACAGCACTCAGGTGCACTGTGCGTGGCATCCCATGTGAACGGCCCCCTGGGCCTGGGGGTACTGACCCGACAGATCTGAGACCAGCTCCCAGCCTTGGCGCTCACCGTGTGGCTCCCCGGGAAATCTCTTCCCCTATGGGATGAGAAGGGTTCGTATCTCCAAAGCCAGGACCATCTCCCAGCCTCAGGAGGCTCCCAGATGCTATCAAGTGAGAAGGGGCCATGGTCATCGCTGTCTGCTCTGAGTGGGCTTAGGAGGAGGGGTCGCCCCAACAAAGATGGGGGCCACTTTGCCACCTGTTCGTCCTCAGCTAGCTCCTGGGTCAGCCTCTGTGAACATGCCACAGATACCAGCCATAACCATCAAGCCCTCCTTCCACCTGACCGAGGGGCTCTCACCCACCAATCATCTCCCAGAGATTCCTGTGACGTCACCAGCAGCCAATCAGAGTGTCCCAGGTTGGCAGGTCAGAGGCAGCCTTACTTTGAGAGTTGGTAAATTTTCAGACAATAGCAGAAAAAGGACACTTCTGGCTGGGCGCGGTGGCTCGCGCCTGTAATCCCAGCACTTTGGGAGGCCGAGGCAGGCGCATCACTTGGGGCCAGGAATTCAAGACCAGCCTGGCCAACATGGCGAAACCCTGTCTCTACTAAAAATACAAAAATGAGCCGGGCATGGTGGCGGGTGCCTGTAATCCCAGCTACTCAGGAGGCTGAGGCAGGAGAATCGCTTGAACCAGGGAGGCGGAGGTTACAGTGAGCCGAGATGGCCAGGCTAATTTTTTGTATTTTTAGTAGAGATGGAGTTTCACCATGTTGGCCAGGCTGGTCTCAAACTCCTGACCTTGTGATCCGCCTGCCTCAGCCTCCCAAAGTACTGGGATTACAGGCATGAGCCACTGCGCCTGGCCTTTTTTCTGTATTTTTAGTAAACACGGGGTTTCACCATGTTGACCAGGATGATCTCGATCTCCCGAACTCGTGATCCACCCGCCTCAGCCTCCCAAAGTGCTGAGATTACAGGCGTGCGCCACCATGCCCGGTTGGTCCTTCCCTTTTCAACTCACACCCTACCCATTTCACAGAAGAGAAGACTGAGACCCAACTGCTCTACCCTGATGCCCCCCTAGCAGTGCCCATTACCTAGCTTGTGTCAAAGGGCAGGGAGAAAGTTTAGGCTGAGCATTCACATTGTGGCCACAGAAAGCCTCTAGATTTGGAGTCCAGTGGCCAGCATGTTAGCCCTGCAGTCCAGCCCTAGCTGTGCAACCCAGGAAATGGTACGTAACCTCCCTGAGCTTGTAGCCCTTCTGGAAAATTCCTGTCCTAGACACTTCACAAACTGCCTTGAGAGCCGAAGAGGAGGGCAGCTTGAAGACAAATCACTGTTGTTGACTGATTATTTTATTTTACTTATTTTTTGAGACAGGATCTTGCTCTGTCACTCAGGCTAGAGTGCAGTGGCACGATGACAGCTCACTGCAGCCTCAAACTCCTGGGCTCAAGTGATCCTCCCACCTCAGCCTCCTGAGTAGCTGGGACTATAGGTGCACGCCACCACCCCCAACTAATTTTCTCTTTATTTTTTGTAGAGATGAGGTCTCACTGTGTTGCTCAGGCTGGTCTTGAACTCTTTAGCTCAAGTAATCTTCCCACCTCAGCCTCCCAAGTAGCTGAGGACTACAGGTGCACACTACCACGTCCAAGACTCCCTCTCTACAAAAAATGTAAAAATTAGCTGGGTATGGTGGCACATGCCTGTAGTCCCAGCTACGGGGGAGGCTGAGGAGGGAGGATCGCTTGAGCCCAGGAGTTCGAGGCTGCAGTGAGCTATGATCGAGCCACTGCACTTCAGCCTGGGCAACAGTGCAAGAAAAAAAATTGGAATCCATTCCGAAGGAAATGAGCAAATCCTTCCCTTCCCTCCCCTGGCCCCAGGGAAACGTTAGCCCCGGCTCACTTGGAGGGAGAAAAGGTGGGTCTAGTTCCAGACATGAGGGGAGCCAGGGGTGAGCCCACCCTCCTGCTGGAGCCAAGAGGCATGACCTGGGCCAGCCCACCCCACGCTGGATCTGTGGAGCAGGCTCCGGAGTGGCCGATGCTCTCCGTTTTTCAACCCTCTCAGCACTCCTACTATTCCTGCGAAAGGACTGGTGGAAGATTGGGGAGGACTTGGAATGGCCATTCTCCACCAGAATAGTCCAGCCCGGCCAGTGGCCATGGGTCCAGTATGTCATCACAGAGCCCAGAATAGGAGACAGACAGTCTCTCTGGGTCCTGCTGAACCCCGCTACTTCTGGTCTTTTCAGTCCTAAACACCAACACATTCCTTTTTTTTCTTTTTTCTCTTTCTTCTTCTTCTTCTTCTTCTTTTTTTTTTTTTTTTTGAAACGGAGTCTTGCTTTGTCGCCCAGGCTGGAGTGAAGTGGCGCGATCTCGGCTCACTACAAGCTCCGCCTCCCAGGTTCACGCCATTCTCCTGCCTCAGCCTCCTGAGTAGCTGGGACTACAGGCGCCCGCCACCACACCCGGCTAATTTTTTTTGTATTTTTAGTAGAGACGGGGTTTCACCGTGTTAGCCAGGATGCTCTTTCTTCTTTTTCTTCTTTTCTTCCCTCTCCCTCTCCTTCTTCTTCTTCTTCTTCCTCCTCCTCCTCCTTCTTCTGGACACCAACAATTTTTTTTTTCTTTTTCTCTCTTTCCTTCTCCTTCTTCTTCTTCCTTCCCTCTTCTTTTTTTTCCTTCTTCCTCCTCTTCCTCTTCCTCTTTCTTCTTCTTCCTCTCTTTCTTTCTCTCCCCTTTCTTTCTTTTTTTTTTTTTTGAGACAGTCTTGCTCTGTCACCCAGGCTGGAGTGCAGTGGTGTGATCTTGGCTCACTGCAACCTCTGCCTCCCGGGTTCAAGCAATTCTCCTGCCTCAGCCTCTGGAGTGGCTGGGACTACAGGCACCCACCACCATGCCCAGCTAATTTGTGTATTTTAGTAGCAACGGGGTTTCACCATGTTGGCCAGGCTGTTCTTGAACTCCTGACCTCGTGATCCACCCGCCTCGGCCTCTCAAAGTGCTGGGATTACAGGCATGAGCCACCTCACCCGGCCCTTCCCTCCCCTTTCTCCCTTCCTTTCCTTTGGAGATCTCACTTTGCCGCCCAGGCTGGAGTGCAGTGGCACAATCTTGGCTCACTACAGCCTCCACCTCCAGGGTTCAAACGATTCTCCTGCCTCAGCCTCCTAAGTAGCTGGGATTACAGGTGTGCACCAACACACCTGGCTAATTTTTGTATTTTTAGTGGAGACGGGGATTCATCATGTTGCCCAGGCTGGTCTCAAGCTCCTGAGCTCAAGTGATCCGCCCGCCTTGGCCTCAAAGAGTGCTGGGATTACAGGCGTGAGCCACCGCACCCGGCCCCTTTCCTTCTTTCCTCCAGGACAGAGGAGTGAAAATTCCAAAGCAGAGAGCTCTGAAATAGGTACAAGCCAGTCTCCAGCCCAACTCCTTTCCCAAAGACCAGAATTCAGCATTCATTCCTATGTAACCCAGCTGCCTGCTCAGAGAAGATTCCTCTGGAGACCTACACCTCTCTGGGGCAAAATGCGCGTGCACACACACGTGCACACACACACACACACGCACACGCACGCACGCACACACACGCACACACATGCATGCGCGCGCACACACACACACACGCGCGCGCACACACTCCACCCCGTGCATACACATGCACGCGCACACACACGCACACACGCACACACACCACCCCGTGCACACACACACGCACACGCGCACACACACCCCACCCCGTGCACGCGCTCACACACACACACACCCCACCCTGTGCACACAATCCCAGGAGCTTCACAGAGTCGAAACACCATCCACACATCCTAAGAACAGCCATGCTCCAAACACGGACTGATCAATTTGTTTCCCTCTGCGGCCTTTCTCTGAAAGAAATGAAACCTTGGCTTTATCTAAGATAATAATGAAAATCCAAGTACTTTAAAAAGCTGAGTCCAGCGATGCTGAAGGGAGGTGGGGGTGCAGAGTCTTCACTAAGGGAGGATCTTGAAAAAGCATAAAATCGCAACCGCGAGTGAAACAAAGGATTCAGACAATAATAACCAATGGATGCTAAGACCACCAGGTGAGAGGCTGCTGAGTAACAGGATGCTGAAAAGGACCTCAGTATCTCTCATCCCAGGGGTTACCTTAGAGCCCTCATGGATCAACCTAGCACCACGGGAGGCAGGTCTACCAGATATCTCCCAGTAAGATGAAGTACACCATATGGCCTATAATCCTCCTGGCCTTTCTTTCTTCTTATTTTTAGAGACAGGGTCTGGTTCTGTTGCCCAAGCTGGAGTGCAGTGGTGCAAATATAGCTCACTGCAGCCTCGAACTCCTGGGCTCAAAGGATCCTCCCACCTCCCCAATAGCTGGGACTACAGGCTCGTGCCACACTACTAGAAAGAAATACTTGAGACTGGGTAATTCATAAAGAAAAGGAGTTTAGGCTGGGTGTGGTGGCTCATATCTGTAATCCCAGCACTTTGGGAGACCACGATGGGCCGATCACCTGAGGTCAGGAGTTCAAGACCAGCCTGGCCAACTTGGTGAAACCCCGTCTCTACTAAAAATACAAAAATTAGCTGGGTGTGGTGGTGCATGCTTGTAATCTCAGCTACTCCAGAGGCTGAGGCAGGAGAACCGCTTGAACCTGAGAGAAGGAGGTTGCAGTGAGCTGAGATCATGCCACTGCACTCCAGCCTGGTGACAGAGCAAGACTCCATCTCAAAAAAAAAAAAAAAGAAAAAAGAAAAGCGGTTTGGTTGGCTTATGATTCTGCAGGCTGTACAGGAAGCATGGTGGCTTCTGCTTCTGGGGAAGACTCAGGAAGCTTCCAATCATGGTGGAAGGCAAAAGGGGAGCAGGTGTCTTACATGGGAGGAGCAGGAGGAAGGGAGAGAAGGGAGACGGGTGCTACACACTTTTTTTTTTTGAGACAGGGTCTCGCTCTGTTGCACAGGCTGGAGTGCAGTGGTGCAATCTCAGCTCACTGCAACCTCCACCTCCCGGGTTCAAGCGATTCTCCTGCCTCCCGAGTATCTGGGATTACAGGTGCGTGCCTCCAGGCCCAGCTAATTTTTTGTATTTTTAGTAGAGACGGAGTTTCACCATGTTAGCCAAGATGGTCTCGATCTCCTGACCTGGTGATCTGCCTGCCCCAGACTCCCAAAGTGTTGGGATTACAGGCATGAGCCACTGCACCCGGCCTGTTTTTTTTTTTTTTTTTTTTTTTTTTTTTGAGACAGAGTTTTGCTCTCTCGCCTAGGCTGGACTGCAGTGGTGCAATCTCAGCTCACCGCAAACTCCATCTCCCGTGTTCAAGCAATTTTCCTGCCTCAGCCTCCTGAGTATCTTGGATTACAGGGCGCGCTTCCACACCTGGCTAATTTTTTGTATTTTTAGTAGAGACGGGGTTTCACTGTGTTAGCCAGGATGGTCTCGATCTCCTGACCTGGTGATCCACCCACCTCGGCCTCCCAAAGTGCTGGGATTACAGGCGTGTGCCATGGCACTCAGCCACTACACACTTTTTAACGACCAGATCTCACAAGAACTCATTCACTATCTCAACCAAGGCGGATGCTGCTAACCCATTCATGAGAAACCGCCCCCATGATCTGCCCCCATCATCCAATCACCTCCCACCAGGCCCCACCTCCAACATCGGGGATTACAACAGAGACACAGATCCAAACCATATCAAACTCTATACAAATGTTATCAATTGCATGTTGGCATCATCTCAAAATCCACATGTTGAGGCCGGGTGTGGTAGCTCACACCTGTCAACCCAGCACTTTGGGAGACTGAGGCAGGCAGATCACCTGAGGCCAGGAGTTCGAGACCAGCCTGGGAGGGGATCCCCATCTCTACTAAAAATACAAAAATTAGCTGGACGTGGTGGCGCACACGCCTGTAGTACCAGCTACTCGGGAGGCTGAGGCAGGAGAATCACTTGAACCTGGGAGGCGGAGGTTGCAGTGAGCCAAGATCACGCCACTGCACTCCAGCCTGAGTGACAGGAGCAAGACTCCGTCTCACCGAAAAAAAAAGAAATCTGCATGTTGAAATCCTCACTCCTCAATGTGATAGCATTAGGAGGCGGGGCCTCTGGAAAATGACACGGTCATGAGGGTGGAGCCCTCACAAATGGGATTAGTGCCCCTAGAAGAAGAGACCAGAGAGCTCCTTCTGCCATGTGAGTCTATAAGAAGTCTGCCGTCTACCACCTGGGAACAAATTTGACTGTGCTAACACTTTGATCTTGACTTCCAGCCTCCAGAACTGTAGGAAATACATTTTTGTGCTTTTTTTTTCTTTCCAAAATTCTTTTTAGGTTCTATAAATTTCTGTGGTTTATAAGCCACCTAGTCTAGGCTAAAGTACAGCGGCACGGTCACGGCTCACACAGCCTCCATCTCCCAAGCTCAGGTGATCCTCCCACCTTGGTCTCCAGAGTAGCTGGGCCTACAGGGTTTTGCCACCACGCCCAACTAATTTTTGTATTCTTGTGTTCAAAAGATGGTTGCAGTGAGCTGAGCCAACCTGGCAAAATCTGTCTCTACTAAAAACGGAAAAATTAGCTGGGCACGGTGGTGCACACCTATAACCCCAGCTACTCAGGAGGCTGAGGAAGGAGAATCACTTGAGCCTGGGAGGCGAAGGTTGCAGTGAGCCGAGATCACACAGCTGTACTCTAGCCTGGGCAATAGAGTGAGACTCTGTCTCAAAAAAATTATTATTATTAAATTATTAACTATTGTCACCCTGCTGTGCTATCAAATATTAGGCCTTATTCATTCTAACTATTTTTTGGTACCCATTAACCATCCCAACCTCCTCCCCACCTGCCTACTCCCCTTCCCAGCCTCTGGTAACCATCTTTCTACTCTCTATGTCCAAGAGTTCAATTGTTTTGATTTTTTGATCCCACAAACAAGTGAGAACATGCAATGTTTGTCTTTCTGTGCCTGGCTTATTTCACTTAATAGAATGATCTCCATTTCCATCCATGTTGTTGCAAATGACAGAATCTCAGTCTTTTTTTTTTTTTTTTTAGATGGAGTCTCACTCTCTTGCCAGGCTGGAGTGCAGTGGTGCAATCTCGGCTCACTGCAACCTCCACTTCCCAGGTTCAAGCAATTCTCCTGCCTTAGCCTCCTGAGTAGCTGGGACTACAGGCACCCGCCACCACACCCAGCTAATTTTTGTATTTTTAGTAGAGACGGGGTTTCACCATATTGGCCAGGATGGTCTCGAACTCCTGATCTCCTGATTCACCCGCCTCAGCCTCCCAAAGTGCTGGAATTACAGGCATGAGCCACTGTGCCTGGCCAGAATATCAGTCTTTTTATGGCTGAACAGTACTATGGCATTTTATAAGAGCAGCGTGAACAGGCTAAGACAATTTGATCATAATTTTGCATCAATGTTAAATTTCCTTTCCCCCCCATCTCCTCTCTCACATTTAACAAATGACCTGCCTACGTTACCATTTCCGGCTAGGTATTTTTAGAATAATTTTTTTCACTGTGGTAAAACACACATCAAATGTACTATCCTAACCATTTTTAAGCATACAATTTGCTGTCATTAAGTACATTCACCTTCTTTTGTGTGTGTGTGTGTATCCGTGTTGTGTGTGTGTGTGTGAGAGATGGAGTCTCACTCTGTTGCCTAGGCTGGAGTGCAATGGCGCAATCTCGGCTCACCACAACCTCCGCCTCCTGGGTTCAAGTGATTCTCCTGCCTCAGCCTCCTGAGTAGCTGGGATTACAGGCATACACCACCAGGCCTGGCTAATTTTGTACTTTTAGTAGAGACAGAGTTTCTCCATGTTGGTCAGGCTGGTCTTGAACTCCCTACCTCAGGTGATCCGCCTGCCTCGGCCTTCCAAAGCGTTGGGATTACAGGTGTGAGCCACTGCGCCTGGCCCTACATTCACCTTCTTATACCATCATCACCACCATCCATCTCCAGAACTCTTTTCATCTTGCAAAACTGAAACCCGGTCCCTATTAAACACTAATTCCCCATTCCCTACCCACCCCCACCTGCCTCTGGCAGCCACCACTCCACTTCCTGTCTCTATGGATGTGACTCCTCGAGGGACCTCAGATAAGTGGAATCACACAGTATTTGTCCCCTTGGGGCTGATTTCATTTAGCATAATGAATGTCCTTGTGGTTCATCCAGGCTGCTGCGTGTGCCAGAATTTCCTTCCTTTTTAAAGCTAAATTTCTTTTTTTTTTTTGAGATAGAGTCTCACTCTGTTGCCCAGCAGGCTAGAGTGCAGTGGTGTGATCTCAGCTCACTGCACCCTCCGCCTCCCAGATTCAAGCAATTCTCGCGCCTCAGCCTCTTAAGTAGCTGGGATTACAGGCATGCACCACCATGTCCAGTTAATTTTTCATTTTTAGTAGAGACAGGGTTTCACCATCTTGGCCAGGCTGGTCTCGAACTCTTGACCTCAGATGACCCACCCGCCTCAGCCTCCCAAAGTGCTGGGATTACAGGCGTGAGCCACAGCGCCTGGCCTAAATTTCCTTATTTTGATCTCATTGCGTAAGAGAGTGCCCTGAAGGGTTTATGGGTCTAGAGGCCTGATGTCCACAGGCAGCTCCCACAGTCCAGGAGGTGAAGGGCAGCTATGACCCCATGAGGCACCTATAGCTCCAGCCCGCCTGCAGCCCTATCCTTGGAATTCCAAGAGACCTACTCCCTTGATAACTGTGATGGCAGCCTCAAAAGTAGCTTCTGTCCCTTTATTTTCTTCCCTCTGGAGCCCAAATCATGCCGCCATCAGTTTAAAAGCCCTTAATGGTGCCATAGAGCCCACGGAACAGTGGTTGGGTGTGCTCAGGGCCTGTTGGGACCAGGCTCAGTATCCTCTCCACGCCCAGCCTGTGTTGCAACCTCACCAGACCCTGCCCTGGGTCCCTGCACTTCACCCCCCAATGCCCTCATTCTTCAATGTCCTTCCCTCACCCTGGAAAACTCCTATTCATCCTGAAGAGCCCACTTACATGCTGCAACCTCCGAGGCTTGTCCTGTCCTGTCATGGACACCTGTGGTTTCTGCCCATCCAGCATCTAGCCCTACTCATTCTTCCCCACTCCACCTCCTGAGACAAGGTCTCTCTCTGTCACCCAGGCTGGAATGCAGTGGCACCATCATGGTTCACTGTAACCTCAATCTCCTAGGCTCAGGTGATCCTCCCATCTCAGCCTCCAAAGTAGCTGGGACTACAGGCATGAGCCACCACACCTGGCTAATTTTTAAATTTTTTGTACAGACAGGGTCTTGCTATGTTGCCCAGACTGGTCTGAAACTCCTGGGCTCAAGCAATCATCCCACCACAGCCTTCCAAGTAGCTGGGACTATAGGTACGTGCTACCATGCCCAGCTAATTTTTTGCCTTTTTTTTGGAGAGACAGGGTTTCACCATGTCACCCAGGTTGGTCTTGAACTCCTGGGCTCTAGTGATCTTCCAGCTCAGCCTCCCAAAGTGCTGGGACTACAGGCTTGAGCCATGATGCCCGGCCTCAACAAGGTTTTTAAATGCATCAATGAACCAACTAACCAGCTGTGCGATGTGGACAAGCCAGGGATGCCCACCACACACCAGACCATGCTGGCCCCTTGGGGAACACAAGAGGGTTTGAATAGCCCCAGCCCACTCCTGTTCTGAGCGGCTTGAAGTCTGGCTGGGGAGAGGTATGCAAAGCTGAAGGACATGTGGGGCCATCCCCTGCTCATTCCTGAAGGATCCTGAAAGGCCCGGGACTTGGGACAAGCCTGGAAGGGTGGGCTGTGCCTGGATGAATCTGAAGATGCGTTTCTGCACTGCTGATGAAGTGGGGATTTCCAGGCAAATCTCACTTCCTATTTCTCCCTGCATATTCGTCAACTCAGCTCTTCAGTCAAGGAGGAAAGAAACACACTGAGACTTGCTGGTGCTGAAAGAACAGCTCCCCCCAGGCATAGGCAGGGCGGCCACAGCCCCAACCTCCGCCCAACACTGCATGGTATCAGCCCATCGTTTATTGGGCACCTACTGTATACCACTCTGCATGCATTTCCTCACAGTCAGTCCTACCAAGAAGGCATCCTTTTTTTTGTTTTTTAGATTCTCATAGGAGCATGAGCCCTATTGTGAACTGCACATGTGGGGATCTCGGTTGCGTGCTCCATAAGAGATTTTTTTTTTTTTTTTTTGAGACAGAGTCTTGTTCTGTCGCCCAGGCTGGAGTGCAGAGGCACAATCCTGGATCACCGCAGCCTCCGCCTCCTGGGTTCAAGCAATTCTCCTGCCTCAGCCTCCCGAGTAGTTGGGATTACAGACACCCACCACCACACCTGGCTAATTTTTGTATTTTTAGTAGAAAAGGGGTTCACCTTGCTGGCCAGGCTGGCCTCAAGTGATCTGCCCGCTTCAGCCTCCCAAAGTGTTGGGATTACAGGCGTGAGCCACCACACCTGGCCTTTTTTTGTTTGTTTGGTTGGTTTTTTAGAGACATGATCTCGATATAATGGTCAGGGTGGTCTCAAACTCCTGGCCTCAAGTAATCCACCGGGATTACAGGCATGAGACACCATGCCCAGCCAAAGAAGGCATCTTAATCCCTGTTTCTTCCATCCCTACAGCTCCCCATCTCACCTGGCCATATTCCTATCTGAAGTGTTATCACATAGTTATTATCTGTTGTCTGCTTCCCACAGAAGAATGTGAGCTCCAGGAGGGCAGGGAATTGTCTTGGTCAGCACTGCCTGGCTACTTCCAACAGGTGCACATGGCAGCCGGAAACACCATCAATATCAACACATTCCTAAAACTCCTGAACTCCTGCAGGTGTTGGGCTACACATGACTTGTATAAAACCCGATTCCAATTCTTTACACTGGCAACTAGATGGACATTGAACCCTCAGCCTGAGTGGTTTCATTTTCGTGTGATTCAGTTTCTTTTTTTCTTTTTTTTTAAGATGGAGTCTCACTCTGTCGCCCAGGTTGGAGTGCAGTGGCAAGATCTTGGCTCACTGCAACCTCTGCCTCCCAAGTTCAAGCAATTCTCCTGCCTCAGCCTCCCAAGTAGCTGGGACTACAGGTGCGTGCCACCACACCTGGCTAATTTTTGTATTTTTAGTAGAGACGGGGTTTCGCCATGTTGGTCAGGCTGGTCTCGAACTCCTGACCTCAGGTGATCCACCTGCCTTGGCTTCCCAAAGTGCTGGAATTACAGGCGTGAGGCACCGCACCCGGCCTCAGTCTCATTTTCATAAAATATTTCGGTTTTATTGAATTACTTTGGACTTTAAATTTTTATAGTTGTTCATCTTAAATTTACATTTTGCCTTTTATTGTATTTTTTAGAGATGGAGTTGTTCTATCACCCAGGCTTGAGTGCAGTGGCGGGATCATAGCTCACTGCAGCCTTGAATTCCTGGGCTCAAGGGATCCTCCTACCTCAGCCTCCTGAGTAGCTGGGACCGCAGGCACACAACCATGCCCAGCTAACTTTTTTCTTTTTGGAGAGGCGGGGATCTCACTTTGTTGCTGAGGCTGGTCTCAAACTCCTGGCCTCCAGAGATCCTCCCATCTCAGCCTCCCAAAGCACTGGGGTTACAGGCATGAGCCACTGCACCCAGACAGTTAGGCTTCTTATGCACTGGATATTAAAGTGGTATCTCATTTTGCATTGTCTTGGTTACCACTGCGAGGGAGCAGTTCTTCACACGCTCAACTGTGTTCTCTTCCAAGAAATCCCTGTCCATGTCTTTTACACTTTCTATTGGGTTATGTGTCTTTTTCTATTTCTTATTCTCTATATATTTTGGGTATTAACTACTTGTTGGTTAAAGATGTTGCAAATATGTCCTTCGCACTGTGGCTTGTCTTCTACTTTCTTCGTGGCATTTTTGATTAACAGAAACTTAATTATTTTTTCTTTTTTTGAGATGGGGTCTCCCTCTGTCACCCAGGCTGGAGTGCGGGAGCTCAGTCTCAGCTCATTTGCAGCCTCGATCCCCAGGCTCAAGCAAGCCTCCCACCTTGGCCTCCTGAGTAACTGGGACTACAGGCGCACTTCACCATGCCCAGCTAATTGTTTGTATTTTTTGTAGAGATGGGGTTTCACCATGTTGCCCAAGCTGGTCTTGAACTCCCGGACTCAGGTGCTCTTCCCACCTCGGCCTCCCAAAATGTTGGGATTACAGGCATAAGCCACCTTGCCCAGGCTGAAACTTAATTTTTAATGTAGTCAAGTTCATCAATCTTTTTTTTATGATTTGTACTTTATGTGCCTTCAGAAACCTTACCCCAAAGTTCAAAAGTTATTCTTTTATAGATTCTCAAAGTTTTCAACTTTTTTATTTATTTCATGTTTACATCTTTCATCCCTCTAAAAGTGTCTTTTCTGCATGGTGTGAGGTAGGGTTCCTGTTCCACTGTTCTCATCTGAATAATTAATTGTCTCAGTACCATTTATCCAATAGACCATCCTTACCTAGGTTTATCAGCAACACCATCTTTGGTAAAAATAAAATGCCTTTTAAAAAGTTGATATGGGATCTTGCTATGTTGCCCAGAGTGTTCTCAATCTCCTGGCCTCAAGTGATCCTCCTGCCTTGGCCTCAGGTGTAGCTGGGATTACAGGCACGTGCTACCACACACAGCTTAAAACGCCTTTACATGCATAAATCTATTTCAGCCTCTTTATTCTGCTCCACTGGTCAATCTGCCTAACCATGCACCAACACCATACTGTCTTAATTCTTACAGCTTTATGATATGAATGTTTCTTGATGTACAAAAACCATTCCAGGTGACCAGGTGGTTACTTACATCAAAGACTCTAGGTTAGAACCTAGGGGTTAGCTGGCCCTACTATCCACTGAGAAACAGAGACTCCAAGAAGGAGAGCATTTTTTACAATGTCACACAGCATTTAATTTGGAATACCCATCTCTCACCACAGAAGATACCAATCTGGTAGACACAATCTACATGTGGTTATTGAGTACTTGGAATTGACTAGTCCAAATTCAGACGGGCTGTAAGTATAAAATGCACATTAGATGAAGACTTGTGGTGGAAAATAATGTAAAATATCTCATGAATAATTTGTTCATATTCATTGCATATTGATATAATAATGCTTTGGATATAAAGAGTTAACTAAAATATATTCTAAAAATTATAATAATTTCACCTGTTTATTTTTACCTTCTTATAACAAGATGGAATATTAGGCACACATTAAACTGAGTGTCTACTAGAAAATTTAAAGCTGGCCGGGCATGGTGGCTGACTCCTGTAATCCCAGCACTTTGGGAGGCCAAGGTGGGTGGATCATTTGAGGTCAGGAGTTCGAGACCAGCCTGGCCAATATGGTGAAACCCTACCTCTACTAAAAATACAAAAATTAGCCAGGTGTGGTTGCGGGCATCTGTAGTTCCAGCTACTTGGGAGGCTGAGGCAGGAGAAGCGCTTAAACCTGGGAGGTGGAGGTTGCAGTGAGCAGAGATTGTGCCATTGCACTCCAGCCTGGGTGACAGAGTGAGACTCCATCTCAAAACTAAATAAAATAAAGCCACATCTGTGGCTTGTATATTACTCACGGACAGCCCTGGATTATACCATTAAATTCATTCAATCAGCTGGGTGCAGTGGCTCATGCCTGTAATCCCAACACTTCAGGAGGCTGAGGCAGGAGGATCACTTGAACCTAGGAGTTCAAGACCAGCCTGGGCAACATAGTGAGACCCCATCTTTACAAATACCTTTTTTTAAATTAGCCAGGCATGGTGGTGCACACCTGTAGTCCCAGCTACTCAGGAGGCTGAGACAGGAGAATCATGTTTGCCTAAGAGTTTGAGGCTGCAGTGAGCTATGATCACACCACTGCATTCCAGCCTGGGCAACAGAGTAGATCCTATCTTTAAAAAAAAATCACTTAATCAAGCAGCCTTTATTACAGACTTAATTTGTGGACTGTACAGTTGTAAAGACTGCACGATGAGGAAGGGAACAGAAATAGAACTAATCCATGCGATCCATTTCCTCCCTGGACCCATCACCCATAGAAGCTGCATTGGCCCAAGCATGAAAGACTGGCCCGCACTCCAGTTCCAGATCCCTATTCCAATTCCACAGCAGCCAGCGCAAGTGTCCAAATCTTGAGACCATTTAGACCAGCTCTCCTGACTTTACAAATCAACCCACTGGGGTCAAGAGAGGTTGAGACATCTACCAAGGTCACACAGCAGGTGTGGGACAGGCCCGGGCTGGTTGCTGAGACTTCAGAGCTCCTTTCCTTCGTGTCCACGTCGGCAGCCTTCAACCCAGGATTTCTCCCTTTCCCGTGAACAGTCCACCAACTTATGTCTCACAAAATCCCCTGGAGCCAGCCTTTACAAGCCCAAGTGCCCACTTTGGGAGGCCGAGGTGAGAGGATCACTTGAGCCCAGGAGTTCAAGACCAGCTTGGGCAACATGGCAAGACCCCGCCTCTACTAAAAATACAAAAGTTAGCCAGGCGTGATGGCGGGCACCTGTAGTCCCAGTTACTCGGAAGGCTGAGGCAGGTGAATCACTTGAACCCGGGAGGCGGAGGTTGCAGTGAGCTGAGATCACACCACTGCACTCCAGAGTGGGCAACAGAGTGAGACTCCGTCTCAAAAAATATATACATATACAAAAATTATCTGGGTATGGTGGTGGTCCACACCTGGAATCCCAGCTACTCTGGAGGCTGAGGCAGGGGGATTGCTCAAGCCCAGGAATTTGAGGCTGTAGTGAACCATGATTGTGCCACTGCACTCCAGCCTTAGTCTGGGTGACAGAGCGAGACCCTGTCTCAAAGAGAAAAAACAAAGGCCGGGGGCGGTGGGTCACGCCTGTAATCCCAGCACTTTGGGAGGCCGAGGCGGGCAGATCACGAGGTCAGGAGATTGAGACCATCCTGGCCAACATGGTGAAACCCCATCTCTACTAAAAATACAAAAAATTAGCCGGGCATGGTGGCAGGTGCCTGTAGTCCTAGCTACTCGGGAGGCTGAGGCAGGAGAATTGCTTGAAACCAGGAGGCGGAGGTTGCAGTGGGCCAAGATCACGCCATTGCACTCCAGCCTTGGCAACAAAAGCAAGACTCCATCTCAAAAAAAAAAAAAGTCCAGTCCAGTCCCACAATCTAGCCAAAAGCAAATCCGCAGGAACTCATCCTCAAGTCCTCCCCAAGTGCATCGCATCTCCGGGTGGGATTCCCCAAGTTTAGGAAAGATAGACTCATCACGTCCCCCGGGGGAAACAGAGGGTGAGACTGAGGGGGAAGGAAGGGCTCCGTCCTGTCCACCAGCCTTCCCTACCCTGGACACCATCCTAGCCCTGAGCTTCTGTTGTCAAGCTGTGCTCAATCTGACCAGAACTTGCAGAGACTTCAGGGGCACCAGGGGACTCTTAACAACCAGTTGCAAGTAACAAGCCACACTGATGTGAGTAGGAAAAATACTGCCAAGCCATCTCCCACTCACCACCCACTGGAGCCTCACCACACACCAGGCCCCTCTGTTCACGAAGGCAGGGGACCCCAGGTGGCAGAGGGGGAAAGGTGACCTGGAGGATGGCCTGGTGCCCCCCCCAAAGAGGCCCCCGGGGACTGCTCCCACCAGAAGGGTCTGTGCTCCCTGAAGACCACTGGGGACCGAGGAGCAACTTTAGGAGGGGATTTTTCATGCCAGCTTCCAGGCAAGCACACCTCCCAACAAAATCTTAAAGATATGTAAAAGGAGAAACCCCCTCCCCACGCCCACCTTCTTCACTGGAATTCCAAGCAACAGGAGCCTAACTTCTACTCAGATATCACAGTGTCTGTTAATCACCATTTTACAAAAGAGACCGAGGTTCTGAGGGGACCACGGAGTTCACACTATGAAAAGACCAGGATGTACAGGTGCACCCCCCGCCCACCCCGAGCCTCAGTTTCTCCATCTGAAAAGAGCACTTACTCTTTCCTCCGACTTGCTGGAAGGGTGGACGGAGGTGGTACCAACGCCTTTTACCACGAACAAGAGTGCCCAAGAGAGACCGAGCTTAAGAGAGACCGAGCGTAACTGCCCGAGCGTAACTGCCCTGGGCTCCAGGCGCTGTGCAAAGTGCTTTGCAAGGACCAGCTCGCTTAATCCTCACGGCGACCCAGGACACGGGGACTCGCATAACCCCCGTTTTGCAAACGTGGAAATGAGGTTCAGAGAAGTGAAGCGACTTGCCCAATGGCAGCCAGCGAGGAGGCGCGGGCGCCCCGGTTACTCCATCCCAGCGAGAAGACGAGGCTGCCTGGGTCCTGGTTTTCTCGGGCGGGGGTCAGGGGTCCGCCGATCCCCTCTAGCGCTCTGGGCGGCGGGACCCGAGAACCAAGGTGGCCCCCGCGGTCCCAGCCGCCGCGCGCCCCTCCCTCCCTCCCCGCGGACCCCCGCGGCTGCCGCTCACCTCGCGTATTTCGTCTTCTGGAAATCCAGCAGCCGGGGGGCGAACATCGCGGCGCTTCCATGGGAATCCGGCCCCGGGCTCAGAGCGCGGGCAGCTGGCAGAGCCTGGGGGGCGCGGCAGCGGCAGCAGCAGGTTGGAGGGCGCGCGGCGGGGGCCAAGGGGACCTGGTCGGCGCCCGGAGCCGGAGCCGGAGCCCGAGCCCGAGCCGGAGCTGGAGGCGCCCGGAGCCGCCGACGCCAAATCCCGAGCAGATGGTGGCGGGGGCGGGGCGGGCGGGGGCGCGGGGGGGCTCCGGGGCTCGCGCTGCCAATCGCCTAAGCCCGGCCCCCTCCCTCCCGCGACCCCGCAGCCTCCGCTGGGGTGGAGGAGGGTCGTGGGGAGATGGGGGTGGGAGAGGTGGGGGTGAGGAAGTGGGCGTAAGGAGTGGGGGCGGGACGGGGGGGGTCCCGGCTGCGCGCGCGAGCCACCCATCGCCCAGGCCTGGGGCGGCCCTGGTCCCGGCCCCTTTCCCTCGTGCCCTCGCTGGAAGCCGGGAGGTGGGGGGTTGGTGGTGGGGTGGGGAGCGGGAAGTGGTAGTAGGGGGAGTGGGAAGGATTGGGAAGGGGGGGTGCCGGGGGAGTGGAATGCAAAGTTGGGGGGCTGAGGGAATGGGGGAGTGGGAAGGGGACGGGAGTGGGAACTGGGGGTGCTGGAGGGGTTGGGGGAAGTGGGAAGTGGGGGTTAAGGAGGGGGGAATGGACGTGGGATGAGTGGGAAGTTGGGGGTTGGGGGGAGTGGGGAACGTGGGGGTGGAGGGAGTGGGAAGTGGGGGGTTGGGGGGAGTGTGGGACCTGGGGGTGGGGGAAGTGGGGGATTGGTGGGAAGAAGGGGACCTGGAGGTGGAGGGAGTGGGAAGTGGGGGTGTTGGGGGGGAGGGAGTGGAAAGTGGGGGAGTTGACAGGAGTGGGGGACCTGGGGGTGGAAGGAGTGGGAAGTGGGGGTGTTGGGGGGGAGTGAGGGGGTTGGTGGGAAGAGAAGGACTTGGAGGTTGGGGGAGTGGGAAGTGTGGGGGTTGGAGGGAGTCGAAAGTGGGGGAGTTGAGGGGAGTGGGGGACCTGGGGGTGGAAGGAGTGGGGGGTTGGTGGGAAGAAGGTGACCTGCGGGCGGAGGGAGTGGGAAGTGGGGGGTTGGTGGGAAGAAGGGGACCTGGAGGTGGAGTGGGAAGTAGGGGTGTTGGAGGGAGTGAGGGGGTTGGTGGGAAGAGAGGGACTTGGAGGTTGGGGGAGTGAGAAGTGGGGGGGTTGGAGGGAGCAGGGGACCTGGGGGTGGAGGGAGTGGGAAGTGGAGGAGTTGGTGGGGAGTGGGGGACCTGAGGGTAGGGGGACTGGAAAGTGGGGTTGGTGGGGGGTGAAGGGAATGGGAAGTGGATAGGGGACTTCCCAATCCAGCCCCTTTTTCCCAGGTGTCTTCCACCAGTACTTTTTCCAGTGAGGAGAAAAAAGCCCTCCAGGGCTAGACAGGGCCACCGACCCCGCTGGCCCCAACTGGGCTGGAGGGACAGGGGACACTGCGCCTGTCATCCCCCGTGTAGCTGGGCCCAGCACCTACCGCCTACCTGCGGCTTGCTTGCTCCCCCCACTGCCCAGCTCCCTACCGCCACGTCCCTGCGAGGCACGAGGGCCCCTAAGGGGACCTGCCCAGGAAGGGTCAGGGCCTCCGGGAAAACCCTCTTCCCCCAAGACT
The DNA here is from genome assembly GCF_028885625.2 of Pongo pygmaeus. NCBI lineage: Eukaryota > Metazoa > Chordata > Mammalia > Primates > Hominidae > Pongo > Pongo pygmaeus. The sequence goes on from NC_072379.2 coordinate 5,035,010, forward strand.
TCATGACTCTGAGGACCCTCGTGACCCCCATGACAGGGTCATTTGTATCTGGTGGCTGGATTCCCGAGTACAAAATCCAGCTTTCTCCCTTAGGAGACCTGGGCCAGGTTCTGGGCTTTGGAAAACCAATCACCCTATGGGAGGCTTGGAACCCCTGGGGGCTGATGGAGGGAAGACAGGCTTCCATGTGAAAGACATGCCAGCGGCACCTGGGGAACCCAAGGATTGGTCCCCGGATCGAAGAGAAGGTCCTTCCTTTGCACGCACACTTCACCCTCCTTCCCAAGCCCCAGCCCCTCTTCCTTTTTATTAATACAGTAATGGTTTATTTGAGATCCTGCTGAACATTCAGAAGATAACCCCACCCACTCCCTCTGCCCCCAGGGAGCTAGGACCAGAAGTGGGAAAAAGACAAAGGACTTCATCTTTTTTTCTTTTTTTTTGAGACGGGGTCTTACTCTGTCGCCCAGGTTTGAGTGCAGTGGCGCCATCTCAGCTCACTACAACCTCTGCCTCTTGGGTTCAAACGATTCTTGTGCCTCAGCCTCCCAAGTAGCTGGGACTACAGGCGTGCACCACCATGCCCAGCTAATTTTTGTATTTTTAGTAGAGATGGGGTTTCACCATGTTGGCCAGGCTGGTCTCAAACTCCTTGACCTCAGGTGATCTGCCCACCTCAGCCTCCCAAAGTGCGGAGATTACAGGTGTTGCTGACTCTATCTAGTTTATTTCGGCGCTCCCATTGGGGAGGACCAGAGGGTTATAAGTAGATGCCTTCAGAGGCCACGGCAGGGCTGAGGGCTGGGGGGTGGGGTGGGGGATGGCTGAGGTGGGGACCAGAAGAGGGATCAGGAATGCTTAGGAGGCAAAGCCCACCAGACCACCCTGATGATGGATTAGAAGTGGCAGATGCAGCTGGGCGCGGTGGTTCGTGCCTGTAATCCCAGCACTTTGGGAGGCCGAGGCAGGCGGATCACAAGGTCAGGAGATTGAGACCATCCTGGGACTACAAGTCCCAGCTACTCGGGAGGCTGAGGCAGGTGAATCGCTTGAACCTGGGAGGTGGAGGTTGCAGTGAGCCAAGATCGCACCACTGCACTCCAGCCTGGGTGACAGAGCAAGACTCCGTCTAAAAAAAAAAAAAAAGAAAGAAAAAATGTGGCAGACGGTCTCTCTCTCTCCTGGAGCTGAGACACTCTTCTGCCCTGGGACATGAGAACTCCAGGTTTTCCAACCTCTGCCTCCAGGATCTCAGCCTCCATCCCAGCCTCATCTGTCTATCTGTCTATCTATCTATCTATCTATATATATATATATCTATCTATATATTTTTAAGCCAGGTGGGGTGAGCCACTGCTCATGCCTGCGATCTCAGCATTTTGGGAGGCCAAAGCAGAAAGATTGCTTGAGGCCAAGAATTCAAGACCAACCTTGGCAACATGGTGAAACCCCATCTATACAAAAAATTTTAAAATTAGCCAGGCATGGTGGCATGCGCCTGCAGTCCCAGCTCCTTAGGAGGCTGAAGCAGGGAAATCGCTTGAGCCCAGGAGTTGGAGGCTACAATGAGCTATGATGGCACCACTGCACTCCAGCCTAGGCGACAGAGTGAGATCCTGTCTCTTAAAAAAAAAAAAAAAAAGACAAGGGCCAGGCACGGTGGCTCATGCCTGTAATCCCAGCACTTTGGGAGGCCACAGCAAGTGGATCACCTGAGGTCAGGAGTTCCAGACCAGCCTGGCCAACACGGTGAAACCCCAACTCTATTAAAAATAAAACAAATGAGCAGGGGGTGGTGGTACACGCTTGTAATCCCAGCTACTCGGGAGGCTGAGGCACGAGAATCGCTTGAACCCGGGAGGTGGAGGCTGCAGTGAGCCGAGATTGTGCTACTATACTCCAGCCTGGGTGACAGAGCAAGACTCTGTCTGAAAAAGAAAAACAGAAGAAGAAAGAAGAAAGAAGAAGAAGAGGAAGAAGAGGAGGAGGAGAGAAGAGGAGGAGGAGGAGGGAAATGAAACAGAAGAAATGACTTTTTAGGCATTGGCGCATAGTCAGGAGGAGTCCCATTCTTGAAGCCTTGTTTCTGCCGTGTGTCTTGCATCTGCATTTGCGTGTCCCAGCTGGGATGCTGTGCATCACAAGTCACAAAACAAGTGAGAACTTGGATAGGAGCGATGAGTGTGCCTCCTATCCCCTCCTGCCAGTGAGGGAAACTGAGGCTCATGGGCTGGGGACCTTCCCTAGGTCACAGGGCCTATGGGGACAGGACTGCCCTGGAGCCCAACTGGGCTCTGGGCTGATTTCCCGACACAGAACTCCTGCTCTGGTGATTTCTCGGACCTCCAGAAGATGGAAGTCAAACAGAAGGAGTAAGCAAAGCCAAGCCCTGCCTGCCATGGCATCTGCCCTGACCTTGACTTCTATAGCCCTTGCTCTGACCCCACAGGTCCAGGCCTCACTGTCCACTGCACCGGGACACACCTGTCCCCAGGTACCAGCGACACCTCTGCCCCAGCCAGGCTCAGGCAGCCACTGGTAACCACAGCTCCCAGGAGGCTGGGGCTGGGCCTGTCCAGGGTCCATGGCCTGCCGCCCTCTTCCTGGTCCCAGCCTGCTGTTGACCTTCAAGCCGACCTTGGCAGTGGAATCTTTAGGGCCACAGAGAGGACCCCCGAAGTGAAACTCAAGCCTAGAAATGGATTTTCTGTTTCTCCAAGAGCAAAAGAAGTTGAATAAAAAATTAGTTACTATTTTTACTGCCGGGATCCAGTTGTTATGGCAACTGAGGGCCTGACTCCTGCTCAGGAGGAGGCAGGGTTGGAGTATGATGAGGGAGAAGGCAGGGATGGGGCTTGGGGCAGGCACCAGCTGGGGGACAAGCCTGGGGCGGGCGGTAGGTCTACCCCTCCAGACAGAAGTCTCCCTGTCTGCTCGCCTGATTGCGCTCACCTGACTGTGTTCCTAATGACCCTGTCTCCCTTTAGCCACACTCACCTCCTGCCACCTCTGAGGGCTCCAGCTTGGCCCAGCCTGGTCACCTAAGCCTCTCTCTCCACTACCTCTGGGAGTGGGTGGCTGTGCCCTCATCTCCAGGTGAAAACCGAGGCTCCTGCCTCAGGGACAACTCACACTGAGTAGATCAGTCCATCAGCCTCACCTGGCCAAAACCCTCCCTCCGTCCCTGCTCTCTGTCTCAAGGTAGCACCGGTAGCCACCAGGGCCAGGTTGATGGCAATTGAAAGTTTTGCAGGTTTGCCAGGCGTGGTGGCTCACACCAGTAATCCTAGCACGTGGGGAGGCCAAGGTGGGCGGATCACTTGAGGCCAGGAGTTCAAGACCAGCAGCAAAGCGGGACCCCATCTCTACAACAAATTAAAAATTATCTAGGTGTGGTGGTGCACACCTGTAGTCCCAGCTACTTGGAAAGCTGAAGTAGCATCACTTGAGCCCAGGAGTTTGAGGCTGCAGTGAGCTACAGTCGTGCCACCGCACTCCATTCTGGGCAGCAGAGCAAGACCCTGTCTCTAAAAAAATAAATTTAAAGGCCAGGCACGGTGGCTCACACCTGTAATCCCAGAACTTTGGGAGGCTGAGGCAGGCAGATCACTTGAGGTCAGGAGTTTGAGACCAGTCTGGCCAACATGGTGAAACCCCATCTTTACTAAAAATACAAAAATTAGCCAGGCGTGGTGGTGTGCATCTGTAATCCCAGCTACTTGGGAGGCTGAGGCAGGAGAATCGCTTGAACCCGGGAGGCGGAGGTTGCAGTGAGCCGAGATTGCACCACCGCCACTCCAGCCTGGGTGACAGAATAAGGCTCTGTTGCAAAAATAAATAAATAAATAATTTAAAAAGGAGAATAATGGAAAAGGGAGAGGGTGGATAGGGGCTCAGGAGGATCGGGGAGTGAAAAATTACAAAAAGTATGAAGCAGGCATTGGTCCACGTGAAACCATCTGGGTTTGCTAACGGTGCTTATCAAAGTTAGGTTCCTGCCCTCCCACGGAGGCTGGGACACAGGGGCCCTCTCCTCCTATGTTGCTGGAACAAACTGTAACTCCTGGCAGCCTTGAGCTTTCTCAGGCAGGCACTTTTCGAGGGACAGGGGCCATTCTAGGGATGCAACCTTGAGCGGCTGGAAACGAGGTTAGTGTTTGTTCAAATCTTTATGGGCCAAGGCTGAGGCCCAGCTGAGAAAGGGCTCAAAAGAGCCTGGCTGGAGTTTGGCCAAGGAGAGTATCTTTGCCGGGGGTCTGGGGGTGGCCCTAGGATGGGGAAACAATGTTGCTTGGGGTATTAGGGTCTGAAGGAAGTCAGGGAAGTCTTCTCAGCTGAGTCTTGCAAGACGGCTGGAAAACGAGTAGGAGGACAAGAAGGAGCGGGTGAGAAAAAGGCATCCAGGTGGGGAAGTGAGTTCCAAGCGAAAGGAACAGCATCAACAGCACCGGTGGGCAGTCATGGTGGCTCACGCCTGTAATCCCAGCATTTGGGAGGCCAAGGCAGGCGGATCACTTGAGGTCAGGAGTTTAAGATCAGCTTGGTGAACATGGTGAAACCCCATCTCTACTAAAAAAACAAAAACTAGCCAGGCATGATGGCAGGTGCCTGTAATCCCAGCACTTTGGGAGGTCAAGGCAGGAGGATCACTTGAGGCCAGGAGTTTGAGACCAGCCTGGCAAACATAGAGAAAACCTGTCTCTACTAAAAATACAAAAATTAGCCGGGTGCGGTGGCACGCGCCTGTAGTCCGCACAGCTACTTGGGAGGCTGAGGCAGGAGAATTGCTTGAATGCTTGAACCTGGGAGGCAGAGGTTGCAGATCACGCCACTGCACTCCAGCCTGGGTGACAGAGAGAGACTGTCTCAAAAAAAAAGAAAGAAAGAAAGAAAGAAAACACAATACCCACATTTGTGTCAGGTTATGGCATACAGAACCTGAACTGACACTGATACTAAATGTATTAGTCTAACTCCCCCCACCCGTTTTTTTGAGACAGGGTCTCGCTCTGTTGTCCAGGCTAGAGTGCAGTGGCATAATCATGGCTTACTGCAGCCTCGAACTCCTGGTCTCGAGCAATCCTCCTACCTCAGCCTACCAAGTAGCTGGGATCACAGATGCACACCATGACACACTGCTAATCTTTTAATTTTTTGTAGAGACAAGGTCTCACTATGTTGCCCAGGCTGGTCCCAAACTCCTGGGCTCAAGCGATCCTCCCACCTCGGCCTCCCAAAGTGCTGGGGTTACAGGCGTGAGCCACCCCGCCCGGCCTTGACTCCCTTTTTGATGTTTAACTGCTTGTGACATTGTGATATAATAAGAAATATTATTTGGTTCCTGCCCTTGGTTCCTGAGGCAGAGCTTCTAAAATCTTTGTAGACAGGGGCACTAGGAGAATCTTTAGTTGTAATATTTGATCTTTGACTGTTTCCTGACACAGAGCTCCTAAGATCTTCGTAACGTCCTGATAGGAGCATCTTTTGTTCTAATGAGGTGACTCCTGGGGGGCTCCTGGGTAGCCTCAGGATGTGGGGGCTAGTTGCCAGGCGAACCAACCACATGATGAGAGGGTTAGAACGTTTACTCCTCCCCCTGACTTCCGGAGAGGGGAGAGGGACTGAAGGGTGAGTTCATCACCAATGGCCAATGATTCAGTACATCATGCCTATGAAATGAAGCCTCCAAAAAACCCAAAAAGGGCCAGGTATGGTGGCTCATGCCTGTAATCCCAGCACTTTGGGAGGCCGAGGTGGGCAGATCACCTGAGGTCAGGAGTTTGAGACCAGCCTGGCCAACATAGTGAAACCCCGTCTCTACTCTACTAAAAATAAAAAAAAATTAGCCAGGCATCATGGGGCGTACCTGTGGTCCCAGTTAGTTGAAGGGCTGAGGTAGGAGAATTGCTTGAACTCAGGAGGCGAAGGTGCAGTGAGCTGAGGTCGTGCCACTGCACTCCAGCCTGAGCAACAGAACAAGAATCTGTCTCAAAAAAACAAAACAAAACAAAACAAAAAAGGACGGCACTCAGAGAGCTTCGATGCTGAACATGTGGAGGTGCCGGGAGGGTGGCATGCCCCCCTTCCCGGCGTTCCACCTCTTCCCACAAAACTTGCCCCTTTGGCCTCGGCATCTGGCCATTCCTCTGCATTTTTCGTAATGCCCTTTATAGTAAACTGGTAAACAGGCCGGCCATGGTGGCTCACGCCTATAATCCCAGCATGTTGGGAGGCTGAGGCGGGCGGACCACTTGAGGCCAGGAGTTCAAGACAAACCTGGCCAACATAGCAAAACCCTGTCTCTACTAAAAATACAAAAATTAGCCGGGCATGGTGGCGGGCGCCTGTAATCCCAGCTACTTGGGAGGCTGAGGCAGGAGAATCGCTTGAGCCCAGGAGGAGGAGCTTGGTTGCAATGAACCGAGATCACACCTCTGCACTCCAGCCTGGGTGACAGAGCAAGACTCCGTCTCAAAAAAAAAAAAACAAAAAACAAACAAACAAAAAAAGTGCTTTGTGTTAAGTATAGAGTGGTGTGAGAGTAGGAAACACACTTTGGTCTTATTTTATTTTTATTTCAGAGACAGGGTCTGGCTCTGTCACCTGGTATGATCATCGCTCACTGTAGCCCTGAACTACTGGGTGCAAACCATCCTCCCACCTCAGCCTCCCTAGTAGCTGGGACTACAAGTGCACACCATCATGCCTGGCTACTTTTTTTTTTTTTTTGTAGAGAATGAGGGTCTCACTGTGTTGCCCAGGCTGGTCTCAAACTCCTGGCCTCAAGTGATCCTCTTGCCTCAGCCTCCCAAAGTACTGGGATTACAGCCATGAGCTACCACACACTGCCTATATTTATTTATTATAAAAGATTTTTTTTTGGCCAGGCATGGTGGCTTGCACCCATAATCCCAGCACTTTGGGAGGCTAAGGCAGGTGGATCACTTGAGGCCAGGAGTTCAAGACCAGCCTGGCCAACGTGGCAAAACCCCATCTCTACTAAAAATACAAAAATTAGCTGGGTGTGGCGGCACATGCCTGTAATCCCAGCTACTCGGGAGGCTGAGGCATAAGAATCACTTGAGACTGGGTGGCAGAGATTGCAGTGAGCCGAAATCATGGTGCTGCACTCCAGCATGGGCAACACAGACTCTGTCTCAAAAAAAAAAAAAAAAAAAAAAATATATATATGTATATGTATATACACACACATATGTATGTATGTATTTTTTGTAGAGAACGAGGTCTCACTTTGTTGCCCAGGCTGGTCTCAAGCTCCTGGTGTCAAGTGGTCCTCCCACCTCAGCCTCCCACTGGGATTACAGTCATATGAGTGTACCCGGCCTATTTTTATTTTATTTATTTATTTATTTATTTATTTATTTATTGAGACGGAGTCTCGCTCTGTCACCCAGGCTGGAGTGCAGTGGCGCTATCTTGGCTCACTGCAAGCTCCGCCTCCTGGGTTCACGCCATTCTCCTGCCTCAGCCTCCCGAGTAGCTGGGACTACAGGCACCTGCCACCACACCCGGCTAATTTTTTGTATTTTTAGTAGAGACGGGGTTTCACCATGTTAGCCATCCTGGTCTCGATCTCCTGACCTCGTGATCCGCCCGCCTCAGCCTCCCAAAGTGCTGGGATTACAGGCGTGAGCCACCGTGCCCGGCCCTATTTTAATTTTTAATTTTTAATTTTTAATTTTTTTGTAGAGACAGGGTCTTGCTATGTTGTCTAGGCTGGTCTCAAATTCCTAGTCTCAAGCAATCCTCCCATCTCAGCCTCTCAAAGCACTGGGATCATAGGTGTAGGCCACCGTGCCTGGCCTTGTTCTATTTTTAAATCTTTTTTTTTTTTTTTTTTTTTAACAGAGTCTCACGCTGTCGCCAGGCTGGAGTGCAATGGCGCGATCTCGGCTCACTGCAACTTCCGCCTCCAGGGTTCAAGAGATTCTCCTGCCTCAGCCTCCCGAGTAGCTGGGACCACAGGCGTGCTCCACCACGCCCAGCTAATTTTTGTATTTTTAGTAGAGACAGGGTTTCACCATGTTGACCAGACTGGTCTTGAACTCCTGACCTCAAGTGATCCACCCACCTTGGCCTCCCAAAGTGCTGCAATTCCAGGCATGAGCCACCACACCCAGCCAAATCTTATATAGTGCTGAAGGCTTTTAAGTATCATTTTCCCTCTTCCCCTGTGAGTGACATCTGGGGAAGTTGATAAGAAGCCTCAGTGCTCCCTCCTTTGCCGCCAATGGGAGGTTTAAACCACACAAGCCCCTGAGTGCACAAACCCTCACCCAGCCACACCCACCAACCACCAACCACCATACAAACCCTGAGCCAGTCTCCTTTCCCTGTTCTCGCAAGACATTTTATTTATTTATTTATTTTTAGACAGAGCCTCGCTCTGTCGCCAGCCTGGAGTGCAGTGGTGCAATCTTGGCTCACTGCAACCTCCACCTCCCAGGTTCAAGCGATTCTCCTGCCCCAGCCTCCCGAGTAGGTCGGATTACAGGCGTCCTCCACCCACCACCACGCCTTGCTAATTTTTTGTATCTTTAGTAGAGACAAGGTTTCACCATGTTGGCCAGGCTGGTCTCGAATTCCTGGCCTTGTGATCCGCCTGCCTCGGCTTCCCGAAGTGCTGGGATTACAGGCATGAACCACCGCGGCTGGGCTCTTTTAGTTATTTTTAAATGTACAATTCGGCCAGATGCGGTGACTCACGCCTGTAATCCCAGTACTCACTATGTTGCTGTCATCAAGATCAAGAGACTCCATTTCTACTAAAAGTACAAAAATTAACTAGGTGTGGTGATGCATGCCTGTGGTCCCAGCTACTTGAGAGGCCTAGGTGGAAGGATTACTTGAGCCTGGGAGGTTGAGGCTGTGGTGAGCCGAGATTGCACCACTGCACTCCAGCCTGGACAACAGAATGAGACCATGTCTGAAAGGGGAAGGGAGGGGAGGAGAAGGGAGGGGAAAGGAGGGGAAGGGAGGGAAAGGCAGAGGAGGGGAGGGGAGGGGAAGGGAAGGGACAGCCTTGGAAAATAAAAAATGAAAAACAAAATTAAAGAAGGAAATGAAAAGTAAGCCAGAGGAAATGTATGCAATACTAAAACCTTATATCCAAACTATAAAAAGAACGCTTACAAGTCAACTATGAGAAGACAAAAACAAATCCCATTTTTAAAATGAGATTTAAAAAATTTGAACAGAAATTTCACGAAAGAAAACCTACAGAAGGCCAGGGCTGGGCACAGAGGCTCACACTTGTAATCCCAGCGCTCTAGGAGGTCAAGGTAGGAGCATCACTTGAGGCCAGAAGTTCAAGACCAGCCTGGGCAACATAGCGAGACCCCATCTCTAAAAAAAAAAAAAAAAAAAATCACATAAATCAGCCAGGAGTGGTGGCATGTGCCTGTAGTCCCAGCTACTAAGGAGGCTGAGGTGGGAGGATCGCTTGAGCCCACGAATTCAAGGCTGCAGTGAGCTATGATCATGCCACTGCAGTCCAGCTTAGACAATGCTGTGTCTAAAAAAAAAAAAAAAAAGGAAGATATTTAAAAGGCCAATTAGCACAGGAAAAGATGCTCAACATATTAGCCACTAGGGAAATGCAAATCAAAACCACAATGATATACCATTACATACCCATTACAACAGCTGAAATTAAAGACTAGCGATACCAAGAATGGCAACTGGACCTCTCCTTCAGGGCCAGTGGGAAAGTAAAATGATGTACCAGTTTGGGAAACAGTTTGGTTCTTACTATATGATTTAGCAATTCCACACTTAGAGAATGAACATGTATTCACCCAACAATTTTTACATGAATGTGCATAGATAGCAGTTTTATTCATAACTGCCCCAAAATAAAAGAAACTCAGTGTGCATCGGCCGGTGAACGGATGAATGAATTGTGTCATATCCTTGCGGTCGAATACTACTCAGCAGTAAAAAGGAATGAACTACTGATACATGTAACATAGAAGAATCTCTGAAACATGTGGAGGCCAGGCACGGGGGCTCACGCCTGTAATCCCAGCACTTTGGGAGGCTGAAGTGGGAGGATCACTTGAGCTCAGGAGTTCGAGATCAGACTGGGCTACATAGTAAGTTCTCGTCCCTATTAAAAATAAAAAAAATTAGCCAGGCATGGTGATGCATGTCTGTAGTCCCAGCTCCTCAGGAGGCTGAGGCAGGAAGATGGCTTGAGTCTGGGAGATCAAGGCTGCAGTGAGCTAAGATCATACCACTGCACTCCAGCCTGGGCAACAGAGTGAGACCCTGTCTCAAAAAACAAAAAGCATGCTGAGCAAAAGAAACCAGACACAAGAGTGCATGTCATATGATCCCATGTATGTGAAACTACAGAAAGAGAAATTCTAGTCTAAAATGAGAAAAAGGGCCGGGCGCGGTGGGTGGCTCACGCCTGTAATCCCAGCACTTTGGGAGGCCAAGGCAGGCGGATCACCTGAGGTCAGGAGTTCGAGACCAGCCTGGCCAACTAAGTTGGCCATCTTTTTAGTAGAGATGGCAAAACTTCATCTCCACTAAAAATACAAAAATTAGCTGGACATGGTGGTGGATGTCTGTAATCCCAGCTACTCGAGGATGAGGCAAGAGAATTGCTTGAACCTGGGAGGTGGAGGTTACAGTGAGCCAAAATCACGCCACTGCACTCCAGCCTGGGTGACAGAGTGAGACTCCATAACAAAAATAAAATAAAATAAAAATACTAAAAATTAGCTAGGTGTGGTGGGGGGTGCCTGTAATCCCAGCTACTCAGGAGGCTGAGGCAGAAGAATCGCTTGAACCCGGGAGGTGGAGGTTGCAGTGAGCCAAGATCGCACCACTGCACTCCAGCCTGGGTGACAGAGCAAGACTCCCATCTCAAAAGAAATAAATAATATAAAGTGACAAAAAGCAGGTGCCCAAAAGCAGGTGGTTGCCTAGCGCCAGGGATAACGGTTATGGATGGACTGGAAGGAACAGGAGGGAATAGTTTGGAGTGATGGAAATGATCTCTATCTTGATTGTGGGGGGTTACAAGGGTGTATACATTTGTCAAAACTGATAGAAAGGTACACTTAAATGGGGTGCCTTGTACCATGTATAAAGTACACCTCAATAACAGTGATTTTTTTTTTTTTTTTTTTTTTTGCAAATAATGGGCCAAAATGGCAGGAAATTACTGCTTCTGAAAGCAGACTGAGTTCTGGAATAATGTCCTCTATGACAACACCAGCACACCTTCATGTAGATACGGCTGATGACACTTCTTGGGAACAAAATGATGATGGGCAAATTGTGAATAATGGCGGTCCCCCACTACTGTCAATGATTTCACAGGTCAGATGCACATTAAACTAACTGTAACCGGAAAATGCAATGAAGCCGTGCCGTGATGACTCACGGGGCGGGGGGGTTACAGCCTCAGCTCTCTGGCAGGCTCACGGGGTGAGTGCATGTTGCACGCCTTTGGCCGTAACTACATGGAATTACAGCCAGCACAGATGATATGGATTTTCATAGACAGAACTTCCATGCTTCTTCCCAGGAAAACAGCAAAACATTACTTGTTGACAATAGTTTAGTCTGCAGGTAACTGTCTTGCCCTTTCTGATTCTTGGTGCTGGTTAACATTAAGACAAAGAAAACAGGCCGGGCGCGGTGGCTCACGTCTGTAATCCCAGCACTTCGGGAGGCCGAGGTGGACGGATCACAAGGTCAGGAGTTTGAGACCAGCCTGACCAACATGGAGAAACCCTGTCTCTACTAAAAATACAAAATTAGCTGGGTGTGGTGGCACATGCCTGTAATCCCAGTTACTCAGGAGGCTGAAGCAGGAGAATCACTTGAACCTGGGAGGCAGGGGTTGCGGTGAGCCAAGATCGTGCCATTGCACTCCAGCCTGGGTAACAAGAGTGAAACTCCGCCTCAAAAAAACAAACAAAAACAGGCCAGGTGCGGTGGCTCAAGCCTATAATCTCAGCACTTTGAGAGGCCGAGGCAGGAGGATCACTTGAGGCCAGCAGTTTGAGACCAACCTGAGCAACATAGAAAGACCCCATCTATATAAAAAAATTAAAAAATTAGCCGGATGTGGTGGCACACACCTGTAGTCCCAGCTACTCAGGAGGCTGGGATGGGAGGGTCACTTGAGCCTGGGAGGTCAAGGCTGCAGTGAACTGTGATTGACTGAGTCACTGCACTCTAGCCTCGCTGAAAGAGTGAGACCCCAACACCCCGCCCCCCCCAAAAAAAACAGGGCCAGGCACAGTGGCTCACACCTGTAATGCCAACACTTTGGGAGGCCGAATCAGGCAGATCACCTGAGGTCAGGAGTTCGAGACTAGCTTGGCCAACATGGTGAAACCCTGCCTCTACTAAAAATACAAAAATTAGGCAGATGTGGTGGCGGGCGCCTATAATCTCAGCTACATGGGAGGCTGAGGCACGAGAATCACTTGAATCTGGGAGGCAGAGGTTGCAGTGAGCCAAGATCATGCCATTGCACTCCAGCATGGGCACAAGAGTGAAACTCCATCTCAAAAAAAAAAAAAAAAAAAAAAGCCAGAGGCTTCAAAAACAACCTGAATGATTCCAGACTACCTAGAAGGAAGGAGTAGCTTCCTCTCGCCCTCACTGGGAGAAATGCAGAGATAGGATAATTGTCTTTATGACTCCAAAAATGCTTAAGACAAGAACATGTCAACAAATAACTCCAATGAGAGCTTCTCAATTCACACATGATCCCATTTCATCCTTGCAAGAATACCAAGCAACAGATAATATCTTAAAATTCCCATTTTACTAATTAAAAAATCCCAGCAAGACATGGCAGTTCACACCTGCCATCCCACCACTTTAGGAGGGCAAGACGGAAGGATAACTTGGAGCCAAGAGTTCAAGACCAGCCTGGGCAACAAAGCGAGATTCTGTTTCTTTTTTTTTTTTCTTTTTTTGTGTGTGTGACAGGGCCTTGCTCTGTCGCCCAGGCTGGAGTGCAGTGGCGCGATCTCTGCTCATTGCAAGCTCCGCCTCCTGGGTTCACGTCATTCTCCTGCCTCAGCCTCCAGAGTAGCTGGGACTATAGGCATCCGCCACCATGCCCAGCTAATTTTTTTATTTTTAGTAGAGACGGGGTTTCACCATATTGGCCAGGCTGGTCTGGAACTCCTGACCTCAAGTGATCCCTCTGCCTCGGCCTCCGAAAGTGCTGGGATTACAGGCGTGAGCCACTGTGCCCAGCCATGGGACCCACTTTACTCTTAATTTCCCCAATTCCTAGAACAGTGCGTGGCCCACAGGACATCCGCAGAATATATTTGCAGAATGAATGAATGACTTGCCAAAGGAATTAGGGCAAATAAGTAGATATCGAGTAAACATCCACAACCACCTGCCCCATACCCTTTTCTGCTCTGAGGAGATGGTGGCTCCTGTGGGGTCGGGGATTGGGGGTCTCCGTTCCTTTCATCCTCCCGCCTCGTGGGGGAGTCAAGTCTCCGCAGGCAGAGAGCCCGGATGCAGGCGCGGCTAGGCGGCCCTCTCTATGGTGAGCCCCTGGGTCCCTCCTCCGCAACACCCCGAGTGCCTCTATGGTTCTTCCTGTCCTTAGTCGGGAGGGGGCGCTGTGCTCAAGCGCGAGGTGACGCCGCGACAGGGCCGGAAGGAGTGCTGCGGCTGCCGAGGAGTAAGCGGCGCGGTAGCGAAGGCCGCCGAACCCGCCTGGCTAGTCGGCGAATAGAGTGGCGAGTGAGTGTCGGCTGCGGGGCGCGCTCGAGCTCCTGGGCGGGTCTCTGAGGCGAGGCGGCCTCTCTGTGGGGCGCCTCCGTTGAGCTTCGGGGGTGGGGGTGGGGGCGGGGGCGGGGGCGGGGGCGGGGGCGGGGGCGCGGGCCGAGGCCCGGGCGGGATCGGGCCGGGGAGCTGGGCTGGGCGTCTCCAAGCCCCGTGCGGTGGCGAGGCGGGAGCGACCCCCTCCCGCCACTTCGCGAAGTTTCGCGAGCCGGCCCCTCGGGCCGCTTCCCTCCCCCGGGCCCGAGGCCGCCGCGGAGGCGGCGTCCGTGCACCCGAGCGCGGCCTGGAGGAGCGGCGGGAGGTGGCCCGTGCCTGTGAACCGCAGCCCAGGCGGGCGGCGTTTTCCCTCCTCTCCCCTCACATCTGGAGCGCTTGTTGTTCCGCGAAAGTTGGCGACTGTCACCCGGCACTCGGCGAGGGCGCAGCAAGTGCGTCAAACCCTTCTGCGGGGCGCTGGGGGCTGGCCCGGCTCGGGTGCCCGGGCGCTGGGCAGGGAGCGAGGCCGCTGTCCCCGCGTCGAGGTGGCTCTGCTCCCGGTGGAACGGGACCAGGGATCCAAGACTCTGGGCCACTTGCAGCCAACGTGGAGCGTGCGCGGCGTGCGGGTTACAGAAATTTCTGACAAATCCGCCAGGGCTCTGTGAATCCCTAAGGGCCTGGGTAGCAGTTGTCCTAGGTACTTTGATCGTGCAAAGAGAACGTTCTTTTTTTTTTTTTTTTTTCTTTTCCTTGTTTTGAGACGGAATCCCGCTCTGTCGCCCAGGCTGGAGTACAGTGGCGCGATCCCGGCTCACTGCAAGCTCTGCCTCCCGGCTTCACGCCCTTCTCCTGCCTCAGCCTCCCGAGTAGCTGGGACTACAGGCGCCTGCCACCACGCCCGGCTAATTTTTTGTATTTTTTAGTAGAGACGGGGTTTCACCGTGTTAACCAGGGTGGTTTCAATCTCCTGACCTCGTGATCCGCCCGCCTCGGCCTCCCAAAGTGCTGGGATTACAGGCGTGAGCCACCGCGCCGGACCTGTGTGTTTTTGATAGAGATGGGGTTTCACCGTGTTGGCCAGGCTGGTCTCGAACTCCTCACCTTAGGTGATCCATCCGCCTCGGCCTTCCTAAGAGCTGGGATTACAGGTGTGAGCCACCGCGCCTGGCTGTATTTTTTAATTTAATATTTAAATATGTATTTAAAATTTGTGTATGAATTTACATAAATGGTATCATACTTTCATTTAACATTAGTTAATTTAACTGTGTTGTATCCTCATGAATTTTATTTATTCCTTTACTGATGTCCAATAAGGTCATTTCCAATTGCTTTTATTACATATTTGCTGTAATGACCATCCCTGTCCGTATATTCTATTATGCATATTTCTTGGAGAACACACAGAGGTTTCTTTAGCTGATATACCTGGAAGTGGAATTGCTAAGTTACAGGGAATGTACATTTGTAATTTAGGGCGTATCGCCAATTGCTATTCAGAATATCTTTTCCAAGTTACTCTCCAAACCAGCAACGTATAAGATTTCCCATGTCTTACATACTTGCCTTTTTTGCCACCCCAGTGGTTTGAAACAGAATTCTTTTTTTTTTTTTTTTTTTTTTTTTGAGACGGAGTCCCACTCTGTTGCCCAGGCTGGAGTGCAGTGCCGCGGTCTTGGCTCACTGCAACTTCAGCCTCCCGGGTTCAAGCGATTCTCTTGCGGCAGTGTCCAGAGTAGCTGGGATTACAGGCGCATGCCACCACGCCCGGCTAATTTTTCTATTTTTAGTAGAGCTGGGGTTTCACCGTGTTGGTCAGGCTGGTGTCGAACTCCTGATCTTGTGACCTGCCCGCCTCGGCCTCCCAAAGTGCTGGGATTATAGGCGTGAGCCACTGCGTCTGGCTGAAACATAATTCATTTTCTAATTTGCCTTTCCCTGATTATTAGTGAGGTTGAGCATCTTCTGTGTTTTCTTTTTTGTGAATTGCCTATTAATAACCTTAGCCCGTTTCTTTGTTAGCATATTTGTATCAAGATGTGAATTGTCTGTCAGTACTTTGTCTCTTTAATGCGTGTATTTTAAAAATATGTTTTAATGTCATACGTTTTGAGTTTGTGTGGGTTTTTTTTGACCCACCTCCTTGGATATGTCTTCTTAAGGAATGTTTTCAGCGTAAGCTTCAGATGTTCCCCTGACCAGATACATGGCAAGAGTTTTGATACTCCCTCATTCTTACTGTTCCTCTTTGCTTCCTTTTCAGCCCTTTTGAAACAGATGGTCACCATGTTTAGATATTAGCAGTCCCGTATGTGCATGTCTGCATTTGAAAATGGAAGAGGGAAACAACAATGAAGAGGTAATTCACTTGAACAACTTTCACTGCCATCGGGGACAAGGTGAGTTGTTTGCTCTCACTTCATCCCTTTCCCTGTGGCTTTTTCTTTCAGTGTCACAGCTATATCTTTTGAAATGAACCTATTTTGGACCATTTAGAATCCAGGGACATTTCATTTTTGACATAAAAAGACTAGTTAGACTAGAATTATGTCAGATAATGATATTGCTGGCATGAATGAAGTGTAAGACTCATTCATTACAACTAAATTAATAAGCTATTAATTTGCTGGCAAGACGCTGTTAATATGCAGTCATTGAATCTTAAGAGACAGTGTCAGCATCAGTTTTTGAAGGCGTGGTGATTATAAAGGAGTGCTCCACTAGGCCTTTATGATCTGAAATACTACAGGTGATGCTGAACCAGTCTTGTCCTCCCATGATGCTTAATTTCTTTTTTGCCAGAAGATTCTGGCTTAGCCTTGAGGGGAATTTTGGAACATGTATTTTTTTGTTCTACAGTTTTGTTTTTTCTTTCTTTTTTTGAGACGGAATTTCGCTCATTGCTCAGGCTGGAGTGCAATGGTGTAATCTCGGCTCACCGCACCCTGCACGTCCCGGGTTCAAGCGATTCTCCTGCCTCAGCCTCCCGAGTAGCTGGGTTATAGGCATGTGCCACTGTGCCCTGCTAATTTTGTATTTTTAGTAGAGATGGCGTTTCTCCATGTTGTTCAGGCTGGTCTTGATCTCCCGACCTGAGGTGATCCGCCTGCCTCGGCCTCCCAAAGTGCTGGCGTGAGCCACCTGCCTGGCCACATTTCTTAATTTTCATTATAAAAGGGATAAATATGGGCCAGACACATGGCTCACACCTTTAATCCTGGCATTTTGGGAGGCTGAGGCAAGAGGATTTGCCTGAATCCAGGAATTCAAGGCTGCAGTGAGCTGTGTTATGCTACTGCACTCAAGCCTGGGAGACAGAGTGAGACCTTGTCTCTATTTAAAAAAAATTTGTTATAAGTGATAAATATGCTGTTTTAAAAAATAAGTTCTCCTGAAGAATATAAAATGAAAAATATACTCTTTCCCCTCCTTCTGATCTGCAGAGGTGAAATAGTTGTAAAATTTTTTTTTTTTTTTTTTGAAGACGGAGTCTCGTTCTGTTGCCCAGGCTGGAGTGCAGTGGTGTGATCTTGGCTTACAGCAATCTCTGCCTCCCAGGTTCAAGCAATTCTCCTGCCTCAGTCTCCTGAGTAACTGGCATTACAGGCGTACTCCACCACGCCTGGCTAATTTTTGTATTTTTAGTAGAGACAGGGTTTCACCATGTTGGTCAGGCTGGTCTTGAATCCCTGACCTCGTGATCTGCTCGCCTTGGCCTCCCAGAGTGCTGGGATTACAGCCATGAGCCACCATGCCCAGCCTGGTGGTAAATTTAAACAAAATAGACAGTTCACTGAACACCTGTCCTCAAAGTTCCTATCTTATACTGTAGTTCTCAGTCAGGGGTGCAGGTGGGTTTCTTCCCTGCCAAGGCTGAGAAGGAAGGGCCCCTTTCCAGGTGCTTAGCCCAATGTGGATACTTTTTTCTAATTTGTACAATGACACTGTTGGAGCCAGTAGTGGCCTTGTCTGATCCCACTTCTGTACAGAGGCAACTACTGTCATCAGATTTTTTTTTTTATATTTATTTATTTATTTTTGAGACGGAGTCTCACTCTTGTCACCTAGGCTAGAGTGCAATGGTGTGATCTCAGCTCACTGCAGTCTCTGCCTCCCAGGTTCAAGTGATTCTCCTGCCTCAGTCTCCCAGGTAGCTGGGATTACAGGCATGCACCATCATGTCTGGCTAATTTTTGTATTTTTAGTAGAGACAGAGTTTCCCATGTTGGCCAGGCTGGTCTTGAACTCCTGACCTCAAGTGATACACCTACCTCGGCCTCCCAAAGTGCTGGGATTACAGATGTGAGCCACTGCACCTGGCCTTCCCTTAATCTTTATCAATTTTACTTAACATGCTTCTCAGTAAGCTACCACCATGCCCAGCTAATTTTTGTATTTTTAGTAGAGATGGGATTTCACCATGTTGGCCAGGCTGGTCTCGAACTCCTGACCTCAAGTTATCCCCCTGCCTCAGCCTCCCAAAGTGCTGGGAGATGTGAGCCACTGTGCCCAGCAAACCTTTTATTTTATTTATTTATTTATTTATTTTTTTTTTTGAGAGAGTTTTGCCCTTGTCGCCCGAGCTGGAGTGCAATGGCATGATCTCAGCTCACTGCAACCTTCGCCTCCCAGGTTCAGGTGATTCTCCTGCCTCAGCCTCCCGAATAGCTGGGATTACAGGCATGTGTTACCTCACCTGGCTTCGATTACCCAAACTCTTAAAGCATTTTTTTATTTTTCAACGAGAGACTCTACCTGGGTATTTAATCTTCGGTACAGTGAGGAAAGAAAGCCATTTGGTTATTTACATGCCAGTTACTCACTCTTCTCAAGCCTTTCCACATATTCTTTATTGTGTATAGTTTTTAAACTTGGTTATTGTAGAATATAGTATACATAAAGAAAAATGAACAAAATAAAGATGCACAGCTCAATAATTTATCACAAACCAAACATTTATGGAACCACAACCCAGAAATCTTCAAGAAATAGAACGCTGCCATCCTCTTTAAACACTACATAAAGATTTTGTATAGTCTGTAGTTTTTGAGTCTGATTTCTTTTCACTCAGCATTATGTTAGGTTTATTCATGTGGGGTAGAACCACAGTTTATATATTTTTCATTGTTAAGTGGTATTCCATTTATACCACTTAGCAATGAAATTTTCCATGTACTTTTGGTAGGCATTTGAGTTCTGACTGTCACAAATAATGTAGCTGTGAACATTCTCCTGCTTGTCTCCTGAACTCTACTTGCGCCACACCCTGGCATCCACCTTCCTGTTGGCTGTGTTTGTGTCTTCCAGCAGAATTGTTTGTTGGAGACTTTTTTCCCCTCCTAAGCTTTTAACATACTTTGTTTTTGGGTTTCTAAGTGGCATGATAATAACTACATTTTTTTTTAATTACTAAGCTTTATTTTTTAGAGCAGTTTTAGGTTTACAGGAAAATTGAGCAGCAATGACTACATTTTTACAATGAAAACTTTCTTGTAGGCTTCTACTCATCTAAAAAGAAATTCATATGTGTGAATTGCTTTAACAACTCTTCGACAATACTGAGTTATGATGTTATTTTTCTAGTTAACTAGGGTAGGCATGAAGTAGCATAAGTGACATTTCTTTGCTAATTGGCTGTGTTTTTCATATATTTGTTTAGTAATTGTATTTCCCTTGTATGTAAATTGTTTACTTCTGTCTTCTCTTTGAATTCCTGTTTTTTTTTTTTTTTTGGTTAATGTTTTCCTGGTTATGAAATGTAATACAGGTTTGTTCATTACAGAAAATGTAAATGATAGAGAAAAGTATAAACTTAGCTCATTTATAGAACAATGGTTTGAATACCAGATACCATGTTTTAGTATTTTTTAACAATTTAACCTCATAGAAATTGAGTATACTTCAATGTTTTTGTCTCCTGCTGCAAATGAATGTCATGTTTAAATATATCTTCAAGATTGTCTATAAAAATCACTAAATTGTAATCAAATTGACACCTTAACAGTTCTGTTCTGCTTCCTGAGTCTCACACGTGTACTTATTTTTAGGGACTTGCTGACCCTCTGTGCTTTTTGTGTCACTCAGAAACAAACATTGATCCTTAAACACATTAAAATTCTCGTGAAATCCAAGAAGCAAGGGAATGTACAGTTATTGTGTTGCATCTTTTCAAGCCAATCTTGTTTTCCTGACACTGCTTTCCTTTCCATTAGTCTCTGGGCTCCTAGGACAATGTTAATTCCACAACTAGACTAAAATGTTAATGGAAACTGGAAATAAGGCCCAAAGCTGAGTTGAGCAGGCTGGGATTTTGTTGTAGCTCAGTCTCAGTTGCTTTATGTGTGTCTTTAAATGGCCTTCAGATGGAACCGTCTGGCCATTTTAAGCAGGAAGGGCCTATTCATTAGAGAACCGCATGGCAGGTAATCTACTCTGGCTGGTTAACTTAGACCTTTCACTCACACGTGGTCAACTTCAGTTGGATGAAGGCAGCAGCAACTATCTAAGGGTTGAAAGGTTGGAGTACGGCTGGGCACGGTGGCTCACGCCAGTAATCCCCGCACTTTGGGAGGCCGAGACGGGCGATGACAAGGTCAGGAGATCAAGACCATCCTGGTTGACACGGTGAAACCCCGTCTCTACTAAAAATACTAAAAAATTAGCCAGGCGTGGTGGCGGGTACCTGTAGTGCCAGCTACTCAGGAGGCTGAGGCGGGAGAATGGCATGAACCCAGGAAGTGGAGCTTGTAGCTTGCAGGAGGCGGAGCTTGCACCACTGCACTCCAGCCTGGGCAACAGAGCGAGACTCAGTCTCAAAAAAAAAAAAATTGGAGTACTAGCCTGGCTTACTTTGCAGGAGTGACTTCTCTAGAACCGCTAGCATGTCAGATCAGCTCAAGCATGAGGTCATATGAAGAGGTGGGCAGATTGAAGTCCGACAGGCTTCCCCCACTGCTTTTGCTCCAGGGTGCAGATATTAGAACAGAGGCTACCACTTGTTTCTGTAGAAGAAAAACTTTGTCCTTCATTTTCTGTGCCTCCAAATGTCACTTAACCTCCAGAAGAGTTCTGTTGGTAAGCATAATGAAGGGATTAAACTAGAAATGAATTTTGACAGTTTATAGTGAGAGCTTCTGATTTCTGCCATGTGGAACTTCATATCTGTAGCATTTCAGTATTTGAAGTTCTTAATATTGCTGAAAATAAAAAATGAATTGGGGAGAGATGAACCTCTCAAACTTGTTTGTTTTTTCAAGAAATCATATCTACTGTTCCACCTGTATTTCATGTAGAGGTGTACTTATGTATCATGTACTTGAGAAAACATGTAAAAACAGACCATTTTAAAGCTAGTCCGTGTCTGGTTTGTCGCCACGTCAAATATGCACATGTAATGAGTTGTCTGGAACTCAGGCCTTTCCCTACAGACGGGATTTTTGCTGGTGGCTAAGTCTCAGGTCAGCCTTCAAAGGTTTGCATAACCTCAGTGCACACCAGTGAGTTCTAGGACAGAGAATTACCACTGATGACAATGGTTTTAAAGGAAAATGTACTCTGAATTCTTGTCGCCCTCTGTAATAGGAGGAGTTTCCTGCTTTTTTTCCTCTCTTTGGGCCTCTGGTGTTGTGTTCCCTGGACTGGGCAGGCTGTGGTGGTAGGGAAGGGTGGAGCTTAGAGATGAAAAGTATATGGGACTCCTGGAAGTAACAGCAAAGGGAAATGCATTGAGATGTCAGGATGAGGGAGAAAGCTTTGACATGGGTCCCCGGTGGGGGTTGCAGAATAAACGAACCTCTCCAAACCAGTCCCCAAACACTGGCACCTGGATGAGAAAAGGAGCCAGAGCTGGGCACTTTTTCTCTGCCCTCTTTCTGCCAGTCCCTGTTCTACTATTACAGGCCTTACTACTGACATCTGGCAAAAGAGAACCAGTAGAAAGGGAAGTGTGTGAGAACTGCAGGTATAGCACCTAGGAGGTCATCTTAGGAATCTACTGGAGCAAGAGAAAGAACAGAGAAAAGGGGAAGTCCCCATTACCCTCCGAGCAAAGAAGCTTCCTTGCTACTGAATGTGGCTGGAGCTGTACCCCACCCACTCTTTTCACTACTGTGCAGTCGTTCCAAGGTGGTTTTCTGATTTGACTGTGAAGAGCCTGGATAGTTAACGTCTGTTGGGTCTGGGTGGTGATACATCAGTGTGTGTTATCTCACTCTATGTATCCTTACTTTGGAAGTATTTCATGCTGGTAATAGACAAAGCTAATGGGTTTGGTGTGAAGAGAGTCTGTTCATAGGAAAACATGATCTTTTCATCAGTCTGGCTTAGCAGCTAGCTAAATAAACCAAGTGTAACTCTATGGCTCATAGAGCTTTATATTACCACAGAGATTTATGTTACCAGAGAGGTATAAAAAGTATTAATGAATTAACAGAAGGTCTTTTATATTTCATTTATTTATTACATCTCTTAGCAGACTGTTTTTTATTGTAAATGTGAATACAGTTTTCCACTTCTTACTTGTTCATAGTTTTCTTGACAAAGAGTTGCTACTTTTCTTACAAATTTTCCAATTTTGTAGTTTAAACAATAATAGTTTCAGTGACTTCATTACATTAACACCCAACTGATACATAAACTTTGGAGGAGTTTCCCTTAATCAGTATGTTCATTGCTTTTTAAATTTTTTATCTTTCACAAAGATAGGAATTCAGTGCAGTTGTTTGTTTATTTGTTTAGTTTTTCTGGGCTACAAACATCTTAATTTCTTGATAGGCCAGTTGTAATGTGTGACTAAGGACTATATTCTTCACACATTGCATTTGGAGCAATGGGCAGGTGTGGGATTTGGAAGCAGTATGAAAGTAACATCATTTGTTTTTGCAGACTTTGTAATTTTCTTCTGGAAAACCCAGATTATCCAAAGAGAGAAGATAGAATCATTATAAATCCCAGTAGCAGTCTGCTGCCAGCCAAGATGAGACAAAGGCAAGTGTCATGTTCTTGTTTTGCAGTCGCTGCCTGGAAATGCTCTCTTTTGTTGTTGTTATTGTTATCTCTATGGGAATAAAGTGCTTTGTTGGGACAAGTTTTTAAAGAGTAGCCGAGGGACATAGGATTTCAGAATATATCTATACTTCAGTGCAATCTCCCAGTCTGAGCCACTTTGAATTCTGTCTTTAACTTCTATCTTTCCTTGTAATTCTTATCTCCTTTTCCCACAAAGAATTAAATGAATCCTCCATATCTTTAATCCTACAAAGCAGATTCCTAAAGCAAAACAAGAATTGGCCAAAACTCTTAACATTTTATTATGAAAATTTTCAAACCTACAGAAAAATGGAAATATTTTATGTTGATCACCTATATACCTACCACTGGTGCTACTAAAAAGTTAACAGTTTACTGTATCCTCTTTATCATACATGTGTCCTCTGTCTGTCCATCAGCACATTTTTGTTATGTTTCATTTCATGATAATGCATTTCAAAGTAAATTGCAAAAACATCAGTACACTTCCCTGTAAGTACTTTAGCCTGCAGATCATTACCCAGAGTGGAATATCTTTTTTCTTTTGACATGAGATTTGTATACAGTGTATACTATACGTCTGTTTAACCAGATCTCATATCAAGGTGTAAACAGTTTGGTTTTTAAAAACTATAATCATTGTCATTATTTGTGATCCAAACTGGCATTTAGTGTGTTATATGGTAAAGTATGGTTGAGAACTAACTTTATTAAGATCTGTTGCTTGATCTTCCAACTCCCCATAGATTCTTTGATTATCTGTCTTATGTATTCTATAATAGAAAAAAAATAGTGGTTTGTAAATATGGTATGGAAAGAAGATGGCTGTAAGATTGGTTTAAATCCCGAACTATACTTCTTTACTAGTTATAACTAGTAAAAGTAGTCTGTCGGCTCCAGACAGGTTTGTTTAACCTCTCTGAGCCACCATTTTCTCATCTCTCTTATAGGGTTGGTAACTTCCTTATAGAGTAATTAGAACAAATGTTATTCTTTTCTACACATGTAATTCTTAAAATGATTTCCCCTACATGGGAAATGTACTGCCTGGCCTCTGATTTTATGCTTCTCTCTCGTTTCAGTTGCCTAAAATAGACTTTTTTGACTATTCTAAATTGACTCCTCTTGACCAGCGCTGCTTCATCCAAGCTGCTGACCTCCTCATGGCTGACTTCAAAGTGCTCAGTAGTCAGGACATAAGTGGGCCCTGCACGAGCTCAAAGGATACTATGCAGTCACCTGAAAGGTACTCTACTTGGTCTTCCTGTTGGGGTCACACCTCTTGACTACATCTTCCTATGATAACAGAATGAACAGTTCAGCTTGTGGAAATTGGGATGGTTTGTGATTGCTAAGGAATTTATTAGGGTGAAGATAAATAGATGGGTATTTGCTGATCGTGAAGGGCTAAATGAAAAGAAATGATAGATGAGAAGTAGAGAAGTTCTGCTTTGACCGTAAAAACACGGAGGGTAATACATTCTACTGTGGAATGCAGGAGTATGAAAGATGCGTTCTAATCCTGCTCCTTCCTGATTTGCTTTCCGACTTGGGACAGGTCACACGACCATCCATCCCCCAGGTGGCTCAGTTATCAGTGATAGGACGTAAGGTCTGTAAAGAGTCTGGGAACACAGCAGCGCCCCCTCAGAAGAGAATGGGCAGCTACTGACAGCTCCCAGCGTTCTCCCCCCAGGATCCTAAAATAGATAGCACTTAAAGGCCTTGGTTAAGGGTGAGAAGGGTTCTGGTTTGTGGTCGGTAATACAGACGTCTTCCTTGAAGGACAGCACACGGTGCCTGCTTTGTAGCTGTGGCCAGAACAGGAGCGCATGCACCAGCAGAGACCTTGACTTAATCCTCTTGGTCACTCTTACTGCCATTAAATTTTATTCTACTGAAATTCTTCTGATTCTCAGCAAACACAGTGATGTTTCTTTTGTCCAAAGGACAAATGTGGAGTTATTGTAGTGGTTAAAATACTCATTGGGTCTTAACTGTAGGAAGGGAAGAACCAAGCCAAGGACTGTGGCTCATGCTGAGGTCTGGGCCAAGACCCTTCCACCTTTTTTTTTTTTTTTTTTTTTTTTTGAGATGGAGTCTTGCTCTGTTGCCCAGGCTGGAGTGCAATGGCGTGATCTCAGCTCACTGCAGCCTCTGCCTCCCCAGTTCAAGCGATTCTCCTGCCTCAGCCTCCTGAGTAGCTGGGACTACAGATGCTCACCACCACGCCTGGCTGATTTTCGTATTTTTAGTAAAGATGGGGTTTCACCACGTTGGCCAGGCTGGTCGGCAACTCCTGACCTCAGATGATCTGCCTGCCTCAGCCTCCCAAAGTGCTGGGATAACCTCATGAGCCACTGCGCCCGGCCAAAAAAAGACTGAAAGAAAAATAGAGGGGCTTTGAAAGGGTAAAACAAGAGGCAACCTAAGGTAGACCAAGGGTCTCCAGAAGGGCCTCCCTGTGCAAGGGACATTTAATCACAGACCCAAGTAGGAGTTTGGTGAAAGGGGTCGTGGGAGATGTTAGTGTCATTTATTGGGATGAGAACTAGTATAAAAACCTGCTTTGGAGAGAAATAATCACGAATTCAGTCTGGGAAACGTTGGTTGCCAATATGCTGAGAAGGGCCTGTGAGACATCTGAGTAAAAATAATTCATTGGGAGGTTGAATGGACTAGAAAGTTTGGAAAATACAGACTGTAGATAGGATTTTTTTATCTCCTTGGGTTTTATGGTGATAGGACTTTGAGAGTCATCAGCATATGGAAAATCTCACCAGCCAGGATGAGGTACCCAGAGATACCAGGTGAGAAGAGAGGACTCCTGACATGCAAAGACCAAGCGGAGGAAGCGGGCAGACAGGAAGGAGGAAGTTGAGAGACTGGAGCAGTCTGTATTATTAATCTCATCATCATGGTTCTTCTTGTTTAGAAACAGGGTCTCTCTCTGTCACCCAGGCTGGAGTACAGTGGCCCCATCATGGCTTATTGCAACCTTGGCCTTCTGGGCTCAAGCCATCCTCCTGCCTCAGCTTCCCATGTAGCTCGGACCACAGGTGTGCGCCACCACACCTGGATGATCTTTTTATTTTTTGTAGAAATGGGGTCTTGCTAGATTGTGCAGGCTGGTCTTGAACTCCTGGCCTCAGGCTATCCTCCCACTTCAACCTCCTAAAGCACTGGGTTGCCACCATGCCCAGCCTATGTTATTAAATGCTGCTAAGAGTTTGTGCAAGATGAGGACTAAAATGTAGATGGTAGGCTTGTAGACCTTGGCTACTCAGTAATAAGCATAGATTAGTAAGTGCAAAGGCAGGGTAGATGCCAAATTAGAGACAGCTGGAAAGCTTGTGGTCATAAGGGTGAGGTGGTGAAACAGCAGATAAACAGGTCCTTTGGTAAGTTTCTCTACAAAGAGGGTAAGAAGAAAGAGGTGCAGGCATTGAAAGAGAGATGAGATCCCTTTCTCAACACCGCCACACTGGGGATTAAGTTTCAGCAGGAGTTTCAGACAAACACTGCATCATAGCCACCCCCTTTCTCATTGCCACCCAGACTGGGACCCCAGCCTGCCCTGCACCCTAACAGCGTAGCCACAGGACATGAGCCCCAAGGCCTCCTATCCCCTACCACAGTCAGGAGTCCCACCCGGTCTCCCTGAAAGGCTCCCACTCTTCCTTCTTCTCTTCCAGGCAGAATGGCCCTACCTCACACACCGTTCCTTCCTGTTCATATCAGGTACCCCTTCTCCGTCCTGTTTTTAGGATGGCAAAGACTTGAGCACTTTTGGTTTTTTTTTTAGACAGAGTCACGCTCCGTCACCTAGGCTGGAGTGCAGTGGCGCGATCTCAGCTCACTGCAACCTCCGGTTTCCAGGTTCACCGATTTCTCCTGCCTCAGCCTCCCAAGTAGCTGGGATTACAGGCGCATGCCACCACGTCCAGCTAATTTTTTGTATTTTTAGTAGAGACGGGGTTTTGCCATGTTGTCCAGGCTGGTCTCGAACTCCTGACCTCAGGTGGTCCACCTGCCTCGGCCTCCCAAAGTGCTGGGATTACAGGCATGAGCCGCCGCCCCCGCCCTGACTTGAACACATTTAAATCCTGATAAGGAAAATCTAACAGGGAGAAGCTGAAGGTAGGAAAGAAAAGGGATCCTCACCAGTGGAAGGATTTTGAACTCCAGCATCCTGTCGAAGGGTGGGGTGGATATAGGTGCACGCAGAGAAGAGCGTGGGGGAAGCAGGTTAGGGGAGAGTAAAGAGGAGCATTGACCAGACAAACAACATGGAAGATTTGCCTACAGAATGGGACTCACCAGCCCATTGTCATGTAATTTAACCTGTATTTATTCAAGGACAGCTTGGACAGTTTTGTTTTGTTTGAGACAGGATGTGTTACCCAGGATGGAGTGCAGTGGCGCAATCATGGCTCACTGCAACCCTGCCTCTCAGGCTCAAGTGATTGTCCTATCTTAGCCTCCGAGTACCTGGGACCACAGCTGTGGACCACAACGCCCAGCTATTTTTTTGTATTTTTAGTAGAGGTGGGATGTCCCCATGTTGCCCAGGCAAGCCTTGAACACCTAAGCTCAAGCGATCCACCCCCCTCAGCCTCCTACAGTGCTAGGATTACAGGTGTGAGCCGCTGCACCCAGCCAGCAGTTTTTCTTTTCCTTAGCTACTCTTTATCAGTAAGTGTTTTGCTTCCACCACTATACCAGTTTATGAAAGTCAGAGAAAATGAAAATAAAGAAATGCTGCCTATTTATTTTACCACTGCCTATTCCTTTTTTTTTTTTTTTTTTTTGAGACATAGTCTCACTCTTGCCCAGGCTGGAGTGCAGTGGTGCAATCTTGGCTCACTGCAACCTCCGCCTCCCAGGTTCAAGCCATTCTCCTGCCTCAGCCTCCTGAGTAGCTGGGATTACAGGCGTGCACCACCATGCCTGGCTAATTTTTGTATTTTTAGTATAGGCAGGGTTTCACCATGTTGGCCAGGCTGGTCTCGAACTCCTGATCTCAAAGGATCCATCCGCCTTGGCCTCCCAAAGTGTTGGGATTACAGGCTTGAGCCACCGCACCCAGCTGCCACTACCAATTGTTAGCCATGCTGGGAAGAAAGCTGAAACTGTGTTAAAATGGCGTTTGGGGGTTGCCTGTCTCGTGTATTCTTATTTTCCATTTACAGAAGTAACCTTTCCCTTTCTCAATTTTTAGGCCTTTTCTGATGCCATTAAAAAATGGCAGGAGCTATCACCAGAAACCAGTGGAAAAAGGAAGAAGAGAAAAGAAATGAATCAGTATTCTTAAATTGATTTCAAGTTTGAACAAGGTAATGCAAACTGTGTTGCTGGCAGTGTGTAGCTGCAACACTGTACCTTTTCTTCTTCACAGTCAGTGAAGGAAGCCGTGCTACAGGTGTCTGCTGAGCATCTGGCCAGACCAGTCCAAGGAGTGACTGACAAGAAGTATTTTCTCAGCACAGAAAAATTTTTAGAAAGTGGCTGCACTTGTTGGCTTCCTTCTTCCTACTTAAGATAAACCATGATAGGAAAATTTTGTGTGGTGTTAGAAAATTCATGTGTGAGAAGGTATTTGAGTGTGCTGTTAAGCTTGGGGGAAAAAACTGGTCTTGAAGATTTGATGAGAATTGGCTGTGTTATTAGGTAAAAACTACCCACACTTGTGAATAAGAGCTCACTGCAGAGGGTCACTTATGCAACTGAGAGAATGGCTAATAGCCACGTTTCTCCAAAATTCTGTCATTCTTATTGATGAAATAACTGCTGAAAACCCTTTTAAAGAGGTTACTTCAGGTCTGATCCCCAAAAATGTAAACTTGAGTTTTATAACAACTCAGATTTTGTCTGAGTTGCTTCCACCCAGTAAAGGAGTTTACTACAACTTTTCTAGAGGTCATCCTTTCTGTTACATGTGTACTTAATTACCACACTTGATTTCAGGTATGACTAAGTGGAAACTCAGGTAACTATAAAGCTGGAAAGTATTTGTATTTACTATGAACTTTTCAGGATCTAAAGGAAAATCCCTTAGGCTCTGACTCCTGAGATTCCTAAGCCAGTCTGTGGAGCAGTGCTCTGCTGACATGACATTCGCCCTGGCCTGTGGCAGAATGTAGAACTAGGGACAATGTGCAGGTGGTTTTTCATTCAGCCAAATTTACCCAGAGTTCAGAACAGGCATCCTTGTACATAGCCATACAGCGTTTGTTTCTGACTTCAGTGGTGGAGAAAGTGCTACTTTGCAAGATAGTTGACTCCCTTGTTGGTCAGCTCTGTGTTTTAGACAGTTCTTCCTTTATATTTGTCAGCATGTACTTCCTGAAATGTCCTGCCATGGTTGTAGTTCTTGCCTGTGGAGAGAGATTCTGGCTGTTGCCCCTTCGTCAACCTGACTGCCCTTCTCCTCTTCCCTGTGTGCCCTTCTCTAGCTTGTCAGGGTCTTTTTGAAAGTTGGGGTATAGAAGACTGCACATCATACTCCACATGAGGTCTGCTCACATTCAGCCTTGCTCTTTTCGCCCACATTGCTGTCAGGTCATAAACGTCTCTCAGTTTTGCTGCATCTCACATTTTGCCGTTAACTTCATTTTATTTGATTCAGTCCCTTGTTTTAGGTATAGCACTTTAATTTAGATGCTGATTCTTTAATTTTACTTATCAGATAATCTTTAAGGACCCTGGAAGTATAAGATAGAAAATACACTTGATTTACGTTAGTAGTTTAATGTTTATGACTCACATTTAGCCTTTTTTAACAGCTTTTTATAAGGACACAGGCTAAGAATCCCTCATGTGTTCCAGGCATCCCATTTTTCTCCTTTTCAGTTTGTTTTCCATCTAAGCACTGCTCTTTGAGCTATAATTGCTTGACTCAAACAGTGAGACGGGGTTCTCCCTCCTCTGTCCTTTTTATGGTCATGCAGGAAAATACATTAGAGGGAAGTTTGTAGACTTAATTGCATTTATTTTTAAAAATAAAGGACTGAGGCTGGGCATGGTGGCTCACGCCTGTAATCCCAGCACTTTGGGAGGCCGAGGTGGGCAGATCACGAGGTCAGGAGATTGATACCATCCTGGCTAACACTGTGAAACCCCGTCTCTACTAAAAATACAAAAAATTAGCCGGGCGTGGTGGCGGGCGCCTGTAGTCCAGCTACTCGGGAGGCTTAGGCAAGAGAATGGCGTGAACCCAGGAGGCGGTGCTTGCAGTGAGCCGAGATCGCGCCACTGTACTCCAGCCTGGGCAACAGAGCGAGGCTCCGTTTCAAAAAAAGTAAATAAATAGAAAGAAAGGACTGAAAATAAATCTTACTACTTTAACATGATAAACTACAAAAAGAACTGAGTAAAGATGAAAGAAATAATAGAGGGTGAAAATTTTTTTTAATTTGTAGCATTGATAATTATAGTAATTAACATTTATTGAGCACTTAATATGTACCAGTCACTTTTCTAAGTGCTTTAATGGATTATTTCATTTATGTTTCAGATAGCCTTATGAGATATATGTGTCATTGTTATCATTTTATAGAAAAAACTGAAGCACAGAGAGGTTAAGTAACTTGGCAGATGTTACACAGCTAGCGAGTAGCCGAGCTGGGAATCTGGCTTCAAAGCTTACTCTCTAACCATGTGCTTTTCTGTTCCCATAATACCAAAAACTGGTTTTGTTTTTTTGTATTTTTTTTTTTCAAATTTTGAGACGGAGTCCGCTTCCCAAGCTCAAGCGATTCTCCTGCCTCAGCCTCTCAAGTAGCTGGGATTAATTACAGGTGTGTGCCATCACGCCTGGGGGGGTTTCACCATGTTCCACAGGTTGGTCTCGAACTCCTGACCTCAGATGATGCGCCCTCCTCGGCCTCCTAAAGTGCTGGGATTACAGGCATGAGCCACTGCGCCTGGCCCCAAAAACTTGTTTTCTGAAGAAAAAGTTTGGTTTTAAAAATATGTGAGAATGAGCAAGAGAAAAGGAGAATCAAAATAAAATGTATTAGGAACCAGATAATAAATGTTAAAATCAAGAGATTACCAAGAACAGACAAGCCCACCCTGCCTGCCTGCTCTTCAGTATGTTATTGGGTCCTTCCAGGGGAAGTGACAGTACATGTCTGGTCAATGAGCTTGTGATGAGTGAATGGGATTCCCTCCCAATAGGCAACTGAGAGCAAAGTTCTGGGTGGAGGGTCCTTGGTGCATCCTCCACTTACTCTTCATGCCAGTGGGTACCCCAGGCCTGCCTGTCCAACCTCTGGACTTTCTTAACTCTGCCCCAATCTCCATCCTTAACCACTCAGGGCCAGCCTCTTACATGGGATTCCTCCTTCCAATCTAACCCTCCTCCAGCCCCTCCCCTGTGTGGCCGGGGTAAGGCAGAGTCTGATCCCATCTGGCCTGTGACCAGAAGTGCCCAAGAGGCAAGTGTCCTCTTGCCCACAGGACCCCAGGAGATCATGGGCACACTGAAGTTTGAGAACTACTGCCTCAGGCAACTTTATAACATGCCTTTCCAATTCAGGTTTGGATCCAAATCCTCATTCCAGTACTTATTAGCTGGTTATAATTTTTTGTTTGTTTTAAAGAGGCAGGGTCTGGTCAGGCTTGGTGGCTCATGCCTGTAATCATAGCAGTCTGGGAGGCTGAGGTGGGCGGATCACTTGAGGTCGGGAGTTCGAGACCAGCCTGCTGAAAATGGCAAAAGCTCATCTCTACTAAAAATACAAAAATTAGCTAGGTGTGGTGGCGCATGTCTGTGATCCCAGCTACTCCGGAGGCTGAGGCAGGAGAATCGCTTGAACCTGGGAGGTGGAAGTTGCAGTGAGCCGAGTTTGTGCCACTGTACTCTAGCCTGGGCAACAGGTGACAGAAGCAGACTCTGTCTCAGAAAAAAAAAAAAAGGCAGGGTCTCTGTTGCCTGGGCTGGAGTACAGTGGCACAATCATGGCTCACAGTGGCCTTGAACTGACTGGGCTCAGGCAGTCCTCCTGCATCAGCCTCCGGAGTAGCTTGGACTACAAGCTCGTACCACCAGGCCCAACTAATTTTAAAAAATTCTTTGTAGAGATGGGGTTGCTGTGTTGTCCAGGGTGGTCTCAAACTCCTGGCCTCCAGTGATCTTGTTGCCTTGCCCTGTCAAAGTGTTGGGATTACAGGCATGAGCCACTGCACCCAGACCTTATTAGCTTCTTGATCCTGTTTCTGCATCTGTAAAATAGGCTCTTGTGAGTAGTAAACAGGACAAGGTTTGTGATGAGCTTGGGACAGTGCTTAGCCAGCAGGAGTAGAAGGTGTATCAATCCCCCCACCTTTTATTTTTTTGAGATGGAGTCTCGTTCTGTCGCCAGGCTGGAGTGCAGTGGCAAGATCTCGGCTCACTGTAACCTCCGCCTTGCAGGTTCAAGAGATCCTCCTGACTCAGCCTCCTGAGTAGCTGGGACTACAGGCATGCACCACCACAGCCAGCCAATTTTTTGTATTTTTAGTAGAGGCGGGGCTTCACCGTGTTAGCCAGGATGGTCTTGATCTCCTGACATTGTGATCGACCCACCTCGGCCTGCCAAAGTGCTGGGATTATAGGTGTGAGCCACCGCGCCTGGCCTCGATCCCTGTTTTACAGATCAAACAAGTTCAGTGAGGTTAGGACATCGCCGAAGGCCCCATAGCATGGATGTGAGGAGCCAGGTTGGAGCCTGTGTGCATTCATTAGATGGGTGGGAGGCTGAGGAATTCACAGGACACTAACCTGGCCTCCTGGGCATCTGTGTGTGCTGCCTAGGTGCATGCAGGAGCTGCGGCAGGGGCTGCTGGTGTGGCAGCAGGAGGAGCCCTCTGAGTTTGACTTGGCCTACGCCGACTTCCTCCCCCTGGACATCAGCATGCTGCGGCTCTTTGAGACCTTCTTGGAGACGGCACCACAGCTCACGCTGGTGCTGGCCATCATGCTGCAGAGCGGCCAGGCTGAGTACTACCAGTGTGAGTGAAGGCCAGTGGCTGGCCCCCCTGTCGTGGCTTGGGGAGTCTCTCTCAAATGTCAGAACTGTTTTTATTCTTTTATAAAGGCTGCTTAGAAAACAGGAGAACAGGCTTTAGTCAGGCAGATCTGGCTTGAAACCTAAAGTCACTCTGCAGCTGTTTGAGTTTGGACAAATGCCTTGACCTCTCTGAGTATGTTTGTTCTCATCTGAAAAATGGACATAAATCCTCCTGCCTCATAAGGTTGATGAAAGGATTAAGTGAGGTGATGCAAAGAAAGCCCATTTCCTGGTACATAACTTCCTGGTACAGTCTCACTCTGTCATTGCCCATAGTGGAGTACAGTGGCCTGATCATTGCTCACTGCAGCCTTGACCTCCCAGGCTGAAGTGATCCTCCTGTCTCAGCCTCCTGAGTAGCTGGGACTACAGGCGTGTGTCACCATGCTGGCTAATTTTTCTTTTCTTTTCTTTTCTTTTTTTTTGGTAGAGACGAGGTCCCACTTTGTTACCCAGGCTGGTCTTGAACTCCTGAGCTCAAGTAACCACCTATCTCAGCCTCCTAAGGTGCTGGGATTATAGGTGTCGGCCACTGTGCCTGGCCCACAAGTCTTAATTGTGACTTTTATAATTTTGAAGATAATAAAGTGTGTAAGGTGCCTGATACAGAGTAGGTAACTTTTTTGTTAAGAAACAATTTAATACATTGGGAGGTGCACAGGTTGCGTGAGGTCAGAGTTGGAGACCATCTTGGGTAACATAGTGAGACCTCATCTCTTCAAATTTTTAAAAAAGAAACAAACAATATATTGAATGCCTTCATCCAGTCAGGTTTTCATTGTACATCTCTTTTGTGCCTGTTACTGTGCCGAGGACACAGCAGTGAACAAGATGAACCCAGCCCCTGCCCTGCCAGGATGATAAACTAAAACAAGTAGCTACTGTACAGCATGTTGAGTGACTGGAAAAGGGAGAGGCAGGTGGCAGAGGCTCACAGGGCCCCCTAAGCATGGGTGAAGTTTATAGTGAGGAGCTTTGGGAGGGTTTTTGCCCATAAAAGGAAGGTGACTTGCCCATTTTCACAGACCCAGACAGTGGCCAAGCTAAACAGGGCCCCCACTCACATCCGATTCAGGGTCCAAGCCTTCCCCTTTGCCTTCCTTCACCGCTGCCATAAATGCCATAGCCTCTCAAGGAACCAGTCCTCATTCTGCCGTCACTTGCTGTGTGACCCGGAGAGCCTTCCTGTGGAAGATGGAGGTTGGACTTGATCTCCAAGGGCCCTTTCATCTTGCTAGTCTGAGTCTATATATTGATTGAAAAAACAATAATAGCGGCTGCCACTATTAGCCAGGTGCCAGCTATTAGCCAGGGCCGGTGGGAAGCGCTTATAGTCATCATTGCTCATGTTCACAGCAGCCCTGTAGGTTTGTGCTATATTGATCTCCATTTTTAAAGAGGTGCAGAAAGGTGAGAGACTTGCTCTGGGTCACTGGGCACTCACTAGGCACATGTTTTTGTCTGTTGAGGGTGGGGGATATCTAGAACCAGGGCGAAGTGCAGACAGTCTGCACTGCATGTGTGGCAGGGGGAGGGTGGCGAAACAGATTTTCCCTACTTTTTACTTAGCAAACATCTCTTTCGCTGCTGTTATGTGCCAGGTACTGGGCTGCTGGGGGATCCCAAGTGAGCAGAATCTGTTTTCTACCCTTGAGGAGCTCAGAGATAAGGAAATAGATAATTACTGTGTGATGAGACTCCAGACAGAGGTGGGTGGCATGTTACAGGGATACCTGACACAGCTGAGTGGGTGGCATAGGGTCGGGGTGGGTGACACCAGGGGCTCTTCAGGCTGGGGCCTGCGGGGTAATGGAGGAGTAGGCCGGGGAAGTGGGGCATGTGCTTCTGGCGACCTAACAGCCTGGGCAGAGCTTGTCAAGGTCATGGAAGGTGGCATGCTGGGGAAACTGGAGGAACATCAGCCCTGCTGAGACCTGGGTGAGGGTAACAGGCACAGATCTGTTTCCAGGCTAGGAGTGGGTTCTGGGTGCCTAATAGGTTCCCAGTAAACATCTGTTGAATGACTGCGGTGGACGGGGACAGGAGGAAGCAGTCAGGAGATGTGCCGGTGCCACTTGCATCCCTCTCTGGAGGCCCTTGTGCTTCTGCTCCAGGATGGACAACCAGGAGGTGGGATAGGACCCTAGGACCGACCCCTGTTGTAAACTTCTGGATCTTGGAAAATCAAGACTAGGGGTCAGTCCAATGGCCTTTGGTCTTGGAGGGGAGGGGAGGGGAGTGGGGAGACCTTCTGTCCACACAGCAGGGACATCTCTCCTGGCCCTGAGGGCAGCTTTAGCGAGAGCCTGTTGCCACCCCATAGGATTTTCTACTCCCTTTTTGAGACTAAGAAAGACGGAACTGAGACTGTTGATTTTCAGACACAAGAAAGGCTTGTGTTCTTCCCAGAAAGAAAGGGTTATGGGGCCCTGGAAGACGCCCAGGGTACAGCCAAGGCCCAGGGGGTGCTGAGTGCTGGGTGGGCCACAAGTCACACCCTCTCATCTTTGACAAATACCACCTGGATATAGCACCTATGCAGCAAAGCACTTTGGTGAGGGGCAGGTTCCATATTAGGAGTCGTAGCTTTGTTTTTGGTTATGGGAACTCATTGGGTCTTCTCCAGCTTCAGATTTTCCTTCAACAGACGAGGATTCTAATACCTACCCCAGGGTTGCTGGGAGGGCCCCCACGGTACCCGTGACCTCTGGGGAGTGCCAAGCAGGCTGGCTCCAGGAGTCACTGTTCCCTCCTACTCCTTGCAGGGGTTGGCATCTGCACGTCCTTCCTGGGCATCTCGTGGGCACTGCTCGACTACCACCAGGCCTTGCACACCTGCCTCCCCTCCAAGCCCCTCCTGGGCCTGGGCTCCTCCATGATCTACTTCCTGTGGAACCTGCTGCTGCTGTGGCCCTGAGTCCTAGCCGTGGCCCTGCTGCTGCTGTGGCCCTGAGTCCTGGCTGTGGCCGTGTTCTCAGCCCTCTTCCCCAGCTATGTAGCCCTGCACTGCCTGGGCCTGTGGCTGGTACTGCTGCTCTGGGTCTGGCTTCAGGGCACAGACTTCATGCCGGACCCCAGCTCCGAGTGGCTGTACCGGGTGACAGTGGCCACCATCCTCTATTTCTCCTGGTTCAGTGTGGCTGAGGGCCACACCTGAGGCCGGGCCACCATCCACTTGGCCTTCCTCCTGAGTGACAGCATTCTCCTGGTGGCCACCTGGGTGACTCATAGCTCCTGGCTGCCCAGCGGGATTCCACTGCAGCTGTGGCTGCCTGTGGGAGGCGGCTGCTTCTTTCTGGGCCTGGCTCTGCGGCTTGTGTGCTATTG
Organism: Pongo pygmaeus; assembly: GCF_028885625.2. Classification (NCBI taxonomy): domain Eukaryota; kingdom Metazoa; phylum Chordata; class Mammalia; order Primates; family Hominidae; genus Pongo; species Pongo pygmaeus. Next base: position 5,071,204 of record NC_072379.2, read on the forward strand.
ATGGCTGCACCCTAGCTGCTGCTGTGAGCCCGACCCTGACCAGGTGGACAGGGCCCGGAGTCTACTTTTCTCAGAGGGGTATCAGCTGCCTCAGAACAGGCGCACGACACAGTTAGCACAGAACTTTTTCCCCAAGGCTAAGGCTGAGGCTGCTTCGCCAGTGAAGGGAGAGGTGAACGGCGTCCTTTGAAGCAGGATCAGACCCAGCCGGCAGAGATGGAGAGTGACTGCTGGCAGAAGGCAGGCGAGGATAAGCTAAGGATGCTGCTGTGGCCTCCATGCACTCAGCAAGAGTGGGACGCCTGTGCTGGGCCGGGCACCAGGGATGGTGCTGAGTGGGGCAGAGGCCTGCCTCCAAGGAGTTCACAGTGAACAAGGTGAGAAGGGCTGGGTCCTGCAGGGTCAAGAGCCCCAATTACATACAAGACACTTTGGGAGGAAAGAAGACTACCTTTTCTTTTCCCCCTGCCATTGGTATAGCTGGTGCCCCAAAACTTCCACCTCACTCCCTGGCCACCTGTAAAATGATTGCTACAGGGGCTGCCCCCCTTAGCTACCCTATCCTGGGCTAGAAGGCCACAGGGGCTGTCCTCTAGAATTCTTCCTCCCCTCTCCCACACCATTCATTCAATTCATGAAACAAATCTTTGCCGAGAACAGTTTATGTGCCAGGAACATCATTCTGTCCTTGCAACCTGGAACAGGACAAGCTACCACCTTAGCTTCATCCCCTACTTGCACCAACCAGTCCCGGTTAGATCTCAAATGCCAAAAGCCAGGGATGCCCAACTCTGGGCAGCCCCAGTCAGAATCTCTAGGATCTCAGTGAAGCTGGCCTGGCCTCTGCTCCTCCTCTCGGGGCTGCTTTTCAACCAAGAGGCTTGTGAGCCTGGTCTGAGCCTTGCACAGCCACTGAGTATTTTTTATTCCTTAGCCAGTGTACCTCCTACCTCAGAGTCTACGTGAGAGGGAGAGAATGTGTGTCCCTGTGGGTCTCCGCAAGTGACAGATGTGTTGTTTTATTAGGTTATGATTAAAGGTATTATTAGGTTATGATTAAAGTATTATTAGGTTATGATTAAAGCCTCATGAAATCTTCCAACGTAGTCTGTCATCAAACGAAATCTCCTATGGAGTTCAGAGCCTGAACTGGAAGAGGTCCAGGGACATAAAATCTACCTCTCAAAATCAGTCAAGGTCCACGGAACAGAGAGGACTGGCTTAGGTGGGGCTTCTCAAACTCGTAAAGTTTCAGGAGCTGGTGAGCCAGCCTGGGGTTAACAGCTCAGCTGGAGATCAGAATCCAGATCTGGGCTGACTTAGTGCATCCTCTTCACCACCAGCTCTGCTGCTGGGCCCAGCGGGAGTGGCCACAAACACATTTAGGGCCAGGAAGTCAATATAGGAGCCTGGCGAAGAAACGTCTTTTTGCTGGGAGCTCTGAGAGGTTAAGTGATGAGGTGCCTTAGGAGATGCGGATGTGGTGGGTGATGGTGCTGGGGAAGTGGAACCTTTTGCTGTTCTAGGAGGTCTGTGGTTTGGAGAAACAAGGGACAGAAAAGTCACTTGAGATGGAGAAGAAAAGGTTCCAGTCACCGCTGTGATGAGATCCAGGATAGTCTCAGCTCTGTTACTATTCTGGTGGAGACACAAAAACCAGGATGAGTAAAACATTGAGTATATCAGACGGTGTTAAGTGCTAAAAGAAAAAGGGAAACGGATGTGGAGAGAGAGTAGGTATTTGTGTGTTGGGGGTGGGAATTACAGGTTTGTATAGAATGGAGCTAAAAAACTGCCCTTCAACTCCCTCCCTTTCCTTGGCTGGCCTCTTCCCCCACATCTCCCTGTTGTTTCTCCACAGGGAGCTTTGATTCATTGAGAAGCCGAAACAGAGTGGGGAGAGCCATGAGGTGCAGCTAGTGGGAGCCTAGGGCGGCAGAGAAGGATGACCAGAGGGCCTGGGGGCAGGAGTGTCACCTATGAAGGGAAGGGATGCTGGGGACAAGCTGCATTGTCGGCTCTGACTAGGTGGGGCGGGGTGGTGTAAACTATTACTGTATGCATTATGCAAATGAAGGAACTGAGACTCGGTCATGAGGGGGATTCAATTCTGATCCTTGTCACTCTGAGGTGGGTGTCCTTTCTGCGCTAACCAAGCTTTGTCTCTGCTTCTCAAGGTGATGATAAAACTACTCATTCATAAAGCTCTTCAAGAGGGTGGTGGTTTTGAGTTGTAATTTCAATGAAGAGGGGGAAGAAGAAGTAGAAAGAAACTAGGTTTATTTTTATGTTTTGGAATATTGATTGAAAGAATCAAAAGGAAATAAGAGGATAAGGCAGGAAAGGTGGAACAAGAGCTAAACAACAAAGCCTGGAAAATAGACTAATATCTTAAAAGGCTGATGGATTGAAGGAAAGATTCCGGTGAGTGGGGGGACAACTGAAGGTATGAATCATGGGTAAAGAGGAGGGTGTGATGGTCTTTGCCAAGCGCCAGCACTGGCAGTGGGAGTGTGTGGGGCGGGGTCTAGCGCTCATGTTCACGACATAAAGGAGGACCTGGGCCTAGAGCCACTCAGTAAACTGGTGGCAGAGCCGGGTTAAACTTTGGTCTCCTGGCCCCACCTTCCAGGGCTCTTTTCTCTATTTTGTGCACTTGGAGAAGGTAGTTAAAAGATCAAAGATGTGGAAAGCACATATGAAAAGTTAAGAGGACACCCACATAGTAAGAAACTTAGGGCCAGGTGCGGTGGCTCACACCTGTAATCCCAGCACTTTGGAGACCGAGGTGGGAGGATCACTTGAGCCCAGGAGTTCAAGACCAGCCCTGGCAACATAGTGAGACCTTATTCTACAAAAAATAAGAAATAAGCCAGGCGTGGTGGTGTGAACCTGTAGTCTCAGCTACTCAGGAGACTGAGAAGGGAGGATTGCTTGAACCCAGGCTGTAGTGAGCTGTGATCATGCCACTGTGTTCCAGCCTAGATGACAGAGTGAGACCCTGTCTCAAAAAAAAAAAAAAAATCGAATTTAGGCTTACCACTTGAGTTGGACTTGATACTCCTAAAAACTGAGGGGTAAAAAAGAGGTGCAGGTTGAGGTGCCAGGAACAAAGAATCCAAGACTGCAGCTTTGAGGCTTTCAAGGGAAGAGGGTCCATCATGACCAAGAAAAAATTTTCAGCACATGCTGTGCATGTACCAGATGCAAGGAGTGCTACAAAAAGGCTGAAGATGGCGACCTCCAGGGAATTTAGTCACCCCAGCAGGAAGGCAACCATTCCAAAGACATCCCAACACTGTATAACAGCCACAGGCAGTTAAGCTAGTCAGGAAAGTGAGCTCCCAGAGAGAATGGAAGGAGAGAGGGAAAACTGAAGAAATGTGTAGAAAGACAAAAATAAGGTTTAACATTATGATTTTAGACAAGGCAGCATGAGGAAATGTAAATTTTTTTAAAGAAAGTAGTTAGATAAAATATCCAAATAGAAATATGTCTTGTAAACCATGACAAAGCTCACAGCCTATGAGTACAGAATGTCACTTTTTTTTTTAAACTTAAAATATTAAAAATGCCAGATGTGGTGAAGCATGCCTATAGTCCCAGCTGCCCAGGAGGCTGAGGCGGGAGGATCTCTTGAGCCCAGGAGTTGGAGGCTACAGTGAGCTATGGAGCCACTGCACTCCAGCTTGGGTGACAGAGCAAGGCTGTCTCTAAATAAATAAATAAAAATAATTACATTCAAATAAAGTAAAAAGTCCAAGCACTACAAAAAGGTTTAAAAAGTCTTACTATCACTACCACCATCCATACTCTTCCCACTATTAACAATTTATTTGTGACTGCAGAAAAGTATGTTACGATTATATGGAAATTACTCATAATTTATCACATTCATACACAACACACACACTTTTAGAAATGTGTACACACGGGTCGTACAGTACACATTCTGTAGCATGATTGCATAGTAATATATCTCAGAGCTCAAACCACCTTTTCAAAATCTCTATGGAGTAGTGTGCTATATGGTATTACATCATTATTTAGTGAATTTACCATTGATGGGCATTTAAGTTGTTTGAAGATTTTGATGTTAGAGCTATAGAAATGAACATACTTGGCTTTTTTTTTCTTGTGTAACCTAAGGTAAATGTTTGGCAGTGGAATCACTTGGTCAAGGGGTATGTCCTTTCTCTTTCTTTCTTTTTCTTTCTTTCTTTCTTTCTTTCTTCTCTTTTGTTTTCTTTTCTTTTCTTTCTTTGTTTTCTTTCTCTTTCTCTCTCTCTCTCTCTCTCATTCTTTCTTTCTTTTTTTGAGACAGAGTCCTGCTCTGTCACCCAGGCTGGAGTGCAGTGGTGTGATCTTGGCTCACTGCAACCTCCGCCTCCCAGATTCAAGCAATTCTCCTGCCTCAGCCTCCCAAGTAGCGGGGATTACAGGTGCCTGCCACCACACCCGGCTAATTTTTTTGTATTTTTAGTAGAGACAGGGTTTCACCATGTTGGCCAGGCTGCTCTCGAACTCCTGACCTCAAGTTATCTGCCCGCCTCAGCCTCCCAAAAGTGCTGGGGTTACAGGAGTGAGCCACTGTGCCTGGCTTAATTTTTTTTTTTAATTGTGGCAAAACACACCTAAAAATTACTATCTGAATCATTTGTTCAGTGTACAGGTGAGTGGTTTTAAGTACATTCATATTGTTGTGCAACCCTCACCACCAGCCATGTCCAGAACTCTTTTCCTCATCTCGGACTGAAACTCTGTGCTCATTCAACATGAACTCCCCATTCTCCCCACTGCCCTCCGTGTCCCTCCTGCTAGCAAACACCATTCTGTTTTCTATCTGTATGATTTTGACTACTTTGGCTACCTTGTAAAAGCAGAATCATTTGTCTTTTTCTGACTGGCTGATTTCACTTAGCATAATGTCCTCAATATTCATGTTACAGCATGTATCAGAAATTCCTTCCTTTTAAGGCTGAATAATAATATATTCACTGTATGGAGGTATATATTTTAAATTTGCAGACAGATATTCTGAAATTGTCCTTCTAAAAGGTGATACCTTTACTCCCACCACAGCAAGTAGGTCCAACCGCACTTCCCCCACCCTCACCAATCCTGCTTACTATCTAGCCTCTTCATGTTGCCAGTTTACTCCATGGAAGAGGAATCTGGTTATTGTTTTCCTCTGCATGTATGAGTAAGGCTGGTCACTCTTTTACAGATTTATTGGCAACTTTTTTTTTTTATTGTTCCTCCTGTTATGTTTACCCCCTGTTTTCTCTTGGGCTGTCTTTTTCTTATTAATTTGTATGTGTTCTTAATATATTAAGAAATTAGCCCTTTGAATATCTTATGTTGCAAATATCTGTTCCCAGTTTATCTTTTTACTTCGTACATAGATCTTCTTGCTGTTTACTTTTTATTTTATTTATATATTTTTTTGAGACGGGGTCTCACTCTGTCACCCAGGCTGGAGTGCAGTGGTGCGATCTCAGCTCACTACAGCCTACACCTCCTGGGTTCAAGCAGTTCTCCTGCCTCAGCCTCCTGAGTAGCTGGGATTACAGGTGTGCGCCACCACCCACGGCTCATTTTTTTGTGTTTTTAGTAGAGACAGGGTTTTGCCATGTTGGCCAGGCTGGTATTGAACTCCTGACCTCAAATGATCTGCCTGCCTCGGCCTCCCAAACTGCTGGGATACAGGTGTGAGCCACCGTGCCTGACCTATTTTTTACATTTTATTATGGAAAAATCCAAAATATAAAAATATATAAATCAAATATATTAAAAAAGTAGAGAAAAGAGTACTCTATGTACCCATTACCAAGTTTAATCTCTACCACACCTCAAATTATTTTGAGGGCCAGGCATGGTGACTCACACTTGTAATCCCAGCACTTGGGAGGCAGAGGTAGGTGGGTCACTTGAAGCCAGGAGCTGGAACCAGCCTGGGCAATATAGTGAGACCCCATCTCTAAAAAAATTAGCTGAATGTGGTGGTGTGCACCTGTAGTCTTGGCTTCTCTGGAGGCTGAGGAGGGATGATCACTTGAGCCCAAGAGTTGGAGGTTAAGTGAGGTATGATTGAACCACTGTACTCCAGTCTGGGTGACAGAGTGACACCCTGTCTCTTAATAAAAAATTATTTTGAAGCAGATCCCAGACATCATTTCATCCACAAGTATTTTCAGTGTATATCTCTAAAGACAAAATTTTTTTAAAATGTAACTATAAAACTATAATCATATGTATGTAGTTTTTAAATATAAAACTGTTCATTTCTAAGCAAACATCAATCATTTTCTATATGGTGTCTGAGTTTTGTGCCTTGCTTACAAAGTCTTCATAACAATATTATAAATAAATTCACCCTTGTTTTCTTCTAGCATTTATTTTACTCAGAAACCATTCTTTAAATTCAAAATTATTGTCCAGTGCATGCAAAGTTCTTAAGTCCTGGAAAGAGACAGAGTCACAGGGTCATCAGAGCCAAGAGAGTGAATTTCCCTGCCCCCTTTCTCACCTGTAGAACATCTACTGCCATGAAACAGTAGACGTTTCATGGCAGACCCTGTCCTCCTGTTCCTTCTGTAGACAACCTTCCCGACCTCACTATGTGGGTCAGAGCCTCCTATGGACTCCTTCGCCTCTGGCTTCCTTTTTTTTTTTTTTTTTTTTTTTTTTTAGTGAGAGTGTTATTAAAACATAATTCACATATAAAAGTACCCTTTTAAAGTGTGCAATTCAGTGATTTCAGTATATTCACAGTTGTGCAATCCTTGCCATTATCTAATTTTACATTTTTTTCATCACCCCCAAAAGAAATCTTCCACCCATTAAGTGATCACTTCCCATTTTCATGTCCCCCGAGTCCCTGGCAACCACTAATCTTTGTCTCTATGGATTCCCAAGACATTTCATAGAAATAGAATCAAAGTATGTGGCCTTTTGTGTCTGACTTCTTTATTGCTAGTACTTTTAGAGTTTCATTTTAACATTTTACATCATACTCTTTATGGAATTTACTTTGATGAAAGAAGTGGAGTTATACAGCTTGACTCTTTTTTTCTCCCAGATAGTCCTGCCATAGTCTCAACACTGTTTTCTGAATAATTCATCTTTCCTCTCATGGATTAGAAATGTCACCATTATCATCTACTAAATTCTCATTTTAGTTTATTTCTGGATTTCCTATTTTATTCCATTATCTATCTAAATCTTTGCTAGAATCAAACTAGGTTTTTTTTCACTTATTTACTTATTTTAGTGATGGAGTCTTCCTATGTTGCTCAGGCTGGCTTCAACCCATCCTCCTGCCTCAGCCTTCCAAGTAGCTGGGACTACAGGTGCGTGCCACCCCACCCAGCTTAAATGTTTTAATTCTTGTAACTTCAAAATGTATTTAAATATTTAATCTAACTGCCTCCTCTCGCCTAATATCTTTCTGTTGAGATTTTCTTCCTGGCTATTCTTTCTTGTTTATTTCTACAGATGAACCCAATATTATCTTGTAAAATGTTGAAAAGAAATTTTTAAATATTTTTATTGGGATCACATTGAGTTGATAGATTAAATTTAGCAAGAATTAATACCCCTTAACAGAGATTTTATATTTTCTTTATATGGTCCTGCCTATTTCTAGTTAAGTTTATTTTCAGATAAATCGATGATAGTATTGCTATTTAAATGGGATCTTTTCTTTCATTGTATTTTCTAACTAGCCATTTTGTACAGTAATTATACAAAAAGTAACTAACTACTAAAATTGTGTTATAATTTCTGTTAGCTTTTCTGGCAAAACAAACCACCCAATACTTAGTGTCTTAAAATAAGAAACGTTATTTCTCAACTCTGTGGGTCAACTGGCAGTTCTTCTGGTCTGGGCCAACTCGGTTTATTTCTGCAGAAACCTGGCACTTTAATTGGCCTTGATAGATGAGAGTGGCTTCCTTCAGATGTCCGGTAGTTGGTTCTGTGTCAGCTGGAGCAACAGGGATGAAGAGGCTCTGTGTTTCTCATCATGCCGGGGCTAACCTAGGCTCATTCACAGAGCAGTGGGCTCAGTCTCTTAAAATGGTAAAAAAAGGGCAAGTCCCAACACACAAACACTTTTCAAGTTTCTGCTTGCATCATGTTTGCTAATGTCCCATTGTTCTAAAGAAAGTCACATGGTTGAGCTCCTAGTGTGAAGAAATATACTTCATTTCTGAGAACTGCAAAAGATTGTAGCTGTTTTTGCAATCTCCCCCAGATTCCTAACATTTCTTTTTGGCCTATTTTTGTCAGGTTTCTAGTTATTATTTGATACCATTTAAATTAATAAATCCTCCCTTAAGAGGTAATTTTAACTCTTTATTTTCTTACTTAATCGTACTGGTTAGGATTTCCAAAACATTATTAAAGTATAATATCTTACTTTAAAAGGTTACTGATGGGCCTGTAATTCTAGGGCTTTTGGAGGCTGAGGGAGGAGGATCACTGGAGGCCAGGAATTTGAGACCAGCCTGGGTGACATAGAGAGACTGCCCACTATTTCTACAAAAAAATTAAAAAATTAGCCGAGCGTGGTGGTGTGCGACTGTGGTCCCAGCTACTTGAGAGGCTGAGGTGGGAGGATCACTTGAGCCTGAGAGGTCTAGGCTTCAGTGAGCCAAGATCGTGCCACTGCACTCCAGCCTGGGTGACAGAGTGAGACACTGTCTCAAAAAAAGAAAGAAAAAAGTTACTAATGGTTATCTAATGGGGTCATGGGATTACAGGGCTTCCTTTTTATTGTTTTGCTTCTTGCTAGTCTCTACTTTTTCTACAGTGAATATGTGTTACTTATATAATAAAATCGTTCGTTTGTTGGCACACCATCACTTTGGGATGGCTCAGAGCGTCCCAGTTCACCCCAAAGTGTAAGCCACAGTAACCATCCTGGTTGTAACCAGAATCTTTATTCTACAATTTGGAATTGGAGTCTCCTTATAATCTAAAGATTTTGTAGTTGTTAACGTATTAACATTTTTGATTTCATAATATTTTCTTACATGTCTTTTAAGCACATACTTCTGGCTGGGAGCAGTGGCTCATTCCTGTAATCCCAGCAATTTGGGAGGCCAAGGTGGGTGGATCACTTGAGGTCAGAGGTTCGAGACCAGCCTGGCCAACATGATGAGACCCTGTCTCTATTAAAAATACAAAAATTAGCCAGGCCTGGTGCCAGGCACCTGTAGTCCCAGCTACTTGGGAGGCTGAGGCAGGACAATCGCTTGAACCCAGGAGGTGGAGGTTGCAGTGAGCCGAGATCATGCCATTGGACTCCAGCCTGGGTAACAGAGCAAGACTTTGTCTCAAAAAAGCAAAACAAAACACATACTTCCTCAAAGTGCCATATGGTACACGTTAATTTTTTTATTAAAATTTTTATTAAAAAAAATACATCTGTGTAGTGTGAGAACAAAAAAAGAAAAAGCATAATATCGTCTTTCTTACTTTAATGGAGATTAAAGTATGATGCTGATTTTTTTTTTTTTTCGTTTTTGAGATGCAGTCTTGCTCTGTCACCCAGGCTGGAGTGCAGTGGCGCGATCTGGGCTCTCTGCAAGCTCCGCCTCCCGGGTTCATGCCATTCTCCTGCCTCAGCCTCCCATGTAGCTGGGACTACAGGTGCCCGCCACCACCACACCCGGCTAATTTTTTGTATTTTTAGTAGAGACAGGGTTTCGCCATGATAACCAGGATGGTCTCGATCTCCTGACCTCGTGATCTGCCCACCTCAGCCTCCCAAAGTGCTGGGATTACAGGCCTGAGCCACCGCACCTGACCGATGCTGAATTTTTATAATGGCAAAAATAATCTAGCTATTTCTAAGATACTAAGACTCGTTTTTGTTTTGATTTTGGTTTGTTTGTTAAATCAGGAATGAATGTTCAATTTTGCTAAATGGCATTTCAGTATCTAGCGTGATGATTATACTTTTTCCTTTGATCTGTTAATATAGTAGCACATTGGTACAATTCCTTTTTTTTTTTTTTTTTTTTTTGAGGAGTCTCACTCTGTCACCCAGGCTGGGGTGCAGTAGTTCGATCTTGGCTCACTGCAAACTCTGCCTCCCGGGTTCAAGCGATTCTCCTGCCTCAGCCTCCCGAGTAGCTGGGATCATAGGTGCCTGGCTAATTTTTGCATTTTTAGTAGAGACAGGGTTTCACCAGGTTGGCCAGGCTGGTCTCGAACTCCTGACCTCAGGTGATCCACCCGCCTCGGCCTCCCAAAGTGCTGGGATTACAGGCATGAGCCACCATGCCCAGCTGGTACCATTCCTAATAATGGACCATGCCTGCATTTCTGGAAGCTCACTGAGTTGAGGAGTTTTTTTGTTATTGCTGGTGTAGAACAATTATGTCTCCATACATCTGCCTATTCTGGACATTTCATAGAAATGGAATCATACTATACATGACCTTTTGTGTCTAGCTTATTTCACTTAGCGTGTTTTCAAGTTTCCTCTATGCTGTATCATGTGTCAGTACATCATTCCTTGTTATGACCGAATAATTTCTCATTGTATGGATAGACCACATAGAAATGCTTTTACGGCATCAACCAAGTTAATGTTTGTATCGTCTTCCTCCTTTATTTCACATCTCTAGTGGATTACATTATAGATATTCTGGTGTTAGAAAACCCTTTTGTTCCTGAGATACACTTGACTTGGTGGTGATTATTATTCATTTAATAAATTGCTAGATTCGATTTGCTAGTATTCTATGTAGAACACTGGTATCTTTCAATAAATGAGCTTAGCCTATGTTTTATATTTCTTTTGCTTTCCTCATTTAGCTCTGGTATAGGGTTATGCTAGCACAGTAACATTTGTATAAGGTAGGAAATATTTCTTCCTTAAAAGTCTGATAGACCCTAGCCATAGAAGTCATAGGATCTGTTCCCTTTTGGAAAGTAGGTCTCACCTAGTATTTCAGTTTCCTCTCTAGTTATTGGTTTATCCAATCTTTCTGCTTCTTCCTGGGTCAGTCTAATGTGCAAGCAGTAATGTGTACAAAACAGTCTGATGAGATATCACAAAACAATACGCAGGTCTGGCCGGGTGCAGTGGCTCACACCTGTAATCCCAGCACTTTGGGAGGCCGAGGCGGGTGGATCACGAGGTCAGGAGATCGAGACCATCCTGACTAACATGGTGAAACCCCGTCTCTACTAAAAGTACAAAAAATTAGCCGGGTGTGGTGGCGGGCACCTGTAGTCCCAGCTACTCGGGAGGCTGAGGCAGAAGAATTGCTTGAACCCGGGAGGTGGAGGTTGCAGTGAGTCGAGATCGCTCCACTGCACTCCAGCCTGGGCGACAGAGCGAGACTCCGTCTCAAAACAAAACAAAACAAAACAAAAAACACCCAGGTCAAGAAATACAAAATTGCCAATATTCCAGGAATCGCACTGGTGATGGCTCCCAATCACTGCTTATTTTCTTTCCAAAGTAATTATTACCTTAATTTCAGTGATAATTATTTCCTTGCTTTTCTTTATAGTTTCATCTCATAACCATGGAACCCCAAACACAATAGTTGTTCTTCGCCTGTATTTAAATGTAAAAAAATTTAATTTTAGTTTTTGTAGGTACATAGTAGGTGTATATATTTATGGGGTACATGAGATGTTTTGATACAGGCATGCTACACATAACAATCACATCATATAAAATGGGGTATCCATCCCCTCAAGCATTTATCCTTTGTGTTACAAACAACCCATTTATAATTTTAGTTATTTTTAATGTACAATTAAATTATTATTGACTATAATCACTCTGTCATGCTATCAAATACTAGGTCTTATTCTTTCTATTTTTTTGTACCCATTAACCATGCCCACCACCCACAACCACCTCCACTACCCTTGCCAGCCTCTGGTAACCATCCTCCTACTCTCTATCGCTATATTTAAATTTTATATAAATGAAGTTACACAATATTTATTCTTATAGACTGGCTTGTTCCACTCAGCAACATGGTTTTCTCCCCCCATGTCCTGTTTTCAGTATTTTGCAGCAGAGTGCCCAACAGAACATAATTGCAAATATTCCACTGTGCAAAAGAGGTGCTAGCACTTAAGCACAAACAGGAGACATGATTCTTTTGCTTTAAGTAAATACTTAAACACAACTCAGGTCCTACAAGTATCTGGACTCTAGGTCTGAGTAGTGGAGCTGACTCCTGCTTGGGCCCACAATGATGTCATGATTTCCCCCTTCCTCTCAGTGATCAATACGTGGCATCAAGTGCCAATGGTCAAACGTGATCACAATAAGCTCCTTTTCTAGAGCCTTCCGCAACCCTCTACAGACACGAACTGGCCAGGATAAAGACGATTAGAATTTTTCGGTCAGTGATGTGTACCAGTTAAGTATTTTAAGCCTGTCCATGGCTAAACCCCGTCTCTACAAGAAATACAAAAATTAGCCAGGCTGGTGGCACCTGCCTCTAATCCCAGCTGCTCGGGAGGCTGAGGTGAGAGGATCACTTGAGCCTGGGAGAAGAAAGAGAGAGAGAGAGTGGGCGGGAGGCGGGGAGAGAGAGAGAAAGAGAGGCGGGGGTCGAGAGAGAGAGAAAAGTATTCTTCATGAGACTCTTTTCTTTTACTGGGGAGACAGATGCATTTAGGTGATTTTCTTCAGCTCATCCTACAGGACCAGCAGGTCCCTGTTTCTGAGGACCACACGCCCTTGAAGAAAGCTTTGCCCCTTTCCTCTCTGAAGATGGTCCTCCAACAATCGAGGGTGCCTGTGTACTCGAGGTCAGCCTCTTTGTGCCTGGACTGCATCTGCATCCCATCCACCTAGGCAGGCAGATCATCTGAGGCCAGGAGTTCGAAACCAGCCTGGTCAACATGGTGAAACCCTGTCTCTACTAAAAATACAAAAATCAGCCGGGAATGGCCACACGTGCCTATAATCCCAGCTACTCAGGAGGTTGAGGCAGGAGAATCACTTGAACCCCAGATGGAGGTTGCAGTGAGCTGAGATAGCACCACTACATTCCAGCCTGGGTGATAAGCAAGACTCCATCTCAAAAAAAAAAAAAAAAAAAGAGTGTTATGTGTCGCTGTTGTTACTCTTTGTTCAATATTTTTTTTTATTTTTTGAGCATACCACTCTTTGTTTATTCATTCTTAAGTTGACAGACTTTAAGCCAGTTTCTAGTTTGAGATAATTAAAAATAGAGCTGCTATGAACATTCATGTATATGTCTCTTAGAGAACATGTGTACCTATTTCTGTTGGGTATATTCCTATGAATGGGGTTGTTGAATTGTAAGTTATATGTAACTTCAACTTTGGTAATTATGATAAAAATTTTTTCCAAAGTATACCACTGGTATAAAAATAGACCAATGGAACAGAATAAAGAGCCCAGAAATAAAGCCAAATAATACAGCCAACAGATCATCGACAAAGTAAACAAAAACTTAAAGTGGGGAAAGGACACCCTATTCAACAAATGGTGCTGGGATAATTGGCAAGCCACATGTAGAAGAATGAAACTGGATCCTCATCTCTCACCTTACACAAAAATCAACTCAAGATGGATCAGACACTTAAATCTAAGACCTGAAAGCATAAAAATTCTAGAAGATAACATCGGAGAAACCCTTCTAAACTTTGGCCTAGGCAAAGACTTCATGACCAAGAACTCAAAAGCAAATGCAACAAAAACGAAGATAAATAGATGAGAGTTAATTAAACTAAAAAGCTTCTGCACAGCAAAAAAAAATAAATAAATAATCAGCAGAGTTAACAGACAACCCACAGAGTGGGAGAAAAATCTTCACAATCTATACATCCAACAAAGGACTAATATCCAGAATCCAGAACTCAAACAAATTAGCAAGAACAAAACAAGCAATTCCATCAAAAAGTGGGATAAGTACATGAATAGACAATTCTCAAAAGAAGATATACAAATGGCCAACAAGCATATGGAAAAATGCTCAACATCACTAATAATCAGGGAAATGCAAATCAAAACCACAATGCGATACCACCTTACTCCTGCAAGAATGGCCATAATCAGAAATAAAAAAATAATAGATGTTGGTGTGGATGTGGTGAAAAGGGAACACTTTCACACTGTTGGTGGGAATGTAAACTAGTACAACCACTGTGGAAAACGGTATGTAGATTCCTTAAAGAACTAAAAATAGATCTACCGTTTGATCCAGCAATCCCACTACTAGGTATCTCCCCAGAGGAAAACAAGTTCACTCTTGGTCCTTTACATTCCGTGGGGAGAAGCAGTAGAAAATTACCGGGTTATTCACCCCGAGTCTAAGCAGCTGAATAGGAAAAGAGCTTTAATAGCCCTGTTAGGACCTAGGCCAAGGACTTTTCCTTTGGGTTTGTTGTGAATGATTAAAGGTTAACGGTGGCATTTTTCTTTCAGCCGAGGCAACCACCTCAGTAATGATCCTAATTGGATCCAACTGGGGAACTCCAGAAAGTTTCAGTAACAAATTTGCAACGGTTCTGGGCCTTTTAATATGGATTCACAAAAGATAATGAGGCTATCCTCTCATTTCTACCCTATGGATGAGGAAACTGACATTCAGACAGGCCATGGGATCTACCCACTCCCTCATAAAGAACCGAAGGACCAACATTCGCGACAGGACCTCCCGTTTGGCATTTCGTTTTCAGATGTGCCTAGAAGAGGGAGACAACAGCTTCTTGGACTGTTGAAACCTGGTTCTGCTTGAGCTGTCAAGATATCACCTAAATCCTATCCACATTTTGTGCACCAAGTTTGTGGACGCCTACCACCATTCATTCATTGCAGTGGCTCAGAGAAGATGAAAAGAGGACTCTTGGTGGCCAATGAAGATCCTCAACAGAGCTCAGATGACCAGAGTGGACTGGCTTCTACCCTAAATACACATCACGATATTTCTCACTCTGACCTTGCTCTACTTTATACAACACCACACAGCTCGAGAGTGGCAGAGCTGCCCTGGGAATCCGAATGCTGTCTGACTCCAAAGCCTTACTCTCAACCACCACTCTGATGCCTCCTATTATTTCCTGAAATCTTCAGTATAGTCATTATTATGAAGAAAAAAAAGAGGAAGGAAGAAAGGAAGGTAGGTAGGTAGGTACGTAGAGGGAGCCCCTCTATCTCCATTCTTTGTTTCCATGAAGAACCTCCAGTCCATTTTCAGGGGTGTGTTGTTGTAACACACTTTCTGGCTCTCTCTCTCCCATTTCTGTCACTCATTCTCCCCAAGGAAGAAGCGATATGTGGATGATATGACTGGAAGAAGTCACTCTTTCGTTCGGTGGTGTGCTGGTAAATGTTTAGCAGCTGGCTTTGGGGCAGCGAGAAAGCCCTGGATTGTAGCATGTGCCGATTTCCATGGTGTAAAAACACTTCCACCATAGCTGCTTCCAAGTATGTAAATTGTACCTCAATAAAGCCAATTTAAAAAGTAAAGTCAACCAGTTTGTAAAACTTTTGGGACTTTAACATTCAGTCCAGCAAGCTGTTACCTGCTGGATCCAGCAACACACAACCTGTAACATGGTGAGCTGGGTCTCAGCTCCCTGCTCTTCACAGACTCCAGAGCTCTCTCCTGTTTGCGGGGTTCCTCATCCATCCTTCCATTGCTTCTGCTGCTGCCCTGAAGGCATCACGTTTCTCCCCTCTCCTCCTGGGGCACCTAACTCTCTTAACAGTTTAGGACTTTGAGGAGTTTTGCCTTTCACAAAAAGAAAGAAGGGGAAAAAGGGTTGTCTCAGCAGCTTTCGCTGTCTACCCCGCAGCACAAATTCCACTTGATGGAGGAACACAATGGTCAGACCCCGTGCCGTGAAGAAGAGAAAGGGAAATTCGAATTTGGAAGGAGCTCTACTCTCCCCTGCTCTGTCTTCCACAAGAGAATGGGGCAGAACATTCTTTAGTCTATATCTGTCGCACGTGAGTTGCCAAAGACCACAGTGCCTGGTGGGTGACATCTCTCCAGGCTTTTGAAGACATCTGAGCCTGGATTTTGAGCATATTCCTGATCTCCCTACTGGGAGGGTCTTCTCCTTCAAGGTCTGCCTTCTGACAAGCCCTAGGTCTTTCCCACCTCCAGTGGCTGGGTGGGCTGGGGGGGTGGGGTCAGGGTGGAGATGTGAGCGCATTGTGATTGGCAGCCCCACTAGAACCCCATGGAGTGGAGAAGTGACCTTCTCCAAAGGAGGGGAGCGTACAGTTTCCGGAAGGGAGGAAGGATGCGGTGAGAACCAAACGCATCCATGCAGGATTTCAAATATAAACGACTCTGTAGAATACAAGCACCTACTCCTGGCAAGCGAAGCCAGAGGAAGCATAAGAATATAAGAGACGGGGGCTTCGGCGACGGCATGTGACTGAAACCTCACATAACACTCCACCTGCCCCAGTCCAGCCAGCCTGCTGTCCACAGTGTGCCCACCAATGTATCAAACCTCCGCGCTTTATTTCCTGGGATCCTGGTCGGGCTCCCATTAACCTGTGTTGTCCCCACAGCTCCTATACATGGGAGAGGGCGTGCGTTGGGCCAGATTCCAGAGCTGGGGCCTAATTTGTGATGAGATGCCCTGGAAGGCAAGCGTGCTTTGGCATGTACCTGATCAATAGCCAGACACCCAGGTCCGGAGGTGTCTGAGTCAGTCGGCAGGACGCTGGGCACGTCTAGGTTCAGAACCTCCGCAGTTTTTCCCTTGGCTTTCCCGGGGCTTGTCCACAGCGCCCCCTGCTGCCCATTCTTGGTTGACTTTGTGTCTTGTGGGTCCCTCATCAGATCTGTTCATGAAGCCTAACGCAAGGTCCTCCCTCCAGGGTGACACAGTGAAGTCAAGTAACAGATGTGGAGACGCTTTGGAGAGCTTGAAACAGAAGACTACATAATGGCAATGGGCCAGTATCATAAAGCCAAGATTGAAGAAGACAGAACTGAATGCTTCCCTCATCTGCCAATCTTGCCTTATCTTTCAGTATCATCCTGTTTCAGTGGACAGAAATCAATCCATCATATATTTGAGTCCTGGTCTTATAACCAAGTTAAATTTTGCCTAAAATAAGGCCCTGCCTCAAGGAGATCATGGGTTTATTTTATTTTATTTTATTTTTTTTGAGATGGAGTCTCACTCTGTCACCCAGGCTGGAGTGCAGTGGTGCAATCTCCTCTCACCACAACCTCCACCTCCTGGGTTCAAGTGAGTCTCACCTCAGCCTCCCAAGTAGCTGGGATTACAGGCATGCACCACCATGCCTGGCTAATTTTTGTATTTTTAGTAGAGACGGGGTTTCACCATGTTGGCCAGGCTGGTCTTGAACTCCTGGCCTCAAGTGATCCTCCCACCTCGGCCTCCCAAAGTGCTGGGATTACAGGCGTGAGCCATCACGCCCGGCCAAGTCATGGTTTAGAAAGGGGAGATGGTCAAATATAATTGTTATGACTGCCATAGTACCTACTATGTGCCAGATACTTTGTCTAGGTTTTTAACCCTTACAACACATCCCTAAAACATTGTACAGATGAAAAAGCAGAGGCACAAAGAGACTTAAAACATCCCCAAAGTTACACAGTTACTATAAAGCCAGTAACTGGCTCTATGTCTATGTGACTCCAAAATCTGTTTTGTCCCCTTCTGTGCCTATGCACAAAGGGCAGTGGGAACATGAATGGAGGTGGAGGGAGGGGTAAGAAGGAGACAACAGTGGTCTACCCTCTTTATGTAATAACAGACTCCCTCTTTTATCTGACAGCTGCTCCCTGACAAGAGGAATACCCATTCTTTCTTCCTAGATCAAGAAAGAGGGTCCAAGGCATGGTCAATCACAACGCTGTCCCTCCAGTCACGGGCCAAGTGCTGGGCACACGTCACCAGCCAGGCTACTCTTAGCCTTTCCCATAATTTTAATAACCTGAGACTGCGAGAAAGAAGCCTCACTCTCTCCTGGGGTGATCAAACTGTATGTAAGTCTAGAGTTCCCTGTGAGTAGTCTCCCCTAGCAAGAAGGGATGAGACCAACTCATAATAAGAAGCCAAAATACATGTACATATGAGTGTGTGTGAGAGAAAGAGAGAGAGCTGGCAGCATTGTTTGAGTGTCTGGATCTAGCCGTTCCGGTGGTGGCTTTGTCTAGTCCTTACTTATATGAGTTAATACATCCCCTTTTAACTGAAGCTAGTTTGTGTTGGGTTTCTGTCCCTTAAAGTCAAGAGTCCTGAGAAATACAATATTGGTCAAAAAAAGTCTTCATAGAACAGGTGAACCAGGAAAAAAGGGATTCACCAGAAAGATAAGAAGAGAGGCAGAGGGTGAATGTAACAGCAGCTACACTTGAGGAAGTACAAGCAGCTCAGGATGACTTGAGCTGAGATGTGTAATCCCAGCACTTTGGGAGGCCAAGGCAGGTGGATCACCTGAGGTCAGGAGTTCAAGACCAGCCTGGCCAAAATGGTGAAACCCCATCTCTACTAAAAATACAAATATTAGCCAGGCGCTGTGGCGCACCCTTGTAATCCCAGCTACTCCGGAGGCTGAGGCAGCAGAGTCGCTTGAACCTAGGAGGTGGAGGTTGCAGTGAGCTGAGATCGTGCCATTGCACTCCAGCCTGGGTGACAAGAGCGAAACTCCGTCAAAAGAAAGAAAGAAAAAAAAAGTTGAACTAGATTGGGTCTGATGCAGTTGCAGATTTACAAACCGTGCCCCTGCCTTCCTGCCGACACCTTCCACTCCTCATTCTTGAGGGATTAGGGATGGAGGTCATGCTTCTGTATCGACTTCATGCTGACCAGGGGCACTGAGTCCCCTAAAGTGAGAGGAATGAAACTCTTGGGCTTCTGAGTTCAAATGAGTTCTGGGGTCACCTGGAGTAGCTTGAAGGGCTGGTATTGTAATACAGGCTGAAGGTGGAAGTGTTGGAGCCTGGAGGACAGACAGCTCACCATCTATTTAAATAGGACCGAAAAGTAAC
Organism: Pongo pygmaeus; assembly: GCF_028885625.2. Taxonomy (NCBI): domain Eukaryota; kingdom Metazoa; phylum Chordata; class Mammalia; order Primates; family Hominidae; genus Pongo; species Pongo pygmaeus. The sequence continues at coordinate 5,090,208 of NC_072379.2, forward strand.
AGAACAGTGGCCACGAGGGGCCCCAACAGAGGAAGAAACCAGGTGAGGTGTGGTATAGTGGACTCGACTGCCTTCTAAATCTCAGTGGTTGGCCGGGTGCGGTGGCTTGTGCCTGTAATTCCAGCAAAAGAAAAGCCAAAGCAGGGTGATCATGAGGTCAGGAGTTCAAGACCAGCCTGGCAAACATGGTGAAGCCCTATCTCTACTAAAAATACAAAAATTAGCCAGGTGTGGTGGTGTGTGCTGTAGTCCCAGCTACTCGGGAGGCTGAGGCAGGAGAATCGCTTGAACCCGGGAGGCGGAGGTTGCAGTGAGCCGAGATTGTGCCACTGCACTCCAGCCTAGGTAACAGAGCAGGACTCCATCTCAATCAATCTCTCTCTCTCAGTGGTTGAACTACCCTTGACATGGTTCAGCTCTGTGTCCCCACCCAAATCTCATGTCAAATTGTAATTCCCAGTGTTGAGGGAGGGACCTGGTGGGAGGTGATTGGCTCATGGGGGCCGACTTCCCCCTTGCTGTTCTCGTGATAGTGAGTGAGCGCTCACGGGATCTGTTTGTTTAAAAGCGTGCATCACCTCCCGCTTCACTCTCTCTGTCTCTCCTGCTCCACCATGGCCAGACGTGCCTGCTTCCCCTTCACCTTCTGCATGATTGTCAGTTTCCTGAGGCCCCCCCAGCCATGCTTCCTGTACAGCCTGCAGAACTGTGAGTCAATTAAACCTCTTTTCTTCATAAATTAACCAGTTTCAGCTAGTTCTTTATAGCAGTATGAAAACAGACTAATGGACCCTTCTGGTTGAAGGAATGCAGCCATTCTGCTTGTTTGACTATTTCCTTTCTATTCAGCTCTATTTCCCAGGAGGTGTTTATCCAAGTGCAATAGGAGGTATTGGTGACCGCACAGTCCCCTCAGTGTTCTGCTAGTGAATAGTTGAAGGTTGATCAGTGATCTCCTGCATTTTCAGTTTGGCATGGAAAAGCCCCGTGTGACTGGTAAAGGTATCAATGAGCACCAGGAGGTATCTAAATCCTCCAGGAGCCATAGGCATCACGTTGACGTCCATTTACCAGTCTTCCCTGGCAAGATTCTTCTGAATTGTACTGCCCTGGCCAAAAGGGGTATGGGAGGGGCTGGGCGCAGTGGCTCACGCCTGTAATCCCAGCATTTTGGGAGACCAATTCAGGTGGATCATTAGAGGTCAGGGGTTCAAGACCATCCTGGCCAACATGGTGACATCCCATCTCTACTAAAAATACAAAAAGTTAGTGGGGTTTGGTGGTGGGTGCCTGTAATCCCAGCTACTCAGGAAGCTGAGGCAGGATAATCGCTTAAACCTGGGAGGAGGAGGTGGCAGTGAGCCGAGGTCGCACCATTGCACTCCAGCTTGGGCAACAAGACGAAACTTCATCTCAAAAAATAAAAAAAGAAGTCCGGGTGCGGTGGCTTATGCCTGTAATCCCAGCACTTTGGTAGGTGGATCCCAGCACCAAGGCAGCTGGATCATGAGTTCAGGAGTTCAAGACCAGCCTGGCCTAGATGGTGAAACCGTGTCTCTACTAAAAATACAAATATTAGCTGGGCATGGTGGCACGCACCTGTATTCTCAGCTACTCAGAAGTCTGATGCAGGACAATTGCTAAAACCCAGGAGGGAGAGGTTGCAGTGAGCCGAGATCGTGCCACTGCACTCTAGCCTGGGCGACAGAGCAAGACTCCGTCTCTAAAGAAAGAAAGAAAAAGGAAAGTCCTCAGGGAAGTACCTCGGCTTATTTCGTAAAGAGGTACTGAAGGAAGCAGAGGCATGTGGAGGACTTCCCCACCCTGTGCAGTTGTTTGGGCCATGGCGTTTGAAATTTATTATTTCAGAGTCACCCCTTTGATGACCTTGGCAATGGACTGCAGTCATCTGTTTAGGCCTTTCCATGGCCCACATCAATGCCAGTATTTCTGCTTGTTGCACATTTGATTTCCTTGTTGTTGGCATTTTGAAGTCCCCCTGTTTTCCAGATCACACCGTGGGCGTGGACCACAGAGATTGCGTCTTGTGAGTCTGTAGAAACAGTCAAGGCCTTGTACTCTCTTAGGCCCAGGGCTCAGGTTAATGCAGATTTTCCCGGCCATCTGTGCTGAAGTCCCTGCGGGGAGGCTCCTGGCTGGTTTCCCGTACGTTGACAGCTACACGTTCTGCCTTTCATTGGCCTCTTTTCATGAAGCTCCTGCCTTCCACAAACGATGTCTCCCTTTCTTCTTGAACCACATCTCTGTTATTGAATCTCTAGAAGTCGGCTGGGTGTGGTGGGTCATGTCTGTAATCCCAGCACTTTGGGAGGCCGAGGTGGGCGGATCACCTGAGGTCAGGAATTGAAGACCAGCCTGGCCAACGTGGCAAAACCCCGTCTCTACTAAAAATACAAAAATTAGCCAGGCGTGGTGGTGGACACCTGTAATCCCAGTTTCTAGGGAAGCTGAGGCAGAAGAATTACTTGAACCCAGAAGGCAGAGGTTGCAGTGAGCTGAGATTGAGCCCACTGCACTCCAACCTGGGCAACAGCAAACTCCATATCAAAAAAAAAAAAGATGTCTGCCTCTACTAACTGGGAGGGGTTAATGTCAGGGCCTACGGCCATTTGTGGAGCTTTCTGGAGCTATCTGGGGCATTCTGAGATATGAAGTCGGTGCTGAGGACCACCTGACACTTTTTGCCTTGGGGTCCCAGGACATCAAGTCCTGGAGGCACTTTGTCAGTCATTCTAGAAATGCTGACATGTTGTCATCAGTTGAACCTCCCCCTTAGCTTACTCCCATTAAAAGGGGGTTTGCTAATTTCTTTGATTTCTCTCAACAACATATTCTGGGAGTGTTCTAAAGGTTCCCTCGCTGTTCTGACATTGGGTCCACACTCAAGATGGATTGCACTGCTTTTCACCAGACTCAGGATGTCTCTCAACCTCCCAGAGCTGGAGACAGACATTGCTGTTTGCCCAGCCACCTGCAATCCAGGAAGAGAGGCCTCAACAGATACCAATCCTGATGGCGTCTGGGTCTTGGACTTCCGGCCTCCAGAACAGTGAGAAAATGAATTTCTGCTATTTAAGCCGCCTAGTTATGGTATTTTGTTATGGTAGCCCAAGACCTCCCTCCCCACCACCACCACAAACACATATGTTTCCTTTATAAATATAAATATAGAGAGAAATTTGACCAGGTGCAGTGGCTCACACTTGTAATCCCAGCACTTTGGGAGGCCGAGGCAGGTGGATCACATGAGGTCAGCAGTTCAAGACCAGCCTGGCCATAATAGTAAAACCCATCTCTACTAAATATACAACAATTCGCTGGTCGTGGTGGTGGGTGCCTGTATTTCCACCTACTCGGGAGGCTGAGGCAGGAGAATCACTTGAACCTGGGAGGTGGAGGTTGCAGTTAGCCAAGATCGAGCCACGGCACTACAGCCTGGGCATCAGAGCAAGACTCCAACTCAAAAATAAATAGATAAAGAGGGATATTTATATATTTCTCCCTGTATTTACAATATTTATATATATAAATATAAGTTATATATAAATATGTCATATGTTTATATTTATAAAGCAATCTATATATTTAATACATTAATACATTAAATATCTGTTTTATATACATTATCTATATGGACATATAGAAAGGAATTTTTATGTTTCTTTGCTGTTCTGACACTTCCCTGCCCTTCTTTTCCCAGTTGTTTCTGGCCTTTGTCTCTGATTCTTGGAGACAGCCTCTAAATCCTTGGAATTTCCTGGGTGATAGATGTGTCTGTTACTCATGGTGACCCCCCCAGGGTCACACCTGAGTTTATGCCAACCAGGTGACTTGTGATTGACTCTGGTCAACCACACCAGAAAGACCAACCATGTGATTTGAAGGTTGCAACTTTGAGCCACATGGTATCAGGCTGACATCCAGAAAGGAACTGGGGGGCTGGAGGATGACTCCACTGCCTGGCCAATGATTGAGTCAACCAAGCCAATGTAATCAAAGCCCCGGATGTGGAGGCCCAGGTGAACTTCCCTGGTCGGTGATACACATCAATGTGCTGAGAGGATGATGCGTCCTGAGGACACAGAAATGTCATCTGTGGGACTCTCTCAGAGTTTCCACTATGTGTCTCTGCTTTTGTCCGGTCTTAACTTTTGTCAGTGTTTTTCTTATATAAAACTGTAATGAAAGTATCATGCTTGGTCGAGAACACTGGCTCACGCTGGTAATCCCAGCACTTTGGAAGACCGAGGCGGGCAGATCACCTGAGGTCAAGAGTTCGAGGCCAAACTGGCCAACATGGTGAAACCCCCCGTCTCTACTAAAAATACAAAAATTAGCTGGGGGTGATCACTTGTAATCCCAGCTACTCGGGAGGCTGAGGCAAGAGAATCGCTTGAACGGGAGGCGGAGTTTGCAGTGAGCTGAGATTGCGCAACTGCACTCTAGCCTGGGCGACAGAGAGAGACTCCATCTCAAAAAAAAAAAAAAAGAAAAAGAAAAAGCGTCATGTTCTTCTGAGTTCTGCGAGTTGTTATAATTATCAAACCTGAGGGCACGGTGGGAATCTCCAAATTTGCAGCCAGTTGGTGAGAAGTACATGTGGTCTGAGGACACCCAAGCTTGCAGCTGCATCTGAAGCGAGGACAGCCTGGTGGGGGCTGGTGGCATTTGACCTGTGGCATTTGACGTAACATCAGGGAGTTGACATCAGAATTGTGTCACACAGGCCAGGTGCGGTGGCTCATGCTTGTAATCCCAGCACTTTGGGAGGCAAGGTAAGAGAATCGCTTGAGCTTGAGTCTGAGGCCGCAGTGAGCTATGACCGCACCACTGCACCCCAGTCTGGGTGACAGGACAAGACCCCGACTCCAGAAATAAAAAAGAAAAATCACAAAGAATTGCATGGCAGAGTGCCTGTCTTTAACAGCTTTAACTGTTGCAGGAACTGGTTTTTTTTGTTTGTTTTTTTGCAGGGGGAGACAGAGTCTCGCTCTGTTGCCTAGGCTGGAGTGCAGTGGTGCAATCTCTACAACCTCCACTTTCCAGGTTCAAGTGATTCTCCTGCCTCAGCCTCCCAAATAGCTGGGATTAGAGGTATGCACCACCATGCCTGGCTAATTTTTGTATTTTTGCTAGAGACAGGGTTTCACCATGTTGGCCAGGCTGGTCTCGAACTCCTGCTGGCATCAATGGAGTGAGCCACCGCGCCCTGCCACCTTTAGAGTTTCTTACCACCTGGTTTTCCTCTCTCAATATCTTTCCCTCATTTCCTGCTTTAAAACTCTAGCTTGGGGTCTGGGTGCAGTAGCTCATGCCTGTAATCCTGTAGCAGGACGAGCCTCAGACAAAACTCCTCAGACACCGAGTTAAAGAAGGAAGGGGTTTATTCGGCTGGGGGCATCGGCAAGACTCCAGTCTCAAGAGCCGAGCTCCCCGAGTGAGCAATTCCTGTCCCTTTTAAGGGCTCACAACTCTAAGGGGGTGCGCGTGAGAGGGTTGTGATCGATTGAGCAAGCAGTGGGTATGTGACTGGGGGCTGCATGCACTGGTAATTAGATCAGAACAAAACAAGATAGGGATTTTCACAGCGCTTTTCTATACAATGTCTGTAATCTATAAATAACATAACCGATTAGATCAGGGGTCGATCTTTAACTACCAGGTCCAGGGTGTGGCACCGGGCTGTCTGCTTGTGGATTTCCTTTCTGCCTTTTAGTTGTTACTTTTTCTTTCTTTGGAGGCAGAAATTGGGCATAAGACAATATGAGGGGTGGTCTCCTCCCTTAATCCCAGCACTTTGGAAGGCCGAGACGGGCGAATCACTTGAGGTCAGGAGTTGGAGACCAGCCTGGCCAACATGGTGAAAACCCATTTCTACTATTTTTACAAAAGTTAGTTGGATGTACGGTTGGGTGCCTGTAGTCGCAGCTACTTAGGAGGCTGAGGTAGGAGAATTGACTTGAATCGAGGTGAAAGTTGCAGTGAGCCGAGGTCATGCCATTGCACTCCAGCCTGGGAGACAGAGTGAGACTCTGTCTCCAAAACAAACAAACAAACAAACAAAACCTCTAGCTTGGGATCAGCCTTCTCTTCTATTATTTTTCTTTTTAAAAAAATTTAAAAAAAATAGATAAATGTTGATGCTATGTTGCCCAGGCTGGCTTCAAACTCCTGTCCTCAAGTGATCCTCCCACCATGACCTCCAGAAGTGCTGGGAATGTAGGTGTGAGCACTGCACCCAGCCTTGTGTTTTCTCTACATAAAAAATAATGCAGGATTATCTTCTAGAGCTAATTAATATGTTCAAATAACCAAAACCCCATTGAGGAAAAATGTCATGACAGCAAATAACCAATCCAGACCAATATGATCACACTCGCTGTGAAGGTGAGAAAACTTCATCTTTATTACGTCTCCCCAAGAGACGCACTGCATTGTTCTCTTGAAAACACATAGCTCATGTCCTCCCTTAGAACACACATCCTCTTTAAAGTAACGTACAAACATGCCAATACAAGGTAAAAAATTACATCTGAATTCTCACATTTCAAAAACATACAGTAAACATCAAATAAAAATTTATTTTTATAAGAATTTAGGGGAACTATCATGTAGCTGTAAGTGTAATACACATATTAAGTATCATAGATAAAAAGAGTGCTCCCTTCAGCAGCACATGTAATAATAGGTACAAAGATTTAAAGGTAAAAGATTTAGGATAAAAAGAATCTTCTCTTAAAAAGGAAAACAAAATTATATTTATGTGTATATAGCAGCTATAACACCCATCTCACAACTTTGTAGGAACGGTGTCTATTCAAAAATACCAGTATTTTCAAAATATTTTAAATAAATATAGTAATGATTCTATGCCCATCTTTTTCAAAATAAACCAATAAAATATATAGTATATATTAGACATGTTAGTATATATCTAAGACATGTTAAAAATCACAACTGAATTCTCACAATTCAGTCACAAATCTAAACAGCAAATAAAAATTTGTATGACAGGAATTTAGGGGAACTACCAATAGCTATAAATAGAAGAGATTATTATGGAAGTATCATAGATAAAAAGTGTACTTGCTTCAGAGGCACATATAATAATACAGAAAACAATTTAAAGATAATGAAAGATTTAGGATAAAAAGGATTCTCTCTTAAAATGAAAATAAAATTATCTTTATGTATATATAACAGCTATAACTCTCATCAAAAAATCTACAGGAACAGCATGTTTTCAAAAGTACAACAATTTCCAAACTATTTGAAATAAACCTATTAATAATTCAATGGCCAACATTTTCCAAACAAACCAATAAATGCATAGTGTGCATGAAGCTGTCTGTTACAGTCTGTGGCCCTCATATTTTACAAAGAATTCCGTGCCAATCAGAGGGTCTGCTGTGTGCCTTCAATGCTCCTGGGCTGCGGCAAGCAAGTCCATAGGAAACAGGATCTCCAGGTTCTGCCCCAGGGAGGTTGGAATTCAGCAATATAAAAAGGGAGATGGCGCTGCAGGAAGGGGTGGAACCGGAAACACCCCTGGTTTCTCACTGTTCTCTATGGATTCCTAGAAGTACCCCCACTCCAGTCCTAGGAGGACAATGTGATCACTCTATTCAGCTCAGTCTAGAACAGTCCGGGTTCTTCTAGATGACCTGCACAAACGGCTCCTGTCCTCCTTCCTGGTGCCTGCCATTAGCATTGGAATAAAGTTCTTGCTGAAAATCCGCATCTCCCCTGGGCCCGGTGTTCTGGAAGTGAGAGAGAGGACGTCACACTTCAAGGAGGCAGCTGTCTAGACAGGAAGGTTATTCACATCCCACGTCAAGTCTAACTAGAGTTCAGAGCAATTGAGAAATCCAATTTTATCTCCTGTCCTTCATTCCATAGCCTGCTTCTGAACCATCGTGTTCAACTGTGAAACTCACACTTTGATGACCCTGACTCCGAAACTCAATACACCCAAGGTCAGCCCCAGTGATCTGCTTCATAGCAAGGACTTTGGGTGGGTCTGCCCAGGGAGTAGGGCACCCTCAGAGAATGTGGCTTTGGACTTCATCACAGCTGGGGCCTTTAGTGTCGCTTAAGAGCTAAACTTGTAACCATGCTAGATCTGTTTCTAATGTGACAACATCACGAACCCCGAGTCCAGAAGCCTAATCCATAATCCTACCTCCTCATGATGAAGTCTCATGCTTTGTGCTCAACGTGGTTAGCTGCACAAGATGTAAACCAAAGCTTCACTGGACCCTCGACCCAAATCGGTCACTCAAGTGCGTCCATCATAATGAACCTTCCCGAACTCAGTATTTATGATTATTTTTGAGGCAGGGTCTCACTCTGTTGTCCGGGCTGGAGTGCAGTGGCAGGATCAGGGCTCCCTGCAGCCCCAACCTCCCAGGCTCCAGCGATCCTCCCGCCTCAGCTTCCTGAGTAGTTGGGAGTAGAGATGCCTCCCACATCACCTGGCTACTTTTTGTATTTTTGTGGAGAGGGGATCTCGCCACATTGCCCAGGCTTGAAGCCAGATCAAGCAGTTGGGTTCCTCAGATTTCTGAAATAGACCCCAATATTCTGCCTTTACCCCAGAGGACGCAGGTGTACCTTCCCTCAGGCCGATGACCTCAGGCCTCCACGGTCCCTGGAGCTCTAGGAAAGGTGGGCACGATCTCATGCCCACACCCAGTGCCCTGGGTCATAAGCCTGGATCTGGAAAAACAAACACCCCTTAAGAAGATGGGGACTCCCCAGGATACTCCTCCCTCCCCTCATCCAGCCTCCAGCCCACCCGATTCCTCCCCACCTCCTCCACCTCCCCAGGCCCCACCCACCTCCTCCAACTCCTCCAGGAAAACCCAAGCCCTGCAGTGCACGGAACGGAAGAACCGGAACCGAATCTTCTGGAACAAGGAATCTGAGAGCGGTTCTTCCCGTACAGGAAGTAGATGTTTTGTTTGGAGGTCTCACTGTCCTCCTCCATGTCATTGGCCAAGTAGCTGGGGACAGCTATCAGGTTACTGCTTAGGGGCACCACCAGGAGAGACCTCCGGCTGAGGCCAGCTTCCTGGAGAGGAGGGCAGGGGACCGTCCTCAGCTCAGGACGGGCACCCACCCTGCAGAGAGCCACGCCTTCCTCAGGAGGGCTCTGCTGGACAGAGACCTGCTGAAGGGCATCTCCCATTCCTTCAGGATGGAGACAAAAACCCAACTGGTGACCAAGAGTGGTGGCTTATGCGAGGAATCCCAGCACATTGGGAGGCCGAAGCAGGAGGATCACTTGAGGCCAGGAGTTTGAGACAGGCCTGGGCAACATAGCAAGACCCTGGTCTCTATAAAAAATGTGAAAAACAAGCCAGACGTGGTGGCTCATGCCTGTAATCTCAGCACTTTAGAAGGCTGAAGCAGGTGGATCGCTTGATACCAGGAGTTCGAGACAAGCCTGGTCAACATGGAGAAACCCCATCTCTACTAAAAATACAAAAATCAGCCTGGTACGGTGGCACACCCATTAGTCCTAGCTACTCAAGAGGCTGAAGCATAAGAATTATGTGAACCCAGGAGGCGGAGGTTGCAGTGAGCCAAGATTGGGCCACTCCATTCCAGCCTGAGAGGCCACAGCAACACTCTGTCTCAATAAATAAATAAATAAATAAATAACTGTCCCGGTGTGGTGGCACAGCCCTGTAGTCGGAGCTAATCAAGGGGCTGAGGTGGGAGGATCGCTTGAGCCCAGGATATGGAGGCTGCAGTGAGCTATGATCTCACCACTGCACTCCAGCTTGGGGGACAGGGCAAATCTGTCTCAAAAAAATAAAAGAAATTGAATACATTGATATTTTGCCAGGACCCTGCCTTCTACAGGCATCTAGTCTAATGGGACTGGTAGGAATCAGGGGAGATGACCTAATCCCAGTGTCACATTATAATAGGATGTAACTGGAGAGCTACGGGCATGCAGAAGTTGGAAGATGAGGGAAGGCATCACAGAGGCTGTGGAGTGAACTGACTTCAAGGAATGGGTCCCTCCCTTCAGAACCACATGTGTGCGGGACACCCAAACAGAAAACACAAACGCAAAGTTGAGTGGAGGGCATTTGGAAGGAGCGGTGAAGCCAAGCCAGGAAACACCAAGAAGGCGAGCCAGTGTGCTTGTAGAGATTGTAGAGAGGGTGGAATTGGCACTGAGGATCCTTGCCTCGATTTAGCAAGACATCAGCTAAGGAAGTTGTTCAGGTGGGCAGTGAGGGCGTTGTGCTTTGGAAAGATGCTCAGGCTGCACTAGGGAGCCCCCTGGCTTGGGGAGAGACTCCAGGAGACGCCAGCAGGGAGCATTTGACAGCGGATTCGAGTGATGCGAGGGGGACCTGAACTGTGGCCTCTGTCGTGGGAACCTGGAGGAGGTCGATGGCGTTTGCGGTTGATGTGGGAAGGAGAGAGAGAAGAACTGGAAACGTCTGCTTGCTGGGGGAAGTGTCGTGTCCGCTCCTCCGCTCCTTTTCTTCTCCCCTTAGGAGCGGTTTATGGTTCCTTTTGTTTTATTCTTTTATTTGTACACTGGTGTTGGAATTTGGTTTTTTGGCTTTTTTTTTTTTTTTTTTTTTTGCCTTTTTTTTGAGAAAAAGTCTCACTCTGTTGCCCAGGCTGGAGTGCAGTGACTCAACCTTAGCTTACTGCAACCTCCACCTCCTGGGTTCAAGGGGTTCTCTTGCCCCAGCTTGGATTACAAGTGCATACCACCATGCCCGGCTAATTTTTCTATTTTTAGTAGAGACAGGGTTTGGCCATTTTGGCCAGGCTGGTCTCGAACTCCTGACCTCAGGTGATCTGCTTGCCTCGGCCTCCCAAAGTGCTGGGATTACAGGCATGAGCCACCGCGCCCAGCCTGAGTTTCCTTTTAGAAACAACAGTCTAAGAACAAGATAGTATAATCTTGTCTTTTTTGTACACAGAGTAAAGAGGACAAATAGGTGAAAGAATAAATGAAAAGCTGGAATCCCACTTCTCCCGCTGTCCCAGGGTGTTGGGTATTGACCGATAGGAGGCAGCAAACCACTCACACAGCCAGGAAGAAATGGATGCATTGGTATTGCCAGGAGAAGAGGCTGGCCCAGCTAAAATATGCTATGACCATAGCCAGGAGATACCGATGGAGAGACGGGAACACAAAGCGGGAGAGGTCACATCTTGGGAGAGGAAGATCGTGGAGATGGTGGAATGGGGGTCTGGGGAGGGGGTGCCCATCAAAGAAGGGACCTCAGTGTTGGGGTGACTGTGCTCATGTGCAAATTGCGGGGTGGAGGGGTATTTGATGGTTGGAGGCAAATCCGAGAAGCCGGAGGAAGGGTTTTCGGTGGTGCTCCCAGGATGGTGGGCTCTGATGGGATCTTTGGAGGGGGCGTGTCTAGGTCAGCTGGTGTCAGGAGGGTCTTTTGTGTGCCAGGCAGAGAACTGTCCCAAAGAGCTGAGAGTAGAGGGGCCAGGAGCTTCAGGGCTGCGGCCAGACTGTGGCCCAGGGCTCAGATCCCAAACGACCTGTAGGAGAGGCAAGGGCCACTCATTCACTCGGCAACAGACCAGCAGAGTCCTGAGGGAGATGCTGACAAATCATAAAAAAACCAAGAATAGCCGGGAGTGGTGGCTCAAGCCTGTGATCCCAGTAGTTTGAGAGGCTGAGATAGGAGGATCATGTGAGCCCAGCAGTTCGAGAACAACCTGGGCAACATAGCAAGACCCTGTTTGTATAAAAATTATTCAAGCATGATGGCATGTGCCTGTACTCCCAGCTACTCAGAAGGCTGAGGCAGGAGGATTGCTTGAGCCCAGGAATTAGAGGCTGCAGTGAGCTGTGATCATGCCACTGCACTCCATCCTGGGGAGCACAGCTAGATTCTGTCGGAAAAAAAAAAAAAAAAAAGGTGGGCACCAAGACTCAAGACTGTGGGAGCTGCAGGGGCACAGTGGCTGATGTCTGTAATCCCAGCATTTTGGGAGGCCATGGTGAGCGGAACACCTGAGGTCAGGTGTTCAAGACCAGCCAGGTCAACATGGCAAAACCCCGTCTCTACTAAAACCACAAAAATGAGCCAGCCATGGTGGTACATGCCTGTAATTCCACCTGCCTGAGAGGCTGAGGCAGGAGAATGCCTTGAACTCGGGAGGCATTGGCTGCAGTGAGGCAAGGTTGAGACACTGCCCTCCAGCCTGGGCAACAGAGCGAGACTCTGTCTCACAAAAAGAAAAAAAGACTGTGGGAGCATCTGGTGGGAGGTGCTGGAGGGAGAGAGGAGAGGAACTGTGGGTTTGGAAGCTGTGCCCACCCCCGGGCAGTGTGTTGAAGCAGGAACACAGTTCCGTAGAGAACAACCTTACCTTGTCCGACACCCTCAGATCTTTGTCCCAGGCCAGGAATCTTTTAACGACAGGATCCTCTGTGATTAGACAGCAGATGTCAGCATGAGAAGCAGGACAGGGTTTCTGTGGGAGCAGCAGGGCAGCGAGGAGAAGTATGCCTCCCAGGGAGAAGTCTCAGGATTGCTGCCACGGGTGAGGTGGATGGGAGAGGGGAGAATGACTTTCACTGGGCAAGGGAGAGAGGCTCCTGCTCTGAGACTCCCCTGAGAAGAGGCTGAAGGAGGCCCTGGGTGTGAGAATCTACGGGATGTAGAGCTGGGAATAAGCCAGGATGTCCTCCCAGCAGACACGGAGGGACCACTGCAGAGTCATAAAGGAATTCCCATCATTTCCCCATGAGACAGTCACATCAGGATGTGACCATGGCCTTGGTATCCCCCTCTATGGATGGAGACACTTAGGTTTAGAAAAGTCAGTAAGAGACATTAAGTTTCAGAGGGCACAGCTGAAGCCACTTTCTTTGATTTTTTATTTTGTTTTATTTATTTATTTATTTACTTACTTATTGAGATGGAGTCTCGCTCTGTGGGCCAGGCTGGAATGCAGTGGCACAATCTCAGCTCACTGCAACCTCGGCCTCCCGAGTTCAAGCAATTCTCCTGTCTCAGTCCCCTGAGTAGCTGGGATTACAGGCGTGCGCCACCACGCCCGGCTAATTTTTGTATTTTTAGTAGAGATCAGGTTTTACTATGTCAGTCAGACTGGTCTCTAGCTCCTGACCTTAGGTGATCCACCTGCCTCGGCCTCCCAAAGTGCTGGGATTACAGGTATGAGCTACCGCGCCCGGCCTTGCTTTTTCTTTTGAGACAGAGTTTTGCTCTATCACCCAAGCTGGAGTGCAGTGGTGCCATCATAGCTCATTGCAGCCTCAAAGTCCAGAGTTGAAGCAATCCTCTTGCCTCAGCCTCCCAACGTGCTGGGATCTCAGGCGTGAGCCCCTGCACTTAGCCCAAAACCAAGCTTTCTCATCCCAAGCGCTGACCTAATCCTAATCCTCTATCGTCTCCTAAACGTCCCTCATGAGTGATAACTTCCTAAACATCCCTCATGAGTGATCACTTCTGAGTCCTCCTGCATGGAGAGCTCACCCACTGGGGGCTTATTTTTCCCATTGGAAAAGTGTGGTTATTGGAAGTTTCCTCTTTTTAGAAAGAACAGGATTGGAGGTGCTCTCTGGGGTGTCCTCCTACCAAGCAGCCTGTTGAAGGCCTCATGATGCTCAGGGAGCACGAGTGACACTCACCGTCACTTCAGCTTCATCTTGAGCCCACACAGTGTCTCTGCCACCCAGGTCTCCTCAGGCTCAGAGGCGAGCTCCTTCTCTGACTCCTCCTCAGATTCGTCCGACCACTCCTTCTTCCTTTTCCAGCAAAGGGACCTACGCCAGGGGCTGGGATCTACCCCAGGGGCTGAGTAAAGAAAGCAGGCCACAGTGTAATGCTTCTGCAACTGATCACCTTAGACCTCGACCCAAAACCCCAAACTACTCTCCATCCTCCCCAGCCTCACAGACTGTTGGCTTCTCCAAGCCATCTTTCTGAATTTCTCCTCTGCTGAGCCCCATGTGCCACTCCTTTCCCTCCCCATTCTTCCATCTCTCTGTCCTCAGAACCCCTCCTCATGTCCTTCCCTGGTCCCTGGCTCTCTGAGTCCCTCTTTTTCTGTTTATTTGTTTGGTTGTTTTGTTTTGAGACAGAATCTTGCCTTGTCTCCCAGGCTGGAGTGTAGTGGTGCAATCTCAGCTCACTGCAACATCCATCTCCCGGATTCCACTTATTCTCTCAGCTCTCAGGTAGCTGGGATTACAGGTGTCTGCTATAATGCCCAGCTCAGTTTTGTACTTTTAGTAGAGACTGGGTTTCACCATGTTGGCCAGTCTGGTCTCAAGCTCCTGGCAGGCCAAGTGAACCTCCTGCCTTGGCCTCCCAAAGTGCTGGGATTACCGGTGTGAGCCACTGCACCTGGCCTGAATTTCTCCATTCTTCCCACACACCCTCCTCAGGTTCTCCTTCCTGATCTCTGACCTTTTTTTTTTTTTTTTTTTTTTTGAGACAATGTCTCTCTCTCATCCAGACTGGAGTGCAGTAGTGTGATCTTGGCTCACTGCAACCTCTTCCTCCCAGGCTCAAGCGATGCTCCTGTCTCAGCCTCCCGAGTAGCTGGGATTACAGGCGCACACCACTACCACCTGGCTAATTTTTGTACTTTTAGTAGAGATGGAGTTTCACCATATTGGCCAGGCTAGTCTTGAACTCCTGACCTTAGGTGATCTGCCCGCCTCGGCCTCCCAAAGTGTTGGGGTTACAGGCGTGAGCCACTGTGCCCGGCCCCCTTCCTTCGTCTTAGTCAATCCTATCCCACCTCTTCTTCCTCCAGTCCCCTCACCTGATGGTCCCGACACTTCATCATCCACCACCTCCTGGAGGGGGTACCCTGAGGTGCTCGGCTGGGGGCTCTGCTCCTCATCCTCGGGGAGCAGGATGGTCATGATCTTTCCCAAAATCTGTCCCATCCCACAGAACCTAGTCTCTGTTCTGTCCATGGCCTTCTTTTGGACTCTGCTAGGACCCAGAAGAAGGTGTTATAAATTCTCGAGGCTGGGAGAAGTCAGGAGTGGAGAACACCTCTGAGAAGATGCTGTTGTCCACCTGAGCTCCCAGGCGCCCACAGAGTCCGGTCCTTCCTAGGAAGGTTGGAATCTCTGATGTCATTGGCCATTCCAACCTGGCAACCATTTGGAAGAAAAACACATGTAACTGCCAAGCTGATCTCTTGTCCTGGAGATCCTGGGTTAATGGTATCTCCTGCCACTGTCCCAACCTCAGACCACTGTCCAAAAGCATCTTCAGGGTCTCCGCATCCCTCTGTTCCCTGTCCCAGCAGAGGCTGTCTCCTCTCCACTCAAAGCCTGAAGCATGGTGGGGTTTCCTCTTCTCTGTACATGCCCATTTCAGAGTCCAGTCTGGTGGGAGAGAGAACAAGGTGGGAAAGAAAACTAGGGTAAGCAGAAACGATGAAACCTTACAAGAGTGAGGTGATCATGTACAAGAGATCCCAGGAACACTGACTTGATGAAAAAGTCACATCAGGGCACTCAATTTGGCAGAGCTTTTTTGCCGAATGTTTACTGACATTCACTGTCCAAGATTCTACACTAGGGGTACACGCGCCCTCTGCCTTAAGGCATCTTTAAGTTCAAGAGACATTTTAAGGACTGAAAATCATAGGCAACTGCACATGAGCTCACACATATTTCCAATGGTGTCCCCAATTTCAGGAAGTCCATGGATTACCTAAAGCCAGCCCCTCCAATTCGGCTAAGAAACTCTAGTCTATATATCAAGTTTGTATCATATGTATTGCTCTGAACTCAGAAATTTCCCTACCATTTATGGATTCTATGAATAAAATATCGCATGTACAAAAAGACTAAGTCAAAAAATCTCAGCTGTGCACAGTGGCTCATGCTTGTAATCCCAGCACTTTGGGTGGCCAAGGAAAGAAGATTGCCTGAGGCCAGCAGTTCAAGACCAGTATAGGCAACATAGCGAGACCCCATCTCTTAAAAAACAAATCCAAACCAAATTAGCCAGGTGTGGTGGCTGGCACCTGTGTTCCAGCTACTTGGGAGACTCGTGTGACAGGAAGATCGCTTGAGCCCAGGAGTTAGAAGCTGCAGTGAGCTATGATCTGGCCACCGCACTCCAGTCTGGGCAATACAGCAAGACGTTGTGTCAAAAAAATTTTTTTTGATAAAAAATAAAAGAGTTGCATGACATTCAGAGACCATCCAAAAAACCTGTGGGTTCCCGGCCAGGCTCAGTGGCTCACGTCTGTAATCTCAGCACTTTGGGAGGCCAAAGGGGGTGGATCACTTGAGGTCAGGAGTTTGAGACCAGCTTAGCCAACATGGTGAAACTCCATCTCTACTAAAAATACAAAAAATTAGCCAGGCATGGTGGCGGTGCCTGTAATCCCAGCTACTTGGGTGAGGGGGTGCTGGAGAATCACTTGAACTCGGGTTGCAGAGGTTGCAGTGAGCCAAGATCGCAACATTACACTTCAACCTGGGCAACAAAAGCAAAACTCCGTCTCAAAAAAAAATAAACAAAGAACCTGTGAGTTCCCACACAGCTTCCTAATGGGCTGTGGCTCTCCTAGGATTCTCTTGCTCATGGGGAAGGCACAGACTGAACGAGGAAGCAGATCCCATTGCTGTGGAAGTCCCATTGTTAGGAAACTCTGCTTTTCTGGAGTTTAAATTTGCATTCATGATGCTTTAAGCCATCAGAGCTGGGTGGGTCCTCCTACAACAAAACAGTTTGCTATCTCTCTCCTAGTTAACAGGCTTTCAAATATTAGAAGATCAATGTTCTGACCCTGTTATAATTTCTCTTTTGTGAAATGAAAAGCTCTGATTTAACCCGTCTTCAAGTCTGGTTTGCATATTCCCCTCTTCTGGCCACCTTGTCTAGACACACTACACTGAGGCAGTGCCCATCTTAAATGATGTTGATACATTGTCAAAAAATGGGCAAACCAGGTGCGGTGGCTCATGCCTGTAATCCTACCACTTTAAGAAGCCGAGGCAGACAGATCACCAGAGGTCAGAAGTTCGAGACCAGCCTGGCCAACATGTTGAAATCCATCTCTACTAAAAATATAGAAAAAATTAGCTGGGTGTGGGGGTGCACATTTGTAATCCCAGCTACTTGGGAGGCTGAGGCAGGAGAATCACTAGAACCTGGCAGGCAGAGGTTGCAGAGAGCCGAGATTACGCCACTGCACTCCAGCCTGGGTGACAGAGCGAGACACCATCTCATAAAAAAAAAAAAAAAAAAAAAGGCTGAACAGCCCAGGTTTGGTCTGATATGTTCAGAAAAAAGCAAAACAGTCACCTCTTGCCTTTTCTTTTCCCGCAATGATGCATTTTAATACAGCAATGGCTGTAGGTGTGCTGCAGAAACACCATTCAAGTGAAACAGAAGGGCTTTCCTGGCTGGACACAGTGGTCACTCCTGTAATCCCAACACTTTGGTTGGCCAAGGTGGCAGGATTTCTTGCGGCCAGGAGTTCGAGGCTGCAGTGAGCTGTGATCCCACCACTGCATTCCAGGCTAGGCCTCAGAGTGAGGCCCATCTCTAAAAAACCCTTCACTCCCCAAAAAAAGGGATTTGCAAATACCAGCCTTTCAGCATGAGGATCACATGGAAGAACATTAAGATATAGATGCTGGGACCCAGCCCTATTGATTATAATTCAAAAACTGAGGTGGGGCCTGATTTAACTCCATCATTGGACTCCATTCAGATTTGGAACTCTCTGGGGTGGACAGCGTAAGAGAGATCCTAAAGAAAGCAAAGTCACTATGGACTGACTGAAATGAGTAGACAAGGTTTTCTTTCTTTTTTTTTTTTTTTTTTTTGGAGATGGAGTCTCGCTGTGTCGCCCAGGCTGGAGTGCAGTGGCGTGATCTCGGCTTACTGCAAGCTTTGCCTCCCAGGTTCACGCCATTCTCCTGCCTCAGCCTCCCGAGTAGCTGGGACTACAGGCGCCCGCCACCTCGCCCAGCTAATTTTTTTGTATTTTTAGTAGAGACAGGGTTTCACCATGTTAGCCAGGATGGTCTTGATCTCCTGATCTCGTGATCCGCCAGCCTCAGCCTCCCAAAGTGCTGGGATTACAGGCGTGAGCCACCGCGCCTGGCCGCAGACAAGGTTTTCTGAGCATGGTGAAATATGATCTGGGCCTCATTTGGGAGGGCTGTGGCCAGGCCTTGAGTCCTTGGCTCAGTGGGACCTTCTGAAACAGCCTCCAAGCTGTGCCCCCGCTTCCTTTGCTGTTGGATGACCCCCTCCAGCGGCTTTGGTGCTGATGGGAATAAGTCCTGCAGAGGAAGTTCAGCCCAAGTCTCAGCCTAGCAGCCTCGCCACACCTGACCAGGGTCTGGTCACGCTGCCATCTCCGCAGTTCTCTGCGGAGTTGTGGTTTCTGTACCTTGAAGAGAACTCCCCCTTCTGGGACCCAGAAACCCAGTAAACCCTGAGGAGAAAAGTGAATGAAATTACTGCAGACAACTCTGTGGCGGGGAGATGGAAAAGAGGCTCTTTGTTTTTATTTTTTGTTTTTTGAGACAGAGTTTTGCTCTTGTCGCCCAGACTGGATTGTAATGGCTCAATCTCGGCTCACTGCAACCTCTGCCTCCCATGTTCAAACGGTTCTCGTGCCTCAGCCTCCAGAGTAGCTGGGACAATAGGCGCGCACCACCACGCCCAGCTAATTTTTGTATTTGTAGTAGAGATGGGGTTTCCCCATGTTGCCCAGGCTGGTCTCGAACTCCCGGCCTCAAGCAATCCGCCTGCCTTGGCCTCCCAAAGTGCTGGGACTGCAGATGTGAGCCACTGTTCCCAGCCCTCACTGTATGGATTTTCTAATAAATAAATAAATAAATAAAAATAAAAAATTAAAATTAAAATTAAATTTGTCTTATTTGCCAAAAGGTAAATTAACCTTTTCTCCTCTCCTTTTTAAAGAGTATTTCCTTGATAAGCCTTGTAATATGAATAACTTTTGTGCCTTTGATATGTATCTAAATCTTTTAAAAAGGTAAATGAACTTCTTGCCAACATTACAACCCAGGAATATATATATATATATATATATATATATATTTTTTTTTTTTTTTTTTTTTTTTTTTTTTTGGAGACAGAGTCTCACTCTGTCGCCCAGGCTGGAGTGCAGTGGTGCGATCTCGGCTCACTGCACCCTCCACTTCCCAGGTTCAAGCAATTCTCTGGTCTCAACCTCCTGAGTAGCTGAGACTACAGCACCTGCCACCACGCCTGGCTAATTTTTGTATTTTTAGTAGAGACGGGGTTTCACCTTGTTGGTCTGGCTGGTCTTGAACTCCTGACCTCAGGTGATCCACCCGCCTCGGGCTCCCAAAGTGCTGGGATACCGGCATGACCCACGACGCCTGGCCACAACTCAGGAATTTTTTTCTTAAGAGCCTGAGAGTCTTGTCTTTGAAATGTAAACCTCGAGGAAGATAGTGTCCCTATCTTCCTGTTACCTGGGGAGTTTAGCCTAGGCACCTTGAGCAGTTACTACCTGCTTGTCAAGGAGATATGAGAAGTTTTGTTTTTTCATCGGATACAGGTAATTAACTAGCATAGGTGGCCACCTTGATTTCCAGGTGAATTTAGGATGAGTGTTTAAGAATGCATAGCAGGCCAGGCGCGGTGGCTCACACCTGTAATCCCAGCACTCTGGAGGAGGCCAAGACGGGCAGATCACTTGAAGCCACACAGAAATCGAAAGGAGTTTGAGTCCAGCCTGGCCAATATGGCAAAACTCTGTCTCTACTAAAATACAAATATTAGCTGGGCATGATGGCACATGTCTGTAATTCCAGCTACTCGGGAGGCTTAGGCACGAGGATCACTTGAACCCAGGAGGTGGAGTTTACAGTGAGCCAAGATCACACCACTGCACTCCAGCATGGATGACAGAATGAGACCCTGTCTCAAAAAAAAAAAAAAAATGCATAGCAAGTCGTTTTACATGAGGATGAGTTACTGTTTATCTTGAGAGCATGTATGCAATGGATCATATCTGCCAGGCTATATAAAAAGGAGGTTTTGGCTGGGCGCCATGGCTCACACCTATAATCCCAGCACTTTGGGAGGCCTAGGTGGGCACATTACAAGGTCAGGATTTCGAGACCATCCTAGCTAACATGACGAAACCCCGTCTCTACTAAAAATACAAAAAATTAGCCAGGCGTGGTGGCACGTGCCTGTAGTCCCAGTTACTTGGGAGGCTGAGGCAGCAGAATCACTTAAATTGGGGAGGCAGAGGTTGCAGTGAGCCGAGATCGCACCACTGCACTCCAGTCTGGGCGACAGAGCGAGACTGTGTCTCAAAAAAAAAAAAAAAAAAAAAAAAAGGAGGCTTCATTTCTCTTTGCATCTCATTAATTGATCACCTGTGATGGGCATCACAGTCTGGTTTAATGTTTATTCCATAATAAAATTGTTTTATTTTCTGAGCTTGTGGAAAGAATATTCTAGGTTAACAGAAGAATTTATTTATTTATTTATTTTGAGATGGAGTCTTGCTCTGTCACCAGGCTGGAGTGCAGTGGCATGATCTCAGCTCACTGCATTCTCCACCTCCTGGGTTCAAGTGATTCCCCTGCCTCAGCCTCCCAAGTAGCTGGGACTACAGGCGTGCACCACCACACCAGCTGATTTTTTGTGTTTTAGTCGAGACGGGGTTTCACCATGTTGGCCAGGATGGTCTTGATCTCCTGACCTCATGATCTGCCCACCTCGGCCTCCCAAAGTGCTGGGATTACAGGTGTGAGCCACTGTGCCTGGCCTCAGAAGAATTTATTTTTAGTCTTTTCCTTACCAGTTTTTATGAAACAACTGGGCAAGAACACTGTTAGATTTCACCAAAAAATTGTGATGAATCATTGTCCTTATGATCCCATTTTTGAAAATTGACATTTTAATTGTAAAGCAAAAATAAAATTCTAAGCCCCGACAACTGAATGGACTCCCCTGTTGGCCAGCAGGATCCAAAATAAACATGAAAAACTAATTCAGGTCATGACGGGAAGGAGGGGGTCGGACATGCCTTGTCATACTCTCCTCCCTTCAGAGTTTAGGCACAGCTGACCAACATTATTAACACTAGAATAGAGATCATAAGACTGACAAAACAGGCTCTTTGTATCAGTAAGATACCCAACTCCATCCAGACTCTGATATAGCATCACATGACAGATAGCAGTCCCTGAAGGAAATCATAGTATTTTACCCCATAATATATTTTCTTTGACACACTTTAAAATAGTCCTGCAAAGCCATCTCTTTGGGGGAAATTTGCATGCTGTAGAGAATCTCCTTCCCTTACAGAAAAGACTCCAGATCTTTTCTGGAGAGTCTGACACTTTTTAAGATCCAACAAGAGATATTTATCATCTATTCTCTCTAAAGCCTGTTCTGAGGCTTCACCTACATAACAAGAACCTTGGTTTCCACAATCCCCCTTATCTTAACTCAAGCTTTTCTTTTCTTTTTTTTTCTTTTCTTTCCCTCCCTCTTTCTTTTCCTTCCTTCCTCTCTCTCTTTTTCTGTCTCTTTCTTTCTTTTCTTCTTTGTTGCCTAAGCTGGGGTGCAGTGGCACCATC
Source organism: Pongo pygmaeus (assembly GCF_028885625.2). NCBI lineage: Eukaryota > Metazoa > Chordata > Mammalia > Primates > Hominidae > Pongo > Pongo pygmaeus. The sequence continues at coordinate 5,111,848 of NC_072379.2, forward strand.
ATGGCTCACTGTAGCCTCAACTTCCCAGGCTCAAGTGATCCTCCCATCTCAGCCTCCTGAGTAGCTGGGACTACAGGCATGCACCACCACACCTGGATAATTTTTTTTTTGTAGAGGTGGGGGGTCTCGCTGTGTTGCCCAGGCTGTCCTTGAACTCCTGGCCTCAAGGGATCCTCCCAGCTCACCCTCCCAAAATGCTGGGATTACAGGCATGAGCCACCGCAATGGCCCATTTCTTTATGTCGTCTTCCAACTGTTCAGCCAACGCTTAACTCTGAACCAACTGCCAATCTTTGAATCTACTAGTGACCTGAAAGCCTTTCCTGACTCACCCAATGTATACCTCCCATGTATTGATTTATGTCTTTGCCTGTAACTGCCAAAGATGTATAAAACCAAGCTATAACCCAACCACTTTGGGCTCACGTTCTCAGGACGCCCTGAGGCTGTGTCACCAGCCATGGTCACTCAAATAGGAGGCCCAGAACAAAACTCTTTACAGACTTTGACTCGTTTTGGTCAACATAACCTAACCCTAAACATAATCCTCCTGGGGAAGGTAAGATCACAGGTATCTCTTTTCTTTGTTCGATCTGTGTATTTCCTGATTTCTCTACAGTTTTTAGGCATTCGCTGTGTGATCTAGAAAAGCTAGGGAGTCTCGCTCCGTCGCCAGGCTGGAGTGCAGTGGCGCGATCTCGGCTCACTGCAACCTCCGCCTCCCGGGTTCAAGCGATTCTCTTGCCTCAGCCTCCCGAGTAGCTGGGATTACGGGCACGCAGCCACCACGACCAGCTGATTTTCGTATTTTTAGTAGAGACGGGGTTTCACCATGTTGGCCAGGATGATCTCTATCTCTTGACCTCGCGATCTGCCCTCCTTGGCCTCCCAAAGTCCTGGGATTACAGGCGTGAGCCACCGCACCCAGCCACAAATTCTATTTTCTTTCTCTTCGTTGGAAAGCATCGCTGGGCGTTTATCCTGTCCTAGTATTTGAGTGAAACTTCTCTTAGCATTTCAGCGCAGTGACCACGATACACTCTTTCCTTTCCTTCTCATTGTGGGAAACTCGGTTCTAACCCAGAGGCCTTGGGCTCCAGGACCCAATCCCGCAGCCCTGGACTTGACCCTAAAAGGGAGTAAAGACAAATGCGAAGTTCAGTCCGGGGATCAGGGCTGCCAAAGCTCATATAGCCTGGAGCTTCTTAACCTTTAGGCAGGGTAGAGACATTTAAAACGGCCCCTAAACTTGGAGGGCGCGTAGGCTCATGGGAAATACCGAGTACGGTACTGGTCCTGGGACCAGCGGTGGGCCTTGGAGGCGGACTTCCGGTGCACTCTTGCGCGTGTGCACCTCTCCCTGTGTGCGTGTTCGCGCACGCGCGCTGCCGCCGCACTGCCCTCGCTTCCTGTGCGTCCTCAGGTCACCGCTTGCTCTGGTTCCCAGGCTTTGGCCTCCAGTGGACGAGAATCGCGGAGTCTGCGGGGCTGGACGCTGACCGCCCGGCCAGCAACTAGGCGGGCGCGGGGCTGTGCGGGCCAGGGTTCGCGCGGGCCGGGTGGAGGCTCGAGCGGGGATCCCCGAGAGTGAGCCCCGGAGCCGGCGGCGCTGGGGCCAGAGGGGCCGGGCGGGAGGTGGTGGAGGTGGCGGCGGAGGCGAAGAGGGGCGGGACCCGGGCCTGGCCCGTGTGTGTCCTGGAGGCCCCTGGCCCAGGCCGCTGCTGTACGGTGAGCCCCAGGGAGGCGGACCTGGGTCCCGGGAAGGACACCCGCCTGGATTTGCCCCTTAGGCCCGGCCCGGGCCCCTCGGGAGCAGAACAGCCTTGGGGAGGTGGACAAGAGGGGACTTCGAGAGCAGACGCGCGCCAGCGACAGCAGCCCCGCCCCGGCCTCTCGGGAGCCGTGGGGCAGAGGCTGCGGAGCCCCAGGAGGGTAGGTCTTGGGTTTTCGGGCCCGGAACGAGAAGGGCCTGGGTGAAGTCACCGTGTGTTGGGGACCTTAGAGTGTGGGGCAGGGGGAGGGTCCCGATCGCTTTCGAGAGAGACGTGTGTTTGGGTTTGAGGGCAGGGTCCTGCTGCACCGAACAGGCGCTGCATGGGAAGATCTGGGAGGAGGAGCCTTACCGGGGCGTGGAGGGTGTCACCAGCCTCAGCTGCGGACGTCGTCTCCACTCCCCCCTAACCCCTAACAGCCCTTCCTCCTCCTTTCCGTGCTCCAGGTTTCGACCGCCTCTAAACGTCCTTCAGCACCTCTGTTCTCTCATTTGAGTGTCTGCTGATTCCCCCGTTAGATCTGCCCTGGAGACTCGTAGTAATGCAGAAACAGTCTGCAGGGATTCTGTCCTGCTGCCTCAGTTGCTAGGGGAAGAGACTGGGCCTTAGCAGGTGGGTGACTTGACCGGGTCACCGGCTTTGTGGGTAGAGTTGCTCATAGTAGAACTCAGGAGTCTTATCTCCCAGGCCAGTGTTCTTTCTCCCATATCCTAGTGTTCTTAATAGAAGATTATTAGGTGCAGCAATAACCAAGTTCAGTTAGATAATTTAGAAAGAAAACCATATTTTGTACACATTCATTTCATTTCTGAGAGCTCACATACTCAATTCCTATGGCTTCTTTGATTTTAACCAGTTTAAAGAGACAATAAGAGAATGCAGGCCGGATGCAGTGGGTCACGCCTGTAATCCCAGCACTTTGCGGGGGCTAGGGCAAAAGTATCCCTTGAGACCAGGAGTTAGAGACCAGCCTAGGCAACATAGGGAGACCCTGACTCTACAAAAAATACAAAAGTAGCCAAGCATGCTGGGATGCACCTGTGGTCCCAACTACTCAGGAGGCTGAGGTGGGAGAATCAATGGAGCCCAGGAGGTTGAGGCTGCAGTGGAGCCGTGAATGCACCAGTGCACTCCAGCCTGGGTGGCAGGTTGAGACCATGTCTCAACAAACAAACAAACCACAAAAAGCATGAGCCGTATAATGGGAATTTTTTTTTTCTTTTTGCAGGTTGTATTTGATGATGGCAGACTATTTGTAAAAGGAGTCGTGTTACCCATGAGAGTCTAACTCATCTAATTAGTACCTGATTATCTTAGAGTTACAAAGTTACAAGTGCACGCTTCCCCTATCACTTTTTTTTTTTTTTTTTTTTTTTTTTTTTTTTGAGACAGTGTCTCACCCAGTCTGGAGTATAGCAGCGTGGTCTCGGCTCACTGCAACCTCCACCTCCCAGGTTCAAAGGAGTCTGGTGCCTCAGCCTCCTGAGTAGCTGGGACTACAGGCATGTGACACTACGCCTGGCTAATTTTTTTGTTATTTTTAAATAGAGACGCGGTTTCACCATGTTGGCCAAGGCAGGCGGATCACTTCAGGCCAGAATTCGAGACCAGCCTGGCCAACATGGGGAAACCTTGTATCACTCTTTTAGGCCCTTCTAAGTGTTTGTAGGCCGCGCGTTCACAGGGTGTTAGCCTATTGGGCTTTCTTTTGTGGTTCTTTTGCAGGAGATTCCTGCCTTTGCAGGCCAGAGCACTCATGACTTCAATGACCTGCTTTTCCCCCTCTAGGTCTACCAGCCACAGTCTCTGCACGTTTCCAAGAGCAGCAGAAAATGAACACATTGCAGGTGAGTTTTCATGCTTGTATATATGTTCCTCAACTTTATTTTATGATGCATTTTAAGAGGTTTGTAAGGATTCATACTTTTTTTTTCTTTTTTTTTTTGAGATGGAGTCTTGCTCTGTTGCCAGGCTGCAGTGCGGTGGCATGATCTCGCTTCACTGCAACCTCCACCTCCTGGGTTCAAGCGATTCTCCTGCCTCAGCCTCCCGAGTAGCTGGGATTACAGGCGTGCACCACCATGCCCAACTAATTTTTTGTATTTTTAGAAGAGACAGAGTTTCACCATGTTGGCCAGGCTGGTCTCAAACTCCTGACCTCAGGTGATCCTCCCGCCTCAGCCTCCCAAAGTGCTGGGATTACAGGCATGAGCCACCACGCCCAGCCAGGATTCATATTTTAAAATGGGAATGTGGAAATAGACATTGTCCTGTAAAATGTAGTTAGTGTGGCAGATCAGCACCAAAAAAAATTTGTGAAGGTTGTATGTGTGGGTAGTATATTTTAAGGCTGTTGAAATTGAGCCGCACCCAGGACTGATATTCTTGGCAGTCATCACAAAAGGAAAATGCCATCTGTATTAGTGCATTCTCACACTGCTAGAGAGAAATAACCAAGACTGGGTAATTTATCCAGAAAAGAGGTTTAATTGGCTCATGCCTGCAGGCTCTATCATAGGAAGCATGGCTGGGGAGGCCTCAGGAAACTTACAGTCATAGTGGAAGGTGAAGAGAAAGCGGGTACATCTTCCATCACCAGAGCAGGAGGAAGAGGGAGGGGGAGGCGCTACACACTTTTAAACAACCACATCTTGTGATAAATCACTGAGTGTCAGGAGAACAGCACCAAAAGGGAAATTGCCCCCATGATGCAATCACCTCCCACCAGGCGCCACCTCCAACATTGGGGATTACAATTGAACATGAGATTTGGGCGGCGACACAAATCGAAACCATATCACCATCCATGGCATCGTTTGCATTGATTATAAGGAGAAACCAATTTTGTTACTTGTGGATTTGAAAGATTTTCTAGGACTTGGAAAAATTTCTTCTTTCCGGTTGATATAATTGCGGATAGCTTTCCTAATAACAACCATCAAATTACTGTAACTTATGGCTTATTGTTGGTGCTTATGTAAGCAGAGGGCCTGCTGCCCAAGGAGAACTTGGTGCATGTAATTTTTCCAGGGACGGAAATATTGTGATCCAAGTGGACAGAATTCTGTTTTACTGTTGAGTCCTAGATCATGGGGGGAATGAATGACGTGATCATCCTTCAAATATTTGTTCATCTTTCTGTTTGGGTTGCACAGCAAACAATACAAACAGTTACTCTCTTGTGAAGATTTCCTCATTTCTGTTTCTCATTTCAGTTCTCAGTGTTTTAGTTTTGTCCTTTTCACGTTGCTGAGTCAGTCAGTAAAGATTACCAGTGATTTAATTGCAGTCAAATCCAGCGGGCATTTCCTAGCCCCTGCCTCCCAGGACCATTTGTCTGCCTTTGACATCTGTTACTTCCAAACTGATATTTTCTCCATGGAGTCTCTCTTTTCTTGGCTTTTAAAAACATTCATCTGTAAGTATTTCTGTTTGTCTTTAAATGATGAAGTCTGTTTTGTTTTGTTTTGTTCTGTTTCTTTTTTTCTTTTTTTGAGATAGAGTCTTGCTCTGTCACCCAGGCTGGAGTGTAGAGACGTGATCACAACTCACTGCAGCCTCAATCTCCTGGGCTCACAAGATCCTCCTGCCTCAGCCTCCCACATAGCTGGGACTACAGGTGCAAGCTGCCACACCCGACTAATTTTTTTGTATTTTAGTAGAGACTGGGTTTCACCAGGTCACCCAGGCTGGTCTCGAACTCCTGAGCTCAGGCAATCTGCCTGCCTCAGCCTCCCAAAATGCTGGGATTACAGGCGTGAGCCACTGCTCCCAGCCTAGAGATGTATTCTCACTGTATTTCTCAGGCTGGTCTCAAACTCCTGACCTCAAGCAATCCTTTCACTTTGGCCTCCCAAAGTGCTAGGATTACAGGTGTAAGCCACCACACCTGACTAATAAGGAATCTTTTAAAAGGGGCTAGGAATAACCCATAATACTCTCTTTCTTAATCCATGTGGCAGTTGGGTTAAATCTTTTAATAGTTCCCATAGTATGTCTCTTGCGTACTCATTGTTTTGAAGAAACTGGGTTGGTTATCCTCAGTTTGGATTGTGTTACCCTTGTTTCACCTTTAGCACATTTTTAAAAAATATCTTGTATGCCTTGTAAAATTGGTAGTTTGATCTGGAAGTCTAATAAGGTTTATGTTCAGTTCTTTTCACACAGCTGTACCATACGTGGCATTTGTCTACTTCTGGAGGCATGTGTTACCTTCTTTGTTTCTGTGAAGTTAAGAACTATTGACTGTTGATTATTGCTGTGATTTACTAGTTCATTAGGGGAGGCAAAATGGCGATCTGCTAATTCTACCATTTCTTCTTTATTTACTAGTGAAAATACCTTTCTTTTCTTTTCTTTTTTTGGAGACAGAGTCTCACTCTGTCGCCCAGGCTGGCGCGTTTATGGCTCACTGCAGCCTCAAACTCCTGTGCTCAAGTGATCCTCCCACTTCAGCCACCCAAGTAGCTGGGAGTACAGTCATGTGCCACAATGCCCAGCGAATTTTTTAATTTTTAGTAGAGACAGGTTTCGCTGTGTTGCCCAGGCTGGTCTTGAACTCCTGGGCTCAAGTGATCCTCTTCTTTGACCTGCCAGTGTTGGGATTATAGACATGAGCCACCATAGCTGGCCTAGAATACTTTTCTAAAGATAAATTTCTATTCTCTATTTGGTTATGTAATTCATGCAGGAAAGACAGTTTCTAAAATATTGAGGAGGCTTCTAAGCAGGAAGGTTTTTTTGTTTTGTTACCATTATGAGCTCGTGGGTTTAAACAGATAGTAAATATTTCAGTACATCGAAGTTGTGATTCTTTTTGAAAATTAAGTGGCTCCATCTTTGGCCAGATGGAATCCCTTTAAGTTGGTTTCTGAGTCCTTTTGAAATATATTTTATATATTTGATAGCAAATCTATACATATAATATATATTTGATAGCATTATTTTCTGTTCAGCATTTTATTTTGAAATCATTTCAGATTTTCAGAAAAATTGCAAGGATTTTACAAAGAAATCCCAGATATTTCCTTTTGTTCAGATACTTCATTCTTAACATTTTCCCACATTAATCATTTATATGCATATATACATATATGTATGTATATATATTTATATATTTTTTTCTGAACTATTTGATAGTGGGTATGATTTGTCATGTCTCTTTACCGTATAAAGTTTTAGATTATATCTCATAAAATCAAGAACATTCTATTAAATATCCATAGCACAGTAATTGAATTCAGGAAATTTATCATTGATTTAATACTTTTATCTAAACTATAGTTCATTTTCCAGTTTTGCCAATTTCCCAGTAATTTCCTTTAGAGCAATTTTTAATTTTTGGTAGAAGATTCAGTCTAGGACGGTCAATTGCCTTTAGTTTTCATGCTTTTTAAGGCTTTTAATACGGATTTGTTCCTCAGTGCCATTATAATATTTGAAGAATACAGGCCAATGATTTTATAGACGTCTTTAAATTTAGGTTTCCCTGATCTTTCTTCATGATTAGATTTGGATTGTGAATTTTTGTCTGGAACACTACATGGAACCTCTTAAATTTATGGCTCAGAATAGGATCTGTCTTGGGAAAATTCTGCGCATGCTTGAGAAAATGGCTTGCTCTGCTCTGGTTGGGCGGAGTGTTTGATAAATGTTAATGAGATCAAGTTGGTTGGTTGCGTTGTTCAGGTGTATTATATCCTTGTTGATTGTGTGCCTACTTGTATCAATTGTAGGGGAGAGGGGATTGAAATCTGCTGCATTTGTGGTTCTGTTTCTCTTTGTAATTTTACCACTTTTTGCTTTATGTATTATATTAGATACATAAATGTTCAAGGTTATTATGTCCTGTTGATTAATTAACCACTTTGTAAAATGGCCTTCCTTATCCCTGCTAATATTCCAGGCTGAAATGTACTTTGTTATTTATGTAGCATTCTTTTGAGTAATGCATGCATGGTATATCTTATTCCATCCTTTTACTTTTAATGTATTTGCATCTTTATATCTAAAGTATTATTTCTTGTAGGCAGCAAGATTTGGATCTTGCTTGTTTTTATCAGTCTATTTCTGTCTCATAATTGGGAATGTGTAGACTGTTTACATGTAATGTGATTATTGATAAAACTAGTTAGGTTATAGTCCATTGTCTTTGTTTTCTTTTAGTCTCATCTTCTTTGTTTCTTTTTAAAATGTCTTTGTTTGTCTTCCTTCCTTTTGATTAATTGATAATTTTTTATGATTCTATTTTATATCTTTTGTTGGGTTTTTAGCTATCACACTGTTTTGTTATTTTAGTGAGTTAGAATTTATAGTATGCAACTTTAATTATCATAGTTTATTCTTAAGTAATATACCATTTTTCTTAGAGTAAGAGAAGCTTACAATAGGATACTTCCATTTCTCTCCTCTTGGTCTTTACACTGTTGTTCATTTTATTTTTACAGGTGGTATCAGTGCCACACAGAATCTATTACGTTGTTGTTAATTAAACAGTTATTATTTATTTATTTATTTATTTATTTATTTATTTTGAGATGGAGTCTTACTCTGTCCCCCAGGCTGGAGTACAGGGGTGCGATCTCGGCTCACTGCAACCTCTACCTCCCAAGTTCAAGTGATTCTCCTGCCTCAGCCTCCCGGGTAACTGGGATTACAGACACCCACCACCACGCCCGGCTAATTTTGGTATTTTTAGTAGAGATGAGGTTTCTCCACGTTGGCCAGGCTGGTCTCAGACTCCTGACCTCAGGTGACCCATCTGCCTCAGCCTCCCAAAGTGCTGGGATTACAGGTGTGAGCCACCACACCCAGCCCAGTTATCTTTTAAAAAGATTTAAGTAATGAGAGAAAATACACAGTTACCATTTCTGGTACTCTTCATTCCTTTGTGTAAATCTAAATTCTTATTTGCTGTCATTTTACTTCTGCCTCAAGGACTTTCTTTAACATTTCTTCTAGTTGACGAATTCTTGTATGTCTGCAAATGTCCTCATTGTGTCTTAGCTTTTAAAGGTGTTTCTGCTGGATATTTCTTCACAGTGCTTCAAATATGTTTCTCTATCGTCTTCCTGCTTACATTTTTTTCTAAGAGAAATCTAATCTCATACTCATCTTTGTTCCCCTATATATAACATATCTTTTCATCTTTCTCCCCTTACTGTTTTAAACTTTTTATCACTAGTTTTTGGCAATTTGATTGCAATATGTCATGGTATCATTTTTTTCACGTTTCCGTTTTGGGGATCACTGAACTTGGATCTTGGGTTTATGGTGTCATCACTTTGGGAACATTTTTATCATTATTTCTTCAAATACCCACCACCTCCCCTCCATTGATTCTTGTTGCCTGTATATTAGGCCACTTGAAATTTTCCCACAACACACTGTTGCTCTTTTATTTGCTTTTAATTCTTTTTTCTCTGTTTCATTTTATGTAACTTCTGTTGCTGTCTTTATATTCACTAATCTGTTTTTTCCACGATGCTGTTAATCTTGTCCAGTATAATTTTCATCTCAGATATTGTAGTTTCTATCTGTAGAAGGTTAGCGTGGGTCTTTTTTACATTTTGCCTGTCTGAATTTTTTTGAACATGTGGAATAGAATGATGAACTCAGTGCTCTGTGCGGGTTGTAATCTCTGTGTCAATTCTGGGCCAGTTTTGATGGACTGATTCTTTTCTTCCTTACGGGTTGTAATTTCCTGCCCATTTTCCCGTCTCACAACTGTTTCTCCTCACATCTGCCTCTGTTCTTCTTCCCTGCTCCATGGCCTGGAAACGCTCAAGGCAGAAGTTGATTGGTTCACCTTGTTTATTTCCCGTCACTCATAGATAACTCTACTGCCTGATAATCAGTGCCTTGAAAACCATTGCTTCAGCCCGGGCGTGGTGGCTCATACCTGTAATCACAGCACTTTGGGAGGCCAAGGCAGGCAGATCACAAGGTCAGGAGTTCAAGACCAACCTGGCCAACATGGTGAAACCCCATCTGTACTAAAAATGCAAAAATTAGCCAGGCGTGCTGGTGCATGCCTGTAATCCCAGCTACTTGGGAGGCTGAGGCAGGAGAATCACTGGAACCTGGGAGACGGAGGTTGCAGTGAGCCGAGATTGAGCCATTGTACTCCAGCCTAGAAGACAAGAGCGAGACTTCGCCTCAAAAAAAAAAGAAAAAAAACCATTCCTTCATATATGTTTTCCATTTTATTTTTCTGTCTGGTTTTGATTTTTTTTGTTGTTGTTCTTTGGTATGTGCTGTTTCAGGTTGGAGGGTATATCCAGTACCTGTTACCTGTTAGTTTATCACAACTGAGGGCAGAAGTCCTCATGTCTCTCTCTATATATTTTTTCTAATATATATATTTTTTTCTTTGTAGAGACAGGGTCCTGCTATGTTGCCAAGGCTGGTCTTAAACTCCTGGCCTCAAGCAGTCCTTCTGCCTCAGCTTTCCAGAGTGCTGGGATTACAGGCATGAGCCACCGCACCTGGCCTGGATCCAGTTTTGTCCATGTCCAAATGGTGTTTTTCCCTGACCTGTTTTTGATTTTCTTCCACCGCATATGAACTGTAGTGTCAGCTTATCTAGTTCCAGGAAAAAGCTTTTTGGTATTTTTATTAGGATTGCATATTTATAAAGTAATTTAGAGTAACTGATATCTTTGTATTATTAAGTTGACCTTAATAATACAACTAATTTTTTTTTTTTTTGGATTTTTAATAGAGATGGGGTTTCACCATGATGACCAGGCTGGTCTCGAACTCCTGACCTCAGGTGATCTGCCCGCCTCGGCCTCCCAAAGTGTTGAGATTACAGGCGTGAGCCACCATGCCCGAACACTTTTACTTTTTCTTAGTTATATTCCTCTAATTGTTTTCTCTTCTCTAATTGTAGATAATGAGCGTTTTATTAATACCTTGTTCTTGATCTTAGTGGGAAGGTATGTAGTTTTTTCCTGTCAAGTAAAATCCTGACTTTTGGACTGAGAAGACTGAGGCATAAGTGTGTGTGTGTGTGTGTGTGTGTGTGTGTGTGTGTATACACGCAAACTGCATATATGTGCTTGTGTGTAATTGAAATACATATGTCACATATATATCATACGTACTGTTGCGTATTAGGGTGCAATATTTATATTTGTGTATATACATAATATTGATGTTAATGAAGTATCCATCAGTTTCTATTTTCTTTAGTTTTTTTAAATCAGCTTTTTCTGTCAAGATTTTTCAAGTATCTTCATGGATACGAGATTTTTCTTCTTTGCTGTGTTATAGTGGCTTATCATATTAATAGATTTCCAAATATTAAACTAGTCTATATTATTGGAATGAGTCTCATATGGCTATTGTATATTATATTTTTAATCTGGTACTGGATTTTGTTTGGTTATGTTTCATTTTGGGTATTTGTATTGATGTAAGTGGTATTGGCATGTAATTTTATGTTATTGATTGGTTGATCAGTGTTCTAACCTCTCCACCTCCTTGCCTTCTGGACTAACTTAACCCAGAAGGTTATTACTCTCTTTTGGTGATTTTATCAGCTCCTGTGGCTTGCCTGTGGATAAGTTTGGATGTTCTGCTTTAGTTTCTCATCCCACAGCCTAGCGGCTCTGCCTCTGCTATCTCTTGGGATCTACATGGTCCTAGCTGTATCACTGGATTTGAACCCCTTGTTGAAATATTCTTTATAAATAATAGGATAATGCAACATGCTTACTGGGCACTTCCTTTTTCTAAATTACAAGTTTGGGCGGGGCATGCTGACTCAAGCCTGTAATCCCAACACTTTGGGAGGCCAAGGCAGGTGGATTGTTGGAGCCCAGGAGTTTTTCTTTTTCTTTTCTTTCTTGAGACAAGGTCTCACTCTGTTGCCTAGGCTGGAGTGCAGTGTTGCATTCACAGCTTACTGCAGCCTTGACCTCTCAGGCTCAAGCAATCCTCCTGCCTTAGCCTCCCAAGTAGCTAGAACTACAGGCATGTGCCATGATGCCCAGCCAATTTTTTTTTTTAATCTATTTTTAGCAGAGATGAGGTCTTACTGTGTTGCCCAAGCTGGTCTCGAACTCCTGAGCCCAAACGATCTTCCCATCTCGGCCTCCCAAAGTGCTTGGATTATAGGCATGAGTCACCATGCCCAGCCCCAACCTCTTAAAAATTGAAGCTGCTTCCTGTTTGCCATTGGTACTTTTTACACCTCATCATATTCTTCTTCCCCTTCATCCCATAGAATACACAGTTCATCTTTAAAGACTCCGAGTTAACTGAGTCTGTGAAGCCTAATCTGATGGCATAAAATTAAAATAATTTGATCCTCTTTTGTTAAATCATTCTGCACCTTGTCTGCATTACCCTAATAACAGCTTTGGGCATTCATTCATTTAACCAATATTTATTGCTGCAAGATTGAGATGTTTGAGATAAAACTCAGCCATGCAGATAGCCAGAGGCCACTGACTATGAGAATAAAAGAGCCAAAAGAACAAGGAGCTGAAACTAGGTGAGAGCCCCAGAGCAGTGAGTTAGGACGAAGAAGACCAGGAACTGAGTGGTGGGCACTCCAACATGAAGAGGTCCAGGAGAAGGGGAGGGTCTGGCAGCAAGGAAGACTAAAAGAAGTGACAAGGAGTGAAATGCTTGTGTTTGTTTATGTGTTTATCTCCTTAATAGGTTGTCCACTTTTTGAGAGCAGGCATGGTGTTTTACTCATCTTATATCCCCAAAACTCAGTTCAGTTGCAAAATAGGAGCTCAGTTGTGTTTTGGGTTTTTATTTTTGTGGGGGTAATATATATATATATATTTTATATATATATATGACCCCAAAGGATATGTGTTTCCAATATGATTTCCAATATTATTTCCCTTCCATAATCTGTAACATAAAATAAGGTATACAATGTTCATGGTTAACTTTACCAGTGAGCTTTGTAAAATGTTATCCCCCTATCCCTTTTCCATATCTCCCAATTCTGATCATGTTGCTGTTACAGGGGCCCGTGTCATTCAAAGATGTGGCTGTGGATTTCACCCAGGAGGAGTGGCAGCAGCTGGACCCTGATGAGAAGATAACATACAGGGATGTGATGTTGGAGAACTACAGCCATCTAGTTTCTGTGGGTGAGGATGGCTTGCTTTCTGAATGCTCTCAGTTGAATGGGGTTTTATCCTTGAGTTTGAAGAAATAAGTGATGACACCATTTAATTCCTTGTGGGCACTAGCTGGAGTGTTTATATTATTCTTCATTGAAAGGTTCTAACTTTGATAAGGTAAAAAATGGAGCACTTCTGTTATGCAGCCTGTGAGGTGGCAACATCTTGTACTTCGGAGATTCTGAAGCCAAGCAGCTTGCCCAAGTCCTTCTTCTTTTCCCATTAACAGGGTATGATATCACCAAGCCAAACGTCATCATTAAGTTGGAGCAGGGAGAGGAGCCGTGGATAATGGAAGGTGAATTTCCATGTCAGCATAGTCCAGGTAAGTTAGTAGAGTATCAAATGTTAAAAAATGCTCATCCCAAACCTTTGGGAGTGACTAAAGAGTTGTTTATATGTATTCGGTACCCTCAGTAACACCTCCCAACCCCCAAATATCACTTTCCTTCCCTAAACTCTTTTGTTGATTTTACATTTGATTTACATTGGTAGGGATTTTTTCATTCTAACCTGTACTGGGGACCCATTTACTTCCTCTTTCTCCAGCACTGTCGGTAACTTATTTACTCCCTTGCCATTACAGAATTTTTGTGGGTTGTTTGTTTGTTTGTTTGTTTTGGAGACAGAGTCTTGTTCATCACCCAGGCTGGTGTGCAGTGGTATGATCTCAGCTCACTGCAACCACCACCTCTCAAGTTCAAGCGATTCTCCTTCCTCAGCCTCCCGAGTAGCTGGGATTACAGGCGCTTGCCACCAAACCTGGCTAATTTTTGTATTTTTAGTAGACACAGGGTTTCACCATGTTGACCACACTGGTCTTGAACTCCTGGCCTCAAGTTATCCGCCCACCTCAGCCTCCCAAAGTGCTAAGATTACAGTCCTGAGGCACCCGGCCTTACAGAATTGTTTTGTTTTGGGGCATTCAGAAGTCTGACATAAAAAGTAACTTGAGACTTTTATATTCATTCTATCTTCCATTTTCTTTCCTTCCTTGCTTTAAAAATACCTTGGACTTATTTTCTGCCCTCAATTTTATTTACTTCTTCAGGCATTCAGATACCAAAACCTCGTCCTCCACCTATGCTTGTGAATTGAGTCACAGCTTGTGGTGTACATTATTTCCCAAAGTCCATGCTCAGTTGATGTGACACTATAGCACTCCCTCAGCCTTCATCTCTTTCCCCAGTGCTCATTTATGACCCGTCTGTGTGTTCATTTCCCCTTCCCCATAACTGGAATCATGCTATGTCCATAGTAGACATTCAGGAAGTGTGAGTTTCATAAGTGAATGTCGGTTCCTTTTCTTGCCTTTTCAGGAGTGTCCCCCTAGAACCTGTTTTCCACTTTTTTGGTTTTCTTTGTATCCCTTAAAAGAGTTTATCTAATCTCAACTTCTAAGACCTTTTTTCCTGTGTATTTTTGCAAGTTGCGTCCAAATTCATATATCTGACACTTTTAACCTGGAGTCTAGTTGAATATTTTACTTGACAACATAGCAGTACCAGGGAGATAGTTCACTTCCTTCTTTCTCAGAATGTCTGATGATAAACTGTGCACATTCCAAAATCATGAATTCTGTCTACCTTCCTCACCTCCCAGTATTTGACTGTGCTAGTCTTCTCTCGATGGTTTGTGTTCTTTGTCTTTTGTGAAATGCCTTGCAGATCGTCAGCACATTCTGTTTCTTTTGACGTTAGTGTTCAGTATTCTCCCATACCTGGATTACAGTGGATCCATCTTCCATTCAAATGATCATTGTCCTTTTCCTTCATCTGCATTTTACTTGCCCAGATAATACATAGTTTCCCTCCCTTTCTTCTCTCCTCCCTCCCTCCCTTCCTTCATTCCTTCCTTCCTTCCATTTTGAGATGGAGTCTCACTCTTGTCGCCCAGGCTAGAGTGCAATGGCACAATCTCGGCTCACTGCAGCCTCTGCCTCCCAAGTTCAAGTGATTCTCCTGCCTCAGCCTCCCAAAGTAGCTGGGATTACAGGCACATGCCACCATGTCTGGCTAATTTTTATATTTTTAGTAGAGACAGGGTTTCCCCATATTGGTCAGGCTGGTCTCTGACTCCTGACCTTGTGATCCACCTTCCTCGGCCTCTCATAGTGCTGGGATTACAGGCCTGAGCCACTGTGCCCAGCCTATTTATTTATTAAGACAGAGTCTCACTGTGTCACTGAGGCTGGAGTGCAGTGGCGCAATCTTGGCTCATGATACACTCTGCCTCCCAGGTTCAAGTGATTCTTGTGCTGCAGCCTCCTGAGTAGCTGGGATTACAGGCATGCACCATCACACCTGGCCTATTTGTGTATTTTTAGTACAGACGGGGTTTCAGTCTGTTGGCCAGGAGTTCAACAGAGTGAACTGCCCCACTAGCCTAGACCCTTGTGATCTACCTGCCTCAGCTTCCCAAAGTGCTGGGATTACAGGCGTGAGCCACTGTACCCGGCCCCCTTCATTTAATTTTAAATTGTGGTTAAAAAAACACGTAACTTGGCCGGGCGCGGTGGCTCACGTCTGTAACCCCAGCACTTTGGGAGGCCGAGGCGGACAGGTCATGAGGTCAGGAGATCGAGACCATCCTGGTGAACACGGTGAAACCCCGTCTCTACTAAAAATACAAAAAAATTAGCCAGGCGTGGTGGCTGGCACCTGTAGTCCCAGCTACTTAGGAGGCTGAGGCAGGAGAATGGCATGAACCCAGGGGACAGAGCTTGCAGTGAGCCGAGATCACGCCACTGCACTCCAGCCTGGGTGACAGAGCAAGACTCCATCTCAAAAAAAAACAAAAAACAAAAAACAAAAAAAAACACATAACATACAATTTACCATCATACCCATTTTTAAGTATACAGTAATGTTAACTGTATTTGCATTGTTGAGCAATAAACTTTAGAACTTTATCCTTTACATTTGAGCTTAAAAGGTTGACTCCTTGAAGTTTCCTTCATGATTCATTGACCACCAGTCTTTTCCTTCTCTTACTATCTATTCCACTCAGCGATTGTTACCACAAAAAGTTAGATATGATTATATACTCTGATATGATTATACACTCTGATAGGATTATATGCTCTAAGATTATATGCTCTGATAGGAGTATGTGCTCTGATAGGAGTGTATACTCTATGAGTATAAGCTCTGATAGGATTATATGCTCTGTGATTATATGCTCGATAGGATTATATATTCTAAGATTATATGCTCTGATAGGAGTGTATGCTCTATGAGTATAAGCTCTAATAGGATTATGTGCTCTGTGAGTATATGCTCTGATAGGATTCTATATTCTAAGATTATATGCTCTGATAGGAGTGTATGCTCTATAAGCTCTGATAGGATTATATATTCAAAGATTATATGTTCTGATAGGATTATATACTGTGATAGGAATGTATGCTCTATGAGTATATGCTCTGATAGGATTATATGCTCTGAATATAAGTTCTGATAGGAGTATATGCTCTGTGATTCTATGCTTTGATAGGAATATATGCTCTAAATGATTATATGCTCTGATAGGTAGGTGCATATATTTGTTGCTTGAGCTTCTTCTACCTGAATTATAATCCTCCAAATAGGAAAGACCTTTTTAATTTTCTTGCTTTGATAATGCAACATACAGTAGGCATTCAGTAGGTTTTTATTGACTTACCAAGGAGCTAGGTAAAAGAAAGATCTTTATCATTAATCCATTGAGAGATCATTTATTCTGAACCATGGATTCTGATAAAACAGATAGGGGTTAGATTAGAACCTGTAAGCACCCATCAGATTAGGAACTACTTTAATTTCTATTCAGAGAGATTCAAAGAAAATATGAATACTTTCCAGGGGCATAGGTTTTGGTTAGGAAATAAGATCATAGCTGCATGAACTATTTTAAAATTCAGCTTTCACATGGAAAATTTATACTCCAATGCACATTGTGCAACTTTAAGAAGCTATTTTAAAATGTAAGGGGAAGAGATTCAATGAACTGGAAAGAGATTTGATAAATGTCTTCAAGTTTCCCCCAAAGTATAGATAGATTTTGAGTATAGCCAACACCAGAAGTCAAATTGAGTGGGGAAGATCACGAGCACAGACTTGTGGCTGAGAATAAGCAAGGCATAGCCTGGGCTTCCAGGAGCAGAAGATGTTGGCAGATTAATGGAATGCTAGCTTGGATATATATTGTGAATCCAAGTAGTGAAAAATATCGTTAATAACCTGTTTCTTCTGTTGGTGTTTGGGATGCTGGAGCTCAGAGATGTAGATTTCTGAGCAGAGTACCATCAGGGTTGCATTGAATGTGGGTGATAGCAGCTAACAATAGTTTAGTGGATCCAAAAGTTTTTAAGATACATAAAAATAAAAGTACATCATAGGGGCAGCTTTAGGAATCTGAGATATAAGATTTTACACCAAATGAAACCCAGGAGTTTGGGAACTCTTGTTTGTATTCAGAATTAAGTAAAATAATTATACAGAGACATGACTGGTTTTAGGAAATTTAAGTCAGCAAATTGAAAGAAAATTAATGGCTCAACTTAATGAGCATTTGTTTTATGTTATAAACTGTTCTAAGCAGTTTACATGTACTAATTCAGTCCTTTGACAACCCTATGATTTAGGCACTCATATTCATATTTCAGATGAGTGAAACTGCATCACAGTTACGTAACTTGACCAAGTGCCCTAGTTAGTAAATTGTTGGGGGTTTGAACTGACTTGTCCTGCTCTGGTGGTCATGCTCTTAACCACTGTGCTATATTGTGCAAGCAGGGAAAGCAGAATTTAACGGCTAAGAAGGTTAGCTAGTATTAAATATGACTTTCAAAACACTTCAACGATCTGATCTTGGGTTTTTTGTTTTGTTTAGTTTTTCTTTTTCTTCTTCTTCTTTTTTTTTTTTTTTTTTAGTAGGGACAGGGTTTTGCATGTTGCCCAGGCTTGTCTCAAGCTCCAGAGCTCAGGCAATCCACCCACCTTGGCCTCCCAAAGTGCTAGGATTACAGGCGTGAGCCACCATGCCCAGCATGATCTTATTTTTAAGATATTCCCTGGCCAGCCAAAGTGGCTCATGCTTGTAATCCCAGCACTTTGGGAGGCTGAGGCGGGTGGATCACCTGAGGTCAGGAGTTCAAGACCAGCCTGGGCAACATGGTGAAACCTTGTCTCTACTAAAAATACAAAAATTAGCCGGGTACGGTGGCGTGTGCCTGTAATCCCAGCTACTTGGGAGGCTGAGGCAGAAGAATCGCTTGAGCCTGGGAAGTGGAGGTTGCAGTGAACCAAGATTATGCCATTGTACTCCAGCCTGGGTGACAGAGCAAGACTCCATCTAAAAAAAAAAAGATACTTTGTCTTCTGGTCTATCTTATGTTTCTTTTGGACGTTCACATGCCTGGATCTCTCCTCCAGATGAATGTGAATCCTCTCTGTAAACATAAAGAAATCAGAGCATTCAGAATGTTTATTTGCATTTATATGCAGACTAGTAAGGCATGGATTTTGGAAGGGTCTAGGCTAGTGGGGATGCCACCATCGTAGTCTTGATATGAAGCAATATCTTGCAGTTTAATATAAATTGTAATAGATGTCTCCCAAATGTAATCCATAATGGAGTGTTTCCTTTGCATGGAGACCTAGCACCTGTTTTTGTTCCTCCTGATCCCATTTGATCTAAGTCCTCCCATCTTTGCATGGATCTGGTGCACTTTCAACCACTTCTCTGCTCATCATTTGGTTGTATTTCACCTTTTCTACCAAAGTTCGAAACATAATATTTGTAAAGCAACAAAGTTACCTGTATTCAATATGAATTTACTCTTCTATTTTCTACCACTATCTCACCTTAATTTTTTCACCGTGTGTGTGTGTGTGTGTGTGTGTGTGTGTGTGTGTTTATGTTTTGTATTACAAATCAAAGGAAAAAGAGAACTATGCATTTGTAATTATTTTTATTTATGGAAATTGGCTCTAAAGCCAGAGTCAACCCCACAGTGGGGGCTCTTGAATACCAGTACCTTTCCATAGCTAGTATGTTCAGATTTACAAAGTTTGTTTACTATTTTTCCTTTTTAGAAGTCTGGAAAGTTGATGACCTGATAGAGAGAATCCAAGAAAACGAAGACAAACATTCAAGGCAAGCTGCTTGTATCAACAGCAAAACCCTGACTGAAGAGAAAGAGAATACATTTAGTCAAATTTACATGGAAACAAGCCTTGTTCCTTCAAGCATAATAGCTCATAATTGTGTCTCATGTGGAAAGAATTTAGAATCTATTTCAGAATTAATTAGTAGTGATGGAAGCTATGCCAGGACAAAACCTGATGAGTGTAATGAATGTGGGAAAACATATCATGGAGAGAAAATGTATGAATTTAATCAAAATGAGGACACCTATTCTCAAAATGAAGAAAATATTCTTCAGAAAATTAATATTTTGGAGAAACCCTTTGAATATAACGAATGCATGGAAGCCTTAAACAATGAGGCTGTTTTTATTGCTCATAAGAGAGCTTACATAGGGGAGAAGCCCTATGAGTGGAATGATTCTGGACCAGACTTCATACAGATGTCAAATTTTAATGCATATCAGAGATCACAAATGGAAATGAAGCCCTTTGAATGCAGTGAATGTGGAAAATCCTTTTGTAAAAAGTCAAAATTCATCATCCACCAGAGGGCTCACACAGGAGAGAAACCTTATGAATGTAATGTGTGTGGGAAATCCTTCAGCCAAAAGGGAACCCTCACTGTACATCGGAGATCACACTTAGAGGAAAAGCCCTATAAATGTAATGAATGTGGGAAAACCTTTTGTCAGAAGTTACACCTCACTCAACACCTAAGAACTCATTCAGGAGAGAAACCCTACGAATGTAGCGAATGTGGGAAAACCTTCTGCCAAAAGACACATCTCACCCTACACCAGAGGAATCATTCAGGAGAGAGGCCCTATCCATGTAACGAATGTGGGAAATCCTTCTCCCGCAAGTCCGCTCTCAGTGACCATCAGAGAACTCACACAGGGGAGAAGCTTTATAAATGTAATGAATGTGGGAAATCCTACTACCGAAAGTCTACTCTGATTACACATCAGAGAACACACACAGGAGAGAAGCCCTATCAGTGTAGCGAGTGTGGGAAATTCTTTTCTCGGGTGTCATACCTCACTATACATTATAGAAGTCATTTAGAAGAGAAACCCTATGAATGTAATGAATGTGGCAAAACCTTCAATTTAAATTCAGCCTTCATTAGACATCGGAAAGTACACACAGAAGAGAAATCCCATGAATGTAGTGAATGTGGAAAGTTCTCTCAGTTGTCATATCTCACTGACCATCATACAGCTCATTTAGGAGAGAAACCCTATGAATGTAATGAATGTGGGAAAACCTTCCTTGTAAATTCAGCCTTCAATGGGCACCAGCCACTTCCAAAAGGGGAGAAATCCTATGAATGTAATGTATGTGGAAAGTTATTCACTGAGTTGTCATACTTTACTGAACATTATAGAAGTCATTCAGAAGAGAAACCTTACGGATGTAGTGAATGTGGGAAAACCTTTTCCCATAATTCATCCCTCTTCAGACATCAAAGAGTACACACAGGTGAGAAACCCTATGAATGTTATGAATGTGGAAAATTCTTCTCTCAGAAATCATATCTCACCATACATCATCGAATTCATTCAGGAGAGAAACCCTATGAATGTAGTAAATGTGGAAAAGTCTTCTCTCGGATGTCAAACCTCACTGTCCACTACAGAAGCCATTCAGGAGAGAAACCCTATGAATGTAATGAATGTGGGAAAGTCTTTTCTCAGAAGTCATACCTCACTGTACACTATAGAACTCATTCAGGAGAGAAACCCTATGAATGTAATGAATGTGGGAAAAAATTCCACCACAGATCAGCCTTCAATAGCCATCAGAGAATTCATAGAAGAGGAAATATGAACGTACTTGATGTGGAAAATCTCTGAAGTCAGATCTCAATTTTTAGAAAACTCTGAATATAATGAATATGGGAAATCCAATAGGAAGTCAAAGCATTTATCTGAGAGTTCGTGTTCCTGAATGGTGAGAAGCATTTAGGCGTTAGAGTCATTTTAATCCAAATTTTCACAGAGAAGAATCCCGAAGAATGTAACAAGAAGCAAAGCCTTCAGTAAGATCATACAACTCATCGGACACTAATTTATGCAGGAGTGAAGTTTTATAAATATTTAATATTTATTTTGGATTCAAATTGTATTTACATATCAGGGAATCATACAAAGGCAAAATCTGTCAATATGGTGAATGTGGAAAATATATTGTCTTGGAAATTTGTTCTAAAAGCCATATTTTTAATGTAAAATCAGGTGTTTATAGGAAAGATCTCAGAGGCTATAAGCTCTGAATAAATCTTCATTGTATAAAATGAAGTTTTTAAATTGTCAGGAGTTGATCATGAGGACAGTAGCATTACATAAGTATATGGCCGTTTTTTATCATGTCTTAAAAATGCAATCTAATGGTAATTCTATGCAAGTTTGGAATTGGACGACTTGTGAAGAGGCAGTTTTCTTATTTGAGTATTAGGATGGCAAAATGTATTAAGACAGGACATATTGTTGGCGAGATAATATTTAATAGGTATAAAATGGTAAAATACCTAGTTTTCTATTTAGAGGAATTTACAAATGGGTTTTTAACAAATGCCTCATTAGTAGAGGAGGCAGTGGTTTTGTAAAGTTTTCAACTGCATCTGAGTAAGATAAGATTTTCTAAAGACTATTTTGATAAACTATACATACATAATTTGGAATTGTTTAAGTCTATTTCAGTGAAAGAGAACAGCATACTGCCCATACTCTAAAATATCCCCAGTTCTCACACCACCCTTGTTTTAACCCATAGGTTTGAGTGTGCCTAGTGCCAATATTTTATAATTTATAAATTTTATTCACAAACTTCTGTTTGATACAAATACAGTGTCATTGTTTTGTGCATTCTCCTTTTTCCCAGTATTTCAGAACAAATTGATTCAAGTTTCTAGCAGATATTTTTTGATCAATTAACTTAATGTCCTCGCTCCATTTCTTGCTGGAACAGTTTAGGTACCTACTGCTTCTTCACATGACACAGGGGAATCCTGATTAGTCAAAATAATAATGATTTCATTCTCTTTGCCAGTAACTTGTTTTATAGTGGTCATATGACCTGATACTGGGTAAACAAAACAAAGATGGATTTGTTCTGGGAAAAGGTAAAATGGTAATCAAATAGATTGTGTTCCAGGAATGCAAAGGTGGCTTAATATTCACAAGTCAGTTGCTATTATACACCACCTGTAGAAAAGTAATCTGGCATGCAGAACATTCTTGTGGTAAAATTAATGTTCGTTTATGATCTTAGCAAATGATGGATTGAAAGGGACTTCCTTAATTGCATAAGGAGACTTAAACTACAACAAACAGTATGCTTAATGATGAAATAGTGAACATTTCTCCTAAGATTATAAAAATAAGACAAGGATATCTGCTGTCAATGATTTTATTCAGCATTGTTCAGAAGGACCTAACCAGAAAACTAATGCAAGAAACAAACAAAAGGCATAGAGATTAGAAAAGAAGTAAAACTTTAAAAACGAAAAAGAATATAAATCTCTATTTGCAGATGCCGTGAGTAAATTTGGTAAGTTCCCTGCATAAAATTTATGCAAAAAGCATTTTATGATATACCAGCAAAAAACATGGAAAATGAAATTTTGAAAAGCAGTGCCACTTAAAAGATCCCTCAAGTGCCTAGGGGGAGAAAATGAGTTAATATGCTTTGAAGAACTGTATCCAGAAAAGAAAATTACAAAGGAGGAGAGGGATAGGATTCCAGGACAATCTCAAAACTATTGCTTTTTCCTAAATTCATTGCAACCTTAAAATCCTAGCAAGTTCTTTAATGTAAATTAACAAGCTAATTCTAGAATTCATTCATATGCATATTCAAAAGGCCAATAATTGTCAAGGCTACCCTGTAGAATGGACAGAGAGGATTGAAATTTCTAAATATCAAGACCTGTTATAAAGCCATAGAAATAATGAAGGTGTTATTTTGGCACAAGGATGAAAAAACTGACTAGTGGAACAGCATACAGATTCAAAAGTAGACCCACATGTGTACCAATACCTGACTTTTGAGAAAGGTGACATTGAAGTGTAGTGGGGGAAAGGGTGTTCTTTCCAGTAAATGTACTTTGCCAATTAAATTTTTTAATTTAAAAAAAAGTTATTTGGAGGTGGATTGCAGATCTGAATATGAAATATGAAAGCTTTACAAAGAAATCTTAGGACAGTTTGTAATCTTGGAGTAAGCAAAGGTTTATTGAGACCCAAAAAGTATTAACCCATAAAATTAGAACTTAATATTAAATTTGAGAACTTCTATTTATCAGAAAGACCACCAGTAAGAAAATGAATAGGAAACCATGGGGAGGAGAAGATATTTGCAGTTCATGTATGTGACAACAGCACTGAGTATAGCAAAAGTGTTGGCAAACTTTTTAGCAAGGCAACAGATGGTGAAAATTTTTGGCTTTGTCACAACTGCTCATCTTTGCTATTGTGTGAAAGCATCCGTACACCATGCATTAAAAAAAAATGAGCATGGCTGCTTCCCAGTAAAACCATTCACAATCCCAGGTGGCAGTCTGGATTTGGTCTGCACTCATAGTTTTCTGGTCCCTGATCTCGAATATGTAAAGAGCACCTACAAATCAACAAGGGGGAAACTGGAAAAGGCAAAAGACTTTAGAGGATATCCACTCACTTTAGAGGATATCCAGATGGCCAATAAGCATGAAAAGATATGTTAGCTTTATTAGTAATCAGGGAAATGGAAATTTAAAACATGTAGCACTGCTACCCATCCATGGAAATGGTTAAGATGAAAAGCATGAAAAAGCATCACGTTTTGGCAAGGATGTAAGCAAGAGGAACTGTACTCTACTGGTGGAATTGCTCATCGATAAAACCATTTTTGAAAGCTGGCACTTAAAGCCAAGCATATGTATACTGTTTTATCCAAACCCAGCAAAAATGCATGTGTCTGTCCACCAAAGGACATGTACTAGAATATTTATAGCATAAAACTGCACAAAACAGAACTATCTTAAGGCACATGTGCAATGGAGTGAATAAAGAAGTGGCATATTTCCATGGAATACTGTAAAACAGTGAGCATGAATGAACTAGAAGTCCGTGCAATAACAGTTGAATTTAACAAACCTTGCTGAATGAAAGACTCCAGACACAAAAGCCAACATGCTGTATGATTCCTTCTATATAAATTATAAAGATGGGCAAAACTTGTATACGTGGTTCAAAATCAGGATAGCGGTTACCCTTGGCCAAGGCTGAAGGGGCATTTATCTGGTGCTGGGAATAATCTGTTTCTAAACCTAGGTGCTAAATATTTGAGTGTGTTCTGAGCTGTGCACTTAAGATATGTGTATTTTTCTGCATGTGTGTTACACTTTCCATAAAAGTTTTTTCTAAAATCACAAATGGCTAACATTTGTGTCGCTCATCACTCTAATCATATTTTTCTAGATGTGTATGAATATGCTGCATAACAGGAATTAAATGGCAGATTTTGCATAATTCTGTGCAGGAAATACATGTTTATAGTAATTTTGATGGCAACTACTAAGATTTCCTACGCTGTCCTTAAGGCTTAGCATAATGTATATTTTAAGTGAAATATTTGGGAAGGTTAAAGAGTCATTACATACTTTGTCATCCTATACTTTTGCATATATAAATAGGTCTGAGCTGCCTCTTCAATAAAGAAGCTAATGTGTAACATTTCATATTTCCCTAAACAAATTGTTTTTTGCATTTCTGAATTCGGGATTCATCTTAACTTTTACCATAGGGGTGACCTTTCTTGGCAGTGAATGAATATAATGCTGAGTTTGATTTGATGGAAAATTATTTAAAAAGTATTCAGCTAAACCTTTGAGCAAATGTCAGATACACAGTTAACAGCACAGATGTAAGTGAGTGAAAGAAATGGGGCACCAAGACTTTGCACCATTGGGATAAAAAAGCACTCTGGGTGAGGGCTGGGTGAGGGCTGGCTGAGCTTGTAAAAGCACAGCAAGAAGGACGTGACATTGGATGGCATAGACTGCATGCCTCATTTTTTTTTTTTTTTTTTGGTGGGAAGGCATTTGTTTTTTGTTTTTCTTTCTTTTATTTTTAGAGTCTGGTTCTCACCACAGCCTGCAGTGCAGTGGTGCAATCACAGCTCACTGCAGCCCCGACTTTCTAGGCTCAAATAATCCTCCCATCTCAGGCTCCTGAGTAGCTGGGACTACAGGTGCATGCCACCACACCTGGCTAATTTATTTTTTTTGTTGTTTTTTTCGTAGAGACGGGGTCTTGCTGTGTTGCTGGACTCAAACTCCTGGGCTCAAGTGGTCCATCCAACTCGGCCGCCCAAAGTCCTGGGATTGATTCCAGGAGTGAGCCACCTTGCCCGGCCATGTGCTTTTCATTCCACCTTACTCATTGAGGGTTAAGCTGAAGTGTGAACAGGTGACTAATGCTTTGCTGAAGGAGGGGGAATCTGGGAGTTGGTTGGGACTTGGGGGTGTGATTCCCCCACAATGGCTCCCTTTGCTGTCACACTCCTTTGGCCAGAACCACCAGTCAGTATTCAAGCAAGGCAGGGGCTCGCCCTTCACCCCCACCGGAAGTGCCCATTTCACAGGAGATTTTCTCCACCCACGCCCATATTTGCTGGTGCTTGGCTTGAGGTTGGTGAACTTTTCAGTTGTCTCTAAATTATGGCAAAAGACATAAATGCAAGACTACTTCTTTATACCTGAGGCCAAAAATTCACCCGCTGTTCCTTATTCCATCCCAAATTATGTCCAGATATGAAGATGCTAGGCTCTTCAAAGAAGGGAAGCAGGCCAGGCACACCTGTAATCCCAGCACTTTGGGAGGCTGAGGTGGGAGGATCTTGAGCTGAGGAGTTCAAGACCAGCCTGGGCAACACAGCCAGGCCCTATCTCTATTTATTGTGTGTGTGTGTGTGTGTGTGTGTGTGTTGTTTGTTTTTGTTTTTTGAGATGGAGTTTTGCTCTGTCACCCAGGCTGGAGTGCAGTGGCTCAATCTCGGCTCACCGCAAGCTGCGCCTCCCAGGTTCATGCCATTCTCCCGCCTCAGCCTCCCAAGTAGCTGGGACTACAGGCGCCTGCCACCACGCCCGGCTTATTTTTTGTATTTTTAGTAGAGACGGGGTTCCACCATGTTAGCCAGGATGGTCTCGATCTCTTGACCTCGTGATCTTCCCGCCTCGGCCTCCCAAAGTGCTGGGATTACAGGCGTGAGCCACTGTTCCCGGCCCTAATTTTTGTATTTTTAGTAGAGACGGGGTTTCACCATGTTGACCAGGCTGGTCTCAAACTGCTGACCTCAGGTGATCCACCCGCCTTGGCCTCCCAAAGTGCTGGGATTACAGGTGTGAGCCACTGAGCCCGGCCAACATCCTGTATAAACTGCTTCTAAAAAGCAGAAATGGGGTTAACCTCCCGTACCAGGAAGTAGCTATGTGATTATTTTTTCTTTCCAGGCAAGATTGCAGCACTTCCCTGGAGAAAATGAGTTGTGGCAAAAATAACCAGACATTTGAGGAACTCAGTCACCAAAGAACAAACTGCACCACCTATGCTAAAGATTCTCAAAGAAATAAGAATATTTTGGTAATGTTTGGGAGACTGAGGTAGGAGGATCTCTTGAGGCCGCGGTTCAAGACCTGCCTGGGCAACATAGTGAGACTCCGTCTCTACAAAAGATAATTTTAAAAATTAGCTGGGCATGGCTGCGTGTACCTGTGGTTCCAGCTACTCAGGAGGCCGAGATGGGAGGATCGCTTGAGCCCAGGAATTTGAGGCGACAGTGAGCTATGATCATGCCACTGCATTCCAGCTCAGGCAACAGTGAGACCCTATCTCAAAAACACAAAAACAAAAAAATAGGCATGCAAAGAAGCGGAAAAACAGAACCCATAATGAGTAGAAAAGTAACAAAGACCCAGAAATGGCATAGATGATGGAATTAGTGATCAGGACATTAAAACAGCTACTATGAATATTCCCCGTATGTTCAAGAAGAATGGAGAAT
Source organism: Pongo pygmaeus (assembly GCF_028885625.2). NCBI lineage: Eukaryota > Metazoa > Chordata > Mammalia > Primates > Hominidae > Pongo > Pongo pygmaeus. Next base: position 5,138,950 of record NC_072379.2, read on the forward strand.
GAACCAGCGTGAGGGACCGGAAACGACTGTGTTCCATGCTGAGGTTGGCAGAGGCTGGCCCGGATGCTGAGCCCAGGCTCAACTCGGGGACCTGGGCTGTTGCACTGGGGCTGGACTGGGGATCACTGAAGAGGGCCAGGCCCGCGTGGGTCTCCAGGGCCGTGCTCAGGGGCGTGGTCTTCTGCAGTGGGGGCGTGGCTGGTGAGTGGAGACTTTGGTGACTCTGGGGGCGTGGCCGAGAATGGGTGTGGCTATGTACTAGGGCGTGGTCATTGCGTAGGTGCTTGGGTGAAGCGTTAACAGTGGGTGGGCGTGGCTCGGGCTCGAGGGCGTGGCCAGCACGCGGGGGCGCGGCTCAGGCTTGTGGAGGCGTCCGAGCTCCAGGGCAGCTCTGGGGCACAACTGTCCGGATCTAACAATCCCTGGGGAGCCGGAGACCGGTGACTGGTCTGTGGGCTAACTCAGGGCTGCTCGGGAGACATAGGCGGGCCGTGGGGGCAGGTGAAGGGTGCTGGACGTGCAAGCCTGGCACGCAGAAGCGAGAGGGCAGAGAGGAAAGGGCGTGAAGAGGGGGCGGGGCCTCTAACGCCCACCTTGTCCCCCGACAGCCGCCCTGCCCGCAGGCCATGTGGCCCCTGCTGTTGCTGCTGCTGCTGCTGCTCCCGGTCGCCCCGGTCCCCACCGCCAAGGCCGCTCCCCTCCCGGATGCTAACACCCAGGAAGGCCTTCAGAACCTGCTCCAAGGTTTCAACCGCCCCATGCTGGAGGGGAGGGGGGGGAAGGGGACTGGGGGCGGGGGGATGGACGGGAAGAGAGGAAGTCAGGGACCCAGAGAAAGGCATAGAGGAGACAGAAAGATGAGGACAGGGGACCAGACAGGGGTGGGAGGATGACTGGTGGGGCCCCGAGGGTCAGAGGGTGGAGAACATGGGGTGGGCTGCTGGGCCCCTTGGCTTCGAGGCCGACCACACACCTGGAACCCCCAGGGCACCTGCTGCGGGACAAGGACAGCGTCCCCGATTCCCCCACCCCCCCCCCCCCCCCCAGGAACAGCGACAGCACAGAGGACCAGGGGGCTGCCTGGCTGGAGAGCATCACCCTTTCTAGCCAGCACCAGGAAGCCCCCCTTTATCCCCTTCCCCAGGAGTCGAGGCTGGCGGAGACGGAGAGCTGCAGGCAGACTCACACCTGGCCCCGGACTCTGGCTGTATTGATGGGGCTGTGGTGGCCATGCGACCAGAAAGCCGGGGAGGAAGACCTGCGGCTCCGTGAGAGGCGTCCAGGGCAGCAGGCCATGGCGACAGGCTCCGGGGAACATGGGGCTTTCCCTGTCCACTCCCAAGGAGTGTGGGCCTCAACGCATTGGCAGGGGACGGCCGTGTGCCCTCTCCAGACCCCACCCCTACATCCATTTATTAGAAATAATAAACTTCTTTCTTAGCTAGCAGTGCTGTTTCCTTTTGGGATGGGCCCGTGCCTGGTAGGCCAGGCTGTTCTGGGTTCCTCCCAGCTCCAGGCCTGGCCCTGTCTCCAGGAGGCACCTGCACTGGTTGAGTTCTCTGGGCCCCGTGTTCCTATTCAGGCACTGTCTCTGTCTTCTGACGAAGCAGCTGTGTCCTCCAGTCCCTGATGCTGACGTCCCCAGACCCTTCTCTGCACTCAGTCTGCCCATGTCACCTGAAGCCCCACATGTGTACTCGATCCCTCAATGTCACCTGCAGTCCTATTTGTCCACCGGGTCCCTGACTGTCACCTGCAGCCCCAGCTGTGCACCCAGTCCATCACCTGCACTGGGTTTGTACACTAGGTCCCTGTCACCTGCAGCCCTGTCTGTGCACTCCGTCCCTGACCTGTCACCTGCAGCCTTGCCTGTGCTTCCCGTCCCTGCAGCTCCATCTGTGCACCTGGTCCCTGACCTGTCATCTGCAGCCACTCTGTGCTCTGTCCTTAACTGTCACTTGTAGCCCTGTCTGAACACTCTGCCCCTGACTCTGTCACCTCTAGATGCTGCAGCCTGTGGGTGTCCCATTTGCTGGTCCCTAACCTCTCCAATGGTGGGGCACTCGGCTCTTACTCAAGGCCCCCTGAGATCTCAGAGGAGCATGCTGACGGACTTGGGCACAGCAAGCGTGTCTAGTCCTACTCTCCCACGGAGCACTGCTCACCACACTGAGCCTCCTGGCCTCAGCCTCAGTAACAGCACATGCTGGAGCCACCCTTGTTACTTTCTGTTTTAATGACTTCAAAAATACCAGCCCTGGTGGGCTTTTTTTTTTTTCTTTTTTTTTGAGACAGAGTTTTGCTCTTGTTGCCCAGGCTGGAGTGCAATGGCACAATCTCGGCTCACTGCAACCTCTGCCTCCCAGGTTCAAGTGATTCTCCTGCCTCAGCCTCCTGAGTAGCTGAGATTGTAGGCGTGTGCCACCATGCCCAGCTAATTTTTGTATTTTTAGTAGAAACAGGGGTTTCATCATATTGGTTAGGCTGGTCTCGAGCTCCTGACCTCAGGTGATCCGCCCACCTCGGCCTCTCAAAGTGCTGGGATTACAAGCGTGAGCCACCCCACCCAGCAGGTGGTTTCTTAAAATGTTAAACCCATACCTGCCTATGACCCAGCCATTCCATGGCCTGGGCACTTACCCAAGAGGCATGAAAGCACGCGCCTCACAAACACTTGTACACAAATGCTCATGGCAGCTTGATTTATAATTGCCGAATTTTAGAAACAACCCAAATAGCAACAGGTAGAATGGATAAACACCATGATATAGCCTCATGAGGGAATGTTCATCAGCAATAAAAAGAATTACTGATACATGCAACATGAATGGGTCTCAGAAACATATTCTGAAAAAAAAAAAGCCACTAAAAAATACTGCATATAATTCTTTTTTTTTTTTTTTTTGAGACGGAGTCTCGCTCTGTCGCCCCAGGCTGGAGTGCAGTGGCGCGATCTCGGCTCACTGAGAGTTCCGCCTCCTGGCCATTCTCCTGCCTCAGCCTCCCGAGTAGCTGGCACTACAGGCGCCTGCCACCGCGCCCGGCTAATTTTTTTTGTATTTTTAGTAGAGACGGGGTTTCACCGTGTTAGCCAGGATGGTCTCGATCTCCCGACCTCGTGATCCGCCCTCCTCGGCCTCCCAAAGTGCTGGGATTACAAGCGTGAGCCACCGCGCCCTGCCAAATACTGCATATAATTCTATCCTTGATGAAATCCTAGAAAAGGCAAAATCGCAGGCCAGGCACAATGGCTCACACCTGTACTCCCAGCACTTTGGGAGGCTAAGGTGGGTGGATTGAGGTCAGGGGTTCAAGACCAGCCTGACCAACACGGTGAAACCCTGTCTCTTCTAAAAATACAAAAAAATTAGCCAGGCATTGTGGTGCGCACCTGTAATCCCAGCTACTCGGGAGACTGAGGCAGGAGAATCGCTTGAACCTGGGAGGGGGAGGTTGCAGTGAGCCAAGATCCAGACTGGGCAACAGAGTGAGACTCTGTCTCAAAAATAATAATAATTAATTAATTAACGGGGTGTGATGGTGTGCTCCTGTAGTCCCTATTCAGGGGGCTGAGGTGGGAGGATCGCTTGAGCCCAGGAGGTTGAGGCTGCAGTGAGCTGTGATTGCACCTCTGTGCTCCAGCCTGGGCAATAGAGTGAGACCCTGTCTCAAAAAAAAACTGGAATCTACACTGACAGCAGATCCGAGATTGCCTGGGGATGAGGGTGGGAAAGGATGGGGTGACAGGGGCACAGGGAAGCTTCTGGGGGTGATATGGTTGGGCTGTGTCCACACCCAAATCTCATCTCAAATTGTAATCTGAATCGTAATCCCCAGGTGTCAGGGGAGGGACCTGGTGGGAGGTGATTGAGTCATCAGTGTGGCTTCCTCCACGCGGTTCTCGTGATAGGGAGTCCTCACGAGATCTGATGGTTTTATAAGTGCCAGTTCCTCCCACCCGCTCTGGTGAAGAAGGTGTTCGCTCCGCCTTCTGCTATGACTGTAAATTTCCTGAGACCTCCCAGCCATGTGAACCGTGAGTCAATTAAGCCTCTTTCATTTATAAATTACCCAGTCTTGGGTATTTCTTTATAGCAACATGAAAACAGACTAATACAGGGGGTGATTGGCCCATCTTCTTTGTGGCGACGGTTTCACAGGTGTACATATCTATGTCAAAACTCATTGAAACCACACAGTTAAATGGATGCAGTTTACTATATCCATCAGACCTCAGTCAACTAGCAAAGCCAGCTCTGTGCTCGGAGCCCCGCCCGGAAGGGACCCTGCAGCCTTTTCAGATCCTTGTCTGTTCCTCCCGGTCCCCTCAGTCTCCGTGAGAAACTGGGCCAGGTTCCCTCTGCACTATGGAGAATGGAGAGTGGGTGGAGGCGCCCCCCCGATCGTCCCTGCCCATCATCACGCCTGGGAGGTTGTCACTGCCGCTGCCCCTGCACCCCCAGAGCTACACTGAGAGTGGCGTAGCCTTTGCTCTCTCTGTGTGGCATGCCTCACCCTGCAGGTCTGCCCTGGCCTCCTGCCTGGCCGCTCTGCCACGGCACAGTGCCCAAAGAGGGATGCAATTTAGGGGAGCTGCCTTGAGGTCTGGCATCTCCTGGTGTTGTCTATTTGCTTCGTATGGTTGCTAATTGGCATTCTGTTTTTAGGCCTGATATAAATTGAGACCCGGTTGTATCCCATCGTCTTTAGCTCAGGTAAAGCTTCCTCTCCCAAGTGGTTGATTGTGATGTAGCCCACCTGTTCCTTATCCCGTCAACCCCCCGCCCCCAAACCCAACACACCCACAGCTGCTGACCACACTGAAACCTTCGGGCCAACACCTGCGTCATGAAAATCAGTTCACAGGAGTTTCCTTTCCTTTTCTTTCTTTCTCTTCTTTTTCTTTTTTGAGACAGAGTTTCGCTCTTGTTGCCCAGGCTGGAGTGCAATGGTGCAATCTCAGCTCACTGCAACCTCCACCTCCCAGGTTCAAGCGATTTTCCTGCCTCAGCTTCCTGAGTAGCTAGGATTACAGGCATATGCAACCATGCCCAGCTAATTTTGTAGTTTTAGTAGAGACGGGGTTTCTCCATGTTGGCCAGGCTGGTCTCGAACTCCCAATCTCAGGTAATCCACCCACCTCAGCCTCCCAAAATGCTGAGATTACAGGCGTGAGCCACCGCACCTGGCCTCCTTTCTTTCTCTGCCTTTCCTTCCCTCCCTCCCTCCCTCCCTTCCTCCTTCCTTTCCTCCCTTCTTCCTTCCTTTTCTTCCTTCCTCCCTTCCTCCTTCCTTTTCTTCCCTTCCCATTTTCTTTTTTTTTTTGGAGATGGAATCTCACTCTGTCGCCCAGGCTGGAGTGTGGTGGCGCGATCTCCACTCACTGCAAGCTCTGCTTCCCGGATTCACGCCATTCTCCTGCCTCAGCCTCCGGAGCAGCTGGGACCACAGGCACCCACCACCACGCCCAGCTAATTTTTTGTATTTTTAGTAGAGAGGGGTTTCCCCATGTTGGTCAGGATGGTCTTGATCTCCTGACCTCATGATCTGCCCGCCTTGGCCTCCCAAAGTGCTGGGATTACAGGCGTGAGCCACCGGGCGCCCGGCCTCTCTTTTTTTACTTTCTCTTTTTCTTTTTCTTTCTCTTCTTTTTACTTCTCTTTCTCTTTTTCTTTCTCTTTCTCTTCTCTTTTTCTATCTTTGTTTCTTTTTCTTTCTCACTCTCTTTCTTTCTCTCTCTCCCTCTCTTTTTCTCCTTTCTCCTCTTTCTCTTCTCTCCTTTTCTTTTCTCTTTTTTCTTTTCTTTTTTTGAGACGAAGTCTTGCTCTATCGCCAGGCTGGAGTGCAGTGGCGTGATCCTAGCTCACTGCAACCTCCACCTTCCAGGTTCAAGCAATTATCCTGTCTCAGCCTCCTGAGTAGCTGGGATTACAGGCTAATTTTTGTATTTTCAGTAGAGATGGGGTTTCATCATGTTGGCCAGGCTTGTCTCGAACTCCTGACCTCAAGTGATCCACCCGCCTCAGCCTCCCAAAGTGTTTTCTTTTCTCCTTCTCCTCCTCCCTTTTCCTTTCCCTGTTTCTCTCAACAGAGTCTGGCTCTGTCGCCCAGGCTGGAGTGCAGTGGTACAATCATGGCTCACTGCAGCCTTAAACTCCTGGGCTCAAGTGATCCTCTTGCGTCAGTCTCCCAAGTAGCTGAGACTACAGGCATGCGCCACCACCCTTGGCTAATCTTTTAAAAAAAAATTTTTTTTTCTTTTTTTTTTTTTTTTTTGAGGCGGGGGTCTCGTATGTTGCCCCAGACTGGCTCAAACTCCTGGCCTCAAGTGATCTGCCCACCTTGGCCTCCCAAAATGCTGGGATTGCAGGCGTGAGGCACTACACCCAGCCCTGTTTTCCGTTTTAACTGAAAAGTCCTGACCAATAGTTTCCGGAAACAGCATTTGACTATTGTAGCCGCAAACCCAGGATGGGCTGTCTTCTGCATACAAGTGTGTGTGTGCACGAAAATGATTGCTTTTCTTTTCCATAAACACTTTCACAAGCTCCTGTCGGCAGAAATGGGCCGTAGTTCCTGCTGTGTCACACGACGCTCAGCTTGGCAGGCGTTCAGTTCTCGAAGGCTTTTTCTCCCACCGAGGACAAGCACGCAGGTGGCTGTGTCTGTCAGACGCTATGCAGAGAGGCTGTTGCCAGACACTCCAGCCCGTTTCCACTTTACTATTGCCTCCAATGGTGATCATGTGGGACTGCGTAAAATGCTAGAGTCCTGTTGTTCAAAGGCTGGAAAGTGAAATTTACACTCATGGATAGATGGGTAAGTTGGCAATGATTGAAAATAAGTGGGGCTGGGAATGGTGGCTCATGCCTGTAATCCCAACACTTTGGGAGGCCGAGGCGTGCGGACCATCTGAAGTCAGGAGTTCGAGACCAGCCTGGCCAACATGGTGAAACCCTATCTCTACTAAAAATACAAAAATTAGCCAGGCGTGGTGGCAGACGCCTGTCATCCTAGCTACTCGGGAGGCTGAGGCAGGAGAATCGCTTGAACCCGGGAGACGGAGGTTGCAGTCAGCCGAGATCGCACCACTGCACTCCATCCTGGCTGACAGAGCAAGACTGTCTCAAAAAAAATAAGTAAATAAAAATAAATTGACTACTCACAGGAGCACATTGTTCTCTGTTGGGAGGTAAAGAACCACTATTTCTTTACAATTCTTTTCAATAGAGTCAGGGTTTTGTCACATTGCCCAGGCTGGCCTGGAGCTCCTGGGTTCAAGCAATCCACCTGCCTCGGCTTGCCAGAGTGTTGGGATTACAGGCGCACCCAGCTTACAACCTTTCTTTCTTTATTTTCTTTCCTTCCTTTCTTTCCTTTCTCTTTCCTTTCTTCCTTTCTTTCCTTTCTTTCTTTCCTTTTTTTCCTTTCCTCCTTTCCTTTCTTTCCTTTCTTTTTCTTTCTTTTCTTTCTTTCATTCCTTTCTTCCTTTCTTTCCTTTCTTTCTTTTGACAGGGTCTCACTCTATCACCCAGGCTGGAGTACAGTGGCATAATCTCAGCTCACTGCAACCTCCGTCTCCCAGGTTCAAGTGACTCTCCTGACTTAGCCTCCCGAGTAGCTGGGATTACAGGTGTGAGCCACCATGCCCAGCTAATTTTTCTATTTTTAGTAGAGACGGAGTCTCACCATGTTGGCCAGGCTGGTCTCGAACTCCTGACTTCAAGTGATTTGCCTGCCTTGGCCTCCCAAAGTGCTGGGATTACAGCTGTGAGCCACCATGCCCGGCCTAAAACCACTATTTCTTAAAGCTTTGTGGTTAAAGTGATGACACCTTCTCCTCCTGCTGTGTCCTGGGCATAGCTGGGGGCATAGCTGGGCATTTCTACACTGCCACAGGCTCATTGTCTGGTAGGTCTTCACTTGAGCCAAGCCAGAGGAGCGGGCCCAGGGTGACACTGGCCTTCAGCAGGCTCAGTGGCCGAGCAGGGGAGATGTGGGAGGATCTAGAAAAGGGGTTAGGCTGGGCGTGGTGGCTCACGCCTGTAATCCCAGCACTTTGGGAGGCCAAGGCAGGTGGATCATTTGAGGTCAAGAGTTCAAGACCAGCCTGGCCAACATGGTGAAAACCCATCTCTACCAAAAATACAAAAATTAGCTGGGCATAGTGGTGGGTGCCTGTAATCCCAGCTACTCGGAGGCTGAGACAGGAGAATTGCTTGAACTTGGGAGGCAGAGGTTGCAGTGAGCCAAGATCGTGCCACTACACTCCAGCCTGGGTGATAGAGCGAGACTCAGTCTCAAAATAGAAAAGAAAAGGGGTAAGTATGGTGGTCACACCTGTAATCCCAGCACTTTGGGAGGCTGAGGTGGGATGATTGCTTAAGTCCAGGCATTTTGAGACCAGCCTGGGCAACATAGCAAGACCCCATCTTTATAAAAAATAATACTAAGCCTGGTGTGGTGGCAGGGGCCTGCAGTCCCAGCTACTCAGGAGGCTGAGGTGGGAGGATTGCTCGAGCCCAGGAGTTGGAGGCTGCAGTGAGCTATGATTATGCCACTGTACTCCAGCCTGGGCAACAAAGCAAGACCCCATCTCTACATAAAAATTTAAGAATTAGCTAGGCATTGTTACCTGTGTCTATAATCCCAGCTACTCAGGAGGCTGAGGCAGGAGGATTGCTTGAGCCCAGGAGTTTGAGGCTAGAGTGAGCTATGATCATGCCACTGCACTCCAGCCTGGGTAACAGAGCAAGACTCTATCTCTTTAAACAAAACAAAACAAAAAAAAATGCGGGCCAGGCGCAGTGGCTCACTCCTGTAATCCCAGCACTTTGGGAGGCCAAGGCGGGCAGATCACGAGGTCAGGAGATTGAGACAATCCTGGCTGACACAGGGAAACCCCGTCTCTACTAAAAATACAAAAAATTAGCCGGGCGTGTTGGCGGGCACCTGTAGTCCCAGCTTCTCGGGAGGCTAAGGCCAGAGAATGGTGTGAACCCGGGAGGCAGAGCTTGCAGTGAGCCGAGATAGCACCACTGCACTCCAGCCTGGGCGACAGCACGAGACTCCATCTCAAAAAAAAAAATGGGGAGGCCTGAGTTGGAGGCCTCAGAGAGGGCAGAACTGTGCGGATGGCAGGGCTGGGAGTGATGGGTAGGCAGGGCTGGGACAATCAGCTGAGCTCAGGCGGGGCGGGTGTGGCTGGTGGAGCAGCAGCCTGCACTGGGCCTGGGTGAATGTGCGTAGTGCAGACATCAGGAGCGAGGGGGGACCCTGAATGGTGCAAGGAGAGGCTGCAGATGTGACAGCTGCGCAACAGTGTGGCTTAGGTGGCACTTTGGTTGTCTCTGTGACCCCAGGCTGATAAAACCACCCAATCACATGGCAGCTACTTCTACCACCAGGTGAATGCCCATCAGGTATCCGCAGGACCTGGCACTGGGACCCTCCTCTGCATCCCCAGTGTTTGCCTAAACCCCCAGACGAGCAGGGCCAGATGCCGTTCCAGCATTTGTGCTAGAGCTTGGCTCACACTGTTCCACTGCCTGGAATGCCAGCCTCTGTCCTCACCTCCGGTCCATTAGGAAGGGGAAAAGTGAGACATTATTGCAGAGCCTATAAGACATTATCAACATTCTATGTCAATTTATTTTTTATTTGTTAATTTGCTTTTATTTTATTTATTTATTTATTTTTTTTTTTGAGATAGAGTCTAGCTCTGTCGCCCAGGCTGGAGTGCGGTGGCATGGTCTCGGCTCACTGCAACCTCTACCTCCTGGGTTCAACCAATCCTCCCACCTCAGCCTCCTGAGTATCTGGGACTACAGGCGTGTGCCACCGCGCCTGGCTAATTTTTGTATTTTTAGTAGAGACGGGGTTTCACCATGTTGGCCAGACTGGTCTTCAACCCCTGACCTCAAGTGATGTACCCACCTCAGCCTCCCAAAGTGCTGGGATTACAAGTGTGAGTCACCGTGCCTGGCCATGCCAATGAATTTAAATATGTGGATAAAACCAACAACTTTCTAGAAAATTACTGAAACTGACACAAGAAATTGAATCTGTAACTTAAAATCCCCCCGCCATGGCCCAGCATGGTGGCACATGCCTGTAATCCCAGCAGTTTGGGAGGACAAGGTGGGAAGAACTCGTGAGGCCAGAAGTTCAAGACCACCCTGGGCAACATAGCAAGACCCCGCCCCTGTCTCTACAAAAAATTTCCAAATTAGCCGGGCATGGTGGTGCATGCCTGTAGTCCCAGTTGCTTGGGAAGTGAGGAGGAAGAATTGTTTGGACACGGGAGGTGGAGGCTGCAGTGAGCTGTGATTGCATCTCTGCACTCTAGCCTGGGTGACGGAGTGAGACTCTGTCTCTTTATTTTTTTTTCTTTTAAGACTTTAGAAAATGGCCTTCTGAGGACCTGGCTCTTGCCTTGAATGAATGGGGGGACCTCTTCACACTTCAGACCCGCAGAATGGCAGGTTCCCTCTCCCCGTGGGTATTTCTGCTGGGACTCTCTCTGGGGTTACCTGAAAGGTATGGAGCTCTTCAGCTCCCTTCCACTCTTCAGAAAAGACATCCCTCCCCACAGCCTGAGTCCACTGGAGCACACAGTTGATGACTTCTAGGCTGTTGATATTTCTCTGGTGAAGTGGTTTTTTTTTAATTTTTAAATTTTATTATTATTATTTTTGATGGAGTCTCGCTGTGTTGCCTAGGCTGGAGTGCAGTGGCACAATCATACCTCACTGCAGCCTCCACCTCCTGGGCTCAAGCGATCCTCCTGCCTCAACCTCCCACGTAGCTAGGACTACAGGCACATGCCACCATGTTGGCTAGTTTATTTTTTGTACAGACAAGGTCTTACTCTATTGCTCAGGCTGGTCTCAAACTCCTGGGCTCAAGTGATCCTCCCAACTTGGCATCCCAAAGAGCTGGGATTATAGGCATGAGTCACCATGCTGGGCCTCTTTGTTTAAAAAAAAAAAAAGTCACTATTTGCTGTACCCCAGTTTCCATTTACCATGTGTTTGGGGTATATCCTGCCCAGTCATCTGAGAAGGAAGTGCCAGGGATTCAATTATTTCCAAAAACTGGGTTTCCAGGTTTTGCCATTGAGAAATTTGGGATTTGGGTCAGGCGCAGTGGCTCATGCCTGTAATCCCAGAACTTCGGGAGGCCGAGGCAGGCAGATCACTTGAGGCCAGGAGTATAAGACCAGCCTGGCCAACATGGCAAAACCCCATCTCTACTTAAAATATATTTTTGAAAAAGAAGAGAGAAAATTAGCTGGGCATGGTGGTGGGTGCCTGTAATCCCATCTACTCGAGAGGCTGAGGCAGGAGAATGGCTTGAGGTGGAGGTTGCAGTGAGCCAAGATTGCACAACTGCACTCCAGCCAGCCTGGGCGAAAGAAACCGAGATATAGAAATGCCTCAGATATTGGGCTCCTGTCTCCTCTTGCGGGGGTGGGGGTGGGGGGTATTTTCACGCCTTCCAGGAAGCAGGGGTGTGTCTCCAGTCCCACAACCCTCTTGTCACCTGGATTTGCCATGATGGTGAGTGCTGCAAAAGTGCCGAGTGAGCCAAGCACACCTTGTCCCCTCCCTAGCTGGTCTCTCTGGGACAGCCTGGTCCACAGTTCCTTCTGCTTTTCCTAACAGAAGACCTTTGTGGTTTTCTAACTTCACCTGTGACTGGCAGGTGCAAAGTGCTGGGAAACCCACGCGGTCCCTCTGCCCCGGCCCCGCCCCCCAACATCCCCCACCCCCCCGCGCGCCCCGGTCCATCTGCTTCCTCCAGTTCAGTGTAGTTCATAATAAAACAGATTTTGACTGCTATGCATCTGACACTGGTGTTTGTGGCTTGGGGGATTACAAAGTTAGGAAAGGAAGAGGGGTTGGTATCAACCCCCAAACTAGCATGGTTACGTGGATTGCAAGGAGTCTGGCATGCTGATGTGCGCCTGCAATCTCGCAATGCGTCCGTTATGTGCGCTTGCCTTCGTCCAGCGTGGTTATCTGCACTCGCAATGTGTCTGGCATGGCTACCTGCACTTGCAATGGGTCCGGCATGGTTATGTGCGCTTGGCTGCATCTGGCATGGTTATTTGCGCTTGCAATGTGTCCAGCAGGGTTATGAGCGCTTGCAATGGCTCCGGCATGATTATCTGTGCTTGCAACGCATACGGCAAGGTTTTGTGTGCTTGCCTGCATCCAGCATGCTTATCTGCGCTTGCAATGTGTCCGGCACGGTTATGTGTGATTGCATTGCGTCTGGCATGGTTATCAGTGCTTGCAATGCGTCTGTTATGTGCGCTTGCAATGTGTCTAGCATGGTTATGTGTGTTTGCGACGCTTCCGTTATGTGTGCTTGCACTTGCTGGGGATATGGACCAGCTGCATCGCCTTTGCTTCTCTCCATCCCACTGTCTCATGATAACCACCATGCCAAAGCAGCAACTGTCCCCCAAAATATGAAGGACATGACATGGAAGCTTCCCCTGAAACCTACTGAGGAGCTTGTAAGAAACTGATTTGGCACAAACAATCCCCACTGTAACTCACTCAATCCAAAATGAGGACTTTTTTTTTTTTTTTGAGACAGAGTCTCGCTCTGTCGCCCAGACTGGGCTTAAACTCCTGGGCTGCAGTGATTCTCCTGCCTCAGCCTCCTGAGTAGTGGGGACTACAGGCCTGCACTCCACACCAAGCGAATTTCTTAATTTTATTTTGTAGAGACGGAGTCTTGCTATATTTCTCAGGCTGGTCTAGAGCTCCCAGGCTCAAGTGATCCTCCTGCCTTGGCTGAGATTACAGGCATGAGTCACTGCATCCAGCCCCCACCCCCCTTTTCTGGCTTAACCCCACAAACGTAAAGGGAATATGAATACAGTTGAAGGTAGAAGAGAGACATCCACACAGTGTTAGGAGAAACATTACTAATGGCAACGCCTGGCAGAGCAAAGCTGAAGCCCAGGCCGGGTGCAGTGGCTCATGCCTGTAATCCCAGCACTTTGGGAGGTTGAGGCAGGTAGATCACGAAGTCTGGAGTTCAAGACCAGCCTGGCCAAGATGGTGAAACCTCGTCTCTACTAAAAATACAAAAATTAGCTGGGTGTGGTGGCGGGTGCCTGTAATCCCAGCTACTTAGGACACTGAGGCAGGAGAATCGCTTAAACCCAGGAGGCGGAGGTTGCAGTGGGCCGAGATCGCGCCACTGCACTCCAGCCTGGGCAACAGAGCAAGACTGTCTCAACCCTGAAGCCCAAGTTCTTCAGAGGCAAACACTCCTCGGGAGGGGAGCCAAAGAGGAAAACGCTCTGGGATTGGAGGAAACATATACGCCAGAGGGTGGAGATGTGCAGTGGGCTGCAAACAGGAGACCTGTTCAAAGTCAGAGTGAAGGCTGGGCACAGTGGCTCATGCCTGTAACCCCAGCACTTTGGGAAGCCAAGGCAGGAGACTCTCTTGAGCCCAGCAGTTCGAGACCAGCCTGGGCCATATAGTGAGACCCCCATCTCTACAAAAAATAAAAATAGAAAAATTAGCCGGGTGTGGTAGTGCACACCTGTAGTTCCAGCTACTCGGAAGGCTGGGGTGGGAGGATTGCTCGAGCCCAGGAGCTGGAGGCTGCAGTGAGCTATGATTGCACTACTGCACTCCAGCCTGGGGGACAGAGTCAGACCCTGTGTCCTTTTTTTTTTTTTTTTAAGGAGATGGAGTCTTACTCTGTTGCCCAGGCTGGAATGCAATGGCATGACCTCAGCTTACTGCAACCTCCGCCTCCTGGGTTCAAGCAATTCTCCCGCCTCAGCATCATGAGTAGCTGGGACTACAGGAGCCCGCCACCATGCCCGGCTAATTTTTGTATTTTTAGTAGAGATGGGGTTTCACCATGTTGGCCAGGATGGTCTCCATCTCCTGACCTCGTGATCTGCCTACCTGGGGCTCCCAAAGTGCTGGGATGACAGGGCTGATCTAACCCTATGTCTTAAAAAAAAAAAAAAAAAAAGAAAGAAAAAGTTTAAATGAAGAGTGGTAAGACAGGAGACCCCCTCTACACTGGGCTGGGTGGTCGCTTGCCCCAGTCTGCAAGAGGGAAAGAAAAGGTCTGAACTTGGAGGTGTGAAAATAGAACCTCTCTAGAAAGCTGCACCCTGGCCAGTGACACCACAGCTGTGTCTCCTGGAGCTGGGAGCATCCCCACTCACACCTCAGGGAGAGAGTAGAGTATTCCCGGGTGCAGATACGAGCCCAACCAAGGGAAAAGTCCTCAAGGTGTGAGGGCTGCTCTGTCCCCAGGACAAGTGTGAGGCAGCCCTGCCCCCTGGTGGCAGCACTCAGAACTGCATCAGCAGGTGGGCTGTCTTAGGACCCGGGGACACCGCAGGCAACATAAATGTCCTTGTGGGTTACAATCTAATAAGGAAGATGGTCAATCATCTTATTAAAATAATCGGCCGGGCGCGGTGGCTCACGCCTGTAATCCTAGCACTTTGGGCGGCCAAGGCGGGCACATCACGAGGTCAGGAGATTGAGACCATCCTGGCTAACACGGTGAAACCCCGTCTCTACTAAAAATACAAAAATTAGCCGGGTCTGGTGGCGGGCACCTGTAGTCCCAGCTACTCTGGAGGCTGAGGCAGGAGAATGTGTGAACCCGGGAGGCGGAGCTTGCAGTGAGCCGAGATCACGCCGCTGCCCTCCAGCCTGGGTGACAGAGTGAGACTCCGTCTCAAAAAAAAAAAAAAAAAAAAAAATTAGCCTGGCGTGTGGGCCTATAATCCCAGCTACTTGGGAGGCTGAGGAAGGAGCATTGCTTGAACCCGGGAGGCGGAGGTTGCAGTGAGCCGAGATTGCACCACTGCACTCCAGCCTGGGCGACAGAGGCAGACTCTGTCTCAAAAAGAAAAAAAAAATTCTGTGAAGGGAACAAGGGGCTGAAGAAAGTAATTACAGAGGGGCCAGGGACAGGGTGGCATCTGTGAGAGGTTGGGGATGAGATTTTGAAGATGGTCTCTGGGTTCCAGGCCGAGCTCACTCTGGTGCTCCTCTGGGCGGTGGAGCGGGGCTCTCAGCTGGGCTGCTTATTCCAGGCTCTGAGCTCTTCGGGGTGGACTCAGGCTCTCCCAGGGATGTCGGTGCGTCTGCGGTTGCCACTGCCCAGTGGCCTGGGTTCTGCTTCTCCTCTGGACTCAGGTTCTCTCTGGGGCTGACAAGACCCAGGTGGGCAGAGAATGAGGTGAAGGCTTGAAGACCAAATCGTGGGAGATGCCGGGAATGGGTGGTGCAGCGTCTGCCTGGCAGCAGCTCTGGGTGGGAGGCGCTCATGGCAGTGGTATGTCCGCCCTGACCGCAATTTCCCGTCAATATCCAGACCTGTGCCTGCAACATCCAGACCTGTGCCTGTTCCTAAAGAGTGCAGGTCCCTGAAGCCCCACAAGGGCTCCCCCTCCATAAGACCTGCCCCCAGGATCTTAGGGCCTGGGAAAAGCAGGAGCTAAGATGAGGGTTTGGGGGGAGAGGAGGGGACCCCTTCGTTGACTCCATGGACCAGCCTCAAAACAGAGATGGAGGCAGAGATGTTCAGAGATAGTACCTGTGTCAAGGAAACTCCTGTGTCGCCCCTAGGTCAGGCTGCCCTAGAGAGAAGTCCAGAGCCTCTGGAGGGGATAGGCTGAGCTAGAGAGATAAGGGGGTGGCTGGTGCTCCCCTACTTCATCAGATAGGACTCTGTGAAGCCTGGGAGCAGGCTGGGAGTCCCAGGATGTGGGAGAACATTCATAGCTGAGAAGTAAAGGAGAGGGCAGGTGCGGTGGCTCATGCCTGTAATCCCAGCACTTTGGGAGGCCGAGGTGGGCAGATCACTTGAGCTCAGGGGTTCAAGGCCAGCCTGGGCAACATGGCAAAACCCCGTCTCTACCAAAAATTACAAAAATTAGCTGGGCATGGTGGTACGTGCCTGTAGTCCCAGCTACTTGGGAGGCTGAGGTGGGAGGATCGCTTGAGCCCAGGAGGCAGAGGTAGCAGTGTGCTGAGATCACACCACTGCATTCCAGCCTGGGTGACCGAGCGAGACCCTGTCTTAAGAAGTAAAAGACTGATTCATCCCCTCCTGGACACATAGCCCCTCTAGAGCTGTCTTTGACAGTCTGGGCTGCCATAACAAAGTCCCGTAGACTGTCTGCCTTATCAACAATAGACATCTATTTCTCACAACTCTGGAGACTGAAGATCTGAGATCAGGGTACATGGTCAGCTTCTGGTGAGGGTTGTCTTCTGGATTCCAGATCACAGACTTCTAGTTGTGTCTTCATGTGGTGGAAAAAGAGGGAAGGAGCTCTCTGGGGTCCCATTGATTGATCGATTGACTGACTGAGATGGAGTTTCACTCTTGTCACCCAGGCTGGAGTGCAGTGGCGTGATCTCGGCTCACAGCAACCTCCACCTCCCGGGTTCATGCCATTCTCCTGCTTCAGCCTCCCAAGTAGCTGGGATTACAGTCATCCGTCACCACACCCAGCTAATTTTTTATATTTTTAGTAGAGACGGGGTTTCACCATGTTGGGCAGGCTGGTCTTGAACTTCTGACCTTGTGATCTGCCCGCCTCAGCCTCCTTAAGTGCAGGCATTACAGGTGTGAGCCACCACGCCCAGCCATCCCTTTTATTAATATAAGGGCACTATGCCATTCGTGAGGGTAACACCCTCATGACCTAATCACCTCCCAAAGGCCCGTGTCTCATAATACCATTACCTTGGAGGGTAGGTTTCAACATATAAATGTTGGGGGGAACATGTTCGGTCTATTGCAAGAGCAATGGGGTAAGTTTCAGTGTTGGGGTATGCATGAAATTGGGGACAATATTACAGGCAAAGACACTGGCTGAGAAGCAACCCCTCCAGCCCGTACCCCAAATACCCCATTAATATCTCATTTCTTCTTCCACAAAATGGGAACAGAAATAGCACTTTGGCCAGGCGCGGTGGCTCACGCCTGTAATCCCAGCACTTTGGGAGGCCCAGGTGAGTGGATTACGAGGTCAGGAGTTTGAGACAGGCCTGGCCAATATGGTAAAACCCCATCTCTACAAATACTACAAAAATTAGTAGGGCATGGTGGCTTATGCCTGTAATCCCAATTACTCAGGAGGCTGAGGCAGGAGAATCACTAGGACACATGAGGCAGAGGTTGCAGTGAGCCGAGATCGCACCATTGCACTACAGCCTGGGCAACAAGAGTGAAACTGTCTCCAAAGAAAAAAAAAAGAAAGGAAGGAAGGAAGAAATAGCACCGCCCATGGGAATGTGATTCCCGCCCTCTTGGGCTGCTGTGTTTGGCTCCAGAGTATACGGCCTGGGCTTGTGAAGACAGGGGGACCCTTCCAGGCCTCTAATTTCCTGAAGCTATTTGTGGGGACTCCTGAACACACCTGGAGGAAGTCCCTCCTCTCTCCAGGGGAACAGGGCAAAACACTGACCTCTGACGACAAATTGCAGTTGCTTTTCCCAGGAGCACTGAGCTTTAATTTTTTTTTTTTTTTTTTTTTTTTTTTTCCCCCACCGAGACAGAGTCTTGCTTTGTCACCAGGTTGGAGTGCAGTGGCGTGAACTCGGCTCACCGCAACCTCCGACTCCTGGGTTCAAGCAATTCTCCTGCCTCAGCCTCCTGAGTAGTTGAGATTATAGGCATGCACCACCACGCCCAGCTAATTTTTGTATTTTTAGTGGAGACGAGGTTTCACCATGGTGGCCGGGATGGTTTTGATCTCCTGACCTCGTGATCCACCCGCCTTGGCCCTCCAAAGTGCTGAGATTACAGGCGTGAGCTACCACGCCGGCCTGAATCTTAATTTTTGTTCCGCAAACGCCCTCCTTCTGCCCTCAGGCCTGGGAGGAAAATGCTCCCTCTCTAACTCCATGGAGTCTCTGCCCCAAGGGGATCCACCAAACAGGAAATTCAGGATTCCAATTTGTAGGGACAAGTGCCAAATTTCCTTCCAGAAAGCTTGACAAATTACCCTCCACCAACTGCATGCAGGAAAACCTTTCACCTCTGCCGGGCTGGTTAGAAACTAACAAATTTTTTGCCAATATTTTTGTAAAAACACAATATTGCATTTACAATTTTTTCATTTACTGAATCAAAGTTAAGTTGGGAGGCAGGATCATTTCCAGAACAGCAGAATAAACACCTCTGATAATCGGCCAGGCGCAGTGGCTCATGCTTGTAATCCCAGCACTTTGGGAGGCCGAGGCAGGCAGATCATGACGTCAGGAGTTCGAGACCAGTCTGGCCAATACGGTGAAACCCCATCTCTACTAAAAATACAAAAATTAGCCAGGCATGGTGGTGCACGCCTATAGTCCCAGCTATTTGGGAGGCTGAGGCAGGAGAATTGCTTGAACCCGGGAGGCGGAGGTTGAAGTGAGCTGAGATTGCACCACTGCACTGCAGCCTGGGCGACAGAGCGAGACTCCGTCTCCAAACAAACAAAAAACCCCAAAATAACTGAAAATCTCCTCCTCCATAAAAGCCACACAAATCCTGGCAAAAATGGTCAAAACCAAATTTTTTCTTAACTTTAGAAATTAACCCAAAAGCTTATAACAATTCGGGGAGTTTAAGAAAAATAGCTGAATATCTCTAAGATTGTCAGTCGAGAAAAATGATGAGACAACCATCAATCATTTTAGGAGGTTTAGTCGCCAAAGTTAACGATGCACACCTGGGAGACAGGTCTATGTCTTTCTCCAAAAATAATTTTGAGGCTCCACCTTTAAAGGGGAAAGGGCAAGATATTGAGAAGTACACAATTTTCATGTAAGAAGGAGGTAGGAAACATAGTCATTGATGCCTGTTGTCTGGTTCAGTGAATCTGCTTCTCCCTGCCCCCAAAGAGGGTCTCATTCTGTTGCCCAGGCTGGAGTGCAGTGGCACAAACTCGGCTCACTGCAACCTCCGCCTCCCGGGTTCGAGCGATTCTCCTGCCTCAGCCTCACAAGTAGCTGGGATTACAAGTGCCTGCCACCACGCCTGGCTAATATATGTATTTTTAGTAGAGACGGGGTTTCACCATGATGCCCGGGGTTGGTCTCGAACTCCTGACCTCAGGTGATCCGCCCACCTCAGCCTCCCAAAGTGCTGGGATTACAGGCATGAGCCACCGTGCCTGGCCTGTATTTTTTTTTTTTACATAAGATAACATAGACAAAATGGGGCAGGGGAGCAATCAGATATGCATTTGTGTCTGGTGGGCAGGGGGTTGACTGCACCTGTAAAAGGTAAGCTATCAGTTTACATTGCCCGGTGAAATTTTAACAGAAACACCTTAAAGATCTTGCAGCTCACTAGGAATTTCCTTGTGGGCAAAATGTGAGGGAGGCTTGTAGCTTTTCATCTTGTAGCCATCTTATTTAGAAACCCAAAAATGGGGAGGCAAGTTTGCACAACCCAGTTCCCAGCTTGACTTTTCCCTTTGGCTTAACGAGTTTGAGGTCCCAAGATTTTTTTTTTTTTTTTTTTGAGATGGAGTCTTGCTCTTTTGCCCAGGCTGGAGTGCAGTGGCACAATCTTGGCTCACTGCAACCTCTGCCTCCTGGGTTCAAGCAGTTCTCCCACCTCAGCCTCCTGAGTAGCTGGGATTACAGGTGTGCACCACCACACCCAGCTCATTTTTGTATTTTTAGCAGAGACAGGGTTTCACCATGTTGGCCAGGCTGGTCACAAACTCCTGACCTCAGGTTATCTGCCCGCCTCGGCCTCCCAAAGTGTTGGAATTACAGGCGTAAACCACCACGCCCAGCCTGGGGTCCCAAGATTTAATTTCTTTTCACAAGACCAATGAGCTTTGTGGCATGTGACCTTCCCATTTCCTTCTTCCCAACTCTGACAGCCTTAAAATCCAATAGGCTTGGCCAGGTGCACACTTGTAATCCCAGGACTTTGGGAGGCTAAGGTGGGCAAATTGCTTGAGCCCAGGAGTTTAAGACAAGCCTGGGCAAGATGGCAAGACCCCATGTCTATAAAAAATACAAAAATTAGGTAGGCGTGGTGGCACAAGCCTGTAGTCTCAGGTACTTGGGAGGCTGAGGTGGGAGGATCGCCTGAACCCAGGAAGTCGAGGCTGCAGTGAGCCACGACCATGCCACTGTACTCCAATCTGAGCAATGGGGGTGAGACCCTTCCATCTCGGAAAAAAAAACCCAACAACCTTTGCTCACAGTAGCTGTAAAAACCAGCAATTTGGGCCAGGCGCGGTGGCTCACACCTGTAATCCCAGCACTTTGAGAAGCCGAGGCATGCAGATCTTGAGGTCAGGAGATTGAGACCATCCTGGCTAACATGGTGAAACCCCATCTCTACTAAAAATACAAAAAATTTGCTGGGCGTGGTGGTGGGCGCCTGTAGTGCCAGCTACTTGGGAGGCTGAGGCAGGAGAATGGCGTGAACCCAGGAGGCAGAGCTTGCAGTGAGCCGAGATCGCACCACTGTACTCCAGCCTGGGTGACAATGTGAGACTCTGTCTCAAAAAAAAAAAAAATTGAGCAACTATTTGAGAGAAAATGGGTTTGAAACTCGCCAAAAAGCCCTATCTTCAGAGAATTGTCAGTACTTCACCTATAAGGCAACTGCCTAGAAAAGCCCGACTCAAATGACTTTATTTTTTTTCCTTTGAGACAAAGTCTTGCTCTGTTGCCAGGCTGGAGTGCAGTGGCACGATCTCGGTTCACTGCAACCTCCACCTCCTGGGTTCAAGCGATTCTCCTGCCCCAGCCTCTCAAGTAGCTGGGACTACAGGCACGTGCCACCATGTCCAGCTAATTTTTGTATTTTTAGTAGAAACAGGGTTTCACCATGTTGGCCAGGATGGTCTGGATCTCTTGACCTCATGATCCACCCTCCTTGGCCTCCCAAAGTGCAGCGATTATAGGTGCGAGCCACCACACCCGGCCTCAGAGGACTTTTATTCAATTGCAGTAACAACTCCCTTAGAAGGTTAAAGCCCCATTCCCAGGACATTTTTCAAAAACAATCAGTAGCAATTGGATAACATTGCAGCTCCCTGGAGTGACAGTACCAGCTAAGACACACAAGAGGCTGGCCAAAAAGCATAAAATGATCATTTCGAGCATGAGAGGTCTATACAGGGTTTTGAAAAGGTCTAACATATTCCAGTGATCTAGAAGGACATACAATGTATAAGGTCATGCAGATGCCTGTGAAGTACCATGGACACCTCCAGTGTCTCACATCTGCTGTCCTTGAGACACTGAACTAGCAAGAAGTGAAAGCTAAGCGCACAGTTGTCAGCTGCTGGGGTGTTGAAGATGGGCCCCAACACACAGAGGACCCTTGGCAAAAACTGGAAGACTTATTCGCTTAAAGCATTTAAGGAAAGCTGTACAGTTGGTAGCTAAACACTAAACTGAGCAGAGATGAGAACCAAGAGCAAGAAAATCTGAAAAGGGGAAAGGAAATCTGATTACCAGAGTTACCATAATACAGTATTTTAAATCTCCAGTTTTTTCTTTTTTCTTTCTTTTTTTTTTTTGAGACGGATACTTGCTCTGTCGCCCAGGCTGGAGTGCAGTGGCACATTCTCAGCTCACTGCAACCTCCGTCTCCCTGGTTCAAGTGATTCTGCTGCCTCAGCATCCTGAGTAGCTGGGATTACAGGCACCCGCCACTGTGCCCGGCTAATTTTTGTATTTTTAGTAGAGACGGGGTTTCACCATCTTGGCCTGGCTGGCCTCGAACTCCTGACCTCGTGATCCACCCACCTCGGTCTCCCAGAGTGCTGGGATTACAGGCGTGAGCCACCATGCCCAGTCTTTTTATGTGGAAAAAGTGATACGTGCAAAGAAACAGAAATGTGTGGCTCATACACAAAATGTATAAAATGTAGTCAATACAAACTGGCCCTGAGGAGTTCCAGGGTTGGGCTTGCTAGATGAAGACTTGAAGCTGTTATAAATATGTACAAATAACTAAAGGAAATGTTGTCTAAACAGTTAAAGCAGAAGAATAATGTTCCACCAAATAGAGAATATCAATAGATATCAAAATTAGGTATCTCTATTAGAGGCTGGGTGCAGTGGCTCACACCTATAATCCCAACACTTTGGGAGGCTGAGGTGGGAGGATTTCTTAAGCTCAGGACTTCGGGACTAGCCTCAGCAACATAGACCCCCATGTCTACAAAAGTTTTAAAAATTAGTTGGGCATGGTGGCACATTCCTGTAGTCCCAACTACTCAGGAAGCACTTGAGCCCAGGAGACTGAAGCTACAGTGAGCTATGATCATGTCACTGCACTGTAGGCTGGGTGACAGAGTAAGACCCTGTCTCAAAAAATCAAAAACAGAAATCCAGTAACAGCAAAAAACACTAAATAGAAATTTTGAGTCAGAACTTTAGGGGCTCAGCAGCAGATGTGAACTGGCAGCAGAAAGAATCATCAAACTTGAGGATAGGTAAATTGAAATTAACCAGTATGAGGAGCAGAAAGAGGGGAGAAAGGCTTATGAGACCTGTGTTATACCATCAAGCATAGCAACATATGCATAATTGGAATTCCATAAGGAGTGGGGAGAGAGAAAGGGGAACAAAAAGTATTTGAAGAAATAGTGGCCAGAACTCCATAAATTTGATGAAAAATATTCATCTACATAGCCAAGAAGATTGATATACTCCAAGTAGGATAAACTCAGAGATCCACACCTAACTATATCATAGTCAAACTGTGGAAAACAGCCAGGTGCGGCTCACGCCTATAATCCCAGCACTTTGGCAGGCCAAGGCTGGAGGATCACCTGAGGTCAGGAGTTGGAGACCTCCTAGCCAACATGGCAAAATCCCATCTCTACTAAATACACAAAAATTAGCCGGGCTAATTTTTTTTTTTCTGAGACAAAGTGTCTCTCTGTCGCCAGGCTGGAGTGCAGCGGCACGATCTTGGCTCACTGTAACCTCCACCTCCCAGGTTCCCTCCTTATGGAATGGTGGTGGGTGCCTGTAATCCTAGCTACTCAAGAGGCTAAGGCAGGGAGAATTGCTTGAACCCAGGAGGCGGAGGTTGCAGTGAGCCAAAATCGTGCCACTGCACTCCAGCCTGGGTGACAGAGTGAGGCTCCATCTTAAAAAAATAAAACAAAAAACTGTGGAAAGCTACAGACAGAAAAACCTTGAAAGCAGTAAGAGAAAAAATAATATACAAGGACACCTTTATAAGATTAATAGCTGACTTCTCATCAGAAACCATGGAGACCAGAAGCAATGGAATGAATATTACAAGTGCTGAAGGAAAAAGACTGTCAACCAAGAACTCTATACCAGTGAAATTATCCTTCAAAAATGAAGGAGAAATCAAGACATTCCCAGATAAAGAAAAGCTGATAGAATTCATCACTTGGATGCCTGTCCTATGAGAAATACTAAAGGGGCCACTTGCAGTGGCTCATGCCTGTAATTCCAACACTTTGGGAGACGGAGGCAGGTGGATCACGAGGTCAGGAGTTTGAGACCATCCTGGCTAACATGGTGAAACCCCGTCTCTACTAAAAATACAAAAATTAGCCAGGTGTGGTGGCACAGGCACCTGTAGTCCCAGCTACTCAGGGAGGTTGAGGCAGGAGAATTGCTTGAACCTGGGAGGCAGAGGTTGCAGTAAGCCGAGATCGTGCCACTGCACTCTAGCCTGGGTGACAGAGTGAGACTCCATCTCAAAAAAAAAAAAAAAAATACTAAAGGGAGTCTCAGACTGAAATATAAGGACACTAGGCAGTAACTCAAATCCACATGAAAAAATATAGCCATCAATAAAGGCAACCACTTAGGTGAATGTAAGAAATAGTATAAATGAGGCCAGGCATGGTGGCTCATGCCTGTAATCCCAGCACTTTGGGAGGCTGAGGTGGGTGGATCACGAGGTCAAAAGATCCAGACCATCCCGGCTAACAAGGTGAAACCCCATCTCTACTAAAAACACAAAAAATTAGCCAGGCATGGTGGCAGGTGCCTGTAGTCCCAGCTACTCAGGAGGCTGAGGCAGGAGAATGGCGTGAACCCAGGAGGCGGAGCTTGCAGTGAGCCAGGACCACACCACTGCCCTCTAGCCTAGGTGACAGAGCGAGACTCCATCTCAAAAAGAATTAAAAAAAAAAAATAGTATAAACGTATTTTTTTTTGTAACTCATTTCTTTCTTGTAAGACAACTGCATAAGCTAGGCATGGTGGCACGTGCTTGTAGACCCAGCTACTTGGGAGGCTGAGGCAGGAGGAGGATCATTTGAGCCCAAGAGTTTGAGACTGTGGTGTGTTCTGACTGCATCTGTGTATAGCCACCACACTCCAGCCTTGGTAACACAGCAAGACCCTGTCTCTAAAAATAACTACAATGAAAAAAGAAACAATGATAAAAACTGTGTTGATAATCTCAGAAGGTATAATTTATATGACAATAGCACAAAAAGGGGAAGAAAATGCAGTTATATTGGTGAAGTGGGTTTTTTTATTTTATTGACAAATAATCATTGTACATATTTATGGGCACGGTGTGATACTTGAATACAGGTAGACGATGTGTAGTGATCAAATCACTAAAATTGTCACATTCATCACCTCAAACATTTATCATTTCTTTGTACTGAAAAACACACAAAATCTGCTCTATTTGAAAATATACCATAAATTATTGTCAATTATAGTCACCCTATGGTGCTATAGAACATTAAAATTCTGCTTATCTAGCTGTAATTTTTTTTTTTTTTTTTTTGAGACAGAATCTAGCTCTGTCACCCAGTCTGGAGTGCAGTGGTGCCATCTCGGCTCACTGCAACCTCCACCTCCCAGGTTGAAGTGATTCTTGTGCCTTAGCCTCCTGAGTAGCTGGGACTATAGGCATGCACCACCATGCTCAGCTAATTTTTGTATTTTTAGTAGAGACGGGGTTTCACTGTGTTGGCCAGGCTGGTCTTGAACTCTTGAGCCAAGGTGAACTGCCTGCCTCTGCTTCCTAAAGTGCTGGGATTACAGGTATGAGCCACTGCACCTGATCTGTAATTTTGTATCTGTTAACCAACCACTCTCTATCCTCTCCCATCCTTCTCAGCCTCTAGTAACCATTATTCTACTTTCTTTTGTTTTTTTTTTGTTGTTGTTGTTGTTGTTTGTTTTTTTGGTTTTTTGAGATGGAGTTTCACTTTTGTTGCCCAGGCTGGAGTGCAATGGCGTGATCTCTGTTCACCACAACCTCTGCCTCCTGGGTTCACGCGATTCTCCTGCCTCAGCCTCCCCAGTAGCTGGGACTACAGGCATGAGCCAGCATGCCCAGATATTTGTGTGTGTGTGTGTGTGTGTGTGTGTGTGTGTGTGTGTTTAGTAGAGATGTGTTTCTACATGTTGGTAAGGCTGGTCTCGAACTCCCGACCTCGGGTGATCCTCCCACCTCATTATTCCACTTCCACGACATCAACACTTTTAGCTTTCACATACAAGTGAGAACTTGTGGTATTTATCTTCCTGTGCCTGGCTTATTTCACTTAATCTAATATCCTCTAGGCTCATCCATGTGGCCCCAAATAACAGGATTTTATTCTTTTTATGGCTGAATAGTATTTCATTGTGTATCTATAACACTTATTCATTCATCTGTTGATGAACACTCAGGTTGATTGCAAATCTTGGCTATTGTGAAGAGTGCTGCAATCAACATGGGAGTGTGGGTGTCTCTTCAACACAGAGACTTCCTTTTCTTTGGCTATATATGCAAGATGGGGATTGCTGGATCGTATGGTTGTTCTATTTTTTAGTTTTTTGAGGAACTTCCATACTCTTTTCTACAATGATGGTACTAATTTACAGTCTATCAACAGTGTATAAGAGTTCCCATTTCTCCATCTCCTCACCAGCATTTGTTATTTTTGTCATTTGATAATAGCTTTTTTTTTTTTTTTTTTTTTTTTTTTTTTTTTTTTTTGAGATGGAGTTTCACTCTTTTCGCCCAGGCTGGAGTGCAGTGGCATGATCTCCACTCACTGCAACCTCTGACTCCCCGGTTCAAGCAATTCTCCTGCCTCAGCCTCCCGAGTAGCTAGGATTACAGGCACCCACCACCACACCCACCTAATTTTTGTATTTTTGGTAGGGACAGGGTTTCATCATGTTGGCCAGGCTGGTCTCGAGCTCCTGACCTCAGGTGTTCCTCCTGCCTCAGCCTCCCAAAGTGCTGGGATTAGAGTCATGAGCCACTGTACCTGGCTTTTTTTTTTTTTTTTTGAGAGACAGAGTCTTACTCTTGTTGTCCAGGCTGGTATGCAATGGCGCGATTTTGGCTAACTGCAACCTCTACCTCCTGAGTTCAAGTGATTCCCCTGCCTCAGCCTCCCCAGTAGCTGGGATTACAGGTGCGTGCCACCACGCCCAGCTATTTTTTGTATTTTTAGTAGAGATGGGGTTTCACCATGTTGGCCAGGCTAGTCTCGAACTGCAGACCTCGTGATCTGCCTGCCTTGGCCTCCCAATCCAAGTGCTGGGATTACAGGCATGAGCCACTGTGCCTGGCTGTGAAGGATCTTTATAATGTGCTGCTGGATTTGGTTTGCTAGTAATTCGTTAAGGATCTTTGCATCTGTGTTCATCAGGGATATTGGCCTGTAGTTTTCTTTTCTTGTTGTGTTCTTGTCTGGTTTTCGTCTTAGAGTAATATTGGCCTTGTAGAATGATTTTGGAAGAATTCCTTCCCCTCGATTTTTGGAAAAGTTTGAGAAAAATTGGCATTGGTACTTTAAATGTTTGGTAGAATTCAGCAGTGAATCTGTGGTTCTTCTTTGATGAGACTTTTTTTTGAGATGGAGTTTCGCTCTTTTTGCCCAGGCTGGAGTGCATTGGCACGATCTTGGCTTACTGCAACCTCCACCTCCCAGGTTCAAGTGATTCTCTTGCCTCAGCCTCCCGAGTAGCTCAGATTACAGGCACATGCCACCAGGCCTAGCTAATTTTGTATTTTTAGTAAAGACGGGGTTTTACCACATTGGCCAGGCTGGTCTCAAGCTACTGACCTCAGGTGATCTGCCTGCTTCGGCCTCCCAAAGTGCTGGGATTACCGGTGTGAGCCACCAGGCCCGGCTGACTTTTTTTTTTTTTTTTTAGACAGAGTCTCCCACTGTTGCCCGGACTGGAGTGCAGGGGCGCGATCTCGGCTCACTGCAACCTCCACCTCCTGGGTTCAAGCGATTCTCCTCCCTCAGGCTCCCAAGTAGGTGGGATTACAGGCACTTGCTACCATGCCCAGCTAATTGTTTGTATTTTTAGTAGAGACAGGGTTTTACCACGTTGGCCAGGCTGGTCTCGAACCCCTAACCTTGTGATTCGCCTACCTCAGCCTCCCAAAGTGCTGGGATTACAGGTGTGAGCCACCGCACCTAGCCCGACTTTTTTTTTTTTAGACAAAGTCTTGCTGTGTCAGCCAGGCTGGAGTATAGTGGTGTGATCGTGCCTCACTGCAGTGGCGAACTCCTGGGCTCAAGTGATCCTTCTGCCTCAGCCTCCTAAGTAGCTGAGACCACAGGTGCATACTATCATGCCTGGTTAATTGTTTAATTTTTTTCCACAGGAACAGGGTCTTGCTTTGTTGCCTAGGCTGGTCTCAAAACCCTGGCCTCAAGGTATAATACATGCATACAATGTGTATTGATCAAATCAGGGTAATTAGGATATCCATCACCTCAACTATTTGTCATTTCTTTGTGTTGGAAACATTTTAAATATTTTCTTCTAGCGATTTTGAAATATACAATAAATTATTGCTAACTATAGTCACCCAACTGTGCTATGAAACACTAGAATTTATTCCTTCTATCTAACTGTATTTGTGTACTTGTTAACCAATTTCTCATCACTCCCTCCTTCATTTTGTTGCCCACTGGAGTGCAGTAGCATGATCACAGCTCACTGTAGCCTCTTTTTCTTCTCTAACTAAATAATTTTAAATGACCTATCTTCATCTTCATGTTCACTGATTTTGTTTTGTTTTGTTTTGAGACAGGATCTCACTTTGTCACCCAGGCTAGAGTGCAGTGGTGTAATCATGTCTCACTGCATGCAGCCTTGACTTCCTGGGCTCAGGTGATCTTCCCACCTCAGCCTCCTGGGTAGCTGGGATTACAGGTGTATACCACCATACCAACATAATTTAAAAAAATTTTTTTTAAAGATGGTTTTCCCATGTTGCTTATGCTGGTCCTGAACTCCTACCCTCAAGCAGTCTGCCTGCTTCAGCCTTCCAAAGTTCTAAGATTACAAGCATAAGCCACTGCTGTTGAAGTTCTATATGGCATTTTTTCATTTTAGTCCCTGTTTATTTCAGCTCTAGAATTTGATTCTTTTTTTGTGATTTCTGTATCTCTGTTGAACTTTACATTTTGTTCATATATTGTTTATCTGATTTTGACGAGTTGTATCTGTTCTCTTGTAACATGCTGAGCTTCTTTGAAACAGTTATTTTGAATTCTTTTTCAGTTAATTCATAGATCTCCTTTTCTTTGGGTTTGGTCATTTGAAATGTGTTGTGTTCCTTTGGTGGTGTCGTGTTTCTTTTCTATGCAGTTGTTCTTGGCTTTTGTGCTCTACTCAGTGGCTGCGTCTTCTTAAGTGGACTCTGGGAGTTCTCCCAGAGCTATTTTAGTCTGTGGATAGTTGTTAAATCATTGTTTTTGTGAGAGTACAACGGCTAGGACCTCCTAGTCCACCATCTTGCTC
Source organism: Pongo pygmaeus (assembly GCF_028885625.2). Classification (NCBI taxonomy): domain Eukaryota; kingdom Metazoa; phylum Chordata; class Mammalia; order Primates; family Hominidae; genus Pongo; species Pongo pygmaeus. The sequence continues at coordinate 5,167,713 of NC_072379.2, forward strand.
ACATTACACCCAGAATCAGTCCACTCTGAGATCATCCGTCTTCCGGCCCCCCTTTGGTTTACGTTTTAAGAAAATGTGGACAGAGCTGTAACTTTCCTCTCCTCTCTCCAGAGAGCTGCCTACCTCTCTGGAGATAGGTATTTTGGCTATTCATTTCCCTAGGTTCAAGTTTATCCGAAGACTTGCTAGCTGGGCGCAGTGGCTCACGCCTGTAATCCCAGCCCTTTGGGAGGCTGAGGTGGGCGGATCACGAGGTCGGGAGTTCGAGACCAGCCTGGCCAATATGGTGAAACCCCATCTCTACTATAAATACAAAAATTAGCCGGGCGTGGTGGCACGTGCCTGTAGTCCCAGCTACTCAGGAGGCTGAAGCAGGAAAATCGCTTAAACCTGGGAGGCGGAGGTTGCAGTGAGCCGAGATTGCACCACTGTACTCTAGCCAGGGCAACAGAGTGAGACGCTGTCCCAAAAAAAAAAAAAAAAAGACTTACTACAGTCTCTTCATCACTGCAGGGAGGTGGCCTCCTAACCCCTCAGCCCAGAAGTTTCAGATTCCCCCAGGATTCAGCAGTTTTGAATTCCCAAGTCTTCCACTCCCTCTCATCCCTCCAGCCCTCATCCTTCAGAGACCATCCTGCCCCTTAGGCACCAAGGTGTTGGGGGAGAAGATCAGTAATGAGGCCCTGGGGCTTTGATCAAGCCAGACCCTTAAGTGGGCCCTGGGAAACCTATTAAGTAACTATTTTCTTATTAAGAGTGTAAGTATTCCCTTCTTACTGGGAATAGAAGTTGAAAGATTGACAGAGATGAGGGAGAAAGGTGTGGTAGAGTCTGTCTCCTCCCATTTCCTACAAAATCCTTCTACAGTTGACTCTGCTCGGTATTACTTTTGTTTACAGAGGAGCTGATGTTTCATCTGGGCCTGAAGAATGAGTAAATTTCCAGGTGGGAAAAGGTCATTGTGATATTGGAGAGGTATGTATAAGATCGGGGAAAATGATCCGGCATGGTGGCTCATGCCTGTAATCTCAGCACTTTGGGAGGCCGAGGCAGGTGGATCACCTGAGGTTAGGGAGTTCAAAACCATGGTGAAACCCCGTCTCTACTAAAAATACAAAATTAGCCAGGCGTAGTGGCACATGCCTGTAATCACAGATACTTGGGAGTCTGAGGCAAGAGAATCACTTGAACCCGGGAGGCGGAGGTTGCAGTGTGCCGAGAGCGTGCCATTGCACTCCAGCCTGGGCAACAAGAGTGGAACTCCACCTCCAAAAAAAAAAAAAAAAAAAAATCCAAAAAACAAAAACAAAAAGATCTGGGAGAAATGAGTGATTGGGGCACATTCAGGTTGTGTAGCTAGTAAGGAGTGAGGTACAAGATGGTGGAGGCTGAGACCACAAAGCTACGCTGGGTCCATATTGTGACTGTTGGAACCTGGACTTCTTTCATCCAGAACCCAAGTCATCTTCTCCTCAACTTAAACTTAAACTCAAACTTAAACTTAATACTTAAACTTGTATTCCTTCCAGGATAGGAAGGTGACCAGTTGAGCCTGGCCAGCTAAAGAGTGGAGAGTTAGAGAGGGCTGGAACTCAGGTATGACGGTCTTGAGTCTGGACATGTCTGTTATTTGCTTGTTTTTTAGCCTCCCAGCTAAGTAGAGTCAATAACACAATTAGCAATGCTTTAACAACGCTTACCTAGTACTTCCTATGTTCTAACACTTGACATCCATTAACTAATTCGGTCTTCATCCTTCTACAAAAATCAATTCCACTGGGATCCTCATTTTGCAGTTGAGGAAACAGAGGCAGAGGGTTAAGTCACTTGTCTCTAGTTAGTGGGAGAGCTTTTACCCAGGCAGTCTGGCTTAAACCCACACTCTAATCACTCTGCTAGGGGGTCTCACGCTGGTATGTGAGATGAAATTTTTAGAGACAGGGTCTCGCTCCGTCGTCCACACTAGAGTGCAATGGTGTGATCGCGTCTCAGTGTAGCCTTGAATTCCTGGTTTCAAGTGATCCTCTCGCCTCAGCCTCCCAACTAGCTGGGACTCCAGGACTACAGGTGCACTCCAGCACACCAGGCTAATTAAAAAAAAAAAATTAATAAAGATGAGATCTTTCTATGTTTCCCAGACTGGTCTCGAATTCCTGGCCTCAAGCTCTCTTCCCAGCTTGGCCTCTCAAAGTGTTGGGATTACAGGTGTGAGCCACCACGCCTGGCCTGATGTCTTATTTTATTTTATTTATTTTTTTTGAGACAGAGTCTCGCCATGATGCCCAGGCTGGAGTGCAATGGCATGATCTCAGCTCACTGCAACCTCCGCCTCCCAGGTTCAAGTGATTCTCCTGCCTCAGTCTCCCAAGTAGCTGGGATTACAGGCACCTGCCACCATCCCCAGCTAATTTTTGTATTTTTAGTATAGACAAGAGTTTCACCATGTTGGCCAGGCTGGTCTTGAATTCCTGACCTCCTGATCCGCCCGCCTCAGCTTCCCAAAGTGCTGGGATTACAGACATTCATTAAAAAGTGGCCAGATGTCTCTTTTAAATGAACGTTACATACTCCAGTCTTCTTCCTCCAGGGATGGTTCCTTTTGGGGTGTGGGTGCTGGGGACTGAGTTCAAAGCTCTTGATAGAATTCACCAACTGAGGTTGGGCGTGGTGGCTCACGTCTGTAATCCTAACACTTTGGGAAGCTGAGGCAGGTGGATCGCCTGAGGTCAGGAGTTCAAGACCAGCCTGGCCAACATGGTAAAACCCCGTCTCTACTAAACATACAATAATTAGCCAGGCACGGTGGCAGGCACCTGTAATCCCAGTTTACTCACGAGGCTGAAGCACAAGAATCGCTTGAACCCAGGAGGCAAAGGTTGCAGTGAGCTGAGGTCGTGCCGTTGCACTCCAGCCTGGGTGACAAGAGTGAAACTCAGTCTCAAAATAAAAAAAGAATTCATCAACATCCCAGTCTCCAGAACCATGAGTTAAATAAACTTCTGTTCTTTAGAAATTAAAAAAAGATTCACCAATGGCTGGGCATGGTGGCTCATGCCTGTAATCCCAGCACTTTGGGAGGCTGAGGTGGGTGGATCACTTGGGGTCAGGAGTTTGAGACCAGCCTGGCCAACATGGTGAAACCCCATCTCTACTAAAAATACAAAAATTAGCCAAGCATGGTGGCACATGCTTGTAATCCCAGCTATTTGGGAGGCTGAGGCAGGAGAATCGCTTGAACCTGGGAGGCGGAAGTTGCAATGAGCTGAGATCGTGCCATTGCACCCCAGCCTTGGATAACAGAGTGAGACTCTTGGGGAAAAATATATATATGAAAGAATTCACCCAACTGAAACCCATGTTTAAAGTAAAGAGAAAACCCTATAAAAAGGGAGTCTTGGGTACAGAAGGCTGGTGGGACATGGAAGATTCCAAATCTCTCTCTCTTAATCCCTCCTTTCTCTTTTGTAGCCCAGAGCCTGGTGAGCTACCTGAGCAGGGGGCACTCCATCCAATGTCTTCACTTTTAATTTCCCTGCTACATACAACCTCTGGTCATGTGCCTCATTCTGGTTCTGCACTTCTTTTTCTCTGTGTGCCTCTGAGTCTTTCTCTTTCTTTCAGTCCCTTTTCATTTTCTCCGCATTTGGGTGGGAAGATACAGACTGATAAGAGAGACAGAACGGCAGGATCCCCCTACATACGAGAACAGACTTTGAAATCAGTCAGTCCTGGGGACAGGTCCCAGCTCAGAGAGAAGCTATGTGACTCCTTTACCAAGTCAGTCTCTCTAAGGCTCAGCTTCCTCCATCATCAATTACTTTATTTTTTAAGAGACCAGAGTATTGCTCTGTCATCCAGGCTGGAGTGCAGTGGTATAATCATAGCTCACTGCAGCCTCAAACTCTCAGGCTCAAGCGATCCTCCTGCCTCAGCCTCCCAAGCAGGTGAGACTACAGGCCTGCACCACCACATCCGGCCTCTCCTCTGCAAATTAATAATAATAATGCCTACTACCACACAGTAGTCTTGCAAAGATTAAATAATATCATGCTTGGCCGGGCGCAGTGGCTCACACCTGTAATCCAAGCACTTTGGGAGGCTGAGGCGGGTGGATCACTTGAGATCAGGAGTTAGAGACCATCCTGGCCAACATGGTGAAACCCCATCTCTACTAAAAATACAAAAAATTAGCTGGGCGTGATGGTGGGCGCCTGTAATCCCAGCTACTCAGGAGGCTGAGGCAGGAGAATCGCTTGAACCCAGGAGGTGGAGGTTGCAGTAAGCTGAGATCTCACCACTGTACTCCAGCCTGGGTGACAGATCAAGACTCCATGTCAAAAAATAAGTAAATAAATAAATATAGTGTGCTTATGGTGCACTTAGCACATCACTTGCCCATTGTAACTTCTCAACAAATAGCAGTAATAATAACAGCAGTAGGCGTTGTCTTCTGTTCTCTCACTTCCATCAGTATTTAGAGGGAATATGGGGATATTGCCGAGGAAGGGAAAGTTGGAGACAGTGTCAGCGTCTCTGGGCCATTGTCCAGGAAAGCATGGAGGAAGAGCTGGGGTTGGAGATCTGGGGACTGGGAAAGGGGAAAGAGACGGGCTGGAAACGTAAAGGCATCCAGGGTCTTGGAATCGGAGCAGTAGGAGGTGATGCTTGACTATCGCATGCCTCTGCCACCCAGATGCCTGCATTTTCTTCTCTCCCCCACTGGTTATTTAATCTCTCCAGATATGTCTTCCATCCTGAGATTTTCAACCAGTGTAGATTGTAACAAGCATGTGATGAGCAGAAGCAAAGTAAAAGGACTAAGGACATCTTGCGATTTGGGTAATTTTTATTCTTTAACACTTCCTGGGCCGGGCATAGTGGCTCATGCCTATAATCCCAGCACATTGGAAGGCTGAGGTGGGAGGATTCCTTGAGGCCAGGAGTTCGAGGCCAGCCTGAGCAACATAGCGAGACCCCTGTCTCTACAGATAATTTAAAAAATTAGCTGGGCATGGTGGTGTGCACCTGTGGTCCTGGCTGCTCAGGAGGCTTAGGTGGGAGAATCACTTGAGCCTGGGAAGTTGAGGCTGCAGTGAGCTGTGATCATGCCACCACACTCCAGCCTGGGTGACAGAGTGAGACCTTGTCCCTACAAAAAATAAGACTTCCTAAATACAGGAACCACTGCAGGAGATGTTTTCTATACATCATTTAAATTAAGCACTAAATCAGGCCGGGCACAGTGGCTCACACCTGTAATCCCAGCACTTTGGGAGGCCAAGGCAGGTGGATCACCTGAAGTCAGGAGTTCAAGAGCAGCCTGGCCAACATGGTGACACCTAGTCTCTACTAAAAATACAAAAAAAATTTAAAAAATTTAGCCAGGTGTGGTGGTACACGCCTGTAATCCCAGCTACTCAGGAGGCTGAGGCAGGAGAATCGCTTGAACCTGGAGGCAGAGGTTGCAATAAGCCGAGATCATGCCACTGCACTCCAGCCTGGCTGACAAGAGAGAAACTCCATCGCAAAAATAAATAAATAAGCCAGGCGCGGTGGCTCACGCCTGTAATCCCAGCACTTTGGGAGGCTAAGGTGGGCGGATCACGAGGTCAGAAGATCGAGACCATCCTGGCCAACATGGTGAAACCCTGTCTCTACAAAAATACAAAATTTTTTAAAAATTTACAAAAAATTAGCCAGGGGTAGTGGCGGTCGCCTGTTAGTCCCAGCTACTCGGGAGGCTGAGGCAGGAGAATCGCTTGAACCCGGGAAGCGGAGCGTGCAGTGAGCCGAGATCGCGCCATTTCACTCCAGCCTGGGTGACAGAGCAAGACTCCGTCTCAAAAAAAAAAAAAAATCGTCTGGTCCAACTCTTATTTTCACGTGCGGAAACGAGCTCATACACTGATCAGCTCACCCTTACACGGTAGATGTTCAAAGACGGATTTCATGCTTCTCAATGCAGTGGCTGTTGGTCTAAGCTCTACAAAAACAACCTCAGCATACTACCAGCCTCCTGTGAGGAGAGGAACCATTAGTTAAATATCAAGGAACGGCTCTGATGATGAAATGTCAGTATCAGCCTGATCCGGTAGTTTGATGGGCATTGGTGGACATCCGCCCTGGTGGGTGTGTAAGTGTCTTGAAGCAGTGCGTCAACCTAGCCAGGTAAGGCTTCTTAGGGAAGGCGAGTTTGTGTTCAGTTTCAAAGGAGTAAAGCTTTTTAAAATTATTTCAATAGGTATTTGGGGAACAGGTGGTGGTTGGTTCCATGGATAAGCTCTTTAGTGGCGATTTCTGAGATTTTCGTGCACCTGTCACCCAAGCAGTGTACACTGTACCCAATGTGTAGTATTTTATCCACCCCGATCCCAACTTTCTCTCCGAGTCCCCAAAGTCCATTGTATCTTTTTTTTTTTTTTTTTTTTTGAGACAGAGTCTCGCTCTGTCGCCAGGCTGGAGTGCACTGGCGCGACCTCAGCTCAGTGCAACCTCCACCTCCAGGGTTCAAGTGATTCTCCTGCCTCAGCCTCCTGAGTGGTTAGGATTACAGGCATGCGCCACCATGCCCAGCTAATTTTTGTATTTTTAGTAGAGACCGGGTTTCACCATGTTGGCCAGGATGGTCTCGATCTCTTGACCTTGTGATCCGCCCACCTCAGCCTTCCAAAGTGCTGGGATTACAGGCATGAGCCACCGTGCCCAGCCCATTATATCATTCTTATGCCTTTGCATCTTCATAGCTTAGCTCCCACTTATAAGTGAGAACATATGATGTTCGGTTTTCTATTCCTGAGTTACTTCACTTAGAAGAATGGTCTCCAACTCCATCCAGGTTGCTGCGAATGTCATTATTTCATTCCTTTTTATGGCCAAGTAGTAGTCTGTGATATATATATACATACCACATTTTCTTTATTCATTGATTGTTGGGCATTTGGGCTGGTTCCACAGTTTTGCAGTTTCAAATTGTGCTGCTATAAATATGCGTGTCTTTTTCATATAATGATGTATTTTCCTCTGGGTAGATACTCAGGAGTAGGGTTGCTGGATCCAATGGTAGATCTACTTTTAGTTCTTTAAGGCATCTTTAAAGGAGTACAAAGTCTTAAGGATTGGGGTATAGGAAGAAAAAGAGGAGGAGGAGAAGGATGTGCCTCAGTTGAATGAGTCCAGAGGAAGGCTGGATGGCTGACCTTTGGCTGGGTGTGCAGATGGATGTGATTCTAGTAATTTGAAGCTGATTTATTGAAGGTACCTCATCTGAGATTGATGGTAACTGATGGCAAATGCCAAGGGGCATTTTTAGGGGAGGATCCAACAGTATTTGAAGCAATTGACTGCTGCACAAGGCTGGAGCCTCTGGCTCTCTGAGGTTCCAGGGCCAGAACCCCAAGTCAGGGGGACACTGAGAGGAGGCACACATTAGGGAGAAATAAGGACAGCATAACTAATTCCTTCACTTATTTTGAGACGGAGTCTCACTCTATCGCCCATGGTGGAGCACAGTGGCGCGATCTCGGCTCACTGAAATCTCCGCCTCCTGGGTTCAAGTGTTTCTCCTGCCTCAGCCTCCCGAGTAGTTGGGATTACAGGCATGCGCCACCACGCCTGGCTAATTTTTGTATTTTTAGTACAGACAGGGTTTCACCATGTTGGCCAAGCTGGTCTCCAACTCCTGACCTTGTGGTCTGCCCACCTCGGCCTCTCAAAGTGCTGGGATTACAGGTGTAAGCCAGCACGCCCGGCCATTCCTTCACTTTTGATAATTCAGCAAACAACACAGATAAACACAATTCAAATCTCTGATTGCAGGAAACTGAGTTTAGTGGAGTTGGCTAAATGATGGTGGGATTAGAGGGTGGCACTGAGCCTGCCTGGGGAACAAGAGTCATCACCCAGGACGTGGCGTATGCATGCAGCCTTGGAGGATGACTAGAACTTTCCCAGGTGGGTAGATCCAGGAAACGAGAACAGCTTGAGCAAAGTCACGGTGCCTTCAGAACGTGAGTCCCTCACTCCAACCGGGGTACGTGTTGCACAGGAGAAGGGAACAAAAGATGATGTGGGGCATGACCTTGTGAAAGACCCCAAGTGCCTTTGGGCAGCCGAGGTGGGTGGATCACCTGAGGTCAGGGGTTCAAGACCAGCCTGCCCAATATAGCGAAACCGTATCTCTACTAAAAACACAAAAAATTGGCCAGGCATTCTGGTGGGCACCTGTAATCCCAGCTACTTGGGAGGCTGAGGCAGGAGAATCGCTTGAACCCAGGAGGCGGAGGTTGCAGTGAGCTGAGATCATGCCATTGCACTCCAGCCTGGGCCACAAGAGCGAAACTCCATCTCCAAAAAAAAAAAAAAAAAAAAAAAAAAACACGAGTGCCATGCTAAGGAGTGTGGATTCGACCCTGATGGTCGAAAGGGATGGTTTAGCAAAGAATTGATACCTGTGGATCAGAAGGGCCATTCTAATTGGTGGCATGGAAAAGTGATTCAGAAGTTGGCTGTGACTGGAAGATCAGGGAGGATCTGTTAGGAAAGAGAAAACAGGGCCAGGCCTGGTGGCTCACTTTGGGAGGTCAAGGCGGGAGGATCACTTGAGGTCAGGAGTTCGAGACCAGCCAGGCCAACAGGGTGAGACCTTTTCTCTACTGAAAATACAAAAATTAGCCAGGTGTGGTGGCACATGTCTGTAATCCCAGCTACTCGGAAAGCTAAGGCAGGAGAATTGCTTGAACCAGGGAGGCGGAGGTTGCAGTGAGCCGAGATCGCGCCACTGCACTCCAGCCTGGGCGACAGAACAAGACTCTTTCTCAGAAAGGAAAGAGAAAACAGGACTCGGGAGAAAGAGATCAGAACTTCCAAGGTGCAGGTGCATCTGTGGTGCCCAGTTGCATTAGAGGGTGCAGGAAAGAGAATTAATCTGGAATGAATCTTTCTGATTTCGTCACTGGGCCAGCTCCATTCCCAGAAAGAGCGGGGAGGCTTGGGTTAGAAATAACAGATTGAGCTTGGGACAGGTTGAGTTGGAAGGGTTGATGGAACTGTTCAGGAGGCAGTAGAAAATATGGTTCTGGGCTGGGTGTGGTGGCTCATGCCTGTAATCCCAGCATTTTGGGAGGCTAACGCTCACTTGAACCCAGGAGTTCGAGACCAGCCTGGGCGACATAGCAAGACTCCCATGTCTACACAAATAAAATAAATAAAATTAACTGAGCATTGTGGTACACACCTGTAGTCCCAGCTACTCAAGAGGCTGAGGCAGGAGTTTCACTTGAAGCTGGCAGCTTGAAACCAGCCTGGGTAACACAGCTAGACCCCATCTCTACAAAGCTTTTTTTTTTTAAAACTTAAAAAAATTAAAAGTTTTTTTAAAATTAAAAATTTTTAAGTTTTTTAAAATTAATTTTTGTTTTTTTAAAAGTTCCTTAAATTTTAAAAATGCTTAAGCTTTTTTTAAAAAAAAATAAGCTTTTTAAAATTAAAAAAGTTATAGTCTTTTAAAATTTAAAAAAATGTAAAGTTTTTAAAAATTTTAAAACATGGGCTGGGTGTGGTGGCTCACACCTATAATCCCAGCACTTTGGGAGGCTAAGGTGGATCAGCTGTGGTCAGGAGTTTGAGACCAGCCTGGACGACATAGTGAAACCCCGTCTCTACTAAAAATACAAAAATTAGCTGGGCGTGGTGGCACATGCCTGTAGTCCCAGCTACTCGGGAGGCTGAGGCAGGAGAATCACTTGAACCTGGGAGGCAGAGGCTGCAGTGAGCTGAGATTGCACCACTGGCACTGCACTCCAGCCTGGGCGACAGAGTGATATGAGACACTGTCTCAAAAAATAAAAAATAGAAAAATTAGCCAGATCAGGTGGTGTACACTTGTGGTCCTAACTATTTGGGGGGCTGAGATGGGAGAACTGCTTGAACCCAGGAGGTGGAGAGTGCAGTGAGCCAAGATCACACCACTGCCCTCCAGCCTGGGCAACGCAGCAAGACCCAGTCTCAACAATGATGATGACATATGATTCTGCATCTGAGAGGAAGGACTGGAATTCTCCTCAAGACTATGGCAGCAGGTGCTCTGACTCGTGAAGGCTGCTTTTCCTCACGAGGCGGCTGCCCCCGTGGAGAGGGTGGATGCTCCTCCCTGGTGGTTATTTTCTCTCTGACTGAGGGAGAAATGATGAACCCAGTATTGCAATGGGTTTGTCCTGAATCCAGCAAAGGGGAAGAAAAGGGAATCATAAAGCACCCGTCCCAGGGCAGGAGAAATGACGGATGCACTGTTCTATCAGCTCAGGGCCGGGAGGTGTGCGGGGGGTCAGGCAGCCTCTGTGCACAGAGGATTCTCCTGCTGCTTCTAAGCCTTCACCCACGTGGCTCTGTCTGCAGGACTGGTCGTTCCTGCCACTCAGAACCAGCCCACTCCATGCAGAGATCACCCGGGAGAACCCGGACTCCCTCCAGTCCTTCTTCCCTGCTGGGTGCAGCTCTTCCTCCTCACTGTAGGCTGGAAACCAGGATACCTGGCTCCCTAGGTATGGACAAGGTGGGTTTTAGGAGGCGGGATAGAACTGGGAGGGTGAGTGGCCAGGTCTGAAGGAGACCCCTGGGTGCCTGGAAGCATGCAGGGCACAGCACAGCAGCTCCAGCCATCTGAATTTCCGGGGGACATTGGATGGGGGGAAGTAAGGGGTGCCCAGGATGGATTGAGGGGAGGATTCTGGGTTCCTAGGAGAATGTGGGGTCAGAATGAGAAGGGGTAACCCTCGGAAGGCTGGGCGTGGGGTTCTGGGGCCTAGGACAGGCAAAAGGCATACAGGTGTCTGGGAGGGAGGTGTCACAGTGACACCTCTCCAGCCTGCACTCCTGTCCCTGCCGCAGACCCCAATGCGAGCTGCTGGCCTGAGTCCAATGGGACAGCCCTGCAGGAGTTCGTGATCCTGGGCTTCTCCGCGTGGTCCCCGGGGCTCCGCGTGCTGCTCTTCGCCCTCTTCTTGCCAGTCTACCTGGCCACCCTGGCGGGGAACCTACTGATCCTGGGCCTGGCCCTGGTGGACCCCACCCTGCACTCGCCAATGTACTTCTTCCTGGGGACACTGTCCGCGGTGGAGGCAGCCTACACACTGGTGCTCACGCCACGCATGCTGGCCGGCTTTCTCCTGCCCTCCAGGGGCCAGGCTGTGGCCCCCTGTACCTGCGCCGCCCAGATGGGCCTCTTCGTGGCTCTGGGGGGCTCCGAGTGCCTGCTGCTGGCCGCCATGGCCCTAGACCGCTACCTGGCCACCCACTCTACTGCCCTCGGCTCATGACCACGGATGTCTGCTGGGGCCTGCTGGCCGCCTGCTGCGTGGGTGGCTCTGTCTTGGCCCTGGGCCTCACCGCGGCCATCTTCCAGCTGCCGTGGCGGCCTGGTCAACCACATCTTCTGTGACCTCCCGGCCGTGCTGGTGCTGGCCTGTGGGTGCCGGGCCCTGTAGGAGCACGTCCTCCTGGTGGCCTGCCTGCTGCTGCTGGTGCTACCCCTGCTCCTCATCCTGCTTTCCTACACCCGGGTGCTGGTGGTCATCCTGGGCGTTGGGGGGAGTCGCAGGCCGCCGCAAGGCCTTCAGCACGGTGGCGTCCCACCTCACCGTGGCCGTGCTCCACTACGGCTGTGCCACGGCCATGTATGCCAGGCCCCTGAGCAGCCGTTCCCTTGAGGACGACAAGCTGGTCTCACTCATCTACATCAACGTCACCCCGCTGCTGTACCTGGCCATCTACACACTGAAGAACTGGAACATGCAGGAGGCCCTGCAACGCATGGTCGGCCAGAGGACGCCGGGGATGGGCCTCCAGGCGGATTTTCCCTGATGCTGGGTGCCAGGTGGTGTCTGTCCTGAGATTTCCCCCACTGAGGAGAATCTCGCCATTTCGGAGCCATCTAAGCCTCCCCAACGTCTGCTGGACGTAAACCTAATTATGGCACGCAAGGACCACCCATCCAACTCCAGTCTAGTGCTGCTGCGTCTGTTGACGTCTTGCGCTGGATGGTTCTTTGCTGTTGGGGGATGTCCCATGCATTATAAAATGCTCAGCTCAGTGAGTATTCACTGGATGCCAGTGGCACCCTCTACCCCACTCCCCTGTGTGAGGATGAAAAATGTTATTGGGCTCGGCGCAGTGGAGCACTTTGGGAAGCCAAGGCAACAGGATCTCGAGTCCAGGAGTTTGAGACCAGCCTGGCTAACACGGTGAAACCCCGCCTCTACAAAAATTGGCCAGGTATACTGCTGTGTGCCTATAATCCCAGCTACGTGGGATGCTGAGGCGGGAGGATCACTTGAGCCCAGGAGGTGGAGGCTGCAGTGAGCTATGATTGCAGCACTGTACTCCAGCCTGGGTGACAGAGCAAAGCCCTGTCTCAAAACAAATAATACCTGCTGAAGGGCCCACTTAGGAGCCGGGAACCTCAGAGGCACAGTCAGTGCAGGTAACCTCTGCCTACCTAACCTCCTGGCTGGCGAACGTGCATGCCTATCTAGGCTGATTGGGAAGAATTTTGTCTATGCCAGTGAGGAGTGCCAAGACAGAAGCTGCCACTGGCTTCAGGAGTCTTGGGAAAGAGGAAGAGTCTCTTCATACCATTTCCATCCTTATCTGTGGCTTCTTGAGCCTGGTGTCAGGGAACCTGAAACACAAAAGCCCTACCCCTGGAGCAGGAGAGCCTCCCAGCCTTCTCCCCAGATGCTACCGATATGTGGAACATGATCGCCCCTAAACAGATTTAAGACAGCTGGGTTGTTTTTGTGTGTGTGTGTGTGTGTGTGTGTTTTGTTTTTTGTTTTGTTTTTTAGATGGAGGCTCACACTATTGCCCAGGCTGGAGAGCAATGGTGCAAACTCGGCTTACTGCAACCTCCGCCTTCTGGGTTCAAGCGATTCTCCTGCCTCAGCCTCCGGAGTAGCTGGGATTACAGGTGCCCGCCACCATGCCCAGCTAATTTTTTGTATTTTTAGTAGAGATGGTTTCACTATGTTGGCCACGCTGGTCTTGAACTCCTGACCTTGTGATCCGCCCACCTTGGTCTCCCAAAGTGCTGGAATTCCAGTCATGAGCCACCACGCCTGGCCTACGACAGCTCTTTTTAAGGACTTTTTTAGAGCAGTTTAGGTTCACAGCACAATTGAGAGGAAGGTACAGAAACATCCCATTTACCCCTGTCCCTAAACAAGATGCACTTCACTGAGGTTATGTTAGATTCTGGAGAAACACTGGTTGAGGGAGTCTTCTTTCCAAAATATTGTTTGCTTCCAAAAGCTGTTTCAAAGACCACGACACATTTCTGTTATGGGTTTTTTGTTTGTTTTTGAGACAAAATCCACCCAGGCTGGAGTGCAGTGGTGTGATCTCGGCTCACTGCAACCTCTGCCTCCTGGGTTCAAGCGATTCCCCTGCCTCAGCCTCCCGAGTAGCTGGGACTACAGGTGTGTGCTACCATGCCCAGCTTTTTGTATTTGTAGTAGAGATGGGGTTTCACCATGCTGGGCAGGCTGGTCTCGAACTCTTGACCTCAGGTGATTCACCCTCCTCGGCCTTCCAGAGTGTTGGGATTACAGGTGTGAGCCACTGCACCTGGCCTGATTGTTCAGTTTCTCAACTGGAACATGAGTAGGGTAAGTTCAAATTCTTAGATGAGATGCAGGCCAGTGCATATGGACTCATCCAGGTAAACTTTGCCCTACCCAGAGCCCAAGGAGAGACAGACAAGCTTTCTGTCTCCAGTCTGCCGTCTCCCTGGATGTACAGCTTTGGAAAGTTCTGCGCTTCTGAGTTATTTCAGGGCCAGTTCTGTCTTGTGCAGCCCCCAAGTTCTTGTTTCTTACCCTTCTATACCATTTAACATTCAAGCTTCCAAGTAAACAAAAACCCATAGAACAGCTACAGCATCAACTCACAGACTTTATTTCTGGTTTTCAGTACCTTCTACATAGCTGGCACCTAGAAACTTATTTTCCTGAGAGCTGAATTACGCACCTAAAAGGATGTGAGCGGTTGTTGTCTGTCATGTCCAGTTGTTTTCAGTGGAAGGGTTTTCACTTCATTTTTATTGAGACAGGGTCTCACTCTGTTGCTCAGGCTGGTGTGCAGTGGCACGACCATGGCTCATTGCAGCCTCAAACTCCTGGGCTCAAGGGATTCTCCCACCTCAGCCTCCCAAGTAGCTGGGCCTACAGGCGCATGCCCCCACACCTAGCTAATTTTTTTTTTTTTGGTACAGACAGGGTCTCACCGTGTTGCCGAGGCTGGTCTTGAACTCCTGGGCTCAAGTGACCTGTCCACCTTGACTTTCCCAAGTGCTGAGATCACAGGCATGAGCCACTGCCCCGGTGATTTTCACTTTAGACAGTCCATCGTATTGCCAGAAAGTAGAGTCCTAATATAGAAATATAACTTGTTTTGAGACACTCTTGCTCTGTCACCCAGGCTGGAATGCAGTGGCACGATCTCAGCTCACTGCAACCTCTGCCTCCTGGGCTCAAGCAATTCTCTTGCCTGAGCCTCCCAAGTTGCTGGGATTACAGGCATGCACCAGCATGCTCGGCTAATTTTTGTATTTTTCATAGTGATGGGGTTTCACCATGTTGGCCAGACTAGTCTCAAACTCCTGACCTCAGGTGATCCACCCACCTCAGCCTCCCAAAGTGTTGGGTTTACAGGTGTGAGTGACCGAGCCCAGCCAGAAATATAACTTATAACTTAGTCGACTGTAAGTTATCAGATGTCATGAAATTGTTAGCTTCCAGGTTCAGGGGCTCTCTAATACGTGAAGACAAACAGAAGAACTGGTATGTGGTGCTGCAGTGGGCCTCTCTGGTTTAATAATATTCATCTTATTCCAGTTCTATATCACAAATACAGAAGGGTATAATTTAGCATAGAAAGCCTCTATAGATCTTCTATATATTATGGTACGTATGTCTACAGATTCACAATTATGTTCTGTTCACCAGTGCAACACAAAAAAAAATCACCCGTCTGTAGCACACTCGGAACACACCCCTGCATCCCTCTAGGATGTTCTCATGCTTTTTAGATCTGTTTGTCGTAATGATTTCATTTCTTCCCATAGCTTGGGCAACAAGAGTGAAACTATCTCAAAAGAAAAAAAAAACTTCATATACACAGTTGTCTGTATAATTAAGTATATCCTGGCTGAAGTGGCTCACGCCTGTAATCCCAGCACTTTGGGAGGCCAAGGCGGGTGGATCACCTGAGGTCAGGAGTTCGAGACCAGCCTGACCAACATGGAGAAACCCCATTTCTACTAAAAATACAAAAAAATTAGCCGGGTATGGTGGCACATGCCTGTAATCCCAGCTACTAGGGAGGCTGAGGCAAGAGAATCGCTTGAACCTGGGAGGTGGAGGTTGCAGTGAGCCAAGATTGCGCCATTACACTCCAGCCTGGGCAACAAGAGTGAAACTCCGTCTCAAAAAAAAAAAAAAAAAAGTTCCTGAGCTGAACTGCTGAATTTCTGAGAGGTAAAGACCATCTCCCCCGTCAGATTTCTAGGGTGAGATCCAGCCAGGGATATTTTTAAAGTTCCCCACGTGATTTTGGTGTGGATCATCAATTAATTAGCAGCGTCCTGAACCAACGCGTGACAAAGAATCCTTGTCCTGATCCAAAGAGGGATTCAAGGAGTGTCCCCGCCCCGGGCTTCTCAAAGAAACACAGACAAATGAAATAACAGCTCTTCTCCCCATGGGGTTATACTGAGTACAGCTCATTTGGCAGAATGGAGCCATATTACATGGTTTTGAAACAATTTAAAAGTCATATAAAAGGTAATATACTAGGCTGGATAGTAGAGTAACCAGATGGATGAAGTAGACGAAGTTGACATTAACCTCTAAGATCGGCCAGGCACAGTGACTCACACTTGTAATCCCAGCACTTTAAGAGGCCGGGATGGGAGGATTGCTTGAGCCCAGGAGTTCAACACAATCCTGGGCAACATCGTGAGACATCTCTACAAAAAAACCTTGAAGATGAGCCAAGTTGCTTTTTTTTCTTTTTAAGAAACAGGGTCTCGCCCAGGCTGGAGTGCAGTGGTGTGATCATAGCTCACTGCAACCTCGACCTCCTGGACTCAAGCAGTCCTCCAGCTTCAGCCTCCCAAAGTGCTGTGACTACAGGTGACAGCTGCCATGCCTGGAGGGTTTAATTCTGATTCCATAACTGGTGCGAACTGATCTTCGATTTTTTTTTTGAGATGGGGTCAAGCACTGTTGTCCAGGCTGGAGGAACCACAGCTCACTGTAGCCTCAACCTCCGGGGCTCAAGTGATCCTCCTCCCTCAGCCCCTTGATTAGATGAGACTATAGGCATATGCCACCACGCCCAGCTAATTTTTGTATTTTTAGTAGAAATGGATTTTCACCACGTTGGCCAGGCTAGTCTCGAACTCCTAAACCTCATGTGATCTGCCTGCCTCAGCGTCTCAGAGTGCTGGGATTACAGGCGTGAGCTACCATGCCTGGCCCCTGAATGAGCATTTAATAGAAAAGATGGTGCCAGCTCCAAATAACCCAGCCCCTTCGTTTTCTACAGCAGAAACTTGGTGATCAGCATGAATCAATGCCACACGAAGGTGAGCTGGGAGGGAGACAGCAGTGATTTAAAGTCATCAAGTTGGCCAGGTGCAGTGGCTCACGCCTGTAATCCCAGCACTTTAGGAGGCCGAGGTGGGCAGATCAGGAGGTCGGGACATCAAGACCATCCTGGCCAACATGGTGAAACAGCATCTCTACTAAAAATACAAAAATTAGCCAGGTGTGGTGGTGCGCGCCTGTAGTCCCAGCTACTCAGGAGGCGGAGGTTGCAGTGAGCCGAGATCACGCCACTACACTCCAGTGTGGGCGACACTGGATTATTTATTCAACAATAAATAAATAAGTCATTAAGTACACTAAAGGACAGGAATGGCTTTCACCAGTTTGTGGGTGTGAAGAAGAGGAAGGGGACTAAATTATACGTGTAGAAAATATGTTTTTGAGGCATTTCACAGTGAAAGAAAATGATGAAAAGAAGAACAAATGGCACAAAACAACAGCTACTTTAACATAGGGCAGATCAATGAATCTCTGGACACAGGAGAAAGCCTGTTTTATAACCACAGGGAAAATACTGAAGATTCTACAGGAAGACTTAGCAATCGAGGTCTTAGTGGGGACAGCAGAGCAGAATCAAAGGACAAATGAAAATAGACGGTCAGGCATAGGGCTCATGCCTGTAGTCCCAGCTACTTGGGAGGCTAAGGCAGGAGGATCGCTTGAGCCCAGGAGTTCGAGACCATCCTGGATGACATAGGGAGAGACCCCATCTCTACAAAAATGAAAAAAAAAAAAGTGAGCTCAGTGTGACGGCATGTGCCTGAAGTAGCAGCTACTCAGGAGGCTGAAGTAAGAGGATTGCTTGAGCCCAAGAGTTGGAGGCTGCAGTGAGCTACGATCACTCCATTGCACTCCAGTCTGGGTGAAAAAGCAAGACCCTCTCTCAAAACAAGAAAAAAGAGGGCCAGGCATGGTGGCTTACACCTGTAATCCCAGCACCTTGGGAGGCAGAGGTAGGAGGGTCATCTGAGGTCAGAGGTTCAAGACCACCCTGGCCAACGTAGCGAAATCCCATCTCTATTAAAAAAAAAAAAAAAAAGCTGAGCATGGTGGTGGCACATGGTGGTGGCACATGCTTGTAACCCCAGCTACTCAAAAGGCTGAAGCAGGAGAATCGCTTGAATCTGGAAGGTGGAGGTTGCAGTGAGCCAAGATCATACCACTACACTCCAGCCTGGGCAACAGCCAGACTGTCTCAAAAAAAAAAAAAAAAAAAAAAAGAAAAAAAATAGACTATAACTTTCTCTAAAATCCAGGGACAGGAAAGGAATCATGTAGTGATGTGTGCAGGTGGCAGGATCACTGAGGCATCTCAAGGTTTAAGGCCAAATGTCCACAGCTGCTTGCAAAGATCCCAGGCTTTTTTTCTTTTTTTTTTGTTTTGAGATGAGTCTCGCTCTGTCACCAGGCTGGAGAGCAGTGGTGCAATCTCGGCTCACTGCAACCTCTGCTTCCCGGGTTCAAACGATTCTCCTGCCTTAGCCTCCCGAGTAGCTGGAACTACAGGTGCCCACCACCACACCCGGGTAATTTTTAGTAGAGACGGGGTTTCACCGTGTTAGCCAGGATGGTCTCTATCTTCTGACCTCATGATCCACCTGCCTTGGCCTCCCAAAGTGCTAGGATTACAGGCATGAGCCACCGTGCCCAGCCAAGATCCCAGGTTTTTAAAAACAGTTGCCTGAAACAAGAGGACATCCAGCTGGGCACCATGGCTCATGCCTGTAATCCCAGCACTTTGGGAGGCCAAGGCGGGTGGATCACCTGAAGTCAGGAGTTTGAAACCAGCCTGACCAACATGGTGAAACCCGGTCTCTACTACAATACAAAATTAGCCAGGCATGGTGGCAGGCGCCTGTAATCCCTGCTACTCAGGAGGCTGAGGCAGGAGAATGGCTTGAACCTGGGAGGTAGAGGTTGCAGTGAGCTGAGATTGCGCCACCGCACTCCAGCCTGGATGACTAAGACTCCATCTCAAAAAACAAAACAAGAGAACATCCATGGGTTCTGCTTTGCAGACTTGCAGGAGCCTCATCCCCCGGCCCCCTGCAGGCCACCCGCTCACCTGGAAGCTCCACATCCTTATCTCTTCCTCCTCCATGCACGGCTCCTTCCCCTGCTCCAAACTGGAGATCACAGCTGGTTTGCTGACTTGTCACCCTGTCCGGGAGAAACAGTTAAAGGATTTGTGTTGAGCCAGCTGGGCCTTCCAAGCAAGCAGACAGTTCAGCCTGCAAAACCAAAGGTGGACGTCTCAGCCACAGAGAGCTGTTTCCCTTGGCAGGTAACTTCACAAGGACTCCAAGTAGGATCGAGACTCTCTGACCACTGAAACCCAAGGCCAAGCACATTTATTGTTGACACAAGGTCTTGCTCTGTTGCCCAGGTTGGAGTGCAATGGCCCAATCACAGTTCACTGCAGCCTCAACCTCTTGCACTCAAGTGGTCCTCCCATCTCAGCCTCCCGAGTAGCTGGGACTACAGGCATGCATCACCACCCTCAACTAATTTTTTAATTTTTTTGTAGAGATGGGGTTTTGCTATGTTGCCCAGGCTAGTCTTGAACTCGGGCCTCAAGTGATCCTTCCATTTGAGACTCACAAGTAGCTGGGACTGCAGGCACATGCCACCATACCTGGCTAATTTTTTATTTTTAATTTGTATAGGTCAGGTCTTACAGCTGTGGCTGAAGCAATCCTCCCACCTCAGCCTCCTGAAGTGCTGGGATCACAGGCATGAGCCACCATGCCCAGCCTAGCACTTTTAGTGTGTGAGCAGTTTCCCAGTTTTATACAACTAACAAAAACAGTTCACGTAACCTGAGGATCACGGGGAAGTCTTCCTCACCTATAGAGAGCAGGTGGCTGTACTTCTCCAGCATCACATTCTGGTACAGGGTCCTCTGTTCCAGGTCCAGCTGCTGCCACTCTTTCTGGGTGAAGCCCACAGCCATGTCCCCGAATGACAGTGACCCCTGGAACAGCACATGGCTGATTAACGTGGAGTGGTTGGCACTGGGTACCATGGCAAAGGTGTAGAGGAGATTGATCTTACCCCCTTCCGAGGTCAGCTTTCCCCATATTAGGTTATACAGGAAGCTGAGCACACCCCTAACTTTACTACACTTTGTGGAAGAGAAAAAAAAATCAGAAAAAAAATCTCGACCGGGTGCAGTGGCTCACACCTGTAATCCCAGCACTTTGGGAGGCTGAGACAGGCAGATTGTTTGAGGTTAGGAGTTTGAGACCAGCCTGGCCAACATGGTGAAACCCCATCTCTACAAAAAATATATTAGATGGACGTGCTGGCGGGTGCCTGTAATCCCAACTACTAGGGAGGCTCAGGCAGGAGAATCGCTTCAACCCAGGAGGCGGAGGTTGCAGTGAGCCGAGATCCTGCCCTTGCACTCCAGGCTGTACAACAGAGTGAGACGCCATCTCAAAAAAAAAAAAAAAAGCATGTGAGGGTTGGGGGGCTTTCCTCACTGTGGCAGAGGTCAAGGGGGGATGCTAGGTAGAAAGGGCTGCGGTGGGCCCCCCGGACACAGGCTGCTGGGGTGGTGAGGGATGTTCATAGGCAAATGGGTGACCCAAAGTTTCCCCAACAGTGAGACAAGCGCATGCAGAGGGGCAGGAAGCAGGGCACAGCCCGGGGGCAGCAGCAGGGACCGAGAGCTATGTGGGAGTGGGGACAGACAATCCACAAAGAAGCCCAGAGCCCCAATCACCCTACGGAGCCTGGGTTCTCTTCCAGACCACTCTCTGATCTCTAGAAAACTTATGACCAAGGGTTAAAGGCTGCTGAAGCCAGTGACTTTTTTTTTTTTTTTGAGATGGGGTCTCACTGTGTTGCCCAGGCTGGAGTGCAGTGTGCAATATCGGCTCACTGCAACCTGTGCCTCCTGGGTTCAAATGATTCTCCTGCCTCAGCTGCCCGAGTAGCTGGGATTGCAGGCACACAACCAGCTAATGTATGTATTTTTAGTAGAGACGGGGTTTCACCATGAGACCAGGCTGGTCTCAAACTCCTGACCTCAGGTGGTCCGCCTACCTCAGCCTCCCAAAGTGCTGGGATTACAGGCATGAGCTATCATGCCTGGCGTCTTCATACTGTACGTATATGTATATACATACATATATATTAGTCAATGTAGTTTACATACATGTCTAATATATATATAGACAATGTCTATGTATTTTTTATATATATACAACATCTACATAGTTAATACATATGTCTGTAATTTCTATGTAATTTATTCATATATAATTTTCATGTAAATATAATTTCTATAGATGTGCCTCTCATGGGTTTATTCATGAAATAACATGAAAAGCACAGAGACCATGAAAGTCCTGGATAGACAGGGCAATCTGTGTACTAAAGATGACAATAACCGGTTTAAACGCTAACAGGGAGTCATTCCCAGTGGGACTTGGCTTCCTACAAAACAGTGGCTTCTGGCCGGGCGCAGTGGCTCAACGCTTGTAATCCCAGAACTTTGGGAGGCCGAGGCGGGCAGATCACGAGGTCAGGAGATCGAGACCATCCTGGCTAACACGATGAAACCTCATCTCTACTAAAAATACAAAAAATTAGCTGGGCATGGTGGCGGGCGCCTGTAGTCCCAGCTACTGGGGAGGCTGAGGCAGGAGAATGGCGTGAACCTGGGAGGCGGAGCTTGCGGTGAGCCGAGATTGGGCCACTGCACTCCAGCCTGGGTGACAGAGCAAGACTCCATCTCAAAAACAAGCAAACAAACAAAAAAGCACAAAGAAACCCAGGCCCTGTGAACAAAGTTTTCCTTCCTGGAGTGGACAGTGGTAATGTTCACGAGGCCTCATCTTCCTCTGGGACCAGTCCTTTCCTGCCCCTGTGCACAGCTGCCTGGACAGAGGGCCTAGTACACCTGAGCTAGGCTGGACCCATGGAATCCTCCCCAAAGAGCTTTCAAATTAGATCAATGAAAGGAGATTCGGCAGAACTTGCAGCTGTGAGGAGAGGAGCTGTGGCTATGCTATTTCTGGCCACACAGACAAAGTCAGCATGAGAAGAAAGTCACAGAAGCACAGAACAGGGACCAAAGATTCCTGGCGATACCTGGTTTGCCAGATGCCTCTGGAACCCAACTGCACACCTGCTCTTCCCAGGGCTCGGGTGCTGCCTTAAAGATTTGGAGACAGACTCTCCCTCTGTCATCCAAGCTGGAGTCCAGTGGCACGATCACAGCTCACTGCAGCCTCAACCTCCTAGGCTCCCACCTTAGCCTCCCCTGCAGCTGGGAGTACAGGCATGTGCCACCACGCCTGGCTAATTTTTGTATTTTTTGTAGAGACGGGGTCTTGCCACATTACCCAGGCTGGTCTTGAACTCCTGGCCTCAAGCAATCCTCCTGCCTCACCTTCCCAAAGGTCTAGAATTACTTTTTTTTTTTTTTAATCCTAACCTACTTCTAGTTGGATTTCTGGCTCTTCCAACTTCAAGGATTAGAACTTCTAACCAGTGCACTCCACACTCACACATTCCTAGAACCTGGGGTGAAGAGCGGAAGAAGGAGAATGCTTCCAGGCTGATGGAGAACACTGATGTCACTCACTTGCAGAGAGAGCTAACAGCCAAGTGAGTGGATCACCTGAGGTCAGGAGTTCAAGACCAGCCTGGCTAATATGATGAAACTCCATCTCTAAAAATACAAAAATTAGTCAGGCGTGGTGCTGCATGCCTATATTCCCAGCTACTCGGGAGGCTGAGGCAGGAGAATCACTTGAACCTGGGAGGTGGAAGTTGCAGTGAGCCAAGATCGTGCCACTGCACTCCAGCCTGCGCGACAGAGCCAGACTCCATCTCAAAAAAATTGTTTTTAATTGAAAAATAAAAACCATTATGGCAAGCAATTTCAGACGAGATCAGGCACGTTCAGGGTGGTGTGGCGGTAGACATGGCAGGCCGTTTCAAGAACACGCAGTTCATTCATTCGTTCCTCTAGATAATGCAGTGTTACATCCAGGTCACTTGGCGCCACACAAGGCTGTCTCTGTAGACCTGAGTGTTCTGCATCCCCAAATAACCAGAATCACAGATGGCTGCTTTGGCATAATATCTGCTGTTGGTACAGAAAGGAAGAAAAGTCACAAGAGATTTCCTGTTGTGTTTCTTTCCAGGTGGTTGTTATTGAGGAACGGGCCTGCTACATCTTGCATACAAAGATCAAATATATCTTTAAATGCCCGAAAGAGTTGTATTTCCCCTGAGAAGTAAACACGGTTGTCCAAAACAGACAACACAAGTCATATATTAGACGGAATCTGCCTGCCTTTTTAAAGTGACAGGAATGTCAGATATAAATTTACAAGGCATGGCTGGGCGCGGTGGCTCACGCTTGTAATCCCAGCACTTTGGGAGGCCGAGGTGGGCGGATCATGAGGTCAGGAGATCGAGACCACGGTAAAACCCCATCTCTACCAAAAATATAAAAAATTAGCCGGGCGCGGTGGCGGGCGCCTGTAGTCCCAGCTACCCGGGAGGCTGAGGCAGGAGAATGGCGTGAACCCGGGAGGCGGAGCTTGCAGTGAGCTGAGATCGCGCCACTGCACTCCAGCCTGGGCGACAGAGCGAGACTCCATCTCAAAAAAAATAAAATTAAATAAATAAATAAATAAATAAATTTTACAAGGCATCAGGCCGGGCGTGGTGTCTCATGCCTGTAATCCCAGTACTTTGGAAGGCCGAAGTGGGCAGATCACTTGAGGCCAGGAGTTTGAGACCAGCCTGGCCAACATGGTGAAACCCTGCCTTTACTAAAAATACAAAAATTAGCTGGGTGTGGTGGCAAGTGCCTGTAAGGAGGCTGAGGCAGGAGAATCGCTTGAACCCAGGAGGCAGAGGTTGCAGTGAGCCGAGATTATGCCACTGTACTCCAGCCTGGGTGACAGAGCAAGACTCCGTCTCAAAAAAAAAAAAAAATTTACAAGGCATCTCATAACTGCGGCAGCCTCTACAGTCTCTCCACCCTGTCCTTCCCACAATCTTGATCTTTCGTTCTCTTCCTGTTTTCACTGATCCTGATTTCTGTTTGCATTTTGTTTTATAGGATACCTTTTTTTTTTTTTTTTTTTTTTTAAAGACAGAGTCTCACTTGGTCATGCAGGCTGCAGTGCAATGGTGCGATCTCAGCTCACTGCAACCTCTACCTCCTGGGTTCAAGCGATTCCCCTGCCTCAGCCTCCTGAGTAGCTGGGATTACAGGCACGTGCCACCACACCTGTCTAATTTTGTATTTTTAGTAGAGACAGGGTTTCACCACATTGGCCAGGCTGGTCTTGAACTCCTGACCTCAGGTGATCCACTCGCTTTGGCCTCCCACAGTGCTGGGATTACCTGTGTGAGCCACCATGCCCAGCCTTTATTAGTCATGTTCTTATGAGCATCCAAAAATCCCTGCTGAAAAAGTGCAGTAGAAAGAAATGCCACACTCACCTGGGCCATGGTTATTCCTTGCTGTTCTGGAAAAGCAGACACCTGTGAAGGCAGACATCAGGGTGGGGAGAGAGAATGTGAGAGGTCACGCTTGCCCATGAGCTCCCAATCAACTACTGGGACCACCCCGCCCTCCCCCAGGCACAGGTGGGAGAAAATCTTCTCTGAAGGGTCCCCATTATCAAAGCAAAGCCCTCACCTTACAAATGTCATAGGGACTCAATATTCTGAGGCCTGACTTGGATTTTTGTTTTTTTGAAATGGGGTTTCACTCTGTCACCCAGGCTGGAATGCAGCGATGCAATCACAACTCAATGCAGCCTTGGACTTCCAGGCTCCAGCGATCCTCCCACCTCAGCCTCCCAAGAAGCTGGGACTATAGGTGTGTCACATGCCCAGCTAATTTTTTTTTTTTTTTTTTTTTTGAGACGGAGTCTCGCTCTGTCCCCCAGGCTAGAGTGTGGTGGCGTGATCTCAGCTCACTGCAAGCTCTGCCTCTCGGGTTCACGCCATTCTCCTGCCTCAGCTGCCCGAGTAGCTGGGACTACAGGCGTGTGCCACCATGCCCGACTGATTTTTTGTATTTTACTAGTAGAGACGGGGTTTCACCGTGTTAGCCAGGATGGTCTCGATCTCCGGACCTCATGATCCGCCCGCCTCGGCCTCCCAAAGTGCTGGCATTACAAGTGTAAGCCACTGTGCCCGGCCATGCCCAGCTAATTTTTAAATTTTTTGGTAGAGACAGGGTCTCACTGTATTGCCCAGGCTGGTCTCAAACTCCTGGGTTCAAGCAATCTGCCTGCCTCAGCCTCCCAAAACCTTGGGATTACAGGGGTGAACCACCACGACTGACTGGAGTTTTTCTTAATGAGTATGTGTATCTGTGTCTCAGTAATCAATGTGCAATTTACTACAACCCCCACCCATTACCCAAAAATGTGATTACTAGAAATTTATTCTGAAGAAACAGGCCGGACACAGAGGCTCACGCCTCTCATCACCACACTTTGGGAGGCTGAGGCAGGTGCATCACCTGAGGTCAGGAGTTCAAGACCAGCTTGGCCAATATGGTGAAACCCCATCTCTACTAAAAATACAAAAATCAGCCAGGTGTGGTGGCACGTGCCTGTAATCCCAGCTACTCAAGAGGCCGAGGCAGGAGAATCTCTTGAACTTGGGAGGCAGAGGTTGCGGGGAGCCAAGATTGTGCCATACCACTGCACTCCAGCCTGGGCAACACAGCGAGACTCCATGCCCACCAAAAAACTATAAGAAAACTTTTTTGAGGGGATGAGGTCTTGCTGTTGCCCAGGCTGGAGTGCAGTGGCGCAATCTCAGCTTCCTGCGACCTGTGCCTCCCAGGTTCAAGTGATTCTCATGCCTCAGCCTCTCACATAGCTGGGATTACAGGCACACACCAGCAAGCCTGGCTAATTTTTTGTATTTTTACTAGAGATGGGGTTTCACCATGTTGGCCAGGCTGGTCTCTAACTCCTGACCTCAGGTGATCCACCCACCTCGGCCTCCCAAAATGCTGGAATTACAGGCGTGAGAAACTATGCCCGGCCTATTTTTATTTTTTGTAGAGGCCAGGTACGGTGGTTCACCCCTGTAATCTCAGCTACTTGGGAGGCTGAGGCAGGAGAATCGCTTGAGCCTCTGAGTTGGAGGTGGCAGTGAGCTGTGATAGTACCACTGTACTCCAGCCTGAGCAACAGAGTGAGACTCTGTCTAAAAAACCAAAATAAATAAATAAATACATACATACATATATATAAACATATATATACATATATATAAATATATATATATATGTGTGCTTTTTGTAGAGTCAGGGTCCTGCTATGTTGCTCAGGCTGGTCTCGAACTTCTGGCCTCAAGTGATCCTCCCGCCTTGGCCTCCCAAAGTGCTGGGATTACAAGCATGCATCACTGTGCCTGGCCTGTTTCTTGTTTGTATACATTGACTACAAACTACAGCACATGTAATAAGTTTATATACATCTATAAAGAAAAAATTCTGAGCCAGGCACAGTGGCTCAAGCCTGTAATCCCAGCACTTTGGGAGGCCAAGGCGGGTGGATCGCTTGAGGTCAGGAGTTCGAGACCAGCCTGACCAACATGATGAAACCCCATCTCTACTAAAAATACAAAATTAGCCGGGCATGGTGGCTTACGCCAGTAATCCCAGCTACTTGGGAGGCCGAGGCAGGAGAATCACTTGAACTGGGGAGGCAGAAGTTGCAGTGAGCCAAGATCGCGCCACTGCACTCCAGCCTGGGCAACAAAGCAAAACCCCATCTCAAAAAATAAAATAAAAAAGATTCTGAAGAAAAGACACAGAATATTAACAATGATTATCTTTGCATGGTAGGACTTTTGTTTGGTTGGTTTTGGTTTTTTTTCTTCAGATAGGATCTCGCTCTGTTGCCCAGGCTGGAGGGCAGTGGCGCATTCACAGCTCGCTGCAACCTCTGCCTCCCGGGCTCAAGTGATCCTCCGGCCTCAGCCTCCCAAGTAGCTGGGACTACGACACATACTGCCATGCCCGGCTAATTTTTGTATTTTTTGTGGAGACAGGGTTTCACCATGTTGCCCAGGCTGGTCTCCAACTCCTAGGGGCTCAAGCGATCCTCCTGCCTCAGCCCCAAAGTGCTGTGATTACAGGCATGAGCCATCTCACTGGGCGCATTTTTTTCTTAACATATTGATATTTTCTAATTTCTTCAACGATAAATTGGTGCTGTTTCACATGTAAATATTTCATAAGAATATACATGCATTTTACTGGGTTTTCTCCTCATGGGCTCCTATCAAAGTCCTTCCCCTGGCGAAAGGGAAGCCATAGGGGGGCTGAAGCGGAGAAGGTGGGACTGGGCAAGTCTTTTTTTTTTTTTTTGAGACCGAGTCTCACTCTTGTCGCCCAGGCTGGAGTGCAGTGGCACAATCTCGGGCTCACTGCAACCTCTGCCTCCCGGGTCCAAGCAATTCTCCTGCCTCAGCCTCCCGAGTAGCTGGGGTTACAGGCGCGTGCCACCACGCCCGGCTAATTTTTTGTATTTTTAGTAGAGACGGGGTTTCACCATGTTAGCCAGGATGGTCTCGATCTCCTGACCTCATGATCCACCCGCCTCGGCCTCCCAAAGTGCTGGGATTACAGGCGTGAGCCACCGCGCCCGGCCTGGGACGGGGCAAGTCTTAGCCGTGATTGTGGAACAGTGGAGGAAGCCCCTGGCTGGTGCTCGGGAGCCCTGGGCGTGAGTGCCGGCTCACCCTCTACTGTGCCTGGCGGTTCTGAATGTCTCTCTCACACCCATTTTGTTTAGTCTTTGACATGAGAAGGAGAAACAAAAAACTCAGGTTAAACAAGCAAACTCTGGCCAGGTGTGGTGGCTCACGCCTGTAATCCCAACACTTTGGGAGGCTGAGGCAGGTGGATTACCTGAGGTCAGGAGTTTGAGGCCAGCCTGGCCAACATGGCAAAACCCCATCTTTACCAAAAATACAAAAATTAGCCGGGTGTGGTAGTGGGCACCTGTAATCCCAGCTACTCGGGAGGTGGAAGCAGGAGAATTGCTTGAACCCGGGAGGTGGAGGCTGCAGAACGCCGAGATCAGTCACTTAAAAAAAAAAAAAAAAAAAAAAAAGATTGGTTTCCCCCCCCACCCAAAAGAAAGCAAATTCTATGGCTTGACTATAGTGTAGGAGTTTATTTACTTAAGCTTGTTGAACCCACCTTATTTTGTTGCTGTCGTTCTGGTTTTGTTTAGCAGCCGGAGGCCATGGCTTTTAGTTTCTGTCTCTACTGCTAAGTGGAAAAGAGGGATGAGGAAGGGGCTTTACTGGCTCAACCAGAAACAGAAACTAAGAAGCCATGACTGTGTTCTCTCCCTTGCACACCCTGTTTCCATCGTTGTAGAAGCCAGGTGCAGAGTTGCCAGTGGGGTGGGGCAGAGCGGATGCTCAGGCTGCACAGGCAGGAGAGGATGATGGGAAATGCAAATGATCCAGAGACAGTGTGGTCCGGGCTTGTCCTCTGAGTACCAGGGATATGCTCTGGCCCTGAGCCCGCAAACTTGTACTCCCTAAAGCAAGATCCTCTTGCTCTTCCTAGCAAACCTTCCACTCAACTGAAACCTAGATGATCCCTTGACGTGACCACCCAGCAAACCCATGTTTGCTCTGTCCCCCAGCGGGCTGAGGCCATTTCAGGAACATGGACCTTGGGTTTTTTAATGGAATTTTGCTCTTGTTGCCCAGGCTAGAGTGCAGTGGTGCGATCTTGGCTCACTGCAACCTTTGCCTCCTGGGTTCAAGCGATTCTCCTGCCTCAGCCTCCCAAGTAGCTGGGATTGTAGGCACCCACTACCACACCCAGCTAATTTTAGTATTTTTAGTAGAGACAGGGTTTTGCCATGTTAGCCAGGCTGGTCTCGAACTCCCGACCTCAGGTGATCCGCCCGCCTCAGCCTCCCAAAGTGCTGGGATTACAGGCATAAGCCACCGTGCCCGGCCCCAGGTACATGGACCTTAGGAGCTGCCACCCTCCACGTGACCCTCCGGCTTCAGCCCTAAGCTATGTGAAGAGGTCTCAGAACTGGGGTCTCGCTTTCCAAAGCAGATTCCTGCTCCCCGTTGTCAAGTTCTTCACAGGAATGCTTTTACTCCCAGCAAGCCTGGGTCTCGAACACTTGGGCAAATCCACTTGGCTGCCAAGGCGCTGTTCCCCTATTGAGAACTTACCTTCAGGTGGGGACTCAAGCTTCAGCCTCTGAGGCTCTCGGGACCAGGGTAGAAACAAGTTTGCTGTGCCAAGAGGAGGGACCCACCTTGCTGACAAAGTCCAATCCTGAGCTTTTGCAAAGACACCATGAAAACCTGAAATTAAAATGACACAGTGAGGCTCACATGAAAATATTAGCACACCTGTCCTCTCAGCACTTTGGGAGGCTGAGGCAGGAGAATTGCTTGAGGCCAGGAGTTCGAGACCAGCCTGGTCAACAAACACCCCACCTCTACAGGGGGAAAAGAAGACATTAGCCGGGTTACCTTTACCGCTGATAGAGAGAAACCAATCTGTGGCAGAAGGGAAAGTCAGAAAGCCTGGAACACGAGACGGAGTCCATGCTCTGTTTCTGGCTTTGAAAATGGAGGGACCGGCTGGGCACGGTGGCTCACGCCTCTAATCCCAGCACTTTGGGAGGCCGAGGCGGGTGCATCGCCTGAGGTCAGGAGTTGGAGACCAGCCTGGCCAATGTGGTGAAACCGTCTCTACTAAAAATACAAAAATTAGCCAGGTGTGGTGGTGCATGCCTGTAATCCCAGCTACCAGGGAGGCTGAGGCAGGAGAATCACTGGAACCCGGGACGCAGAGGTTGCAGTGAGCTAAGCTCGCACCACTGCACTCAAGGCTGGGTGACAGAGTGAGACTCTGTCTCAAAAAAAAAAAAAAAAAAAAAGGAGATCCCATTGGAAAGCAAGCTGTTGGGCTTCGGGAGCTGAGCATGGCCCCCAGCTGACAGCCAGCAAGGAATCGGGGACCTAAGTCTTAAAACAGAATTCTGCAAACTCCCTGAATGCACTGAGAAGCAGATTCTTCCCAGAACCTCCGGCTAAAAGCCCAGCCCAGCCCACACCTTCCTTTGAGCCTGATGCTACCTGGAGCGTGGAACCCATAGGTGAGGCCACCAGGATTTCTGAGCTCCCAAACTCTGTGTTAGTAAGTGGGTGTGGTTTTAGTCACCAAATGAGTGGCAATCTGTCATACAACAATAGAAAATTACTACAGGCCAGGCGTAGTGGCTCACGCCAGTAATCCCAGCACTTTGGGAGGCCAAGGTGAGTGGATCACTTGAGGTCAGGAGTTCAAGACTAGCCTGGCTAACATGGCGAAACCCTGTCTCTACTGAAAATACAAAAATTAGCCAGGCATGGTGGCGGGCGCCTGTAATCCCAGCTACTTGGGAGGCTGAGGCATGAGAATCATTTGAACCCAGGAGGCAGAGGTTGCAGTGAGCTGGGATTGCACTGCTGCACTCCAGCCTGGGTGACAGAGTGAAACTCCATCTCGAAAAAAAAAAAAAAAAAAAAATGGCAAGCATAAAAAGCAAACCTGAATTCCAAAAGAAAATTCTCTTTTTTTTGTTGTGTCTCTGCCAGGCTTTGGTATCAGGATGATGCTGGCCTCATAAAATGAGTTAGGGAGGATTCCCTCTTTTTCTATTGATTGGAATAGTTTCAGAAGGAATGGTACCAGCTCCTCCTTGTACCTCTGGTAGAATTCGGCTGTGAACCCATCTGGTCCTGGACTTTTTTTGGTTGGTAAGCTATTGATTATTGCCACAATTTCAGCTCCTGTTATTGGTCTATTCAGAGATTCAACTTCTTCCTGGTTTAGTCTTGGGAGGGTGTATGTGTTGAGGAATTTATCCATTTCTTCTAGATTTTCTAGTTTATTTGCATAGAGGTGTTTATAGTATTCTCTGATGGTAGTTTGTATTTCTGTGGGATCGGTGGTGATATCCCCTTTATCGTTTTAGACCAATATCCTTGATGAACATTGATGCAAAAATCCTCAATAAAATACTGGCAAACAGAATCCAGCAGCACATCAAAAAGCTTATCCACCATGATCAAGTGGGCTTCATCCCTGGGATGCAAGGCTGGTTCAATATACGCAAATCAATAAATGTAATCCAGCATATAAACAGAACCAAAGACAAAAACCACATGATTATCTCAATAGATGCAGAAAAGGCCTTTGACAAAATTCAACAACACTTCATGCTAAAAACTCTCAATAAATTAGGAATTGATGGGACGTATCTCAAAATAATAAGAGCTATTTATGACAAACCCACAGCCAATATCATACTGAATGGGCAAAAACTGGAAGCATTCCCTTTGAAAACTGGCACAAGACAGGGATGCCCTCTCTCACCACTTCTATTCAACATAGTGTTGGAAGTTCTGGCCAGGGCAATTAGGCAGGAGAAGGAAATCAAGGGTATTCAATTAGGAAAAGAGGAAGTCAAATTGTCCCTGTTTGCAGATGACATGATAGTATATCTAGAAAACCCCATTGTCTCAGCCCAAAATCTCCTTAAGCTGATAAGCAACTTCAGCAAAGTCTCAGGATACAAAATCAATGTGCAAAAATCACAAGCATTCTTATACATCAATAACAGACAAACAGAGAGCCAAATCATGAGTGAACTCCCATTCACAATTGCTTCAAAGAGAATAAAATACCTAGGAATCCAACTTACAAGGGATGTGAAAGACCTCTTCAAGGAGAACTACAAACCACTGCTCAAGGAAATAAAAGAGGATACAAACAAATGGAAGAACATTCCATGCTCATGGGTAGGAAGAATCAATATCATGAAAATGGCCATCCTTCCCAAGGTAATTTACAGATTCAATGCCATCCCCATCAAGCTACCAATGACTTTCTTCACAGAATTGGAAAAAACTACTTTAAAGTTCATATGGAACCAAAAAAGAGCCCGCATCGCCAAGTCAATCCTAAGCCAAAAGAACAAAGCTGGAGGCATCACACTACCTGACTTCAAACTATACTACAAGGCTACAGTAACCAAAACAGCATGGTACTGGTACCAAAACAGAGATATAGATCAATGGAACAGAACAGAGCCGCCAGAAATAATGCCACATATCTACAAGTATCTGATCTTTGACAAACCTGACAAAAACAAGAAATGGGGAAAGGATTCCCTATTTAATAAATGGTGCTGGGAAAACTGGCTAGCCATATGTAGAAAGCTGAAACTGGATCCCTTCCTTACACCTTATACAAAAATCAATTCAAGATGGATTAAAGACTTAAACGTTAGACCTAAAACCATAAAAACCCTAGAAGAAAACCTAGGCATTACCATTCAGGACATAGGCATGGGCAAGGACTTCATGTCTAAAACACCAAAAGCAATGGCAACAAAAGCCAAAATTGACAAATGGGATCTAATTAAACTCAAGAGCTTCTGCACAGCAAAGGAAACTACCATCAGAGTGAACAGGCAACCTACAAAATGGGAGAAAATTTTCGCAACATACTCATCTGACAAAGGGCTAATATCCAGAATCTACAATGAACTCCAACAAATTTACAAGAAAAAAACAAACAACCCCATCAAAAAGTGGGCGAAGGACATGAACAGACACTTCTCAAAAGAAGATATTTATGCAGCCAAAAAACACATGAAAAAATGCTCACCATCACTGGCCATCAGAGAAATGCAAATCAAAACCACAATGAGATACCATCTCACACCAGTTAGAATGGCAATCATTAAAAAGTCAGGAAACAACAGGTGCTGGAGAGGATGTGGAGAAATAGGAACACTTTTACACTGTTGGTGGGACTGTAAACTAGTTCAACCCTTGTGGAAGTCAGTGTGGCGATTCCTCAGGGATCTAGAACTAGAAATTCCATTTGACCCAGCCATCCCATTACTGGGTATATACCCAAAGGACTATAAATCATGCTGCTATAAAGACACATGCACACATATGTTTATTGCCGCATTATTCACAATAGCAAAGACTTGGAACCAACCCAAATGTCCAACAATGATAGACTGGATTAAGGAAATGTGGCACATATACACCATGGAATACTATGCAGCCATAAAAAATGATGAGTTCATGTCCTTTGTAGGGACATGGATGAAATTGGAAATCATCATTCTCAGTAAACTATCGCAAGAACAAAAAACCAAACACCACATATTCTCACTCATAGGTGGGAATTGAACAATGAGAACACATGGACACAGGAAGGGGAACATCACACTTCGGGGACTGTTGTGGGGTGGGGGGAGGGGGGAAGGATAGCATTGGGAGATATACCTAATGCTAGATGACGAGTTGGTGGGTGCAGCGCACCAGCATGGCACATGTATACATATGTAACTTACCTGCACATTGCGCACATGTACCATAAAACCTAAAGTATAATAATAATAATAATAATAATAATAATA
This sequence comes from Pongo pygmaeus, assembly GCF_028885625.2. NCBI lineage: Eukaryota > Metazoa > Chordata > Mammalia > Primates > Hominidae > Pongo > Pongo pygmaeus. Next base: position 5,200,855 of record NC_072379.2, read on the forward strand.
AAAAGAAAAAAAAAAGAAAGAAAAAAAAAAAAAGAAAAATACATATATTGCGGCCGGGTGCGGTGGCTCATGCCTGTAATCTCAGCACTTTGAGAGGCCGAGATGGGCGGATCACAAGGTCAAGAGATCGAGATCATCCTGGCTAGCACAGTGAAACCCCGTCTCTACTAAAAATACAAAAAAATTAGCCGGGCGTGGTGGCGGGCGCCTCTAACCCCAGCTACTCAGGAGGTTGAGGCAGGAGAATGGCGTGAACCCAGGAAGTGGAGTTTGCAGTGAGCTGAGATCGCACCACGGCACTCCAGCCTGGGCGACAGAGTGAGACTCTGTCTCAGAAAAAAAAAAAAAGAAAAATACATATATTGCATAGATCCCACTGACTCAAAAAACAATACAGTTAGAAAATAAAAAGAATGCAAAAATAAAATTTAAACCACCAAATATGAAATGAATCCATACTCAAAAATATTCCCAAAGAAATACCAGGCCTATATGTTTTTCAGGAATTTTATAAAACTCTCTTCAAGACTTTTGCAATGTGTATAAGTGGTTTATTCGGGTTTTCTATATGTCAGTCAATTTTAGCAATTTACAATTTTCTACAAATGTGTCTTACTTAATTTCAGATTTATGCCATTAAATGATTTATAGTAACATCTCATTTTTTAAAAATCTACTGGCCAGGCGCGGTGGCTCATGCCTGTAATCCCAGCACTTTGGGAGGCCAACGTGAGTGGATCACCTCAGGTAAAGAGTTAGAGACCAGCCTGGTCAACACGGTAAAACCTCATCTCTATTAAAACTACAAAAAAACAATTAACTGGACATGGTGGCGCATGCCTGTAGTCCCAGCTACTCACGGAGGCTGAGGCAGGAGAATCGCTTCAACCCAGGAGATGGAGGTTGCAGTGAGCCAAGATCATGCCACTGCACTCCAGCCTGGGCGACAGAGGGAGACTCCATCTCAAAAACAAAACAAAACAACAAAAAAAAAGACCAGGCACAGTGGCTTACGCCTGTAATCCCAGCACTTTGGGAGGCTGAAGAGGACGGATTGCCTGAGGTCAGGAGCTCAAGACCAGTCTGGACAACATAGTGAAACCCCATCTCTACTAAACATACAAAAAAATTAGCTGGGCGTGGTGGCATGCGCCTGTAATCCCAGCTACTCCAGAGGCTGAGGCAGGGGAATTGCTTGAACCAGGGAGATGGAGGTTGCGGTAGAGCCAAGATCGCACTACTGCACTCCAGCCTGGGCGACAGAGCAAACTCCGTCTCAAAAAAAATAAATAAATAAAAATAAAAATAATAAATCTACTGTATCTGAAATCATCTCATCTTCCATTCTAAAAATAGCTTATTTCGGCCAGGTGTGGTGGCTCACACCTGTAATCCCAGCACTTTGGGAGGCTGAGGCGGGCGGATCACAAGGTCAGGAGATGGAGACCATCCTGGCTAACACCATCTCTACTAAAAATACAGAAAATTAGCCGGGCGTGGTGGCAGGCGCCTGTAGTCCCAGCTACTCGGGAGGCTGAGGCAGGAGAATGGCGTGAACCCAGGAGGTGGCGCTTGCAGTGAGCCGAGATCGCACCACTGCACTCCAGCCTGGGTGACAGAGTAAGACTCCATCTCAAAAAATAAAAAATAAAAAAATAAAAATAGCTTATTTCTATTCTCCATCAGTGCAGACTAAAGTTTATCTAATTTATTAGTTTTAAATACAAACAAAATTTTTTGGGGGGTGGGGGGGTTTAACAAATCCTTTCCAATAAGTGATCTTAGCTTTTTAACTTTTTACTTGAGTGACTTGAGACTCAAAGGAAAGTCTCAAGAATAGGACAAAGAATTTCCAAATACCCTTCTCATCTAGATCTCCCAAATATTAACATTTTACCACATTTGTGCAGGCGGCTGGAGGGACTTCAGGGCTGATGAAAAAGGTCCCACCACAAGGTGGCAGAGTACACACGACAGCACCTGGGCGAGGCTTCGTGCAGGCAGGAAGCCCCTCACACTAGAGGCCAGCCCAGGGCTGGGGCATGGGGGCCATTACCCAGAAGGAGAGGGGGCAGGGACAGCTCCTGGGTATCTCTGAGAGCCTTAGGGTCTTTTTTTTTTTTTTCTGATATGGAATCTCGCTCTGTCACCCAGTCTGGAGTGCAGTGGCACGATCTCCAACCTCCACCTCCCGAGTTCAAGTGATTCTCCTGCCTCAGTCTCCCGAGTAGCTGGGATTACAGGCCCCTGCCGTCATGCCTAGCTAAATTTTGAATTTTTGTAGAGACAGGGTTTCCCCATGTTGGCCAGGCTGGTCTTGAACTCCTGACCTCAAGTGATCCGCCTGCCTCAGCCTCCCAATATGCTGGGGTTAAAGGCATGAGCCACTGCGCCCAGCTAGCCTTGGGGTCTTGATAGCCACATGGTCTGTCTTATACATGGCCGGCAGATGTTGGGTGCAGTTTCCCAGGTATGCACAGCAAGAGATCTCTAAATGACTACAAATCTGCATGCACTTGGGCTATGATTCAAACAACTGGGGCCAGGCATGGTGGCTCACACCTGTAATCCCAGCACTCAGGGAGGCCAAGGCAAGAGGATCCCTTGAGCCCAGCAGTTCAAGGCCAGCCTGGGAAACATAGCAAGACCTGTCTCTATTAAAAAATAAAACATGCCAGGTGTGGTGGCTCACACCTGTAATCCCAGCACTTTGGAAGGCTGAGGCGGGTGGATCACGAGGTCAGAAGATCAAGACCATCCTGGCTAACACGGTGAAACTCTGTTTCTACTAAAAATACAAAAAATTAGCCAGGCGTGGTGGCAGGCACCTGTAGTCCCAGCTACTCGGAAGGCTGAGGCAGGAGAATGGCATGAACCCGGGAGGCAGAGCTTGCAGTGAGCCGAGATAGTACCACTGCACTTCAGTCTGGGCAGCAGAGCAAGACTGTCTCAAAAAAAAGAACATTACTCAATTTAGGTTTAATATCTCATGATTCGATTCAGGTGATACATTTGTGGCAGAAATTTTTTGGTTTTAACCTGCTCTATTTTTTTAAGTGGGAAAACACTTTATTCCATAAAACAGAATAAACATTCCTCTCTTCTTTTTAATTTCTCCTCATATGCTTTTACCTTTGGGGGTTTGCGCTTTTTTTCTTTTTTTTTTTGAGACTGAGTTGCATTCTGTCGCCCAGACTGGAGTGCAGTGGCGCAATCTGTGTTCACCGCAAACTCTGCCTCCCGGGTTCATGCCATTGTCCTGCCTCAGCTTCCCGAGTAGCTGGGACTACAGGCGCCCGCCACCACGCCCGGCTGATTTTTTTTTTGTTTTTAGTAGAGACGGGGTTTCGTCGTGTTAGCCAGGATGGTCTCGATCTCCCAACCTTGTGATCCGCCCGCCTCAGCCTCCCAAAGTGCTGGGATTACAGGCGTGAGCCACTGCGCCCGGATTTTTTCTGTTTTAGGTATCTTTTTCTGGGAGACGCAGACTGGACAAATGGGGGTGGATGCGCCCTATTCTTTTTTCTATGCTAACCACCCGAGCTGAATGTCATTAAGTTTCATTCTTTTTATTTAATACATATATTAGGACTACAATAAGTTAAAAAGAAAAAAATCAATTCTTGGAAAGGTTTATTAAAACTAATAAAATAATTGGTTTGTATTTAAGATTAATAAAATCGACCAGAATCCAGGCACAATTGAACAAGAGAAGGCATGAAAAAGACAATTTCAGATATGCTCGAGGTTTGATTTTTTTTTTTTTTTTTTTTTTTTTTTTTTTTTGAGATAGGGTCTCAACTCTGTCGCCCAGACAAGAGTGCAGCGGCGTGACCTCAGCTCACTGCAACCTCTACCTCCCAGGCTCAAGCGATCCTCTTGCCTCAGCCTCTTGAGTAGCTGGGATTACAGGCATGCGCCACTACTGCCCAGCTAAATTTTTTTGGTATTTTTAGTAGACAAGGGGTTTCACCATGTTGGCCAGGCCGGTATCCAACTCCTGACAAACGATCCACCTGCCTTGGCCTCCCAAAGTGCTGGGATTACAGGCGTGAGCCACAGCGCCTGGCCATGGTCGAGTTTTATAATTGTAAGATTACTCTAAATAATTGTCATAAATTCCAAATTAAATGGGACATTTTCCTAGAAAATATAAATTACTAAAATTGACCGGCAAACAGAAAACCAGAATAAACCACTCAACATTAAGTGGATCCATCCTAAAAAAAATACAACCATCGGGGAAACACACCAGGAATTTATCACATTCTACTCAAGATTTTTGCAATGTCCATAACTCAAAGTGAATTTATATCTAAAATATATGAAAAAAATGCTAAAAATAAGAAAAAGACAACCCCGAAAGAAATAAAGGCAAAGGTGATGAACATACAAAGCAATCTTACACTGTTTATGGCTATACTCCTGTCTAGTAAATAAACAAAAACATAGACATATATCAATTTTGGTCAGGTGCGGAGGCTCACGCCTGTGATCCCAGCACTTTGGGAAGCCAAGGTGGGTGGATCACTTGAGGTCAGGAGTTTAACACCAGCCTGCCCAACATGGGAAACCCCGTCTCTACAAAAAATACAAAAATTAGCCAGGTGTGGTGGTGGGCGCCTGTGATCCCACCTACTCGGGAGGCAGAGGTTGCAGTGAGCCCAGATAGGGCCACTGCACTCCAGCCTGGGTGACAAGAGATTCAACCCCCCAAAATAAAAGATATATAGCAATTTTAAGTTTCAGTTTAATCTCAGTGAGGGAGAGTACAAAGGGTCGTCAACAGTGTTTAGGAGGTTTTAGTTCTCTAGAAAATCTGAACTCGGCATACTTTTTTTTTTTTTCCACATCCATTCAGCTCAGAATGAAGTAAACTTTTGACATCTGCTCAGTTTGGATCATGAGTACAAAGGCTTCATTTTCTTTTCCTTTGCTATGTATTTAGATCTCTTCTAATATTACTAATTAAAAATAGCAAAAAAGAATTATGGACATCTCACAGGAAAAACCTCCTTCAGGCCGGGCAAGGTGGCTCATGCCTGTAATCCCAGCACTTTGGGAGGCCGAGGCGGGCGGATCACGAGGTCAGGAGATCAAGACCAGCCTGGCCAACATGGTGAAACCCTGTCTCTACTAAAATACAAAAATTAGCTGGGTGCGGTGGCAGGCATCTGTAATCCCAGCTACTAGGGAAGCTGAGGCAGGAGAATTGCTTGAACCCAGGAGGCAGAGGTTGCAGTGAGTGGAGACGGCGCCACTGCCCTCTAGCTTGGGCAACAAATCGAGACTCCCTCTCGAAAAGAAAAGAAAAGAAAAAGTAATAATAAATGGTTGAAAATGTTTTCCTTCCAAATAAATTAATGGTTGCTATGAAACAATAACAAAAAAAATTAAATTCCTAGATCTATTTTTAGAGAGTTTTCCAACAATTTCTCTTTTATATTGATTAGTGTCACCAGAGATTTGTCTATTACTTATTTTTCCAAAGATAAAATCTTTGTTTATTCATTTTATTTTTTCCTCTCTTCCCTAGTAAGATAACATGAAAACTCCTATAAAATGAATGGGAAGGGGAACATTCCAATTCTAATTACAAAATGACAGCTAAAAATGTATGCAACTATATTATTTAGGACATGGATAAAACTGCTGTAATAGAGTCCCCAAAATAAAAGTGTCCTAAAAATTACTGATAAAGCCAAACATGGTGGCTCATATCTGTAATCCCAGCATTTTGGAAGGCTGAGGTGGGTGGATCACTTGAGGCCAGGAGTTCAAGACCAGCCTGGGCAACATGGCGAAACCCTGTCTCTACTAAAAAATACAAAAATTGGCCGGGAGTGGTGGCTCATGCCTATAATCCCAGCACTTTGGGAAGCCGAGGCAGGTGGATCATGAGGTCAAGAGATCAAGACTATCCTGGCCAACATTGTGAAACCCCGTCTCTAATAAAAATACAAAAAATTAGCCAGGCGTGGTGCTGGGCGCCTGTAGTCCCAGCTACTCAGGAGGCTGAGGCAGGAGAATGGCATGAACCTGGGAGGCGGAGCTTGCAGTGAGCCAAGATTGAGCCCCTGCACTCCAGCCTGGGCGACAGAGCAAGACTCTGTCTCAAAAAAAAAAAAAAAAAATTTTTTTTTTTTTAATTAGCCAGGCATGGTGGCATGCACCTGTACTCCCAGCTACTCAGGAGGCTGAGATGAGAGGATTGCTTGAGCCTAGGAGGTCAAAGCACTACAATGAGCCATGATCGTGTCACTGCACTCCAGTCTGGGCAACAGAGCAAGACACTGTCTCAAAAAAAAAAAAAGAAAACAAAACAAAAAACTGCTCTACCATCCCTAGAGCAGGTATGGTTCAAGATGGCCAGGTCTGTATTTCAGGCAGCAGTAAGAGGGGAAAAGGAAGAGGATAGGATGCACCCCACCCCAACTTTTTTTTTTTTTGAGATGGAGTCTCCCTCTGTTGCCCAGGCTAGAGCGCAGTGGTGGAATCTCGACTCACTGCAACCTCTGCCTCCTGGGTTCAAGCAATTCTCCTGCCTCAGCCTCCCGAGCAGCTGGGATTACAAGCACCCATCACCATGCCTGGCTGATTTTTGTATTTTTAGCAGAAACAGGGTTTCACCATGTTGGCCAGGCTGGACTCGAACTCCTGACCCCAAGTGATCTGCCCTGCTTAGCTTCACAAAGTGCTAGGATTACAGACATGAGCCACCATGCCTGGCCCGAATGCCCTTTAAGAGCTTGATTCAGAAAAGGCACAAGTCACTTCTGCTCATATCCCATTGAACAGATCTCAGTTATGTGGCCACCTCCATCTACACAGAAGGCTGGAAAATGGAGTCTCCATTCTGGGAGGGCAACGTTCCCTAGCTAAAAATTGAAGGCTCTATTGCATCAGAAGGAAAGAACAGACACTGAGAAATAACCAGCGGTCTCCACCACAGGGAAAAGATAGGATGCAGGGAACGCTGGGGGAACAAGTGAAACAGATGAGTGATATTAACCAGGAGTTCCCTCCCACCTGAGTTAAACTATGCATAGTGTTGAAGTTAATGTTTTCATTTTCTCCATTTCACCAGAGGATAAACCTTTGCTGTTCTAGGGATGGGAAAAGAAATAATAAGCAGCAATAGCTGCCTGGATATGCCGCATAGAGCTGGAGACAAGGTATTCTAATTGCCCTGCTTATTGGCTGGGCACAGTGGCTCACGCCTGTAATCCCAACACTTTGGGAGCCCGAGGCGGACCTCACTTGAGGTCAAGAGTTCAAAACCAGCCTGGCCAATATGGTGAAACCCTGTCTCTACCAAAAACAAAGAAAAATAAGCCAAGTGTGGTGGCGGACACCTGTAGCCCCACCTACTCGGGAGGCCAAGACAGGAGAATTGCTTGAACCTGGGAGGCAGAGGTTGCGCAGTGAGCCAAGATTATGCCACTGCACTGCAGCCTGGGTGACAGAGCAAGACTCCATCTCAAAAAAAAATAATAATAAATAAATAAATAATAAAAATACAGAAGTTAGCTGGGTGTGGTGGTGCATGCCTGTTGTCCCAGCTACTTGGGAGGCTGAGGCAGGAGAATTGTTTGAACCCAGGAGGAAGAGGTTGGAGTGAGTCAAGATCGCACCACTGCAGTCCACAGAGTGAGACTCTGTCTCAAAAAAAATATATATATATATATGTATATATATATACACATAGCCCTACTTATAGATGTTCGTTTTTTCCATTTATTTGAAAAGCAGAATAAACTTACGTTGTAACAAATCAATGTAAAGTATCATCCTGCTACTACCAATCATATAAAATCATACTAAGACATTCACGTGTAATATGATTATTAATATCATTGTTCCCACCTACTGGGGAGGCTGAGGCAGGAGAATCACTTGAACCTGGGAGGCGGAGGCTGCAGTGAGCCGAGATTGTGCCACTGTACTCCAGCCTGGGTGACAGAGCGAGACTCCATCTCAAACACAAACAAACAAACAAAAATACCCTTAGGTAATGATCACCAATGACTGCTGACATCTTTTTGGAAAAAAAAAAAAAAAAAAGAAAACCAGACATCCTGTCCATCTATATGGCTGTACACGACATCACCCATGAGTAATCCTGGAAAAAAAAAAAAAGAACTTGAGTCTAAGCCTCTTGATCTAATTAACAAATTACAGGACATACAAGGCAGCAGAAAAATGTGTCAAATGACACCACAATGAGACAATCTGCAAAATCCAGGCTGTAAGAAATTCTACACTTTTTTCTACAAATAAAATGCAAAGAGAGAGAGGGAGGGAAGAAAGGAAAAGAGGGAGAAGGAATCTATGGATCACAAGAGAATGAAGGAAAATATCACTAGTGATGTATGGATCCTATTAGCTAAACAAGAGCTCACTGAACTTTCCGATTCATGTGCTTCCTCTTGTTAATCGCACTGGCTCATTCTGGGTCTTCTGTGCCATCCTGTTTCCAGGTCTCCGCTGGGAAAAAACAGCAACAGGAAAAATGGCATTTTATCAGGGGCATGTACTGGGAAGATGCTTAACATTGTCTCCATGGTTTGATATTTTATATATATTATATATAATGAATATATACATTTATAATATAAAATATATATTTGTATGCAAAATATAAAAATATGGATATATAAAATATAAATATAAAATAGGCCAGGCGTAGTGTCTCACGCCTGTAATCTCAGCACTTTGGGAGGTCAAGGTGGGTGGATCACCTGAGGTCAGGAGTTTGAGACCAGCCTGGCCAACATGGTGAAACCCCTTCTCTACTAAAAATATAAAAATCACCTGGGTGTGGTGGCAGGTGCCTATAATCCCAGCTACTCAGGAGGCTGAGGCAGGAGAATCGCTTGACCCGGGAGGTGGAGGCTGCAGCAAGCTGAGATCACACCATTGCACTCCAGCCTGGGTGACAGAGTAAGACTCTGTCTCAAAAAAAAAAAAATTATATATTATACATATGCAATATAAAATATATGTTATTTATATGTAATATATTGCATATATTTTATATGTAATATAAAATATATAAATATAAAATGATAAATTACAAAATATATTTTATATAATATGGTTTGTATTAGATATTATATATAATACTAGATATTAAATATATAATATGTTTTTATATATAAAGATTTTTATATCATACAGTTTGTATAATATATAGTTTATATTATATATAATATGTAACAGATAATATCTTTTTTTTTTTGGAGACAGAGTCTCACTCTGTCGCCCAGACTGGAGTGCAGTGGCGTGATCTCAGCTCACTGCAAGCTCCCCCTCCCGGGTTCACACCATTCTCCTGCCTCAGCCTCCCAAGTAGCTGGGACTACAGGTGCCCGCCACCACACCCGACTAATTTTTTGTATTTTTAGTAGAGACAGGGTTTCACCGTGTTAGCCAGAATGGTCTCCATCTCCTGACCTTGTGATCCGCCCACCTTGTCCTCCCAAAGTGCTGGGATTACAGGTGTGAGCCACCGTGCCCCGCCACTTTTTTTTTTTTTTTTTTTTGAGACAGTCTTGCTCTGTCACCCAGACTGGAGTAAAGTGGGGCAATCTGGGCTCACTGCAGCCTCTGCCTCCCAAGTTCAAGTGATCTCCCCACCTCAGCCTCCCAAGTAGCTAGGATTACAGACATGTGTCACCATGCCCGGCTAATTTTATGTTTTGTTTTTCTGAGACAGAGTCTCGCTCTGTCGCCCAGGCTGGAGTGCAGTGGCGCGATCTTGGCTCATTGCAACCTCCGCCTCCCAGGTTCTAGCAATTCTCCTGCCTCAGCCTCCCAAGTAGCTGGGACTACAGGCGCACCCCACCACAGTTAGCAGATTTTTGTATTTTTAGTACAGATGAGGTTTCACCATGTTGGCCGGGATGGTCTCGATCTCTTGACCTGGTGATCTGCCCACCTCGACCTCCCAAGGTACTGGGATTACAGGCGTGAGCCACCGTGACTGGCCATTTTTTTATATTTTTAATAGAGAAGGGGTTTCACCATGTTGGCCAGGCTGGTCTTGAACTCCTGACCTCGAGTGATCTGTGTACCTTCAGCTTCCCAAAGTGCCGGGATTACAGGCGTGAGCCATCACACTGGGCCTAGAACACATATTATATATTACATATAAATAATATATTTTTATATTCCAATGTTTTCCTTTTCAGAGGCAGGGTCTCACTCTGTTACTCAGGCTGGAGTGCAGTGGCGGGGTCAAAGCTCACTGCAGCCTCGACTTTCTGGACTCAAGAGATCCCCCCACCTCAGCCTACCAAGTGTCTGGGACTACAGGCACACACCACCATGCCTGGCTAATTTTTGTATCTTTTGTAGAGACAAGGTTTCACTCTGTTGCCCGGGCTGGTGTTGCACTCCAGGCTTCAAGCGATCCTCCTGCCTCAGACTCCCAAAGTGCTAGGACTGCAGGTGTAAGCCACCAAGATGAATTTCTTCATTCCTCCAAAACTAGAAGCCATGGAGGCTCCTGACTGCCTGGTGGCTGCCAATGATTTTTCACCAACATACCCCCGCCTTTTTTTATTTCTTTTTTATTTTTATTTTTTTTTTACTATAAGGCAGCCTCCTGTCTCCTCTGCCGAGCACCTGTTTCACCTTTGTATACATGACACCTCCAGTGAGCTTTGTCCCCTCATGGTAGCCCTGAGAGCAACTAACCTTGTTCTGCACCTGGGGAAACTGTAGCCCAGATTGTTTAGCCAATGTTCAGTAAGTTAGTGGCCAGGTAGCGTATTAGTACCTACCTGGCTGGGTGCAGTGGCTCACGCCTGTAATCCCAGCACTCTGGGAGGCCGAGGCAGGCGGATCACAAGGTCAGGAGATCGAGACCATCCTGGCTAACACGGTGAAACCCCGTCTCTACTAAAAATACAAAAAATTAGCCGGGTGTGGTGGCGGGCGCTTCTAGTCCCAGCTACTCAGGAGGCTGAGGCAGGAGAATGGCATGAACCCGGGAGGCAGAGTTTGCAGTGAGCAGAGATTGTTCACTGCACTCCAGCCTGGGTGACAGAGCAAGACTCTGACTCAAAAAGAAATCAAAACAAAACAAAACAAAAAAGAAATACCTGAAGGCTGGGCACAGTGGCTCATACCTGTAATCCCACCACTTTGGGAGGCCAAGGCGGGTGGATCACGAGGTCAGGAGATCAAGACCATCCTGGCTACCACAGTGAAACCCCATCTCTACTAAAAATACAAAAATTAGCTAGGCGTGCTGGTGGACTCCTATAGTCCCAGCTACTCAGGAGGCTGAGGCAGGAGAATGGCATGAATCCGGGAGGCAGAGCTTGCACTGAATCGAGATCGTCCACTGCACTCCAGCCTGGGCGACAGAGCGAGACTCCGTCTCAGAAAAAAAAAAAAGAAAGAAAAGAAATACACAGTGGCTCACGGCTATAATCCCAGCACTTTGGGAGGCCAAGTCGGGCAGGTCACCTGAGATCAGGAGTTCAAGACCAGCCTGGCTAACATGGTGAAACCCCATCTCTACTACAAATATAAAAATTAGCCAGGCATGGTGGCGGGTACCTGTAATCCCAGCTACTTAGGAGGCTGAGGCCTGAGAATCACTTGAACCCAGGAGGCAGAGGTTGCAGTGAGCTGAGATCACACCACTGCATTCCGGCCTGGGCAACAGAGTGAGACTCGGACTCAAAAACAAACAAACAAACAAACAAAATAAAAAAAGAAAGAAAGAAACCCGAGACTGGGTAATTTATGCAGCAAAGAGGTTTAATTGACTCACAGTTCCACATTGCTGGGAAGGCCTCAGGAAAATTACTGTCATGGCAAAAGGCAAAGGAGAAGCAGACACCTTCTCAGGAGGCAGGATGGAGTGAGTGCAAGCAGGGGAAATGCCAGTGCTTATAAAACCATCGGACACCTCAAGACTCATTCACTATCAGGAGAGCAGAATGGGGGAAACTGCCCCCATGATCCGATTACCTCCACCTGTCCCGCTCTTGACACGTGGGGATTATGGGATTACAATTCAAGATGAGATTCTGGGCTGGGACCCAAACCCTAACCATACCAGGTAGGGACTAGAAATCTGCTTCCCAAACTCCTACTCCAATGCTATGCTCTCTGGACACTGTGTCCCAGTCCTGGAAGGAAGGAGGACAAGAAACTCAGATGGCCTGGACTGAGGGCAAAGGAGGGTGAGGCTGGCACTGACATCCTCAGAGGCTCCTGCAGGGTCGTGTATATGAAACCCAAGCCCAAGCTTCATGCCCTGCCCCCAAAAAGCAGGGAACACACACTGTAGCAAATGCTAAGCCAGCTCTCTAGCATGTGAAACAGTCTTGTCCAGAGACAGGAGAGGGCTGCTCTCCTGTGGTTCTTCAAGGCTTTCTCCCTGCCTAGTCTGAAGGATTGCTTTCTCTTTTCTCCATTTAGTATTTTTAGACTGTAGTTGACCTCGGGTAACTGAAACTGTTAATAAGAGGGGAGACTACTGTAATTCAAAACTCCACTCTTGGTGGGGCGCTGTGGCTCAGGCCTGCAATCCCAGCACTTTGGGCGGCTGAGGTGGGAGGATCATTTGAGGCCAGGAGTTCCAGACCAGCCTGTGCAACATAGCGACATCCCATCTCTACAAAAAATTTAAAGATTAGCCAGGCATGGTGATGTATGCCTGTTGTCCCAGCTACTTGGGAGGCTGAGGTGGGAGGATTGCTTGAACAAACCTCCTCCAAACCATGAGTTCAAGACTGCAGTCAGCTGTGATTGCACCACTGCACTCCAGCCTGTGTAACAGAGCGAGAATCTGTCTTAAAGTAATAAGTAAATAGGCCGGGCATGGTGGCTTACGCCTGTAATCCTAGCACTTTGGGAGGCTGAGGCGGGAGGATCATCACATTCCCACTTCTATCCTCATCGCCCATCCCTCACCTCCCTTCTCATCCTAAAAGAGCTGGAGGATTGCTTTTATTGATGAAATGCACATTGTATGCGAACACACAGAACCTAAGTGTGCAGTTTGATGGGTTTAGACACCCATGTAACTGAAACCCAATCAGGATACAGCAGTGTCCATGCTCCCAGAAAGTTCCTTCGTGTCTCTTTTCACTCAATCCCCTTCCTCTTGGACCGCAAATAGGAAAGGTTCTGATACTTCCCGGAGCACCTAAACTTTGTGGGTCTCTCTGCCGACCAGCGTCTCTGGGCAAGCCATCTACCCATCAGACCATCAGGCTCCTGCGAAACAGCAGTCACTGGCCACTTCCCTGAAGACACAAGTAATCATGGTGTCCACTTTGCTGGCTGTCACCATGCGGTCACCCAGGTCAAGCAGCAAGTATACTTTTTTTAAAAAAACACTTCCTCTGGCCGGGCGCGATGGTTCACACCCGTAATCCCAGCACTTTGGGAGGCTGAGGCAGGTGGATCACCTGAGGTTAGGAGTTCCAGCACTGGCCAACATGGTGAAAATAAAAAAAAAATTAGCTGGGCATGGTGGCATATGCCTGTAATCCCAGCTACTTGGGAGACTGAGGCAGGAGAATCGCTTGAACCCGGGAGCCAGAGGCTGCAGTGAGCTGAGATCGCGCCATTGTACTCCAGTCTGGACAACAGAGTGAGACTCCATCTCAGGAAAAAAAAAAAAAAAATGGCAAACTTCCTCTAAAACTTTCCACACAAAGCTTATTTTTCCTGCTCTGTCTGCACCTGAGACCTCACGCTTAGTTTATCCATGGTTAAAATCTGCGGCAAAGCCAGCCCTGATCAAGAGGGTGAGGATGCCTGTAATTACCTTAGCAACAGAACATGCTGTGCATTTGAATCACATCATCTCATCCCCATAGCAACACAGAACCGCAGAATCACGGTGCTCCAGAGCCAAGTGGCGACAGCGCTGAGTCCAACCTCTCAGATTAAAACAAAACCCAACAGAAACAAACAAAAAAAGTCGTTTACCATTCAGACAGCTTCCATAGCCTTGTACCTATTTTTGTTGTTGTTGTTTGGAAATAAAATGAACTTTGATACCAATAAGATAGCAAGGAACATCCACTTGGGCTGCTGGGTTTTTGGCTGATTTAATCATAGGCTTTGTCCTATGTTATTAGGAACAAAAAAGAATTTTTTGATTGATGGAGGAAGAGCGAGTCGGCCAGGGATGAACGTACAGATGTTGATATCAGCGACCACAGAGCTGTGGCAAGAAATCCTCATTCATTTATAAAACGCGTCTTCATGAGATTGCACGATTCTCTGCCTCTGAGGTCGGCGTGCAAAGAACAACCTTCTCTTATCAGCTGGGGACTGTAAAAGGGAAATATTTTCTCTGCAGTCTCCTGACACCAACACCTGGCCTCAAGGAAGTTCTCCAGGGCAGAGGGTAACAATATGAAATGTAAACATGGGATGTGGGGAGGTTGGACACCTCATCCTGATATCGGGATGCATCTTGGTCTAATTCAAAACCATGAACTTTGGAGCAGGGGATATCTCAGTAGCCTCCTTAGAAACATGCTACAAGCTGAGATCAACAGAGCAGGGGGCATTGGAGGTTGCACTTCAAAGATGAATGGGGGCCAGGAGCAGAGGCTGATACGTGTAATCTCAGCACTTTGGGAGGCCGAGGTAGGCGGATCACTTGAGGCCAGGAGTTCAAGGCCAACATGGTGAAACCCTGTCTCTAATAAAAATACAAAAAAATTAGGCGAGCATGGGGTGGCACACACCTGTGGTCTCAGCTACTCAGGAGGCTGAGGCACGAGAATCGCTTGAACCCGGGAGGCAGAGGTTGCAGTGAGCCGAGATAGTGCTACTACACTCCAGCCTGGGCAACAAAGCAAGACTCTATCTCAAAAAAATAAAAAAGATGAATGAATCCTCTCCAAGCAAGAAATGTCGTGGGGGCAGGAAAGCATCCATTTCTGCATCCTCAGCATCTAGCACAGTTGCCAGCATATATCAGGTACTGAAAAAACTTTTTAAAAGGCCAGGCACAGTGGCTCACGCCTGTAATCCCAGCACTTTGGGAGGCCGAGGCAGGAGGATCGCTTGAGCCCAGAAGTTTGAGACTCGCCTGGGGCAACATGGTGAACCCCTGTCTCTACAAAAAATTAGCCAGGCATGGTGGCACATGCCTGTACTCCCAGATACCCAGGAGGCTGAGATGGGAGGATAACCTGAGCCTGGGAGGTCGAGGCTATAGTGAATTGTAATTGAGCCACTGCACTCCAGCCTGGGCAAGTGAGATCTTGTCTCAAAAACAAAACAAAACAAAAATCTTCAAAAAATAGACTGGGGGCCAGGCGTGGTAGCTCATGCCTGTAATCTCAGCACTTTGGGAGATCGGGGCCAGCGGATCACCTGAGGTCAGGAGTTCAAGACCAGCCTGGCCAACGTGGTGAAACCTTGTCTCTACTAAGAATACAAAAAAATTAGCTGGGTGTGGTGGCACACGCCTGAAGTCTGGGCTACTCAGGAGGCTGAGGCACAAGAATCGCTTGAACCCGGGTGGTGGAGTTTGCAGTGAGCTGAGATCCGGCCACTGCACTCCAGCTGGGGTGACAGAGCGAGACTCCATCTCAATTAAAAAAAAAAAAAATATATATATACACACACACACACACACACACACACACATACACACACACACAAATTAGCTGGGCATAGTGGCAGGCGCCATAATCCCAGCTACTTCGGAGCCTGAGACGGGAGAATAGCTTGAACTGAGGCGGCGGAGGTTGCAGTGAGCCGAAATCGCACCAGTGCACTCCAGCCTGGGCAACAGAGCAAGACTCCATCTCAAAAAAAACAGAGACTAGGTTTCGCCATGTTGCCCAGGCTGGTCTCAAGCTCCTGGCCTCAAGTGATCTTCCTGCCTCGGCCTTCCAAAGTGCTGGATTACAGGCTGGAGCTACCATTTCTGGGCCTAAAAAAACTATGTCTTCGTGTTATAGGAGCATATTTGACAGGCTCATTTAAATATCCCCACTTCCATCAAGAACTGACCAAAGCTACCAAGGCTCATGGGGGAGAAATCCACCAGCCTTATCAAACCCCCACAACCCTACGGTTTCACACATGGGTGGACCAAGTGCCTACAAACAGCCAGATAGGACTTGCAGGTTAGCACAGAAGGATCTTGGAAGTCACCACGCTGAGCTCACAAGTAAAAAGCTGAACAAACTGAAAAGTCAACAACTCCTCTGAGATCCGTCCGCGGAGGGAGGTCACAGGGCAAACTCCCGGCCGCAAAACTGGAGAGACAAGAGGATACAGAGAATTAAAACTTACCCGAGTAGAAACCCACAGACAGAACACCACACAGGACCCAGTGAAGAGGGGTGGGAAGAGCAGAAGGCTGCAGAGCTGAATTGCTGTGCCCCGCTGAGAAAGTCTGAGACATAAAGTAACTCCCAGCAGGGCCGGGCGCGGTGGCTCACGCCTGTAAACCCAGCACTTTGGGAGGCCAAGACAGGCGGATCATGAGGTCAGGAGTTCGAGACCATCCTGGCTAACACGGTGAAACCCCGTCTCTACTAAAAATACAAAGAATTAGCCGGGCGTGGTGGCGCACACCTGTAGTCCCAGCGACTGGGGAGGTTGAGGCAGGACAATCGCTTGAACCCGGGAGGCGGAGCCTGCAGTGAGCAGAGATCATGCCATTGCACTCCAGCCTAAGCGCCAAGAGCGAAACTCCGTCACAAAAACAAGAAAACTAACTACGAGCAGACCCAGACAGGGCACCCTGTGCTCTTATGTTTTACCTACAGGGGCTCAACCAGGTTCTCAGAGTGAATATTAGAGAAAAATCCTCTCGTGCCTCCAGCAGGGAGAGGGGAAAAGAGACAAGCCCAGGTTTTCTGTTCTTAACAAGGTCAACCCTCAGGAGAACCTACTTAACCACAGCTGAACCTGCTGGGGCTTCATCAGTGCCTACCTGACCTGGGGGAAGAAAAATACCCAACTGCAGCTGGCCCTAGCCTTCCACCTGGAGAAAAGGAAAAACGCAACCCCAGCCCCCAGGAGCCATCCTGTCCCGCCTCAGCGGGTGACTTGGGTGTTAATAAGCGCTTATGAAGTCCAGTCCAGAGGCACAGGCTCACTAAAGGATTAAGATCCGGCCGGGCACAGCCGGGCGCGGTGGCTCACGCCTGTAATCCCAGCACTTTGGGAGGCCGAGGCGGGCAGATCACGAGGTCAGGAGATCGAGACCATCCTGGCTAACACGGTGAAACCCCGTCTCTACTAAAAATACAAAAAATTAACCGGGCGTGGTAGCAGGTGCCTGTAGTCCCAGCTACTCGGGAGGCTGAGGCAGAAGAATGGCGTGAACCCAGGAGGCGGAGCTTGCAGTGAGCCCAGATCGCAACACTGCACTCCAGCCTGGGGGACAGAGCGAGACTCCGTCTCAAAAAAAAAAAAAAAAAAAAAAAAAGATCTGGCCGTGCACAATGGCTCATGCCCAGAATCCCAGTACTTTGGGAGGTTGAGGTGGGAGGATTGCTTGAGCTCAAGAGTTTAAGACCAGCCTGGGCAACATAGTGAGACCTCATCTTTAAAATAAAATAATAATTTAAAACAAAGATTAAGACCAGCTCAGAGGACTATTACAGAAGGCTTCTTCTCCCACACCTTACCACCACTTTCCCCCAGGCCTATTTATAGCAGCTCCTTTTACCCAATAAATTATGTCCAGTTATCGGGGAAAAAATTACAAGGCATAATAAAATGCAAAAAACATCCAGAAGCTTTATAGAAGGTGTTTTTTTAAAAGGTCAGCTGGGCTCAGTGGCTCACGCCTGTAATCTCAGCACTTCGGGAGGCTGAGAAGGGCAGATCAACTGAGGTCGGGAGTTCGAGACCAGCCTTGCCAACATGGTGAAATTCCCGTCTCTACTAAAAAAAACACAAAAATTAGTCGGGCATGGCATTATGCACCTGTGGTCCCAGCTACTCGGGAGGCTGAGGCAGGAGAATCGTTTGAACCCGGGAGGCGGAGGTTGCAATGAGCCAAAATGGCACCACTGCACTCCAGCCTGGGTGGCAGAGCGAGATGCTGTCTCTAAATAAATAAATAAAGAGGTGGAGAAAGCTATACCATGATAATACTAAACAAAGCAGACTTCAAAGCAAAGAAAGTTGTCAGAGCTTAAGCGGCATTACAGCCAGGTGTTGTCATTCACGTCGATAATCCCAGCACTTTAGGAGACCAAGGTGGGGGGGTATTGCTTGAGCCCAGGAGTTTGTGATCAACCTGGGCAACATAGCAAGACCCTGTCTCTACAATAAATAAATAAATAAATATATATATATATATATATATATATATATATATATCAATCAGCTGGTCATGATGGTGCATACCTATAGTCCCAGCTACTTAGGAGACCAAAACTGGAGGATCACTTGATCCTGGGAGCTCCAGACTTCAGTGAGTCATGGTCACACCACTGTACTCCAGCCTGGGTGACAGAATGAGACCCTGTGTCAAAAAAAAAAAAAAAGAGGGGTATTACAGAATGATAAAGGAGTCAATTCTCCAAAAACACATAATTAATCCTTAACGTGTATGCACCTAACAGAAGCATCAAAATACTTGAGGTTAGAAGTGATGGAACTAGGCTGGGTGCGCTGGCTCACGCCTGGAATCCCAGCACTTTGGGAGGCCGAGAAGGGTGGATCACCTGAGGGCAGGAGTTCAAGACCAGCCTGGCCAACATGGTGAAACCCCGTCTCTACTAAAAATACAAAAAACTAGCTGGGCGTGGTGGCAGGAGCCTGTAATCCCAGCTACTTGGGAGGCTGAGGCAGGAGAATCGCTTGAACCAGGGAGGTGGAGGTTGCAGTGAGCTGAGATTGCACCACTGCACTCCAGCCTGGGCAACAAGAGCGAAATTCTATCTCAAAAAAAAAAAAAGTGGTGGAATGGCACAGAGAAATTGATAAAGTACGATGGTACTTCAAGACTTACTGTAAAGCTACAGTAATCAGGACAGTGTGATATTAGTGACAAAATAGATAAATAGATCAATGGGCCAGGTACGGTGTCTCACACCTGTAATCCCAGCACTTTGGGAGGCCAAGGCAGGTGGTTCACTTAAGGTCAGAAGAATGAGACCAACCTGGACAACATGCTGAAACACTGTCTCTTAAAAAAAAAAAAATAGATCAATTGAATAGAACAGAGATCTCAGAAACAGACTCACATAAATAGAGTCAAATGACCTTTGACGAAAGAGCAAAGGCAATACAACGAGCAAAGACAAAGATGGTCTTTTTAACAAATGTTGCTGAACAATTGGATGGACATCCATGTGCAAAAAACTGAGTCCAGACTCTGACCTTACACACTTCACAGAATTAATTCAGATGGATCAGAGACCTAAATGTAAAGCTCAAAACCATAAAACTTTTAGAAGATAACACAAGAGAAAATCTAGATAACTTCAGGTTTGGCAATGACTTTTTAGATACAACTCCAAAGGTAGGATTCATGAAAGAAAGAATTGGGCCGGGCGCAGTGGCTCATGCCTGTAATCTCAGCACTTTGAGAGGCTGAGGTGGGCAGATAACCTGAGGTCAGGAGTTTGAGACCAGCCTGACCAACATGGAGAAAACCCATCTCTACTAAAAATACAAAACTAGCCAGGTATGGTGGCACATGCCTGTAATCCCAGCTACTCGGGAGGCTGAGGCAGGAGAATCGCTTGAATCCGGGAGGCAGAGGTTGCAGTGAGCCGAGATTGTGCCATTGCACTCCAGCCTGGGCAACAAGAGTGAAACTCCATCTCAAAAAAAAAACAAGAAAACAAAAAAAATTGATAAGTTGGACTTCACTGAATTAAAAAATTTCTTCTCTCTGAAAGATGTTGTCAAGAGAATGAAAAGACAAGCCACAGACTGGGAGAAAATATTTGCTAAAGATATAGCTGATAAAGAAGGACTGTTGGCCGGGCGCGGTGGCTCACGCCTGTAATCCCAGCACTTTGGGAGGCCGAGGTGGGCAGATCACGAGGTCAGGAGATCGTGACCATCCTGGCTAACACGGCGAAACCCCATCTCTACTAAAAATACAGAAAATGAGCCAGGCATGGCGGCGTGCGCCTGTAGTCCCAGCTGCTGGGGAGGCTGAGGCAGGAGAATGGAGTGAACCTGGGAGGCGGAAGCTTACTATGAGCCAAGATCACGCCACTGCACTCCAGCCTGGGTGACAGAGCGAGACTCGGTCTCAAAAAAAATCATAATAATAAAGAAGGACTGTTAACCAAAATATTCAAAGAACTCTTAAAACTAAACAATAGGAATACAACCTGATTTTTAAATGGGCCAAAAGATCTTAAGAGACATTTTTCCGAAGAAGATACACAGGTAGAGGCCCGTCGCGGTGGCTCATGCCTGAAATCCCACCACTTTGGGAGGCTGAGGCAGGGGGATCACGAGGTCAGGAGATCGAGACCATCCTGGCCAATACAGTTAAACCTCGTCTCTACTAAAAATACAAAAAATTAGCCAGGCGTGGTGGCGGGCACCTGTAGTCCCAGCTACTCAGGAGGCTGAGGCAGGAGAATGGCGTGAACCTGGGAGGTGGAGCTTGCAGTGAGCCGAGATCGCGCCACTGCACTCCAGCCTGGGTGATAGAGCAAGACTCCGTCTCAAAAAAAAAAGATACACAGGTGGCAAATATGCATATGAAAAGATGCTTCATATCATATGTCATTGGGAAAATGAAACTAAAACAATGAGATACCACTACAAACCTATTAGGATGACAAAAATCCAGAACACGGTAGGGCACAGTGGCTCACGCCTGTAATCCCAGCACTTTGGGAGGCCAAGGCGGATGGATCACCTGAGGTCAGGAGTTCGAGACCAGCCTGGCCAACATGGTGAAACCGTGTCTCTACTACACATACAAAATTAACTGGGTGTGGTGGCAGGTGTCTGTAATCCCACTACTTGGGCAGCTGAGGCAGAATTGTTTGAACCCAGGAGGTGGAGGTTGCAGTGAGCCGAGATCGTGCCATTGCACTCCAGCCTGGGGGACAAGAGCGAGACTTCATCTCAAAAAAAAAACAAAATCCAGAACACTTGGCTGGGCGTGGTGACGCATACCCATAGTCCCAGCTACTCAGAAGGCTGAGGCGGGAGGATCAATTGAGCCCAGGACGTTAGGGCTGCAGTGAGCTATGATGGCGCCACTGCTGTCCAGCCTGGGTGACAGAGCGAGACTCTGTCTCAAGGAAAAAAAAAAATGAAAAGCCTGTATGCTGTATGATTCCAACTATATTACATTCAGAAAAGGCCACACTATGGAGACAGTAAAAGGATCCGTTGCCAGGGTCTGGAAACAAAAGGTTGCCAGGGAGAACCTTTTGTCCCTGGGACGGATACATGAAGGGAGGGACTCATGAAGAGGCAGAGTATGGAGGATTTTTCGGGCAGGGAAACTCCAATGAGAGAGCTGGAACAGTGGATGCATGTTCTGATACATTTATCCAAACCCATGACATGCACAACACCAAGACGGACCCTAATGCAAACTGTGGACTTTGGGTGAAAATGATGTGTCAATATAGGTTCCCTGATTGTAACAAATGTGCCACTTTGGTGGAAGATGATAATGGGAGAGGCTATTAGCATGGGCAGGGAACATATGAGAACTCTTTGTATCTTTTGTTCAATGTTGCTATGAATCTAAAACTGGCCTAAAAAAGTAAAGTCTATTAAAAAAAAAAAAGACTCAGTGAGCATTAGGAAGAAAGGGACAGGGCACATGCCTTCCTCATGGAAATCATGCAAACGTATCTTCTGAAGAAGACCCCACTTTTTTTTTTTTTTTGAGATGGAGTTTTGCTCTTTCACCCAGACTGGAGTGCAGTGTCATGATCTTGACTGACTGCAACCTCCAACCCCCAGGTTCAAGCTATTCTCCTGCCTCAGCCTCCCGAGTAGATGGGATTATAGGCGCCCGCCACCACGCCTGGCGAATTTTTGTATTTTTTAGTAGAGACGGGGTTTCGCTATGTTGGCCAGGCTGTTCTTGAACTCCTGACCTCAGGTGATCCACCTGCCTCAGCCTCCCAAATTTCTGGGATTACAGGCGTGAGCCACCGCGCCCCGCCAGACCCTACTTTTGAGTGGGGTCTTCTGCAGATGAGCCTGAGAGGGCCAGCAGGATTAGGTGACAAGGAAGGAGAGAGATCTTTGCATCTTCAGATGTAGGGGAGCACCGCCCATGGCAAATCTGAACTTGAGCAGCTCCGGGCACCATAAAGCAGGCACAGGAAGATCAAAAGAGACTGAAGAATTTTTTTTTTTTTTTTTTTGAGACGGAGTCTAGTTCTGTCACCCAGGCTGGAGTAGAGTGGCACGCTCTCAGCTCACTGCAACGTCTACCTCCCAAGTTGAAGTGATTCTCCTGTCTCAGCCTCCTGAATAGCTGGGATTACAGGCATGCATCACCACACCGGCTAATTTTTGTATTTTTAGTAGAGATGGGGTTTCACAATGTTGGCCAGGCTTGTCTCAAACTCCTGGCCTCAAGTGATCCGCCTGCCGCAGCCTCCCAAAGTGCTGGGATTACAAGCATGAGCAACCATACCCGGCCCAAAAGAGGCTGAAGAATCTTAATTTTAACTTTTAAATTTTATTGATGTAATTATTCTTAGAGTCAGGGTCTTGCTCTGTCTCCCAGGCTAGAGTGCAGTGGTACAATCATAGCTCACTGTAGCCTCCAACTCCTGGCCTCAATCAGTCCTCCTGCCTTAGCCTCCCAAAGTGCTGCGCTTACAGATGTGAGCCACCACGCCTGGCCCTTAATTTTTTAAAAAAGCTTATAAATCTCAGAAAATATTTATTTCCGGCTGGGCGTGGTGGCTCACACCTGTAAGCCCAGGACTTTGGGAGGTGGAGGCAGGCGGACCACCTAAGGTCAGGAGTTCAAGACTGGCCTGGCCAACATGGCGAAACCCCATCTCTACTAAAAACACACAAAAAAGTTAGCAGGGAGAGGTGGTGGGCACCTGTAATCCCAGCTACTTGGGAGGCTGAGGCACAAGCATCACTTGAACCCAGCAGGCGGAGGTTGCAGTGAGCCAAGATTGCACCATTGCACTCCAGCCTGGGCAACAAGAGTGAAACTCCATCTCAAAAAAAAAAAAAAGAAATTATTTCTTTCCAACAAGAGAAAGCCTAGCACTTATAGGAAAGTGTTGAGCATGGATTTAGATTAAATAGCATTGGATCATGGTGGGTAACTGCAAGAGAAGCAACTACAGGGTTGTGAGGGGAAGAAGGAGCCAGAAGGAACAGATCTCAGGATGCGTATAAGAGCCTTAATCCACCGGGCACAGTGGCTCACGGCTGTAATCCCAGTACTTTGGATGGCTGAGGCAGGCAGATCACCTGAGGTCAGGAGTTTGAGACCAGCATGGCCAACATGGTGAAACCCCGTCTCTATTAAAGATACAAAAATTAGCTGGGCATGGTGGCACACACTGTAGTCCCAGCTACTCGGGAGGCTGAGGAAGGAGAACCACTTGAACCCAGGAGGTGGAGGCTGCAGTGAGCCGAGATTGCACCACTGCACTCCAGCCTGGCAACAGAGCGAGACTCTGTCTCAAAAACAAAACAAACAAAACTACAAAAATTAGCTGGGTGTGGTGGGATGCACCTGTAATCTCAGCTACTCAGGAGGCTGAGGCAGGAGAATAGCTTGAATCCAGGAAGCGGAGGTTGCAGTGAGCCGAGATTGCGCCACTACACTCCAGCCTGGGTGACAGAGCGAGACTCCGTCTCAAAAAAAAAAAAAAAAAAGTAGCTTAAACCAATAGCCAAGGGAGTTAGAGTCACCAGATATTTGGTTCTCTATAGAAGTTAAAGATAACATCTTGGGCCCGGTATGGTGGCACACACTTATATTTCCAGCACTTTAGGAGGCTGAGGCGGGCGGACCGCTTGAGCTCAGGGGTTTGAGACCAGCCTGGACAACATAGCAAGACCCCTGCCTGCACTAAAAATACAAAAAATTTGCCAGATGTGGTGGCTCATGCATGTGGTCTCAGCTACTCAGGAGGCTGAAATGGGAGAATCACCTGAGTCCAGGAAGTGGAGGCTGCAGTGAGCAATGACTGTACCACTGCACTCCAGCAGCTGGGAGAAGGGAGTGAGACCCCGTCCCAAAAAAAAAAAAAATCAATGAGAGGAAGCAAGGACTGACCTTCACGGGGTCCAGATGCCCGGCACAGTAAGGCCAACCATCCACACCAAGGTTTGCAGCTAGAAAAACGAGGGCATTTATTTGCAGGGCGCCAAGCAAGGAGAGTCAAGCAGCTCATGTTTACATCCAGAACTCCCTGCTGGCTTGCAGGTAGGCGTCTTTAAAGGTAAGGAGGCAGAGGTTACAGCGAAGTCAGAAATCAGTATGGAGGCTATACGTTGGTTTGGCCCTAAAAGGTAGGATATCTTAAAGTAGGGGCTTACAGGTCATAGGTAGATTCAAATTTTTTTTTTTATTTCTAATTAGTTAAGGAAGAGAAGCTTTGTTTAAAAATGTGGAGTCGGCCAGGCGCGATGGCTCATGCCTGTAATCCCCACACTTTGGGAGGCCGAGTGGGGTGGATCACCTGAGGTCAGGAGTTCAGGACCAGCCTGGGCAACATGATAAAACCCCATCTCTACTAAAAGTACAAAAATTAGGTTGGGTGTGGTAGCGGGCACCTGTAATCTCAGCTACTTGGGAGGCTGAGGCAGGAGAAAAGCTAGAACCTGGGAGGCAGAGGTTGCAGTGAGCCAAGATGATGCCACTGCACTCCAGCCTGGGTGACAGAGCAAGACTCTGTCTCAGAAAAAAATAAAATAATATAATATAAAAATAAAACAAAAGTACAAAAATTGGCCAGGTGCAGTGGCTCACGCCTGTAATCCCAACACTTTGGGAGGCCAAGGTGGATGAATCACCTAAGGTCAGGGGTTGGAGACAAGCCTGGCCAACATGGCGAAACCCCATCTCTACTAAAAATACAATAATTAGCCGGGCGTGGTGGTGGGTGCTTGTAAGCCCAGCTACTAAAAAGGCTGAGGCAGGAGAATTGCTTGAACCTAGAAGGCAGAAGTTGCAGTGAGCCGAGATCATGCCACTGAACTCCAACCTGGGCAACAGAGCGAGACTCCGTTTCAATAAATAAATAGGCCAGGTGCTGTGGCTCACGCCTGTAATCCCAGCACTTTGGGAGGCCGAGGTGGGTGGATCATGAGGTCAGGAGTTCGAAACCAGCCTGGCCAAGATGGTGAAACCCCGTCTCTACTAAAAATACAAAAATTAGCCAGGCGTGGTGGCATGCACCTGTAATCCCAGCTACTTGGGAGGCTGAGGCAGGAGAATCGCTTGAACCCAGGAGGCAGCAGTTGCAGGGAGCAGAGATTGCACTACTGCACTCCAGCTTAGGCGACACAGCAAGATTCCATCTTGAAAAAAAATAATAATAATGATAAATAAATAAATTCCAAGAGGTAGCACTTAGCCATCAGAGGTGAGAGAAATACACTGATCATACGGGTGGCAACACTGGAATGAGAACCATGGCGTCCTAACCCCAAGCAATCAGTGGCAATGGGAAATAGACCTAGTGGTGTTCCTAATGGATTGACAGCTATCCAGTGATGTCGTGGCTTGATCTGCACAACAAAAACAACAACAGAAGAGGTCAAGAGCAGGCCAGGTGTGGTGCCTCAAGCCTGTAATCCCAGTACTTTGGGAGGCCAAGGCCGGTGGATCACCCGAGATCAGGAGTTCAAGACCAGCCTGGCCAACATGATGAAACACCATCTCTACTAAAAATACAAAAATTAGCCAGGCATGGTGGTGCATGCCTGTAGTCCTCGCAGCTACTTGGGAGGCTGAGACAGGAGAATCGCTTGAATGCTTGAACCTGGGAGGCAGAGGTTGCAGATCACGCCACTGCACTCCAGCCTGGGGGACAGAGAGAGACTCTGTCTCAAAAAACACCACAACAAAAAGCAAAACAAAAACACCGGCACCCACAAAGGCTCAGCGGCATGCAGTAGTGTGGTGTGATTGGAGTCCCTCTGGTTCCTAGAATTGGATTGAGGGGTCTGGCCTCTGTCCTCCAGGTGCCGGGGAGGGAAGGAAGTGGGGGAGCCACACACTCAGTGTCACAGGAGGGTGTGGCATGGGTGCTCGGAAAAGGTGGTGCTGCCATTTAGGGCAGGAGCTGGGGGTTGCACGTTGACTTGGGGGATCAGAGAATGGAGATTCCAGGAGACAGAGTCCAGAGTTTTCTTTCTTTTTTTTTTTTTTTTTTTGAGACAGAGTCTCGCTCTGTCGCCCAGGCTGGAGGCTGGAGTGCAGTGGCGTGATCTCGGCTCACTGCAACCTCCACCTCCCGGGTTCATGCCATTCTCCTGCCTCAGCCTCCCAAGTAGCTGGGACTACAGGCGCCCGCCACCATGCCCGGCTAATTTTTTTATTTTTAGTAGAGACAGGGTTTCACCGTGTTAGCCAGGATGGTCTCGATCTCCTGACCTCTTGATCCACACGCCTCGGCCTCCCAAAGTGCTGGGATTACAGACGTGAGCCACTGCGCCTGGCGAGTCCAGAGTTTTAAAAGGAAATGGGTAGGTAGTGGCCACTGACGGCAGTGCCTAGGTTCCTGGCTGCTGAGCTTCTTTTATTTTTCTTTGTATCTTTTTTTTTTTTTTTTTTTTTTTTTGAGAGAGTCGTCTTTCTCTGTCACCCAGGCTGGAGTGCAATAGCGCAGTCTCGGCGGACTGCAACCTCTGCCTACTGGGTTCAAGCGATTCTCATGCCTCAGCCTTGCCAGAAGCTGAGTTTACAGACGTGCACCACCATGCCCGCCTAATTTTTGTATTTTTAGTTGAAACGGGGTTTCGCCATGTTGGCCAGTCTGGTCTCAAACTCCTGGCCTCAAGTGATCCACCCGCCTCAGCCTCCCAAAGTGTTGGGATTATACCTGTGAGCCACTGCACCCGGCCTGGCTGAGCTTAACAATAACACCATATTTCATCAGATCTAGGGCACCATCACCTATAAGATGCACGTTTCTCTTAGGTACTACTAAGAAAGAGAAATCAGGCCAGGCAAGGTAGCTCAAATCTGTAATCCCAGCACTTTGGCAGGCTGAAGGTGTCGGATCCCCTGAGTCCAGGAGTTTGAGACCAGCCTGAGTGACAGAGCAAAATCCATCTCTGCAAAAAAAAAAATTTTTTTTTAATTTTCTTTGAGATGGAGTCTTGCTCTGTTGCCCAGGCTGGAGAACAGTGGCGCGATCTCTGCTCACCGCAACCTCTG
Source organism: Pongo pygmaeus (assembly GCF_028885625.2). Lineage (NCBI taxonomy): Eukaryota > Metazoa > Chordata > Mammalia > Primates > Hominidae > Pongo > Pongo pygmaeus. The sequence continues at coordinate 5,228,189 of NC_072379.2, forward strand.
CCTCCCCAGTTTAAGCGATTCTTCTGGCTCAGCCTCCCAAGTAGCTGGGGGTTACAGGCACATGCCACCACGCCTGGCTAATTTTTTTTCTTTTGATTTTTCCTTTGTATTTTTAGTAGAGACAGGGTTTCACCATGTTGGCCAGGCTGGTCTCGAACTCCTGACCTCAGGTCATCCACCAACCTTGGCCTCCCAAAGTACTGGGATTACAGGCATGAGCCACCAAGCCCAGCCTCTACAAAAAAAATTTTAAAATCAGCTGGGCATGTTGGCACATGCCTGTAATCCCAGCTACTGGGGAGGCTGAGTCAGGGGGATCACTTGAGCCCAGGAGGTTGAGGCTACAGAGAGCTATGATCATGCCACTGCACTCCAGCCTCAGCAACAGAGCCAGACCCTGTCTCTAAAACAGAAACAGACAAAAAAAAGACAGAAAGATAAATCACTGACAGTTAATTTTGCCAACATTTTTATCTTGTACTTTTTTAAGCATTCAGAGAAGTTTAACAGAATTGTATCATGAACACACATTTGGCCACCTCCCAGATGCTACTACTGGCATCTTACCCTATTTGTCCTATCATGTATCTATCCCTTGATACATTCATCCATCCTTTTTTCTTTCTTTTTTTTTTTTTTTTTTTTCAATTTTGAGACAGAGTCTCACTCTGGGTCCAGGCTGAAGCACAGTGGTGCTGTCTTACAACCACCCCCGGCTAATATTTTGTATTTCGACTAGAGATGGGGTTTCGCCACGTTGCCTGGGATGGTCTCAAACTCCTAACCTCAAGCCATTCCCACCCACCCCCTTTGCTTACCAAAGTGCTCTCAAAGCATTAATCACTGCACCTGGCCAGAATATATATAGTTGTTGTTGTTGTTTTTGTTTTTGCCTTTTTTGAGATGGAGTCTCACTCTGTCGCCCAGGCTGGAGTGCAGTGGCGTGATCTCGGCTCACTGCAACCTTTGCCTCCTGGGTTCAAGCGATTCTCCTCCCTCAGCCTCCTGAGTAGCTGGGATTACAGGCACGTGGCACCACATCTGGGTGATTTTTGTATTTTTAGTAGAAACGAGGTTTCACCATGTTGGCCAGGCTGGTCTCAAACCCCTGACTTCAGGTAATCCACCGCCACAGCCTCCCAAAGTGCTGGGATTACAGGCATGAGCCACCGCGCCCAGCTGATTCTATATATATTTAAAGGGCTTTAGCTCACACATGTGTCTGCATTTGTTAACCATCAGTGAACGTTCACTCAAAAGTTGTGCATTTCACTGTGTAAATTTCCCCTGCCAAAAACGAAGCCGTAAACACATATTCAACTCTAGTTAATAGTATGCACGCTGAAGTGCTTATCGTGATGTTTGCCAGCTACTTTGAAATGCATTTTAAAAAATGATGGGGCGGGTGTGGTGACTCATGCCCGTAGTCCTAGCACTTCGGGAGGCTGAGGCAGGCGGATCACTTGACTCCAGGAGATCGAGACCAGCCTAGGCAACATGGCGAGACCCTGCCTCTACAACAACTACAAAAATTAGCCAGGTGTGGTGGCGTGCCTGTGGTCCCAGACAGCCGGGAGGGTGAGGCGGAAGGATCATCTGAGCCCGGGAGGTCGAGGCTGCAGTGAGCTATGATCATGCCACTGCACCACTGCACTGCAGCCTGGGTGACAGAGCAAGACCTTGTCTCAAAAAAAAAAAAAAAAAAAAAAAAGAATCCCAGAAAGTTCCATCATGCCTGTTCCAGTCAATCTTCACTGCCTGTTCTGACTAGCTTTGCCTATTCTAGAACTTCTTAGAAATGGAATCATTCTAGATTCCTTAGAATGTGTTTGAGATCTGTGCAAGTTGTGGGCATCAGTAGTTCACTTATTTTTATTGTCAAGTAGTTTTCTAGGGCATAGGTGCCCCATAGTTTGTTGAAACTTTCTGTTGTTGATCAGCACCTGAACTGTTTCCAGTGTTTGGTTATTATTGACAAAAAAAAAAAAATCATTGATTTCTTTTTTGTTGTTTTTGGTTTTTGTTTCGTTTTGTTTTTTTAAGACTGAGTCTTGCTCTGTCACCAGGCTGGAGTGCAGTGGCATGATCTCAGCTCACTGCAACCTCCGCCTCTCGGGTTCCAATGATTCTCCTGCCTCAGCCTCCCGAGTAGCTGGGATTACAGGCATGCGCCACCATGCCCAGCTAATTTTTGTATTTTTAGTTGAGACGGGGTTTTACCATGTTGGCCAGGATGTTCTCGAACTCCTGACCTCAAGTGATCCACCCACCTTGGCCTCCCGAAGTGCTGGGATTACAGGGGTGAGCCACTACGCCCAGCCTTTTTTTTTTTTTTTTTTTTTTTAGACAGTGTCTTGCTCTGTCACCCAGGCTGGAGTGCAGTGGCGCAATCATAGCTCACTGCAGTGTCAACTTCCTGGGGCCAGATGACCCTCCCACCTCAGCCTCTCAAGTAGCTTGTACCACAGCTGTGCACACAGCACTGTGAGATTACAGTGAGCTATGATGGCACCACTGCACTCCAGCCTGGGCAACAGAGGAAGACTCCCCCTCTAAAAAAGAAAATGCACTCATTTTTGAACAGACACTTTATCAAAGAAGATACACGGATGGCAAATAAGCACATGAAAAGATGCACAACCTTACTGGCCACGAGGAATTTCAAATTAAACCACAACAGGCTGAGTGCGGTGGCTCATGCCTGTCATCCCAACACTTTGGGAGTCCCAGGTGGGTGGATCACTGGAGGCCAGGAGTTCTGGACCAGCCTGGCCAACATGATGAAACCCTGTCTCTACTAAAAATACAAAAATTAGCCAGGTTTGGTGGCAGGTGCCTGTAATTTCAGCATCTCAGGAGGCTGAGGCAAGAGCATCACTTGAGGTTGCAGTGAGCTGAGATTGTGCCCTGCACAACAGCTTGGGTGACAGCGAGACTCCATCTCAAAAAAAAAAAAAAATGTATAGAACTATACACCCAACACAGGTGAATTTTGCCGTATGTAAATTATACTTCAATCAACCAAAAAAAAAGCACCTGAAAATATATGTAACTACACCAACAAAAAAGAGAGAGGCCACATCTCCACATCTTTGTAGTGTGTGTGTGTGCATGTGTGCGTGTGTGCGTGTGTTGTGCATAACAGAGAAGGGGAAGAAGTGTGTTTGGAGGCACACCTGCTGCCATAACGATGGCTGGCAGCTTTAACTACTATGCATTTTTAATCACAGAAAGGTTCGGTGCTCAAATTTCCAGGAGCTGACCACCAGGTCTGAAATTCAGCCCGGCCCTTCTCTGACATGTGCAGCCTCTTGTCCAGTCCTGCCCTGTCGGCCCCACTTCTCTAGTCCTGATCCCTTCTCTGACATGTGCAGCCTCTTGTCCAGTCCTGCCCTGTGGGCCCCACTCCTCTAGTCCTGATCGTGGGACTTGAGGTGTTTCCTGGAACAATAGTCCCATTCCCGCCTCCCAAGAGGGGAGCCCATGCCAAGTCAGCCAGCCTAGGAGGAGCCCCTTGGGTCCAACATGCTGGGCGTTGGTGGCCTCTTGTGGCCAGAAATAGAATTATCCCATATTAAAAATGATCACTGGCCGGGCGCAGTGGCTCACGCCTGTAATCTCAGCACTTTTAGAGGCCAAGGCAGGCGGATCAGGAGGTCAGGAGTTCGGGACCAGCCGGACCAACATGGTGAAACCCTGTCTCTACTAAAAATACAAAAATTAGCTGGGCATGGTTGCGGGAGTAGTCCCAGCTACTCGGGAGGCTGAGGCAGGAGAATCACTTGAACCCGGGCGGCGGAGGTTGCAGCAAGCCTAGATCGCACCCCTGCACTCCAGCCTGGTGACAGAGAGAGACTCCGTCTCAAAAAGAAAAAAAATCACAATAGGTGGGGCACGGTGGCTCTTGCCTGTAATCCCAGCACTTTGGGAAGCCCAGGTGAGCCCAGGAATTCCAGACCAGCCTGGGCAACATGACAAAACCCCATATCTACAAAAATATATAAAAATCAGCTGGGAGGCCCGGTGCAGTGGCTCACGCCTGTAATCCTAGCACTTTGGGAGGCTCAGGCGGGCAGATCATGACGTCAGGAGATTGAGACCATCCTGGCCAACATGGTGAAACCCTGTCACTATTAAAAATACAAAAATTAGCTGAGCGTGGTAGCGCACGCCTGTAATCCCAGCTACTCAGGAGGCTGAGGCAGGAGAATCGTTTGAACCAGGGAGTCGGAGGTTGCAGTGAGCCGAGGTCGCACCACTGCACTCCAGCCTGGTGACACAGCAAGACTCCAACTCAAAAAAAAAAAAAAAATCAGCTGGGCATGGTGGGATGCTCCTGTAGTCTCAGCTACCTGGGAGGCTGCGGTGGGAGGATCACTTGAGCCCAGGAGGCCAAGGCTGCAATGAGTTCTGATTATGTCACTGCACTCCAGCCCGGGCGACAGAGCAAGACCCTGTCTCAAAAAAACTGAAAGAATTTTTTTTTTTTGAGACAGAGTCTCGCTCTGTCGCCCGGGCTGGAGTGCAGTGGCACGATCTCGGCTCACTGCAAGCTCCGCCTCCTGGGTTCACGCCATTCTCCTACCTCAGCCTCCCCAGTAGCTGGGACTACAGGCGCCTGCTACCACGCCCGGCTAATTTTTTGTATTTTTAGTAGAGATGGGGTTTCACCGTATTAGCCAGGATGGTCTTGATCTCCTGACCTCGTGATCCGCCTGCCTCAGTTTCCCAAAGTGCTGGGATTACAGGCGTGAGCCACCATGCCAGGCCCAAGAATTTTTAAAAGATCAGAGTAGGCCGCGTGTGGTGGCTCATGCCTGTATCCCAACATTTTGGGAGGCCCAGGTGGGAGAATTGCTTGAGCCCAGGAGTAGTTCTGGACAACAGAGCAAGACCCTGTCTCTATTAAAAATATTAAAAGATCACATTAAGGGTTGATTCTGCTTATGGCTAGGGTGGTAACGGCATTTCCATACAGGATTAGAGGTCTGTAAATTAGTGCAACCTTTTCAGCAGCACAAGTCAAAATTTAAAATACACACACCCTCTGACCTAGGGAATCACAGAAGTCTTGCCCAAACAGATTTTCCTCTAGTTCTAAGTAAAAGAGACAAGAATGGCCGGGCATGGTGGCTCACACCTGTAATCCCAGTACTTTGGGAGGCCGAGGCGGGCGGATCACGAGGTCAGGAGATCGAGGCCATCCTGGCTAGCACAGTGAAACTCCGTCTCTACTAAAAATACAAAAAAATTAGCCTGGCGTGGTGGCGGGCGCCTGTAGTCCCAGCTACTCGGGAAGCTGAGGCAGGAGAATGGTGTGAACCCGGGAGGCAGAGGTTGCAGTGAGCCGAGATCGCACCACTGCACTCCAGCCTGGGCGAAAGAGCGGGACTCTGTCTCAAAAAAAAAAAAAAAAAAAGAGAGAGAGACAAGAATATTCTCATCTTTGTGCTAAATGAAACCACAGGAACACAATTGGCTATATCCAGAATGCGGGACCTTCTGTAGGACAGGGGCTTCAGTCTCGCCAACAAATCCCTGACATAAAAATGGGCAGCGAAGCCGGGTGCAGTGGCTCATGCCCGTAATCCCAGCACTTTGGGAGGCTGAGGCAGGCAGATTGCCTGAGGTCAAGAGTTTGAGACCAGCCTGGCCAACATGGTGAAACCCTGTCTCTACTAAAAATACAAAAAAAATTAACTGGGTGTGGTGGCGTGCGCCTGTAATCCCAGCTACTCGGGAGGCTGAGGCAGGGGAATTGCTTAAACCAGGAAGGTGGAGGTTTCAGTGAGCCAAGACCGTGCCATTGCACTCCAGCCTGGGCAACAGAGAGAGACTCCACCTCGAAAAAAAAAAAAAAAAAGGCAGGAAAGAGACCATTGATTATAAAGAAACTTAAGGCCAGGCACACTGGCTCACGTTTATAATCTCAGCACTTTGGGAGGCCAAGGCAGGCTGATCACCTGAGGGCAGGAGTTCAAGACCACCCTGACCAACATGGTGAAACCTAGTCTCTACTAAAAATAGAAAAATTAGCTGGGAGTGGTGGCACACACCTGTAGTCCCAGCCACTCGGGAGGCTGAGGCAGGAGAATCGCTTGAACCCGGGAGGTGGAGGTTGCAGTGAGCTAAGATCACGCCACTGCACTCCAGGCTGGGCAACACAGCAAGACTCTGTCTCCAAAAAAAACAAAAAAGAGAGAGAGAGAGCGAACCAGAGAAAGAGAGAGCCAAGAATATCTCCACGGGATCATAGACAAATTGGGGGGAGGTGGTCAGGAATTCTGTGCACCTGTGCTTGGCAGCACCCGCTCGAAGCAATCAGATTAACACCTGGAGTAGACCCAAAACATTCCCCACATGCACCCAGACCCACTGTCACAGGCATCAGGGGCTTAGCATAAGCTGTGACCAGCACGGAAAAAACGATAAGCCGCTCTGGCACAGTGGTGACTCCTAGGAAGCCAGGCTTAAAGATGATGTCACAGCCATCCCCGGCCATCTGGAAGGTTGCCTGCCCAAAGCTGCGCCTTCTCGGGAGAAATCACAGGGAGAATGCCAAGCTACCAGTTCCTGGCTGACCACGGGGCAAAAGGGGAAATTCTCTGAACGGCAATAGCAGCCTCCAAGCCACACACACATCTAATGGGAAAGGGCAAAAATCTAACTGGTCAAGGGGCTTAAGCACAACTTTTTTTTAAGAGAGAGAGACAAGGTCTCACTCTGTCACTCAGGCTGCTGGAGTGCAGTGGCATGATCATGGCTCACTACAGCCTCGAACTCCTGGGCCCAAGCAATCCTCCCACTTCCGTCTCCTGAGTAGCTGGGACTACAGGCATGCACCACCATGACTGGCTAATTTGTTTGATTTTTTGTAGAGATGGGGTCTCGCTATGTTGCCCAGGCCGGTCTTGAATTCCTGGGCTCAAGTGATCCTCCTGCCTCAGCCTCCCAAAGTGCTGGGATTACAGGCATGAGCCACCGTGTCTGGCCAAGCACAATCTTTAACCATTAAGTGGCTTATGCTGACCCAGGGGCGACCCCTAGGTAACCAAGTTAAAAGGTAAAAACAGGAAGAAAAAATCTGAGCAGGGACATCTGAGTCTGCATAGTGTGAGATGAGGATCGTGATGGTGAAACTTGTTCAGCCCAGTCACAAAGTAATACATCACCCAGCAAACAACAGTAACCACAACCCCTGACTGGAGTTGGGGAAATCAAGTGTCAGAGTTGCTAAAATACATCATGTAAAACGTCCAGCTTTTGGCCGGTCGTGGCATCTCACGCCTATAATCCCAGCACTTTGGGAGGCCGAGGCGGGCAGATCACGAGGTCAGGAGATTGAGACCATCCTGGCTAACACGGTGAAACTCCATCTCTACTAGAAATACAAAAAATCAGCCGGGTGTGGTGGCAGGCACCTGTGGTCCCAGCTACTCGGGAGGCTGAGGCAGGAGAATGGCATGAACCCAGGAGGCAGAGCTTGCAGTGAGCCAAGATCGCGCCACTACACTCCAGCCTGGGCAACAGAGCAAGACTCTGTCTCAAATAATGATAATAATAATAATAATTTTTTTTTTAAATCCAGCTTTCAAGAAAAAATTATGAGACATGCAAAGAAATAGGATTGGCTGGGCACAGTGGCTCATGCCTGTAATCCTAGCACTTTGGGAGGCCGAGGTGGGTGGATCACTTGAGGTCAGGAGTTCAAGAACAGCCTGCGCAACATGACGAAACCCCATCTCTATTAAAAACACAAAGAAATTAGCTGGGAATGGTGGCGTGAGCCTATAGTCCCAGCTACTCAGGAAGCTGAGGCATGAGAACGGCTTGAACCCCAGAGGCGGAGGTTGCAGTGAGCTGAGATTGCACCACTGCACTCCAGCCTGGGGACAGAGAGAGACTCCATCTCAAATAAATAAACAAATAAACTGCAAGACTTGTATATTTAAAACCACAAAACACTGTTGAAAGAAATAACAGACCTAAATAAATGGGAATACATCCCATATTCATGGATCAGAAGACTTAATGTTGCAGGTTTTGTTTTTGTTTTTAGAGATGAAGGTCTTACTATGTTGCCCAGGATGGACTTGAGTATCTGAGCTCAAATCATCCTTCTATTTCACCCTCCAAAGTACCTGGCACTACGGGCATGTGCCACCATGCCCAGGACTTAATATTAAGGTACCAGTTCTCTCAAAAATTATTTACAGGGTCAACACAATTCCTATCAAAATTCTGACTGTAGTTTTGCAAAAACTGACAAGCAGGTCCTAAAATTCCTATGAAAATTAAGAAACCTGTAATAGCTAAAACAATCTGGAAGATAGACATACCAAGTTAGAGGTCTCACACTTCCCAGTTTTAAAACTTACTGCAAAGCTACAGTAATCAAGACAGTGTAGTACTGGCATAAGGATAGACGTTAGATCAACAGAATAGAATCAAGAGTCCAGAAGTAAGCCCTTATGTTTTTGACAAGTGTTTCAATTTGAGGTGAAAGAATTGCCTTTGCAAACAAATGGTGCTGGGAAAACTGGATCGTGACCACTTTTTCTGATAGTAACTCAGCTGTTAATTTTATTGAAGGTCCCTTGTATGTGATGAGTTACCCTTTTCTTGCTACTTTCATGATTCTCTTTGACTTTCAACAGTTTGACTATCATGTGCCTAGTTGTTAATCATTTTTTAGTTTATCGTACTTGGAGTTCATCAAACTTTTTGAACATTTAGATTAATATTTTTTAAATCAAATTCAGGAAGTTTTCACCCTCTATTTCTTCTAATATTCTTTTTCCCCCTCTTCTCAATCCTATCCTTCTGGGATTCCCATTATGCATATACAGATATTCCTCAACTTAGAATAGAATTATGTCTTGATAAACCCATTTTAAGTTGAAAATATCATAAGTCAAAATGCATTCAATACATCTAGCCTGGCAAACATCATAGTTTATGGCCGAGTGAAGTGGATCACGCCTGTAATCCCAGCACTTGGAAAGGCTAAGACAGGAGGATCACTTGAGCCCAGGACTTTGAGATCAGCCTGGGCAACATAGGAAGACTCTGTCTCTACAAAAGAAAAAAAAATTAAATTAAACAATATGGCACTTCTGGAAATCAGATTCCTCTCTCCCCACTCCCTGGGGTTTGCTGCTATTGTTGCTTGTTGCTGCTGGTGTTTGTTTAGTGACTTTTCTGGACTTTGTAAAATCTGTGTTCTTTGTTCTGTGCAACCACTGAAGACTTTGCTTAGTTATCTCAGTGGTCAGCTAATAACTGGACAGAGATATTCCTAGATGTCTACTTGCTTTGGCAGCACATACACTAAAATTAAAATGATACAGAGAAGATTATCTGACCCTCGTGCAAGGATTACACACAAATTCGTGAATTGTTCCATATTTTTTAAAAAATGATTTAAAAAATTAAAAAGAGATATTTTTAAATGCTTTAGACCATTAAGTTTCCCAGCATTTGCTGACGAACTCTGTGTGTATTGAGGCATGTTTTCAATACTCCAGCAAGCAATTTACAACTCTGCCTTAACCTTCATTTCCTCTTGTGTAGACACTCAAGGTCAGCCAGAGGTGAGAGTTTAGGACCTTCTCAGGTCTTCCTGGGTGTACGCACAGCCCTGTACATACAAGTAGCCCACTAGATTCTCGGAAACACAGCAGGGGTTTTTTAAAGTATATTATTGGCATCTCTTTTCCCAGTTATTCCTTTAAAAAATTTTTGGTCAATCCGGGCGCAGTGGCTCACACCTGTAATCCCAGCACTTTGGGAGGCTGAAGCGGGAGATCACGAGGTCAGGAGATCAAGACCATCCTGGCTAACACGGTGAAAACCCGTCTCTACTAAAAATACAAAAAATTAGCCGGGCGTGGTGGTGGGCACCTGTAGTCCCAGCTACTTGGGAGGCTGAGGCAGGAGAATGGTGTGAACCCAGGAGGCAGAGCTTGCAGTGAGCCGAGATCACGCCACTGCACTCCAGCCCGGGCGACAGAGCGAGAGTCTGTCTCAAAATAAATAAATATAAAAATAAAAATTTTGGGTCAGTTTCTTATTAGCCCCAAGGGGTTATGTTGTGGGAAATAGAGGATTAGGGAGAAAAACAGAATCTACATATCCTACTAAATATAAACATTGGCAAACAGAGTCATAATTAATGGTTCAGAGAAGGAGAGACAGTAAAGGAATTTTTTTCTTTTCAACTTTGCTCAAGAGGGGGATGTCTGGAGCCCATTCCTTTGGCTTCGACTTTTCAGACAGTGTTATCTTGTAACTGTCCTTGAAGTGAGCTGGCTAAGCAGAGGAAAACTTGTTCTTGTTTTCTTTTTAATCCTTGCCTTGCCTCAGTTACACCACATCAGGTAGTTGAAATGTTAAACAATTGCCACTGATTGTTTTGGACAAATGCCTTGGGCATAGGGCTATTTGCACAGATACTGGCAAACTCTTGGATCAAATAAAGACAAGCTTTGAGAATAGCATTTTTCAGCAAACTGCCAGACAAGTCAAATAGTGACAGTTTTCTGGGGATGGGGCTTTTAGGGAGCTCCAAGCCCAGCCTGCCTCTTCCAGTGGCTGGCAAGATGCTTGTTTTCACAGCTACCATGGTTAAAAGCCGGTATATTTTCATGGATCTGGGAGAGAGGGATGCTTTTAGAGCAAATTAAAATGGCACAAAATCAGCGTTTATACTGAGATTCAGCTCCTCTTCGAATTGTTGCAAGCCTTTAGATAATTTCCAGGTCTGAAGAAGTTGATTTTGACCATTTTTGTCAGCATTCTCTTTGCTTATATGGAGGAGTGAGTTTTTGGAGATTCTTGCTCCACTATTCTGGAAGCATTTCCTTTTATCCATTTAATATTTTGTTTTCCATTGCCATTCTTTAAATTTTTATTTAATTTTATTGTAAATTGACCATGCGTGTAGTTATGGTGTCCAACGTGATGTTATGGCTTATGAATACAATGTGGAATAATTAAATCAAGCTAATCAATACATCCATTACCTCAAATATTTATATTTTTTGGTGGTGAGAACATTTAAAATTTATTTTCTTAACAATTTTTTTGTTTGTTTGTTTTAGAGACAGGGTCTCACTCTGTCACCTAGGCTGGAGTGCAGTGGCATGATCACAGCTCACTGTAGCCTCAACCTCCCAGGCTCAAGAAATTTTCCCACCTCAGCCTCTCAAGTAGCTGGGACTAGAGCTGTGCGCCACCATGGCTGGCTAATTTTTAAAATTGTTTTGTCGAGATAGAGCCCTAATATATTGCCAAGGCTGGTCTCTAACTCCAGAGCTCAAGTGATCCTCCCACCTCAGCCTTCCAAAGTGATGGGATTACAGGCGTGAGCCACCACGCCTGACCTCTTAACAGTTTTCAAATGTACTATACAGTATTGTTAATTATATTCACCAGGCTGTGCAATGGTTCTCAAAAAAGTATTCCTCCTGTCTAACTGAGATTTTGTACCTTTTGGCCATCATTACCACATTTCCTCCAACCCTCATTCTATCTTTTTTTTTTTTTTTTTTTTTTGAGATAGAGTCTCGCCCTGTCGCCGAGGCTAGAGTGCAGTGGCGCAATCTCAACTCACTGCAAGCTCTGCCTCCTGGGTTCACGCCATTCTCCTGCCTCAGCCTCCCCAGTAGCTGGGACTACAGGCACCCGTTACCACGCCCAGCTAATTTTTTTGTATTTTCAGTAAAGGCAGGGTTTCACCATGTTAGCCAGGATGGTCTCGATCTCCTGACCTCGAGATCCACCCACCTCGGCCTCCCAGAGTGCTGGGATTACAGGCGTAAGCCACCGCGCCTGACCTTTTTTTTTTTTTTTTTTTTGAGATGTAGTTTCGCTCTGTTGCCCAGGCTGGAATGCAATGGCACGATCTCGGCTCACTGCAACCTCTGCCTCCCGGGTTCAAGCGATTCTCCTGCCTCAGCCTCCCGAGTAGCTGGGATTACAGGTGAAAGCCACCACGCCCAGCTATTTTTTTGTATTTTTAGTAGAGACTGGGTTTTGCCATGTTGGCCAGGCTGGTTTCAAACACTTGACCTCAAGTGATCCACCCGCCTCAGCTTCCTAAAGTGCTGGGATTACAGGCATGAGCCACCGTGCCTGGCTCCCCACTCTATCTTAATAGCATTCTTAGGAAGTGAGATATTCAAGCCCTTCTGTTTTTGTTTTTGTTTGAGATGGGGTCTCGCTCTGTCACCCAGGCTAGAGTGTGCAGTGGTGTGATCTCAGCTCACTACAACCTCCGCCTCCCAGGTTCAAGTGATTCTCCTGCCTCAGCCTCCTGAGTAGCTGGGATTACAGCCATTAGCCGCCATGCCCGGCTAATTTTTGTATTTTTAGTAGAAACGGGGTTTCACCATGTTGGTCTTGAACTCCTGACATCAGGTGATCCACCTGCCTTGTCCTCCCAAACTTCTGGAATTACAGGCGTGAACCACCATGCCCAGCTGTAGCCCTTCTTTTTAAAGAAACTGATGCTCAGCGAGATTAGGTGACTGATGTAAAGTCATATACCCCCAGAGAACCGAGCCAGGGTTTGAACCCCAATACACCTGTCTGATATGAGTTTTCTGCATCTCCAGCCCCTCCTCCACTCATGTACCCTTTCACTCCAGTCCTTAGTTCCCTCCTCCACACCAGCTGTTTATCCCACAAGTTTATTTAGGCGCTGATCTGTGGGAGGATTGCTCAGCTCCGAAGCTTGCACATAAGGAGACTCCATGCACCTGCAGATGAGGGTTCTGCTCTCAGGTTGAAAGCAGAAAGTCTCTTCTCTCTGAACTGGGCATCGGGCCAGTCACCTGGAGGAATCCCAAAGTGATGATAGGAGCCCCTGAGCATCCTTCCTGCTCTCCATGCCATCAGGAATGTCAGCTGATGCTGTCTCCAGGTGAGCTGAGACATGCAGGTGCATTCCTGCGTCACACGCAGGTCACGTGTCTGGCAGAAACCCAGCCTGCTCTCCAACAACACCCTTCTGGCAGTTCCCAATACCACGCAGATGATAGAGCAATTAAACAAAAGCTGGACGAGTGAGCAGCGGCTCTCAGCCCCAGCCCATCCTGGCCACCAGAAAAGGAGGACCAGGGTTTAGTTCTTGAGGTAAAACCAGCCCAATTGTCCCCATGGAACTGATGTTTATGGTTTCTTTGAATAAACATAGAAATTGATCCTCCCAGTCTTTTTTTTTCTTTTTCTTTCTTTTTTTTTTTTTTTTTTTTTTGAGACAGAGTCTCACTCTGTCACCCAAGCTGGAGTGCAGTGGTGTAGTCCCAGCTCACTGCAATCTGCCTCCCGGGTTCAAGCGATTCTCCCACCTCAGCCTCCTGAGTAGATGGGATGACAGGCGCCCTCCACCACGCCCGGCTAAGTTTTGCATTTTTAGTAGAGATGGGGTTTCACCATGTTGTCCAGGCTGGTATCGAACTCCTGACCTCCAGTGATCCACCTGCCTCGGCCTCCCAAAGTGCTGGGATTACAGGCGTGAGCCACCGCGCCCAGCCATTCATATCTGTTTTGACTGAGAACTTCACACTAAGGTGAAGGAATTTTGACAATGGGCTCATGCCTTTGGGATTCACCATGTGCCCTATTACCCAGACGGATGGTAGAGTGGCCTACAGAAGGCTACTGAAGCAAGCCTATAGAAGGCTCAGTTGTGACTCCAGCTAAGAGACCACATCCTGTAAGACTGGGCTGTTGTTCAATAATATGCAGTACACGCCTGCAAACCAAGAGTGGAGGTGGTAGTGTTTCCTTGCATATAACATCTAATAACTCACTTAAGGAACTTTTGTTTTCATCTACCCAACTCAGGGCTCACTGGAGTTTGAGGTCTTAATACACAAGGAATTTGCTATATATATATATATATATATATATATATATTTTTTTTTTTTTTTTTGAGATGCAGTTTCGCTCTTGTTGCCCAGGCCAGAGTGCAATGGCGTGATCTTTGCTCACCACAACATCTGCCTCCTGGGTTCAAGCGATTCTCCTGCCTCAGCCTCCCGAGTAGCTGGAATTAGAGGCAGGTGACACCACGCCCGGCTAATTTTGTACTTTTAGTAGAGATGGGGTTTCTTCATGTTGGTCAGGCTGGTCTCGAACTCCCCACCTCAGGTGATCCACCCGCCTCAGCCTCCCAAAGTGCTGGGATTACAGGCGTGAGCCACCTCACCCAGCCCATGGAATTCCCTATTTTATCCCAAGGAACAGAGTTGTGGTTCTGGTCCATTGGAAACTGAGTCTACTTCGTGGTCATTTTGGGATCTTCATTCATTCACTGAACCAATAGAGAGAGAAGGAGTTTCTATTCCAGCTGGGATCATAGATTGTTATGAGCAAGGGAAAGTTGGGTTGTTGCTCAGAATGAGATCGAGGAGAGCTATGTCTAGAACCCCGAGGATTCACTCAGGCACCTCTTTATGTATCTTCATTCACTAATAACCATGGCGGGTGAGACATGACTATACAGTGGTAAGTGAAGAAAGGCAGACTTTTTTTTTTTTTTTTGAGACGGAGTCTTGCTCTGTAGCCCAGGCTAGAGTGCGGTGGTGCAATCTCGGCTCACCACAACCTCCGCCTCCTGGGTTCAAGTGATTCTCCTGCCTCAGCCTCCCAAGTAGCTGGGACCACAGGCGCATGCCACCACACCTGGCTAATTTTTTGTATTTTTAGTAGAGATGGGGTTTCACCATGTTAGGCAGGATGGTTTCGATTTCCTGACCTTGTGATCCGCCCTCCTCGGCCTCCCAAAGTGCTGTGATTGGCAGACTTATTAAAGAAAGTATGAAAGTACATTACCAAGCCAGGTGCGGTGGATCACGCCTGTAATCTCAGCACTTTATTATGAATGCAGTAGCTATGAACATTCTTATTTATGTCTTTTGGTGAAAATATGCACTAATTCTACTGTATATGCACCTAGAAATGCATATACAGTGCATTTGGCCAAGTCATAAGGTATATATATGTTTAATTTTAGTAAATAGGCTATGCATAGTGGCCTGAGGTCAGGAATTCGAGAGCAGCCTGACCAACAAGGTGAAACCCCATGTCTACTAAAAATACCAAAATTAGCCGGGCGTGGTGGTGGGTGCCTGTAATCCCAGCTACTCGCGTGGCTGAGACAGGAGAATCGCTGGAACCTAAGAGGTGGAGGCTGAGGTTGCAGTGAGCCGAGATCGTGCCACTGCACTCCAGCCTGGTGACAAGAGCAAAACTCCATTAAAAAAAAAAAAAACCTTTAGTAGGTAGTGCCCAAGCTTTCCAAAGCGGTTGAAACAATTTAGACTTTCATCTTGCAGTGAGCCGAGATCGCGCCACTGCACTCCAGCCTGGGCAACAGAGCGAGACTCCATCCACAGTGTATGAGAGTTCCAATTGCTCTCTGTGGTCATCCACACTTGGGATTGTCAGTTGCTTTAATTTTAGCCAATTTGGTGGATGCTTAGTAATACCTCATTTGCCCTTAATTTGCATTTTCTTTTTTTTTTTTTTTTTTTTTTGGTTTTTTTGAGATGGAGTCTTGCTCTGTCACTCAGGCTGGAGTGCAGTGGCGTGATCCCAGCTCACTGCATCCTCTGCCTCCCAGGTTAAAGCGATTCTCCTGCCTCAGCCTCCCGAGTAGCTATGACTATAGGCGCCTGCCACCAGGCCTGGCTCATTTTTGTATTTTTAGTAGAGACAGGGTTTCACCATGTTGGCCAGGCTGGTCTCAAACTCCTGACCTCAGGTGATCCTCCCGCCTTGGCCTCCCAAAGTGCTGGGATTACAGGCGTGAGCCACCACGCCCAGCCTTAATTTGCATTTTCTTAATTAGTATTAATGATGACCACCTTTTCAGGTGCTCATTAACCATTCTGATATCCTCTTTTGTGAAGTGCTTGTGTTCAAGTATTTTGCCTAGTTAAAAAAAAAAAGCTGTCTATATTTTTCTTATTGATGCGCAGAAGTTCTGGGTATAATTCCTTTGTCAAAAATATATATATTGCAGGCTGGGCACGGTGGCTCACGCCTGTAATCCCAGCACTTTGGGAGGCCAAAGCGGGCGGATCACGAGATCAGGGGATCGAGACCATCCTGGCCAACACGGTGAAACCTCATCTCTGCTAAAACACAAAAAATTAGCCTGGTGTGGCGGCACATACCTGTAGTCCCAGCTACTTGGGAGGCTCAGGCAGGGGAATCGCTTGAACCCTGGAGGCAGAGGTTGCAGCGAGCCGAGATCGCACCACTGCACTCCAGCCTGGCTACAGAGCAAGACTCTTTCTCAAAAAACAAACAAACAAACAATATATATATATATAATAAATATATGTATCCCTAAAGCTTGCCTTTTCTTCCTCTCTTAATGGTCTCTTGAAAATAGCCCATTCTTCTCAATGTTGATGAAGGCCAATCTCTCATTTTGTGGTTACTACCTTTTTTTTTTTTTTTTTGAGACAGAGTCTCACTCCGTCACCCAGGCTGGAGTGTAGTGGCACGATCTCAGCTCACTGCAACCTCCACCTCCCGGGTTCACGCCATTCTCCCGCCTCAGCCTCTTGAGTAGCTGGGACCACAGGCGCCAGCCACCATGCCCGGCTAATTTTTTGTCTTTTTAGTAGAGACGGGGTTTCGCCGTGTCAGCCAGGATGGTCTCGATCTCCTGACCTCATGATCTGCCTGTCTTGGCCTCCCAACGTGCTGGGATTACAGGCTCGAGCCACCACGCCCGGCCTGTGGTTACTACTTTTTAAAGAACTTGTTTTGTTTTGAGACAGGATCTTGCCCTGTCACCCAGGCTAGAGTGTAGTGGTGTGGTCATAGCTCACTGCAGGCTTGAACTCCCAGGCTCAAGCCATCCTCCTGCCTTAGCCTCTGAAGGAGCTGGGACTACAGGCACACACCACCACGCCTGGCTAATTTTTGTATTTTTGTAGAGACCAGGTTTCCCCATGTTGCCTAGTCTGTTTTCAAACTCCTGGACTCAAGCAATCCACTTGCCTCAGCCTCCCAAAGTGTTGGGATTACAGGCATGAGCCAACACACCCACTTTAAAGTACCTGTTTAGACTACTTTGTTTATCCCAAAATCATGAAGGCATTCTCTTGTTTCCTTCTGGAAATTCTGTTGTTTTTACCTCTCACATCTAGGACTATAATCCATCTCAAATTAATTTTTGAATGTGGTGTGAGGTAGGGGTATTTATTCCTTTTATTGAAAAGACTATCCTTTCCTCAATGATTTCCAATGCGTTCTTGATCCTACAATTAGAATTAACTTCTGTAAGCACTCATTAGATCATTCCACTTTCCTGCCTGTCTTTAACGACAGACCATTGCTCTTATGGACAATAATCAGATAATGATCAGTTCCTTGCTTAACAATACGCAGCTTGATCTGGCCACCTCCGGTCTCTCCTGCCAAATCTGGCCTTGTGTCTGCCTTTCCACTCTGAATATAGAGTTCTTTGGACAGGTCACACCCTCATCCTCAAGTCCTTCCCATATAGAGTGTTTTCATCCCCTTAGACTAGTTACTCAAACTTCAGGTCTCATCTCTTCCAGGAGCCTTCTCAATAGCACAGTCCTTGTCCCTTAAATCTAGGTTGTGTGACTTCTATATATGCATTCATGGTCGGGCACGGTGGCTCATGCCTGTAATCCCAGCACTTTGGGAGGCCCAGGCAGGTGGATCACCTGTGATCGGAAGTTCAAGACCAGCCTGACCAACATGGAGAAACCCCATCTCTACTAAAAATACAAAAATCAGCCGGGCGTGGTGGTGCACACCTGTAATCCCAGCTACTCGGGAGGCTGAGGCAGGAGAATCACTTGAACCCAGAAGGTGGAGGTTGCTGTGAGCCGAGATCACGCCATCACACTCTAGCCTGGGCAAGAAGAGTGAAACTCCATCTCAAAAAAAAAAAAATATATATATATATATTTGTTCATTGTACCCCCGAGTTTCTAATTATATTTATTTATTTTATTTTTTGAGACAGAGTCTCACTGTGTCACCCAGGCTGGAGTGCAGTGGCATGATCTCGGCTCACTGCAGCCTTCACCTCCTGGGTTCAAGCAATTCTCCCACCTCAGTCTCCTGAGTAGCTGGGATTACAGGGCCGTGCCACCACACCTGGCTAATTTTTTACATTTTACATAGAGACAGGGTTTCACCATGTTGGGCAGGCTAGTCTCAAACTCATGACCTCAGGTGATCCACCTGCCTCAGCCTCCCAAAGTGCTGGGGTTACAGGCGTGAGTCACCATGCCCAGCCTATTTTATTTTATTTTTTTTTGATGGAGTCTCGCTCTGTCGTCCGTCCAGGCTGGAGTGCAGAGGTGCAATCTCAGCTCACTGCAACCTCAACCTGTTGGGCTCAAGCAGTTCTCCCACCTCAGCCTCCCTAGTAGCTGAGATTACAGGTGCCCGCCACCATACCCAGCTAATTTTTGTATTTTTAGTAGAGACGGGGTTTCACCATGTTGGACAGGCTGGTCTGGAACTCCCGACCTCAGGTGATCCACCTGCCTCAGCCTCCCAAAGTGCTGGGATTACAGGTAAGAGCCACCGCACCCAGCCTTCTAATTATATTTAAATATCTCCCCATTATAACTTCTCTGAGGGAGAGGAGGAGACCTATTTAGTTCCCATGAGAGGTGCGTCCTAAATACCGTTGAATGAATGAATAAATTTAAGGGAAGATTCTGTCCCAGGAACCCAGACAGTATGGACCTTGGAGAAACAGGATGTTTCCAGTCTCAGATCTAGCGCTTGGCAAATAATTATTTCTGAGCCTCGATTTTCAAATCTGTAAAATAAAGATATACTATTCTCTACATAGGATTGTAATGGGCATCAAATAAGATAATGTGGCCAGGCACAGTGGCTCACATCTGTAATCCCACTACTTTGGGAGGCCGAGGTGGGAGCATCACTTGAGGTCCGGAGTTGGAGACCAGTCTAGGCAACATAGTAAGAGCCCCCCCCCCCGCCCCCACCCCATCTCTACAAAAAATTTAAGTTAGCAGGGTTTGGTGGCATGCGCTTGTGGTCCCAGCTACTTGGGAGGCTAAGGTAGGAGGACCGCTTGAGCCTGTGAGTTTGAGGCTGCAGTGAGCTGTGATTGAGCCTCTGCACTCCAGCCTAGGCAACAGAGCGAGACCTTGTCTTTAAAAATAATAAAATGATAAGGTAATGTGCAGAAGCATTCAGCACAGTGATTGGCATATGGAGGGCCCATTGAGGTTTTTTTTGTTTTTTGTTTTTTTTTTAGACAGAGGCTCGCTCTATGGCCCAGGCTGGATAGAGTGCAGCGGCATGATCTCGGCTCACTGCAATCTCCGCCTCCTGGGTTCAAGCGATTATCTTGCCTCAGCCTCCCGAGTAGCTGGGATTACAGGCCTACACCACCAAGCCCGGCTAATTTTTCTTGTATTTTTAGTAGAGACGGGGTTTCACCATGTTGGCCAGGCTGGTCTCGGACTTCTGATCTTAGGTGATCCGCCCGCCTTGGCCTCCCAAAATGCCGGGATTACAGGCCACCGTGCCCGGCCATTGAGTGTTATTAAGAGGAGGGTACGCAGAAAATAGACTCCCGCCAGCTCTGCCCCATGCGCATGAGCGGCCGCGGCTCGCCCTCAGCCAGGCCCAGCGCGCCCAGACGCGTCCCCACGCGTGCGTGATCCACCGGAACCCAAACCCAGGCAGGAGGTGAGGGGGCGGGGCCTCCGCAGTGCGACTGCGCCGCGCGAGGCCTGCGTCGCGGGGGCGGGGCCGCGCAGGCGCACCGGGTGCCCCGGCTCTGGAGCATAAACAAGAGCGGGGACGGCATGAGGCGGCGGTTGATCCCAGGGTGGCGAGTGGCGGCGACCGAGGCGGCGAGCGGGGCCCGGCGCCGACCCTGAGTGCAGCCTGACCCGCCCTCGCGCGTGCGCCCTCCCCGGCCGGGCCCACTCGCCGCGCGCCCAGCCATGAACCTGGCGAGCCAGAGCGGGGAGGCCGGCGCCGGCCAGCTGCTCTTCGCCAACTTCAACCAGGACAACACGTAAGGCCGGGGTCGGGGGTCGGAGTCGGGGTGAGGCCAGGGTCGGACCCGGGCTAGGGGGAGGGCCTCGCTGCCAAGCTCGGCGGAGTCGCAGGCTCGGCCTCCCCGCGGGCCAAGGCGGACAGAGGCGTCCCCAGGGGCGGGCCCGGGGCGCGCAGGGAGGGGCGCCCTCCAGGGAGACCCTCGGGTGCTGGCCTGGAGCTGCGGCCCCGGAGCGGGAGAGATGGTGGAGAGGGGGCTGCTTTCACCCTCTTGCGGGAAGGCCCCCTGGCTTCAGACTTAACTACTTCTCGCAAAGTTGGGGCCGAACTTTGGGGCTTGACTTGTCTCGGCCGCCTGTGGAGCGCTGAGAGTGGGTCGCTTCCTCTCCTCTCGTCTCCTCTTCCCGCTTCTTGCTCAGCGTCTCCCACTCACTGTCCTTTGAATCAGGCCCTTCTCCTTGTCTCTTCATCGTCTTAAGGCCCCTTCTCTCTCTCTTGATTTTCTTTTCTTCGTTTCTCACTGTTTTTGTTTGTTTGTTTGTTTTTGTTTTTTGGGGTTTGTTTTGTTTTGAGACGGAGTCTTGCTCTGTTGCCCAGGCTGGAGTGCAGTGGTGCTATCTCAGCTCACTGCAGCCTCCGCCTCCTGGGTTCAAGCGATTCTCCTGCCTCAACCTCCCGAGTAGCTAAGACTACAGGCACGCGCCACTGTGCCCAGCTAACTTTATTGTATTTGTAGTAGAGACAGGGTTTCACCTCGTTGGTCAGGCTGGTCTCGAATTCCTGACCTCAAGTGATCCGCCCACCTCAGCCTCCCAAAGTGCTGGGATTACAGGTGTGAGCCACCGTGCGCGGCCCTCACTGTTCTTTTTGGGACATCAACTTTGATGTCTTCTCCAGCAAGTAACAAACTTAGCAATAACCTTGGCGTCTGACCTAGCTAGGGAGAAACTGAGCCAGGAGAGGCGTTACAGACCAGTGCCCCAGGAGTCTCAGAGCTCCAGCGGGTGGGTCATCCTCGGGGCAAGAGAAGGCCTTAATGCCAGCCCATGCATTGGGAACGCTGTTTGTCCACACTGATACGGGTTGGATGCTGCCTGGGAGGAGGACTTGTGGGGATGGTTAATAGATGAGCGAGCTTTCTGGAGAGAGAAGGGTGAGTTATGGGGTTGGCAGGGAGGACAGCCATCTTGGAAGTGAGTCAGAGGAAGTGAGGAAAGAGAAGGAGTGGGGCATTTGGCATCTTACTAAGTCATTGGTTGAGTTGTTACTGGCTGAGTGGAATTAACAAAGCAGAAGATGAGATTCTGTAGGAAATTAAAAGTGAATTGTAGAATGGCCAACACTCAGTGGGTGGTGTACAGCAGGCTCTCAGTAGCACCTCCCCAAAGCTGTGAAGACAGTGGTACAGTGGGACTGTATTGAGAGTCGGAAGGGGCAAATCACCTCATCCAACTACAGATGAGGAAATCCTTCCGAAAAGCTCCAGGCTGGCCTGGGTCTTCGAATTGGTTAATAGCGGAGTGGGGAGCAGGAGTAGAATCTAGCCTCCTGAGTTCTCTTCCAGTGTTCTTTCTGCTCTGCCATGCTGGGTGTTTTGTTTTTTTTTTTTTCTGTTTACAGAGTAGAATTCTGAAGACAGTGAATTTAGAAATAATAGCATAACAACGTGTAAAGATGAAAACTCCCAAGTACTGTAGTGTTGTGTGGCCAAAAGCCAGAACAACAAACAATTCGGACAACCTGTTGCAGTTGAAGTGGGATAGACTATGTTAATCCAGATAGGGAAAAGGACACATCCCAAACCAATTCTAATTTGGTTTTTAAGCCCAATAGCAGTAGGGGGGTTTATGCCTTGTATAAATTAGAGAGTTTCCAAAACATTGTCACTAATTATTTCTATCAGAATGAAATCAAATAGAGAAAAGCGTTCTCTTTTGCTGTTACTTCAGCTGAACTGCCATGTTCCCTGTGTCACAGAAGAGTGTCACTCTGGCCTGAAATAGGACCTTTTCATACTTGGACATTTTCACACTTACCCACTTCTCCATGCTCCCCGAAGTTATTACAGTTCAAGAGATTTCTGTTACTTTGAGATTTCATAACTTTGACTTGCCAGAGAGACCTTGATGTAGGGTAAACCTAAATTGGAATGAATAGTAAGCTAGGATTATACTAGAAGTTGACTGGGCTAAAATAACTGTAATTTGTTTTAAATCTACACTTGAAAGAAATAGAGAAGTTCCCGGAGAGAGCTTTTATGGCTTATACCTTTTCCTCCCTTCTTAATCTCCAGAATTTATTGAGGAGCACAATTTTTAGCAAGAGAAAGAATGTCCGTCTAGAACTCACATTTACTGTATTCAGTGAGAAAATTGGGAAGCCAGTTCACTTACTAGAATATATATATGTTACAGGGTCATTTCCCTTTTTTTTTTGTCTTTTAAATTCTTTTTGTATTTGTTACATACCAAACTATAACTGTCCTGCCTTTCTTCTTGTACTGGTAATATGATTTCCAATGTTGTACTTTTTCATGATTCTTATCCTAAAAGTGTGCATAAGTTTTATTTGTTTTTTACCATTTGTTTTTTGTTTTGTTTTGTTTTTTTACCTAGAGAAGTGAAAAGGGCATCAAGAGCAGCTGGTCTTGGCCGTCGCGCTGTTGTCTGGTTAGTTCCAACCCTGGTTTCTGAAAGTATCACCTTGGAAGGCTTATGTTAGAGGACTTTTTTGGCTTTTTGAAATTGAAGTGAACCAGTTAATAAGTGGCAGAGGATCACTTGAATCTGAAATGGAAATATCAAGGACTACATTTTTCCAGTGGACACCACAGCTTGTGGGAAGTTAGTGATGTAGCAATATCTGTTTTAAATGCCATGTCTAAAAGGGATGGAATGAAGAAAGGGACTTGACTTTCCAAGTCTTGTGTTTGTAGAATTGATGTTATGAAGTGTCTGGAGACAATAGGAGAAACCTGTTGTTTTCTTCCACCATGTCTCTTCTAGGTTATGCTTATTGTGCTGGGAAGGTACTGCTCTCCTGTCTTTGTTCATCTGTAAATCAAGGATTTTGGTTTTTGTTTTTGAGATGGAGTCTCACTGTTGCACAGTTTGAAGTGCAGTGGCACAATTATAATGATCATAGCTTACTGCAACTTTGAGTTCCTGGGCTCAAGCGGTCCTTCTGCCTCAGCCTCCCAAGAAACCGGGACTACAGGCATGAGCCCCACACCTGGCGAATTTTTTTTTTAGTTTTTGTACGCACAGGGTCTTGCTATGTTGACCAGGCTGGTCTTGAACTCCTGGCCTCATGAGATCTTCCTGCCTCAGCCTCCAGAGTATTGGGATTACAGGCGTGAGCCATTGTGCCCGGCCTGAAGATGGTTTCTAAGATCTTTCACCCTTAAAGTTTTAAGTCATTCTGCCTGCTATGCAAAGGATATGTTTGAGGAGGGCAGGGGGTGACTTAGAAGGATATTGTCCAACAGCAGTGACCAGTGGGAAAGAGACTGACTCGCCATCAGGACTTGTGTGACCCATAGGACGTGCATCATGCAGCCAAGGGAGAACTTACGTGACGACCAGTTTCTGGCTTGGGTTCTCGGTGAATGTGATAACATTGTGGTGAAAAAGCCGAGAAGGAGAGAAGTCTGCTTGGGGATACTGATGAGTTGGAAAGGCCGCGGGGATATGGAGGTGGAGGATGTGAGGTGCAGCGGGGATGGGGGTGGGCTGTCCGTAGCCCTGAAAGAGAGGGCACCAAGGCCTCCCAGGTCTGGGCTGGCAGCCACAGTTGAGGTTGCTTTTGGTTTACCTAAGCTCGCAATCAACTATGGCTTGTCCGCAAAGATGATGAAGAAGGAGTGTCTTTACGGACTGACGATTAGGGACGGAGGAGAAAAGGAAGATAAGCAAAAAATCTGACTCACATCTTCATTTTTGAGTGGCAGTCACTGTCTCTTTGATGTTGAATGTTGGATCAAACATAAGCATTTATTTTGGTTCCATCCCCACACCCTAATAAAATGTTAATCAGTAAAATGTCAAAAAGATACATTTTCTAATTTTAAACATTTCTTAATTTTTTATTTTTGTAGAGATGGGGTTTCACTTTGTTGCCCCGACTGGTCTTAAACTCCTGGCTTCAAGTGATCCTCCCGCCTGGGTAGCTGAGATTGCAGACACAAGCCACCACCCTTCGCCTCAAAAAGATATTTTAAAAGGCTTAAACTCATAGGATAGAAAGAATGAGAAAGGAGATATTAGCCAATTTGGAAGCTAGCGAGTGGTAAAGGAAGCGGGATCTCAAATTGCTAGTGAAGAAAGCAGAGAACCAACCTAGTTTAAACTGCAGAATCCCCGCCAGGCTCAGGAATGGGCAGTCCAGGGCTCCAGAGGCGGGCTTGTGGGGCCGTGAAATGAGGAGGATGTGTTCAAGTGCGTTTAAAAAGCAGTGACTCTGTCCTTCCCTAGCGAAGGATGGGCCTACTCTCTGGGGAGGGTAGAGCAGGGTCTCTGGGTTTGAGCACCAGGCACAGTTGAAGGTGGGGATACTGGCAAAATGGGGGATTGAGCCAATACATATTTTTTTGGTTGTGATTTGCTAGTTTTCCGCTTTGTCAATGAAAGAGCCCACTAATGGGGACAGGCACAGTGGCTCACGCCTGTAATCCCGGCACTATGCGAGGCCAAAGTGAGAGGATCCCTTGAGTTCAGGAGTTCAAGACCAGATTGGGCAACACGGGGAGACCTCGACTCTACACAAAACACAAAAATTAGCCAGGTGTGGTGGCACGCACCTGTGGTCCCAGCTACTAGGGAGGCTGAGATGGGAGGATCCCTTGAGCCCAGGAGGTTGGGGCTGCAGTAAGGCGAGATCACACCACTGCGCTCCAGCCTGAGTGGCAGAGTGAGACCCTGTCTCAAAAAAATAAAAAAAAATAAGTAAATCCCACTCTGTTGACTTAAAAATAAATAAACATTTTTTGGCAATAAAGCTATATATTAGGGAAAATCTCCTGCTTACCTGTTGCTCTGCCTCTCCCATTAGTATGTCTGCCATTTTATGGTCAGGTCAATTTTGAAATTGTTTAAAGCAAAATCTCCAAAGGGGTGTTGAACTTGATTGTTGATGTTGAGACGAAAATATCAGTCGTATTTATATTTAATACCATTCTTTAAAAATACTCATCTAGGCCGGGCGCGGTGGTCACGCCTGTAATCCCAGCACTTTGGGAAGCCAAGGCAGGTAGATCACGAGGTCAGAAGTTCAAGATCAGCCTGGCCAAGATGGTGAAACCCCGTCTCTACTAAAAACACAAAAATTAGCCAGGTGCGATGGTGGTCACCTGTAATCCCAGCTGCTCGGGAGGCTGAGGCAGGAGAATCGCTTGAACCGGGAGGCAGAGGTTGCAGTGAGTTGAGATCACACCACTGCACTCTAGCCTGGGCAACAGAGCAAGACTCCATCTCAAAAAAAAAAAAAAAACTTTTGCCGGGCGTGGTGGCTTACACCTGTAATCCCAGCACTTTGGGAGGCTGAGGCAGGTGGATCACCTGAGGTCAAGAGTTTGAGACCAGCCTGACCAACATGGTGAAACCCCATATCTACTAAATACAAAAAATTAGCTGGGCATGGTGGTGCATGCCTCTAATCCCAGCTACCTGGAAGGCTGAGGCAGGAGAATCGCTGGAACCCGGGAGGTGGAGGTTCCAGTGAGCCAAGATTGTGCCATTGCACTCCAGCCTGGGTGACAGAGCGAAACTCCGTCTCAAAAAAAAAAAAAAAAAAAAAAAACTTACCTTTACTGATAAAGTGTACTCATGCTATAGTATATATACATCTCAAAAAATATTTGGAATATTTTTGTTTCCCTTTCTTAACGGATTGGAATGCACGGTTTTGTAAACTGTGGGGTTAAACTTCTAGCTGAGATATTTAATATCCTAAATCAGCTTCCAAATATCTGAACTTGATTGGCAAAGTCCAGTTTTAACAAATTCTCTGTGTAGGGAGCACAGCAGAGAACTGGGATGTCTAACCCAAGGATCAGGGACTAAGGCTCGTTAATTTTGCCCATGGGAGAACCCCCCTCTAAGCTCATTTTATACATAGTGCTAATAAGCTTGGTGATTTGGTTTCCAAGTCACCAAGAAATTAGGAAGGACAGGGGCTGTTAATGATGGCAGGATGGTCACTAGGAAAAGTGACAGCTGTTGGTAAAACGAGATAGAAAAATATTTTTATAAACTCAGTGCTACAGGCCGGGCATGGTGGCTCACACCTGTAATCCCAGCACTTTGGGAGGCCGAGGCAGGTGGATCACCTGAGGTCAGGAGTTCAAGACCAGCCTGGCCAACATGGTAAAACCCCATCTCTACTAGAAATACAAAAATTAGCCGGGCGTGGTGGCAGGTGCCTGTAATCCCAGCTACTTAGGAGGCTGAGGCAGGAGAATTGACTGATCCCAGGAGGCAGAGGTTTCAGTGAGCCGAGATCACGCTGCTGCACTCCAGCCTGGGTGACAGAGCGAGACTCCATCTCAAAAAAAAAAAAAAAAAACATAAAATAAATAAACTCAGCACTATAGGCACTACAGTCTGGCTGTTCGATATGGGGTACACCAAACCCTAAACTCAAAAGAACTTGTCATCCGTTGTTTTAAGGACACAGGAAGGTATACAGTTTAAGAACAATTTGTTTTTTTAATCAGAAAATGAGAGTGGGGGAGTCATGCTTAAAATAGCAACCCTTAGTTATCTGGAAAATATTTTCCTGAACATCAGTTTCCCAAAAGTTCTGGGTTGCTGAGGTTTCGTTTTAATTTTAGCCTAGGGATATTACTCTATTCTTCTTGGTTCTTTTATTAATTTTCAAAATATTTACAGGTAATAATACCTAATTATTTCATTGATATAACAATTGATATAATTAATTCAGTATAGTAAAGAAGCAAAAAATTTTTGCAAAGAAAAATTATATGAGCTGGTAGAGTTTTGTTTCTGTTCTTTTTATACTTCTAAGATGAATCATTGTGATTTTACAGATTAATACTGATTATAACAACTCTCTTCCTGGAATACATTTCTTCCACATACATGTGAAAGAGTAGTTGGAAATCTCAAGTTTTTAATAAATGACATGATTATTAAAATAGCCCTGATCCTATCTTGGGGTACAAATACTCAGTGTGAAACGTGCCCCTTCCCTGTTTCAGCCTTCTGTTTTACCTCCTCATTTTTCATGTTCTCCCAGATGTTAAAAGTGATCCTCGTATCTGATTCCTCCGTACCCCATTGCTTCCTGCTTGTTCGCTCATCTTTCTTTTGCTGAAAGCTGGACTTGCTTCTTGTTTTGCTTTCTTTGGTCAACTGGGTTCTGGAGAGGCACTCTTCTGTTGAGGAAACCCCTTCTGTGGTGTCCCCGAGGCCCCTGCTGGGAGGGGCTGCTGAGCTGTGGGCTCCTTGAGCCTCCTTGCAGAAGCCGGTGATGAGTATGGAATCATAAGCACAAGGCCAGCAAACCAATCCTCTGCTTTTTCCTTGTGAGCCAACGATGGGGCCTTTGATGCCAGACTCTGAGGTAGCTTTTGAGTCCGTTTCGTTTCCAGCCCCCTGCTCAGCCATGGCACAGTGTAGGGGATGGAGCCACAGGTCGTAAAGGCCTGCAGAAGCACAGAGATGCCTGCGTCCACCTCAATTGTAAATACCTTTGTTTAAAATTTAGAAAATTCGCTTACTTACCTTTTTTTTTTTTGATGGAGTCTCGCTCTGTCACCCAGTCTGGAGTGCAGTCGCACAATTTTCACTCACTGCAGCCACCTCCTCCCAGGTTCAAGCTATTCTCCTGCCTCAGCCTCCCAAGTAGCTGGGATTACAGGGCGCCTTCCACCATGCCTGATTTTTGTATTTTTAGTAGAGACAGGGTTTCGCCATGTTGGCCAGGCTGGTCTCAAATTCCTGACCTCAAGTAATCTGCCCGCCTCAGCCTCCCAAAGTGCTGGGATTATAGGCGTGAGCCACCGCACCTGGCCAGCTTACTTAACTCTCATACTCTACCATATACTATGTATATATATCAGACCACTTGAGAAACCCCAGTTTGTTTTGAGGGAACCAGTAAGGCTGATTCCTTGTGCTTATATCCCAAACTTATATTTGAAGTTTTATAGAGTTTGTTTTTTGTATTTTTATTTTAATTTTCCCTCCACTTTATTGTGGTATAATTAAAATTGTATCTGTTTAAGGTATACAATGTGATGTTTTATATACACGTCTTTTGAAGTGATCACCACAGTTAAGTTAATTAACATATCTATCACCTCAAATAATTACCTTTTTGTGACAAGCACACTTAAGATCTGCTGTCTCAGCAAATTTCAAGTGCACAATATGTTATTATCAACTACAGTTACTATGCTGTATGTTAGATCTACAGAAAAAGTTTTTTGGTTTCTTTTCTTGAGACAGTATCTCACTCCGTCTCCCAGGCTGGATGGAGTGCAGTAGCAGGATCAATCTTAGCTCACTGCAGCCTCAACCTCCTGTCCTCCCACCTCAGCCTCCCGAGGCTCCCTGGGACTACAAGGGCACCACCATGCCTAGCTAATTGTTTTATTTTTAATGTCATTTTTGTAGAGATGGAGTTTGAGTATTTTGCCCAGGCTAATCTTGAACTGCTGGGCTCAAGCAGTCCTCCTGCCTCGGCCTCCCAAAGTGTTGGGATTACAGGCGTGAGCCACCACATCCAGCCTCAGAAAAGTTTTATAGGATTTAAGTAATAATATTGTCTGTATTTTATTGACCTTGTGGCATCTTCCTGTGCCAAGCACTTGATAAAAACAGTGTGAAATGGTTTGCTCTGTGCTGATTTGTGGAGGGCACGTGGGGAACTTGCTGGGAACTCGCTGGGAACGTGGGAGCTAGTTTCTACATTGTACTGTCTGCACGTATCAGCTCTTATTTCTGAATTTGGCTTTTTTGCAGGTCCCTAGCTGTTGGTAGTAAGTCCGGTTATAAATTTTTCTCCCTTTCTTCTGTGGATAAGCTGGAACAGATCTATGAATGCAGTAAGTGTTTGCTTTATTTTTCCCCTTCTTAAAAAAAAAAAAAAAAACAAGTTGTACTTGAATTGGAATGCGATCTAAAATTCAGACGCTGTGGTTGAAGTCCAGACACCCTCTGACCAGTCCTCTGCTTCCACCTTCATCTCCGCAAGAGGTGGCAACTAGTGACACCTGTGGCTGTCTGCCCCAATCTGTGCATTTGCCTACATAGGAGTGCAGGTACCGAGGGAGCTCTGTTCATGAGGGTCTTCAGTACATGAGCACATACCATATGTACTGGTCTGTAACTTCTCTCCCTTTTAATGCCATTTAAACCATCTAGATTACTGTCATAAAGGGCTTCCAGAAAATTGAAAATTTTACAGCCCCTATAGGAACAATTTATTTTCCCGCGTTGGCATTTTACAGCATTGAAGTGGCCCGCGTGTCGGAGAGGCTCATGGAACAGTGGGAGGTCATGCGCTTTGGCCTCTTGCTCAGTCATGTTTTATGTGGTTCTAGATGGATTACTTCATGTCTGAGCCTCAGTTTCTTTTATTTTTTGCAAAACAGAAATAATGCACGTCCGTAAGATTATTGCCAGGGTTAGAGATTATGTATGTGTGTACTTAACAGTATGCAAAAATAAAGATAATTATGGATTCACATGTAGTTGTAGGAAGTAATACAGGTCCCTTGCATCATTTACCCTGTTCTTCCCAATGGTAACATCTCACAAAGCCCCAGTGTAATATCATAGCCGGGATATTGACATCCACCTCTCCTGAGCACACTCTCCAGCCCTCCTTGTGCTCGTTTGTGTGTGCATAGGTGCTGTGCAGTCTTTTTTGTTTTTTTTTTTTTTTTTTGAGACGGAGTTTCACCCTTACTGCCCAGGCTGGAGTGCAGTCGTGCCATCTTGGCTCACCGCACCCTCCGTCTCCCCCAGGTTCCAGCGATTCTGAACTTTGTGCTGGTGACTTGAAATTATGGTGTTCTCCTGGCCCGCCAGCAGGTGCGGCCTTTCAGACTCCCTCCTGGGCCCTGGCCTCCTCTCTGCAGGTGAGCCTGCAGGTGCCCCTCACCTCCATCAGGAGATGTGTCTGATTCTCCCCAGCAGTCTCTTTGTTGTTGCTGCGCCCAAGAGCAAGTACCCAGGCCCTTTGCAGGGAGAGAGTGGGACAGCAGAATTTCCATGATCAGCGTCCCTGACTCATGGCTCCTGGTGGCTGGCTTAGGTTTTACTCCTTTCTTTGTCCTTAGATTTGCCTGCTGGTACTTACTAAATCTTCCAAAAAAGTCTTCCTTCTGCCATGGAGGCTGGGAGATGTGATCTGGGCGATAACATCGGTGTGAGCCAGGGCTGTTTATCCCAGGCGCCACCCGCCTTCCTGAAGTCCTGCCACCTGGCTGCCTTCACGTGAGCCACACAGCATTGCTCCCCATGGGGGTTTCTGCAGTGGAGGGCAGCCCTGTCTCCAGGCTTTTATGAATGACTGAAACTCAGTCTAGATCCAGATGAAGCGCCTGAATTGTGCTATTAAATTGTTGCTGGGGTCACTGTAGTCATCTGTTTTGAAATGCACAGAATTTTTTCCCCTATTGGGGGCCAGTGCTTATAAAGAGTAGAAGAATGCCGAAACCTGGTCTTTCCTTTTCTTCAAATTGAAGTTTAGTTACTGGCTTCTAGTGCCTTATTTCCCAGAGATTTTTAGTGGAACAAAATGGGATGTCTTGATAGTGTCTTTTAGAGTGGATATTGGCCAGGCACAGTGGCTCATGCCTGTAATCCCAGCACTTTGTAAGGCCAGGACAGGCGGATCACATGAGGCCAGGAGTTCAAGACGAGCCTGGCTAACATGGCAAAACCCTGTCTCTACTAAAAAAATACAAAAAAATTAGGCGTGGTGGCGCACACCTGTAATCCCAGCTACTAGGGAAGCTGAGGCACGAGAATCACTTGAACCCAGGAGGCAGAGGTTGCAGTGAGCCAAGATTGTGCCACTGTACTCCAGCCTCGGTGACAGTGAGACTGTCTTAATAAATAATAAAAAATAAAGAGTGGATGTTTCCTGACCAACATGGTAAGGTGGGTGCATGAATCTCTGTGTTCCTCTTAGTGAACTTGGGCCCTTAAAAATAGATGATGAAATGGACAAAGAATGTTTTGAGGCTTAGTTAACACTTTAAACTGAAGCTATTACATTGTTCTATTCCTAGAATATTATCTGCCTTTCCTCTTTCACATTTTTTTTTTTTTTTTTTTTTTAGTAGATAAGAGAATGTCTCTTAGAAAACAGGTTAGCTACTAAGTGAAATGTCAAGGTTGTTTTCTAGCATTTTTCTATAGGTAGACTCAGAGGAAAGAGTGTTTCTTCATGTTTCAATATTTAGTTCAAGCTCAGTATTGACGTCTACCCTCAAAACTCTTTAACAATCCATCATAAAATCAGATCTTTGCTGTCACTCACTGTGGCTGTTACAGAAAGAATGAGCCAGAGCTGGTCTTAGAGAAAAACAAGATGGACAGCTACTTGTTCTTCTTTTATTTACTTAGAAAAGAAAATTCACACACACACACACACACAAGAACTTGGTCTAGCCGTACCGGAAGATAGATTTTCTACCATCAATGTTGTAATTTCAAACTTGAAAGTTGCAGGAGCTGCCAGATAGGCTTTGCCCATTGTTTATGGACGCCTCATATATGTATATATATGGGGACAGAGTCTCGCTCTGTCACCCAGGCTGGAGTACAGTGGCATAATCATAGCTCACTGTACCCTTGACTTCCTGGGCTCAAGCGATCCTCCCACCTCAGCCTCCTGAGTAGCTGGGACCACAGCCACATGCCACTACACCTGGCTAATATTTTTGTAGAAACGGGGTCTTACTATGTTGCCCAGGCTGGTCTTGAATTCCTGGCCTCAAGCAGTCCTCCCACCTCAGCCTCCCAAAGTGCTGGGATTATAGGCGTGAGCCACTGCACCCAGCCTCTCATATGATCAGTGCTGGGATTACAGGCGTGAGCTACCATGCCCGGCCTCTCATATGATCATTTTCTTTCTCCATGTGCATTTTTGTTGTTGTTGTTTTTTGAATATACATAATGCCCAAAATGTGGTATCTTTTCCCTAAAATATTCTACAACAATATCCTACACTGTTAGGCAAAATAAATGAAGGGTATGGGTTTATTATTTGTAAAAGATCACAAAAATTTAGAAGTTGGCTTTTTTCAAAAGCTGCACTGTGTGTTTTCTTTGCATTTGCTAAGCTGGATTCTGAGCTAGGAAAACATCTCATAAACATTCCGTTCTGAAACCCAGCACAAGCAGACTGCTCCTTAGCTCAGCAAAAGTGACTAGAGCCTGCATTGATTATGGAAGTGTAGCCGTTGACATATAACATCTTTTATCAACCTTCCTACTTGGCCAAGAAACTAATCATTTACTTTATGGGCCATCATCTGCATCTTAAGGTTTGAGAAATGGTGTTTTCTGACGTTAGTCTTATTTGACAGGCAGTGCACTGGTTGGAATATTAATTTCAGTGAGATTTATAGTAATGGATCCTACAGAGGAGAAACCACGAGCATCTCTTGGCCTAAATCTGTGGTGCTGGAATGCTGGGCTCTTACCTTGCATCCTGGCGGAGCCGCAGGCACACACACAAATGGATTCAAGCAGTTATTTCATGGCCTCATTCTTCCCTTCCCACTCCAGAGCTTCATCGTTGCCAGCTATAAACCACGCCAGCAGAAGCAAAAAGCAACATTCTTTTTTAAATCAAGTAATTAATTTCTTAAATTTTAGTCAGGCAATCTCTAGGAGGCAAGTTTGGCAGAAACTGTGGCTGAGGCCACCTAGAATGAGTGCTAAAAGCAAGGCCTTTGACACTGGAGGTCACTAAAGTTTACATTCAGCCTTTTTTTTTTTTTGAGGCGGAGTCTCGCTCTGTAGCCCAGGCTGGAGTGCAGTGGCGCAATCTTGGCTCACTGCAAGCTCTGCCTCCTGGGTTCACGCCATTCTCCTGCCTCAGCCTCCTGAGTAGCGCCACCACGCCCGGCTGATTTTTTTGTGTGTGTATTTTTAGTAGAGATGGGGTTTCACCGTGTTAGCCAAGATGGTCTCGATCTCCTGACCTCATGATCCACCCGCCTCAGCCTCCCAAAGTGCTGGGATTATAGGTGTGAGCCACCGCACCCTGCCACGTTCAGCCTTTCTTAGCATCAGCCTGAGTGCCTCTTGGCACTACTGTCCTGGGACGTGCCATCTTGAGTCAATGCATCTGTGCAATCTGGTTTCTTTGCTTTCATTTGATTATTATGGCATGTTTCACCTAGCAGCCTGATCCACTGTCCACCATTATTTCATGGGAGGGCTGAGCCAGGTTTGTACTTCAGTTTACTGGAAAGTGATTGTTCTGGGTATGCGGGTTCCATGTATATTTATGTGTTTGAAAGTTCATCTGAGCCGGGCACGAGTGGCTCACGCCTGTTATCCCGACACTTTGGGAGGCCGAGGCTGGTGGATCACCTGAGGTGAGGAGTTTGAGACCAGCCTGGCCAACATGGTGAAACTCCACCTCTACTAAAAATACAAAAATTAGCCGGACATGGTGGCGCACTCCTGTAATCCCAGCTACTCGGGAGGCTGAGGCAGGAGAATCACTTGGACCTGGGAGTCAAAGGTTGCAGTGAGCCAAGATTGTGCCACTGCGCTCCAGCTTGGGCTGTCTCAAAAAAATTAAAAATAAGAAAGTTCATCTGTATGTGAAGTGTAATCGAAAAATATTAGAGCATCTTGAAATAATACAGTAGCAAAATGACAACAAACCTAAACTACTAGCAACATATAAGAGTAGGTTGCTTTCTGAAAGGTGTATTCCTGAAAAGATCTAGTCAGATTTGGTCCGTAGAACTTAATGTCACTGCGAAGTGCATCCTTTTGTGTTAGGGCTGTTACCACTACTACTACTATTGCGTTTTTAAAACACAGGGTCTTGCTCTGTCGCTCATGCAGCGCTGTCAGCACGACTCACTGTAGCCTCAACCTCCCGGGCTCGAGTGGCCCCCCGCTTCTCGCATAGCTGGGACTGACTACAGGTGCACACCACCATGCCCAGCTAATTTTTTTTTAAGAGTTGGGTTCTCACTGTGTTGCCAAGGCTGTTCTTGAACTCGTGGGCTCAGGCTGTCTTCCTGCCTCAGCCTCCTAAAGTGCTGGGCTTACAGGTGTGAGCCAACATGCCCGGCCTATTAGTCTTTTTTTTTTTTTTTTTTTTGAGACAGAGTCTTGCTGTATCGCCCAGGCTGGAGTGCAGTGGTGAGATCTCGGCTCACTGCAACTTCTGCCTCCTGGGTTCAAGCAATTCTCCTGCCTCAGCCTCCCAAGTAGCTGGGATTAGAGGCATGCACCACCACACCTGGCTATATTTTGTATTTTTAGTAGAGACGGGGTTTCACCCTGTTGGCGAGGCTGGTCTTGAACTCCTGACCTCAGGTGATCCACCCGCCTCAGCTTCCCAAAGTGCTGGGATTACAGGCGTGAGCCACTGCACCCGGCCCTGGCCTATTAGTCTTAAGTAATGACAAAAATGTGTTCACTCCAGAGTGATTGGTGGTTCATTTCTGCCTTTTGCAGAGCCACCTCTTCTACTTTTGGTTACTGACTCTTCTAAATGAGATAAGAGTTATAGATCTATTTCCCCCGGAACACTCAGTGTTTAGCATATGGTTTCAGCGACGTTAGAGACTCACGAAGCCCATCCAGTTATCCACGGACACCTGGTCTTTGCAGTTGGCCCTGACACTTAGTTTCTGTCCTGCCTCTGCTGCTGCCCATGTCCCCACAGGAGGAGGTGGCCCACTGTGTGCAACCTCCACCTCCCCAGTTCAAGTGATTCTCCTGCCTTAGCCTCCTTAGTAGCTGGGACTACAGGCATGTGTCACCACGCTTGGCTAATTTTTGTATTTTTTTTAGTAGAGATGGGGTTTCACCATTTTGGGCAGGCTGGTGTTGAACTCCTGACCTCAAGTGATCCACCTGCCTCCGCCTCCCAAAGTGCTGGGATTATAGGCATGAACCATCGTGCCTGGCCTTATTTACAATTCTTAAATCAGCTCAAACTGAGTTCTTTTTTTTTTTTTCCCATGCAGTCTTGCTGCTGCTGTTGTTTTTTTAACTACCTGTTTCTGCCCTTTGCCTCTTTTTCTGTTGGGTTATTTATCTCCTCATGACTTAAAGCAAATTAGCCATTTGTTAGGGGTTGCAAATATTTTTTTTTCTGGACTGTCATTTGCCTTTTGACCTTGTTTATGATTCTTTTCACCATTCTGAAGTCTTGAATTTCTGTATATTCAAATGCATTGATCTTTTTTTGTAAGGCTTCTAAGTACTAGAAAGGGTTTTTCCTGCTCCCAGCATGTACATAAAACATTTCCCAAGGTGGTCCTCTAATACTCTGGAGTCATGTTTTCCCTTCAGTACTTGGAGTGTATTGGATGTAAGGAATCCCTTGCATTCAGGGGCTGGGAAGGATGCTTGCCTGTGTCCTTACTTATGCAGAGGGGCTTACTCTGAAGCATTTAGGGTGAATGTCAGAAGGAGCTTCTCTTCCAAACTTCAGTAAAGAAAAAATCATTGAAGCAAAATGGTAGAAAGTTAGTATTTGTTGGATTAGGTGGTGAGTATATGGAGGTTCATTTTACTGTTCTCTTTTATGAATAGTTGCAGTTAAAAATGAGCTTTTCTGCCTTCATCCTCCCATTCCTGTTTAAAACATTCTGAAAGCTCTGCTTTTTCCCATTAACATTTTAGAAAAACCATTTCCAAGTGATGGTTGGTGGTATTACCTTCTCAGCACCTGCACGTAAGCAACTGAAGACATCATTTTTCTTTCTAACATTTTATTAAAGGAAATTTTCAAACTGAAAAGTTGAAAGTATTTTACAGCTAACACCTGTGTATCCACCACTTAGATTCTTCCCTTAACATTTTACTATACTTGTCCTAACACGCACGCACGCGCGCGCGCGCACGCACACACGCGCACACACGCACACACGCGCACACACGCACACACACGCACACACGCACACACACACACACACACACACACACACACACACACACACCATCCATCTTTTTTATTTTTATTTCTTTTTTTGAGACAGCATCTAGCTGTGTCACCCAGGCTGCCAGGCTGGAGTGCAGTGGTGCGATCATAGCTTGCTAAAGCTTTGACCTCCAGGGCTCAAGCGATCCTCCTGCCTCTGCCCCCAGAGTTGCTGAGACTACAGGAGTGCACCGCCATGCTCAACTAATTTTTCGATTTTTTTTTGTAGGGACAAGATCTTGTTATGTTGTCCAGGCTAGTCTCAAACTCCTGGGCTCAAGTGATCCACCTCAGCCTCCCAGAGTGCTGCGATTACAGACAAACCACCACACCTGGCTTTATTTTGTGTGTGCATTTCCGAGTAGACAGTAGGCATCAGTACATTTCTCCTCAATACTGAGTAGAGTTCAATGTTTGTTTTTTTCTTGTAAGATAAAATTTACTTACAGTGGAATGCATCTATCTTGAGTGAACACTATGTGAGTTTTAACAAATGCCTGCATCTCTGTGAACTGAAATCCTATCAAGGTTTACCATCACTCCAGAAAGTTCTCTCATACTTCCTTCCAGTCTCAGCTCCCTTCTGCCCACATTCACCAAGAGCCAACCAGTGTTCTGGTTTTTTTCTACTATAGATTAGTTTTGTCTTTTCTAGAACTTGATATGAACGGAGCATCTACTCTTTTGATGATGTGTCTTTCGCTCTGCATTTTTTTTTAGATTTATCCACATCTTATATCTCATTTGCCGAGTATGTGAATATATGACAGTTGTTGATGTATTCTCTTCATGACAGATATCTGGGCTCTTTGTAGTTTAGCTATTATGAACAAAGCTACCATGAACGTTCTCGTACAAGTCTTTTAATGGACACATATTTTCACTTAGATAAATGTGGTAGTGGAATTGTTGGGTAGATATGTGTTTAGTTTTGTAAGAAACCGCCATAACCCTCTCCTAAGTGACTATGCCATTTGTGGTTCCGTCAGTGCTTTATCAGAGTTCTGATTGCTCTATGTCCTCACTAACTTTTGAGAGAGAGTCTCACTCTGTCACCCAGGCTGGAGTGCAGTGGCACAATCTCGGCTCACTGCAACCTCCACCTCTGGGGTTCAAGCAATTCTCCTCCCTCAGCCTCCCAAGTAGCTGGGATTACAGGTGTGCGCCACCATACCTGGCTAATTTTTGTATTTTTGGTAGAGACGGGGTTTCACCATGTTGGCCAGGCTGGCCTGAAACTCCTGACCTCAAGCAATTTGGCCATCTCGACCTCCCAAAGTGCTGGGATTACAGGCGTGAGCCACCACACCCAGCCTCCTCACCAACTTTTGATGTTATTAGTTTTTTTCTTTTTAGCCCTTCTGATGTGTGTGTAATGATATCTTCGTGGTTTTAATTTGAATTTCTCAGGTAACTAATGATGTTGAACATTTTCATGTGCTTGTTGGCCGTTTATATATCTTCTGTGATGTGTCTGTTCCAGTCTTTTGTTGCTTTTTAGGTTTGGTTGTTTATCTTTTTATTATAGAGTTGTTAGAGCTCTTTAGATATTCTGGATACCAGGCCTTTGTCAGATATGTTTTGTGACTATTTCTCCTAGTCCGTGGGTGGCTTGCCTGTTTTCTTTGAGCAAATGGTTTAAATTTTGATGCAGTCGTATTTATGTTTTTTTTTTTTCTTCAATTTATGGTTTTTGCTTTCTAGGCCCTGTCCAAGAAACTTTTGCCTACCCTAGAGTCAGGAAGGTGTTTTCCTATGTGTTCCGTGAAAGCTTACGTAGTTAACACTATACATAAAAGCTAAAGTTTTTATATTTAAGCCAATAATCCATCTCATTAATTTTCATGTATGTTGTGAGGTATGAATCAAGGTTGTTTTTTTCCTAATGGATTCCTATTCCATCATTTGTTGAGAAGATTTTTCTTCCCTCCTGGGATTGCTTTGGTGCTTTACAGTTCTGTGACCTGTGAGTCTGTTTCTGGACTCTTTAGTCTCTTCTGATGATCTGTTTGTCAGTCTTCAACTTTATTCTTTTTCAGGATAGCTTTGCATTTTCTAGTTTCTTTTCCTTTCCATATAAAATTTAAAATCCACTTTGTCTGCAAAAGAGCCTGTTGGGATTATGATTAGGATGGGATTGGACCTAGAGATCAGTTTGAGAGTTGATATGTTAATAATATTGAGTACCCAGAATATGATATATCTCTTCATTTATTTAGCTCTTTTTAAATTTGTTTTGGTAATAGTCTGTGATTTTTTTTTTTTTTTTTTTGGTATGGAGGTCTTACATCTTTTGTAAAATTTATGCCTAATACTTTGGATTTTGACAGTATCGTAAAAGAAAATTATTTCATTTACTTTTCCAGTTTGCTGCTGGCCTAAACATATAATTAATTTTTTATATTTAATCTTGTATCCTATGACTTTGCTAAATTCATATATTAAATAGTTGCTCCATAGATTCCTTAAGATGGCAGTGAAGACTGTTTGATGTCTTGCTTTCTAATGTTTGTGCCTTTTATTTCTTTTTCTTGCCTCACTGCAATGTATAAGACCTCCAGCACAAAGTAAGGAGAGTGAGTATCCTTGCCTTGTTTCTAGTCTTAACGGGAAGAGTTCAGATATCTTCACCATTAAGTACAGTGTCAGCTGTAGATTTTCTTAACTGTTCTTCATCAGTGAAAGAAGGTTCTTCCTAATTCCAGGTTTCTTAAGTTTCTACCATGAATGAGCATTGCATTTTCTCATGCCTTTTCTGCATCTGTTGGCTTGGCACAGTCTTTCTCTGTCCAGTTGAATTGGAATTTATCACCACCTCTAAGGGCGACTTGCTCTTTGAGATGATCGTCTCATACTGTCCTCACTTTGAAATCTCCCACCTCCATCCCATCACAGTTAACACCTGCTGCTGCTTCAAGAGAGGTTGGTGCTGTCGGCCTGGGGCTCCCTTCTCTTTCCTTCTTCACGTGACCGGCCCCCTAAGTGGTTTGTTCCTCCAGGCAAGCAGTCTCAACCATAAATCCATCTCAGTATATCTAGTAGCTCCTGTATTTGAAGACAGAAACTTCCCTTGCCCATGCATATCCCCCAGCCCCTCCCATATTTCTACTTCTCCAGAATATAACTTCTTTTTTTGTTTTGTTTTTTTTTTTGTTTTTTTTTTTTGGTGGAGTCCCGCTTGCTGCCCAGGCTGGAGTGTGGTGGTGCCATCTCGGCTGGCTGCAACCTCCGTCTCTCAGGTTCAGCTGATGCTCCTGCCTCAGCCTCCCAAGTAGCTGGGATTACAGGCGCCCACCACGATGCCCGGCTCGTTTTTTGTATTTTTAGTAGAGACGGGGTTTCACCATGTTGGCCAGGCTGGCCTCAAACTCCTGACCTCAGGTGATCTGCCTGCCTCGGCCTCCCAAAGTGATGGGACTCCAGGCGTGAGCCCCTGCGCCTGGCCTGTAGCATAACTCCTGTAGATAGTTGCCTAAGTTTTTTTCCACTCCTCATTCTCTTTGATGTTTCAGCCATTCTTGCTGCATATCTCCATCAAAATAGGTCAAGGTCTCCAGATAAGCTCCTCGTTCCCAGACTCGGGGGACGCGTCTCGTTTCCTCTTCCCTCCTCTGCAGCGCGGGGCACAGTTGCCTGCTTGCTGTTCTTCAGATACCCTCTTCTGTTGGCTTCCATCTCATACACGGTCTTGGCTTTTCTCTCACTCAATCTCCTTTGCTGACCTTTGGCAGTTTCGGTGCCACACAGGGCCCTGGGCCCACATCTCTTTGGCCTCTTCTCCGTGATGGCAGGCACTGCCCTGTTTACCACTGTATACTTGGGATGGTCTCTCCTGGTAGGATCTGCTGTTTGTGTTGAATGGGTGAAGTAAATAAGTTTTACCAGGCAAAGCAGTAAGAACGTATTCTTTGAAAAAAAATAAAAATACAGTTGATTCTTGTTATATTCAGAGTTCTAGTCTGTAAGTCTCTGGGACACTGGATTAGTGAATCATGAAGTGTTGTTCCCGGGGAAGGATTGGTAGGTGGCCTCTGGTCGCAACGTTTTCATCAGCTGATCAAAAGACAACCTCGTTTTGTGTGTGCTTCCCTGCCTCAAGACATGCTGACGTAATGGAGATTGTTGGTTTGCTAACATTGAACTCGCGGCTCGCATAGAACTCAGCCCACACATATGCTTTCTCCGTGGGGTACATCACAGGCTGCTTGTGCTTAGGGACACTCGACGACGCTCAGCACTGTGCCAGGGATAATAGTGAAATCAACAAAAAGCACAAAAGTACAAAAAGCAGACACTCAGTAGCCCTATATAGACCATGAAAAGGACAGTTGTTTTCAGAATCAACACGAGAAGATAGGACGTTGCCCTGTGTGATCTCAGCCAGGAACATGTGCATCATGTGACTCAAATCTTTTCCCGAGGCTGGGAGCGGTGGCGCACACCTGTAATCCGAGCACTTTGGGAGGCCAAGGTGGGCAGATCACCTGAGGTCAGGAGTTGAAGACCAGCCTGGCCAACATGGTGAAACCCTGTCTCTACTAAAAATAGAAAAATTAGAGAGGCGTGGTGGCATGCACCTGTAGTCCCAGCTACTCACCAGGCTGAGGCAGGAGAATTGCTTGAACCCGGGAGGCAGAGGTTGCAGTGAGTCAAGATCGCACCATTGCACTCCAGCCTGGGCAACAAAAGCAAAACTCTGTCTCAAAAAAAAAAAAAATCCCACTTTGCATGTGTCCACAGACGGCTGTAAAACACCATGAGTGTTTATGTGGGGTCACAAATAAACCTTACCTAGCAGGTGAGTTCACAGATACTGAGCCTGTGCATGTTGAGGAGCAGCCCTATTTGGAAGTAAGTTCTTTTCACCACTGATTGGATTTAGGAGGCCAGTGGAGAGGCCAGTGGATTTAAATAAAATTGTACTTAATAAAAAACCAGTTTTTTGTATACCAGGTTTTCCTATGTGTCCCAACCCTGGAGTTAATGAAGCTGAGAGTCCAACTCTTCTTTCACCATTCAGGAAGTAGATATCAGGCCTTACAGCTAATTAGAGCAGAGCTGAGACTGGAATGTGATTGTTAAAACTCACGTTCCTGCAGGGTCGCCGTCGCACCCCGTACTCACCAAGGTTGCGGTGCCGCACACACGCCCAGTGCGTGTGTTAGGATGCGTGCCACTGAGCTTCACCAAGAGCACTTCTGCCTCTTGGATGTAGCACTGGGGTTAACAGCATTTCACCACTGAAACTGAATGGCACAGAGATTGAGTTTTGTGGTGGTGGTTTTTTTTTTTTTTTTTTGTGATGTTTTTAAAATAACACCATTTGGGGAGTTTGGGGAATATCCAAAATCTGGTCATAAGGTCCATTCCATCCATTCAGCCAGTGTGGAAGGAGCTCCTCCTCCACGGGAGGCGACATTAGACCTGGGGGTGCAGCCGTGAATGGGCCAAACACGGCACCTGTCCTCAGACCACCGGTCCAGCAGGGAACTCTGTCGCTCAGCCATAGCCTTGATTCTCAGTGGTAAGCACGGTGACTGCTAGAGGCAACAGGTACAGGATGCAACTGGGCCAGTGCGTGCAGCCCCAAATACTATGAAGTACTACCTGAGAACGGGGTGCCTGGAGAGTGAGAGGCTGGACAGTGGCCGGGGAAGGGCCTTGTGCCCCTGGATTTGCATATGTGGCTGCCGGATTCGAGAATTGAGGGTGGCAGCCTCAGGACACCAGCCATGATCATCATTCAGTCCCACCCTCCTTTTTGGGGCAGGACTGGTATTACAGACAGGGTCTCGCTCTTTTGCCCAGGCTGGTGTGCAAGAACGCGATCACGGCTCGTTGCAGCCTCAACCTCCTGGGATCAGGCACTCTTCCTACTTCAGCTACACAGACATGCACCACCACGACCAGCTAATTTTTGTATTTTTTGTAAAGATAGGACCTCACTATGTTGCCCAGGCTGGTCTCGAATTCCTGGCCTCAAACAGTCCTCCCACCTTGGCCTCCCAGAGTGCGG
Organism: Pongo pygmaeus; assembly: GCF_028885625.2. Lineage (NCBI taxonomy): Eukaryota > Metazoa > Chordata > Mammalia > Primates > Hominidae > Pongo > Pongo pygmaeus. Next base: position 5,270,418 of record NC_072379.2, read on the forward strand.
GGATTACAGATGCAAAGCACCGCATCTGGCCCCAGCCCTCTTTCTCACCCACCGCCTAGCAAGCAACATGACTTGGTATCCATGTTTATCTCCTGAGGGAAAGAGAGGACTAGTCAGAGAACCAGGGTCTGATCTTTAGGGAAATTATTTTACTGCAAATAATTGACATTCCGGGTTATGTACCATCTCTTCTGAGTTGGGTTGGCCTCGTGTCTGAGTGGTGCTGCGTGCCAGGTGCTAGGGGTGCATCCGCTGACAAAGATTCCTGTGTCCACGCACTGGCATGATCCCTTCCTGATCGTGCCTTTCGTTGACAGTTCCTGGAAGACGGTGGCCCCTAGTCTGAGATGCTGCTGAGCAGAGAAGCTGCAGACAGAGCCTGTCCTCCCCGACCCCGCCACCGTCTCCCCATTTGTGGCAGACGCTTGCATTTGTTCCTTTTGAATGAAGGTCACTTGCTGTTGTCAGAAAGATTTATGGCAGCTTTCTGGTAAAAGCAACTGAAAAGACACTGAATGGACGCTGTGAAGAGCTTAGGATGATGCGCTTGTTGTTTATGGCCTGTTCCATTCAAAGTGGTGTCGCACTGCACGATGGCGCGTAGGTCAGCAAGGGGCCGCAGGTGCGACGGTGGTCCTGTGAGAGGAGCAGGCCATGTTTTTGCTGCAGCTTTCCCATGTTTCATTTACACACACAAGTACTTGTCACTGTGCTGCAGCAGCTACAGTATCCAGTTAGTCTGATGCAGCGCAGGTCTGTAGCCAGGAGCCCCAGGCCACAGCACACAGCCTAGGGGTGTAGTGGGCCTACCATCTAGATTTGTGTTTGCACGGCAGAATTGCCTACAGGGCTTTTGTTTGTTTTGTTGTTGTTGTTTTTGAGACAGAGTCGCTCTGTGGCCCAGGCTGGAGTGCAGTGGCGCGATTTCGGCTCACTTCAAGCTCCGCCCCCCGGGTTCACACCATTCTCCTGCCTCAGGCTCCTGAGTAGCTGGGACTACAGGCGCCCACCACCATGCCTCGCTAATTTTTTGTATTTTTAGTAGAGATGGGGTTTCACCATGTTAGCCAGGACGGTCTCGATCTGACCTTGTGATCCGCCCGCCTCGGCCTCCCAAAGTGCTGGGATTACAGGCGTGAGCCACCGCGCCCGGCCCCTTCAGGGCATTTCTTAGAATGTATGTCAGCGTTTTGTGACACATGAGTGTAATAGCAACATCTTTTTAATAAATATGTGTCATGCCACTTTGGACATGTGTGATTCTTTGGCCAGCCTCGGTATGCGAGCATGTAGGCTAGCGCTCAACACATGAGTCTGTGGAACCCAGGGGAAGCAACTGCAGTTTCCTAGTAGTTTGTGTCTTAATTAAGGGAGCCCCGAGACCTTACTCTTTCACTTTACCTAGGAGTTTGGTTCCTAAACTCACCATTCAAATCCAGCAACAGAACTGATTGAAAGGAACCTTTGTCTTTTGTGTGAATGCTCATGAGGGGCCATCCTTACAGTGGAAACGCTCCTGAGGCTCCAGCGAATCAAGACTCTCAGACCCCCGGGCTGTCCCCACCCCATGACCACATGTTCCACAGGCACCCTCAGCGCTGTGGCCATAGCCATGTGGAGATGTTCACGCATGTACTTCCCTTTGTGATTTCAGCCGATACGGAAGATGTGTGCATCGTAGAGAGATTGTTCTCCAGCAGCCTAGTGGCCATTGTGAGCCTTAAAGCACCAAGGAAGCTAAAGGTTTGCCACTTTAAGAAGGGAACTGAGATCTGCAACTACAGCTACTCCAACACGATTCTGGCTGTGAAGCTCAACAGGCAGGTGAGCGCTGCCCCAGCTGGGTGTGGGCTTGTCTATTGCTCCCTCCAGCACTCTGGGACAAGCCCACCCCACCGGCATGCCCCTCCGTCATTCCCTTGCTGCCTGGCCCCACATTGCCGGGCACAGATCCTTGCCTACAGAGACCAGCTCTGTTTCCTTACCCACCAGCTTTGCTCAACCCATTCCATTCACGACAAATGCCTGGGCCTCTGCCACACTGCTCCCATACAGGCGTCCCCGGCCCCACCTAGAGGGTGGATGGCAGTCTCTTTCACTCATTACCTGGTTTTGCTTTTATAAATGTTACTTAAAGAAAAAAATATTTGGCCGAGCACAGTGGCTCACGACTGTAATCCCAACACTTTGGGAGGCCGAGGCGGACAGATTGCCTGAGGTCAGGAGTTTGAGACCAGCCTGGCCAACATGATAAAACCCTGTCTCTACTAAAAATACAAAAATTAGCCAGGTGTGGTGGCAGGCACCTGTAATCCCAGCTACTCGGGAGTCTGAGGCAGGAAAATCGCTTGAACCCGGGAGTTGGAAGTTGCAGTGAGCCGAGGTCATGTCATTGCACTCCCGCTTGGGCAACAAGAGCGAGACTTCGTCTCAAAAAAAAAAAAAAAATCTTTTAGACTTTTTTTTCCTTTTGTAAATTGTTAGTTTAACTTTGAATTCAAGATGAAGGATTTATTGCTTTATCACCCCCTAAACTAATAAGACTGTCTGGCACAGAGGAAGGACGTGGTGGGTGGCACGTGTGCGTGTTTCATGAGGTTGTCTCCCAGCTTATGCTCACGCCCAGGGTAACAGCACCACCCGGGAGACCCCTGGCAATCTGATTCTGCCCACATTCCCTGCAGGGAAAGCTCATTAGGCTGCTGGCTGTAGAGTGGACATGATGACAGGCAGTAGCTGCACTCTGAGATATGGTGACTAGGTGAAGTCACAGTAGAGAGGCTCTTACCTTATGCAGTTGAAACTAGGAACTGGTCTGTTAACTGACATAGTTGGTTAGAATGGGAAATTATAAGACATCATATTTTGAGCATTTAAAAATTGTAAAGCATACAAATTGTGTTCACGTCCAACTAATGTAGAGCTGGGTGCGTGCCTGTCATCTTTCTTGCATAAATCGTCTCAGCGATGCATCGTCTGCATGTCTACTTTCATTTTCTTCCAAATGGAGCAGGAACTTGCAAAGTAATCTGAGTGTGCAATAAAATGTTAGACCTTTTAAAACCCCCTTATTTTCATTTTACCTGTGCTGCACTCAGCATCAGTTTTAAAAAGCAAATCTTTCCAAATCTGTTCACAGCACACTTGTCTTAGCTGTAGGTTAGCATTTGCCTAACACTGAACTAAATGGCCTGGTTAGAATTCCCAGTAAAGTTGGGGTGAGTATGAGGGAGAGGTGCACCCTGCCGGGCTCCTTCTTGATTGCTGATGGAAAGCAGCTGTATCCTTGGCGCTTCTAACATTGGTCTGCATGGTGTTCTAGAAGGAACTAAGATTGTGAGGCCAAGGCAGGGGTGGATCACCTGAGGTCAGGAGTCCAAGACCAGCCTGGCCAACATGGTGAAACCCCATCTCTACTAAAAATACAAAAATTAGCCAGGCGTGGTGGCAGGCACCTGTAATTCCAGCCACTTGGGAGGCTGAGGCAGGAGAATCATTTGAACCCGGGAGGCAGAGGTTGCAGTGAACTGAGATCACACCATTGCACTCCAGCCCGGGTGACACAGCGAGACACTGACTCCAAAAAAATAAAATACAATAACAATAGAAGGAACGAGAGCGTCATAGTCCAGCAGTCAGTCAATTGGAGATTGGGGCAGGTGTTGCACTGGCTGTTGCTTGATGTTTGGTTTTGTTTTGTCTCTTGCCTAGAGGCTGATAGTATGCCTGGAGGAGTCCCTGTACATTCACAACATTCGGGACATGAAGGTGCTGCATACGATCAGGGAGACGCCTCCAAACCCTGCAGGTGAGCTAACTTGTGAGGAGAGAATCCCATTTTTCTGATTTTGCCCTTGAAAGATAGCTATAGGTGAGAGAGATTTTTTCTTTTTATAGGTTCCACAGATGAGACAGATTTTAAAAGTATTGATCCCAAACCAAGCTGCCTTCCTACTGATGCTGGTCATGTGACCACATAAACTCATTGGTTTGATCAGCTTTCAAGTTTAAGGTTATTGATCAGTTCAAACCAAAGGCTTTTAATCTCTTTACAATACTGGTATCACCTAAGGTGGGGATTTGGGGTTGCAGAACTTTCTTAACACAGCAAACAAGATTGTATCCAAGCTATTATTTGTTCCTAATGCTCTGTTAAGTGAATGCTGAATTATGTCTGACATCCAAGAGGGAACTCTCAGGTGGAAGTTTGCATCTCGTCCTCCATGTGTCATTTGCAGGCCTGTGTGCGCTGTCAATCAACAACGACAACTGCTACTTGGCGTACCCAGGGAGCGCGACCATCGGAGAGGTGCAGGTCTTCGATACCATTAATTTGGTGAGATGCCTTTCCTGCTCGAATAGCTCTCTAAAGTGTGGCTTTTTCTTGAAGAGGAGCACTGTGGTGTCCCTGGCATCCTGACTTGGCTCAGCAATACAACCGCTGCACTTTTTTTTTTTTTTTTTTTTTTTTTTTTTTTTGAGACAGGGTCTTGCTCTGTCGCCCATGCTGGAGTGCAGTGGTGCAGTCCTAGCTCACTGCAGCCTCAACCTCCCGGGCTCAAGTGATCCTCCTGCCTCAGCCTCCCAAGGAGTTACAGTCATGCAACACCACACCCAACTAATTTTTTATTTTTGTAGAGATGGAGTCTTGCTGGGTTGCCAAGGCTGGCCTCAAACTCCTGGGCTCAAGCCATCCTCCCGCCTTGGCCCCCTAAAGTGCTGGGATTACAGGCGGGTGCCCCGCGCCCAGCCCCGCTACTCTCTTCTCAGTAGCAGAGCAGGTCTGGCTCATTCTGCTTCTGGATCTGCTGCAGCGTTCAGACCAGTGCTGAGCTCCTCGCCACGGGAATGTTTGAAGGAACATAGAAAACCTTAGGGATAAACTGCTTTGCTTTTTCTAAATTTGGAGCAGCATTTCCTTGGATGCCCAGCCCCAGTAAATCAAGTGGGTTTGGCATTTGTTTGGACCGTAATGGTGTTTTAGGAACAGCTAATTGGCACTTGCGGACCAAGTGCCAGCCCTGGGGCGTGGGCGGTCACTGTGCTGCGGCCACGCTTTATTGGTGTCCCTTTTTCAGAGAGCTGCAAACATGATTCCGGCTCACGACAGTCCTTTAGCGGCATTGGCCTTTGACGCAAGTGGAACTAAACTTGCCACGGCTTCGGAGAAGGTGAGTCTGCTTTTCCCCGGGGGAGCGCTGGTGCCAAGGCGTCCAGAGACTTTTTCAGTTCTGTTCACACAGCCAGCTTAGAGGCAAGGTCTTATACTTACCAGCTCCGGGAGAAGCGAAGACAGCCACCCGCTTGTCAGGCCATGGGCTCGTGCTGCCCGAGAGTGAGCGGAGCTTGCGGTGTGTCACTGGGACGGGAGAGCTGGTCCACGTTTGTAGTAGAAAATACAGAAATGTCCAGAGGAGACAGAAGTGCCGTGTGTAACCACGCCGCTCACCCAGTGTGTTTCTAAATGATGAAACTAACACGTAACAGTAAAGAACCCAGACAGTGATAAAACGTGAAAAAGCAAGGCCAGAATTCTATCCAGCCCGTCTGAACACATTTCAGTGTATTTCCTTTCATTTTCTCTTTAGTCAACAAAATTGGGATCTTACTATGGGTATAATTTATCCTTTTTCACTCTGCATGACATTTGTCTAAGTTCAAAAACACTTGTAATGGCCGTGCAGTATTTAGTTGTGATTTATGTCAACATCACCCTTTTGGGACTTTGTTTCTAATATGTTGCTGACGTAGGTAGTAGTGTATTTAAGTCATGTATCAATCTTTTATATGTATTTCTAACTATGAATTCAAGAGATTCCAGTAAGAAGAATGTCTGGCTTTAAAGGAGATGGCCTCTAAATGTCCCCGTATACCTGTGACCGCGTGGCGAGGCTCCCTGGCCCCCAGGAGACTGAAGGCTCCTCGTTCTCTTCCTCACTTGGACTGTGCCTCTCTTTTCGTTTCAGTTCCTCTTTTCTTGAAAGTTCCGTCTTCTCTTCTTCTGTCTTGAGGTCGCGTCTGCTCTCCCGCCTCCGTTGTCTCCTCTGGATGCCCGTCCGCTCTTCATTGCCCACCGATGACCTTTACTTTGATTTGGATATGATTTTGCTTCTCATTGAAATCCTAAAATAGCCTCCCCTTTCAAGCCATCTCTCCCCTCAAACTATCGACCAGAGAAGATACAATAAAACGTCGGCTCACTTCCTTAGCTTTCCTGCCTGGGCCTTTGTTCTTCAGTCTCACACCCGAGTTCTGTAATAATGATGTCACCGCTTATGGGTCACTTCTGTGTCATGAATTATCCTGGATCTTTTATCTTCATTACCTCATTTGTTTCCCCTCAGCAAGGTAAACATTTCTCTGTTTCATAGCAAGGGCTCAGAGAGGTTAAGCAGTGTGCGTGGGGCTGCCCAAGTGGGCAGCAACAGAGGGGTCAGACTCCAAGCCTGACTTTGATTCTAATTATGCTAGACTATCCCAATATCACCTTGTCCTTTTCTTTTCCCTTTGAAATGGCCCTGAAATTCTGTTACCCTTTGACTAATCAAAGTCTCACTGTTACATTTTTTTAGTAGCTCTTATAAAGGCCCAAAAGGACTTGATGGAATTTTAAGGCCCATAAAAATAGAATTTTTTTTTCTGTACTATAAAAAGGAAACTTGATTGCTTTTACATGGAATCCTCTTATCTGTGGAGTGAGAGCAGCAAGGCCTTCCCAGCCCTGCTCTGTCCCAGGTGCTGAGGCCCCACTGAGGCCTGTGACTTAATCCTGCTTTCAAGAATCTTGCGGTCATGTGGCAACAAAACAACTCTTAATTAGTATTGCACGGTAGATGTGCACCAAAAAATTATGTCTCCATCTAAAAGTTTAGGCTGCAGAGGACAAAACCTTTGCTGTGGTTATTTTTGTATATGGATGCAGAAAATAGTTCATTCTCTAATTCTCGATGTTACAAACTCAGTTTGTGTCCCTCCATCCAGAGAGAACCAACTGTTCTCAAGTACCAGTTTTTTTTTTTTGAGACAGGGTCTTGCTTGCTCTGTCGCCCAGGCTGGAGTACAGTGGCACAATCTCTGCTCTATGCAACCAACCTCCACCTCCCAGGCTTAAGTGATCTTCCTACCTCATCCTCCCAAGTAGCTGGGACTACAGGCACCTGCCACCACGCCCGGCTAATTTTTGTATTTTTTGTAGAGATGGGGTTTCACCATGTTGGCCAGGCTGGTTTCAAACTCCTGAGCTCAAGCGATCTACTCACCTCAGCCTCCCAAAGTGCTAGAATTACAGGAGTGAGCCACCGTGCCTGGCCTATATCCTGATTTCTAATAGCTGTGTACTATCCCATTGTATGAGTTTACCATAATTTATGTAAACAATTCCTTGGTGTTCTACACTTTAGGTCATCTGCTGCTTTTTACTTTTTTGTTGTTTTTGTTTTTTTGAAACGGAGTCTTGTTCTGTCCCCCAGGCTGGAGTGCAGTGTGGTGTGATCTCAGCTCACCACAACCTCCGCCTCCTGGGTTCAAGCAGTTCTCCTGCCTCAGCCTCCTGAGTAGCTGGGATGACAAGCGCACACCACCACACCCAGCTAATTTTTGTATTTTGAGTAGATGGGGTTTAACCACGTTGGCCAGGCTGGTCATGAACTCCTGACCTCGTGATCCACCCGCCTTGGCCTCCCAAAGTGCTGGGATTACAGGAGTGAGCCACCACGCCCAGCCACTTTTTACTATTTATAAACACGGAGATAGTGCAGTGGCACGATCATAGCTCACTGCAGCCTCCACTTCTGGGACAACAGGAGTGAACCATTAGGCTTGGCTGATTTTTTTGTTTTTTTTGTAGAGATGGGGTCTCGCTATGTTGCCCAGGTTGGTCTTGAACTCCTGGGCTCTAGTGTTTCTCCTGTCTTGGCCTCCCCCAAGTGTCGGGATTACAGGCATGAGTTACTGCATTCGGCCTAGATAGTCTTTTCTTTTTTTCTTTCTTTCTTTTTTTTTTTTTGAGACAGAGTCTCTCTGTAGCCCAAGCTGGAGTGCAATGGCGCGATCTCAGCTTACTGCACCTCCACCTCTGGGGCTCAAGTGATTCTCGTGCCTCAGTCTCCCAAGTAGCTGGGACTACAGGTGCGTGCCACCACACCCAGCTAATTTTTTTTTTTTTTTTGAGACGGAGTCTTGCTGTGTCACCCAGGCTCAAGTGCAGTGGTGCAATCTCGGCTCACTGCAACCTCCGCCTCCTGGGTTCAAGCGATTCTCCTGCCTCAGCCTCCTGAGTAGCTGGGATTACAGGCATGCGCCACCACACCCAGCTAATTTTGTATTTTTAGTAGATACGGGGTTTCACCATGTTGGTCAGGCTGGTCTGGAACTTCTCAGCTCAGGTGACCGCTCACCTCAGCCTCCCAAAGTGTTGGGATTACAGGCGTGAGCCACCGCACCCGGCCCACACCCAGCTAATTTTTTTGTATTTTAGTAGAGATGGGGTTTCACCATGTTGCCTAGGGTGGTCTCGAACTCCTGACCTCAGGAGATCTGCCCACCTTGACCTTCCATCAGCCTAGATACTCTTAACAGTTTTTATATTTAACAGTTTGAACCTCCTAAAATTTGTATAGTAGGAGGGTGAATGTTGAATAATTCTTCCTGCCCTGCAAATTTGGAATGCTACCCATTTTAAGGCCTTTCTTTCCATCAGTCTATTTCTTTTTGTTCTAATTTAATACCATTATATCACTTGATAATATTCTTTTAATATTCAAGCATTCAAAGTCCTGCTCGTTATTTTCTTGGCGCTTCTCTATTGATACCCCCAGATGTTGATGTCTGTCTCATCATCCGCAGATCTGATATTAATTTACTGGGGGAAGTTGGCATCTTCAGGACACTTCCCATTAAAGCAGGCACATGCCGAGCTCCCTTGTATTCCTAGTTCTTTGTCTTAGTAAGATTTTCTTCATGTGCATCTTACCACTTCGTGAGTTGGGATTGACTCTTTATAAGGTAGTTGAGATTTCCAGCTAATCGGCTCTCTTGGTCAGTAACTGAATTTAAAGTGGCAGGAAAGACCTTGGTGGGGTCTGAAGCCTTGTCAGACCACAAGGTCTTGCCCATGTTCCACACACAAGTCCAGGCTTTTATTTATTTATTTTTTATTTTTTTTCCCAGACGGAGTCTTGCTCCAGAGCTGGAGTGCAATGGTGCGATCTCAGCTCACTGCAGCCTCCACCTCCCAGGTTCAAGCGATTCTCCTGCCTCAGCCTCCCAAGTAGTTGGGATTACAGGCACCCACCACCACACCCAGCTAATTTTGTATTTTTAGTAGAGACAAAGTTTCTCCATGTTGGTCAGGCTGGTCTCAAACTTCTGACCTCTGGTGATCTGCCCGCCTCGGCCTCCCAAAGTGCTGGGATTACAGGCGTGAGCCACCACGCCCGGCCCAGGCTTTTATTTTTAATAGTTTAAACTTCGAATGACTCAGAACAATAGAATGATATGCCACTTTTGCCCTCAAGACTGTTAGTGTTGAGAGTAAGTAGTCAATTAAAATAGGTTTAAAGAAAAGATTGAACATTAAGTCAACAACAGAACAGGGGAGTGTTTTTCTATGCTCGTGGCAAAAAGTGTGGAGGTGATGTTCAAGGGGGGCCCTGGGGGACCCCAAACTCCCTGGTGGCCCAGGGCAGAGCTGTCCTGGAGATCGCCGTGTGGCGCATTTGCAGTCTGCTGTGAAAGATCAGAAATTTCTGTTTTAACTCAGCTCAAATTCTTTTCTCTTTTCCTTCCACAGGGGACCGTGATTAGGGTATTTTCCATTCCAGAAGGACAAAAACTCTTTGAGTTTCGGAGAGGAGTGAAGAGGTAAAGTATATGAATGTCCAGAATGGATTCTGGAGGTTGTATTTAGATTTCAGTATTATGTTACCTACGAACAAACAAGCAGAACCCACGGGAGAATTCTACACGAGCATTTCTAGCCCGACTGAGTCACCGGGTAAGATCTGGGAGTCGGTCTTGTCATGGGCATTGAAGAGCACTTTCAGAAAAGCAAACTGGGTTTTTGTTTGCGATCCTACCAGCTAGCGTGAGAGTTGTGAAGAGCTCGCGCAACCAGGTGGGCCCTCCAGTGCCCGGCAGCTCCCAGCCTGCTCTCAGGGACGGGGCAGTGACCTCATGGGTAGCACACCCTCCCCTTTAAAGGCCACGCTCTGAGAACCTGTTCCAGCTCTCCAGCTCCGTTTTCACCCTCAGCAAATGGTGTTGGCCCCTTCTTTTAACCCAGAAGCCACAGCCTGGAGTTCCCTTGTCTTCCTCCCTCCAGGCTGCAAAGCTTCCCTCATCTGTGCTTACATGCCTCCTGTGGCACCTGCTTTGGAGGCAGGACTGTCCCTCCCTCATTGGACAGTAGAGCAGGGGAGGCCTCGGGCTCTGGAGCCAGTGCCTCAGATCCGAGCCCGAGGGACCACTTTCAGTCACATGGCCGTGGTCGGCGGGACCCAACCTCAGGTCTCTGGCTCCTCGTCTCGGGTCAGTACCTCCCTCCCTGAGGGTGGCCGTTGAAAGAGGAGGGGCTGTCTTTCGGGGACTCTCCCGCCATCTGGTCCCCCTTCCTCATGGGATCCCCACAGGTGTAGCAGGTGCACCTCAGTATCCCCAAATGTCACCGCTCCTCCAGCTCCTGCCTCCTCGTGTCCCTTGGTCTTCCTCACACCACACCTTTCTGGATTTTTCCTGTGTTGCTGCTTCTGCTCAGTTCCCCTCCTGTGCCTGTTTCTGCCCTGGAGCCGCTCCTCATCCAGCCCCCTTCCTCACCCCCGTGGCCTGTGTGTGTGCTGATCCCGGGGCCAGACGTGTAGCCCGGCTTCCTTCTTGAGGTGCCCATATTCCTCCTGCCTGCTGGGCACTGGGCATCTCAAGCCACCCAGGCCAGTTTGCCTCTGGCCCCTCGTCCCTCACACTCCCCATCTTGGTAAATAGCGCCACTTGCCACCCCTGCCAGCACCCTGGCACCCGAGCCAGAGGGACTCGGCCCTGCATCCTTCCGCCTGAATGGTGCCTCCAGGGAGCTCCCGGCTGTGGGCCTGCCCTGTGCCCCTCCCGCCACACCACCTGATCCAGGCTTTGCCTGGTTTCTGCTGTTGCCCTGGATTCCCGTCAGGCTGTTCTTCAGACTCTCACCCAGGCTGTTTGAAAAATGTAAATATAATCCAGTCACACCCCACCTGACATCTACCACACCTCTGTCCTGCAGGATTAGCCCCAGGCCCCTGCCTTGGTTCAGCAGGCCTCCCGGCACCAGCCCTTCCTCCCAGCCTGATTCTGTTTCACTGTCCCTGTCCTAGCTCCAGCAGTACCGCACTTTCAGATCCTCAGAAGAGCCGGCCTCTTTTATCCACCAGGGTCTTGCGTGGGCTGGTGGATCTGGTGGCCTGGCCGGCTTCTGTAACCCTGGGAGTCCAAGTCGAGTGTCGCCCTCGAGGAGGCCTTTTTTGATCCTTGGGTTAAATCCCTTTCTCCGTGCATCTCTAGTGCCTTCCACGTGTATTTTTCTCACATTCCTTTGCCTGTAGCAAATGGAATATTTGGGTGACCGCCCAAGGGGTTCACCTTGCCTGCTGCCTAGACAGAGCTGATTCATCAAGATGGGAATTGCAGTAGAGAAAGTAATTCATGCAGAGCCGGCCGTGCAGGAGGCTGGAGTTTTATTACTACTCAAATCGGTCTCTCTGAGCATTCAGGGAGCAGAGTTTTTAAGGATAACTTGGGTGGGGAGAAGCCAGTGAGCCAGGAGGGCTGATTGGTCAGAGATGAAATCTTAGGGAGTCGGAGCTGTCTTCTTGGACTCAGTGGGCTGGGGTCCACAAGATCAGATGAGCCAGTTCATTGATCTGTGTGGGGTCAGCGGATCCATCAAGTGCAGGGTCTGCAAAATATCATAAGCAAACTTTCTCCCAAAGTTAATTCAGCCTATGCCCAGGAATGAACAAGGACAGCTTGGAGATGAGAAGCAAGATGGAGTCAGTGAAGTTAGATCTCGTTCACCGTCTCAGTCATAATTTTGCAAAGGCAGTTTCATTTGCACCTCCCTGAGCCCACCCCCATTGTCGGATGCTGCATTAAGGCGAGAACATTCCTAATTCATACCCATACCTAATTCATACACATGGTCAACACTGACTCCAGGAAAACCCCTTGCTATTATGGACAGGGCTAAAACTATCTTGTATTTCTAGGGTTATGAAGAAATTCACAGGAATTTAGTGGCTTTGGGATGCCGATTGATTTTTAAGACACACTTGAGCCACTTTGCCTGTTGAAAGTTTTGTTCTTTTTTTTTTTTTTTTTTTTTTTTTTTAAATAATTGAGACAGAGTCTCATTCTGTCGCCTAGGCTGGAGTGCAGTGGTGCAATCTCGGCTTACTGCAACCTCCGCCTCCCAGGTTCAAGCGATTCTCCTGCCTCAGCCTCCCGAGTAGCTGGGACTACAGGCGCCCGCCACCACAGCCAGCTAATTTTTGTAATTTTCGTAGAGACGGGGGTTTCACCATGTTGGCCAGGATGGCCTCGATATCTTGACCTCGTGATCTGCCCACCTCGGCCTCCCAAAGTGCTGGGATTACAAGCTTGAGCCACCGTGCCCAGCCCTTTGCTCTGTTCTTAAACTTTACTGAGGTTGCCGATTTACCCTCTGGTGTGCAAAGAATGGCTGTTAACTTAAATTACTGAGTTTTCTTTTACTCACCTTAGGGCTATAAATCCATCCTAATTCAGCTAAAAGTGGTTTAGTGAAATCCTATTCCTTTTGTCATCTGGAAGGTTGCAGCTGTGCTAACGAATTGTTCTTAGTATTTCCTTTCGAACATTTTCCTCTCTCAAGGAAAATGTTTGAGAAGGTGGCTGGAGGGGAATAAAACTTACCAGCAGGCCCAAGTGTGCCCGTGACAGGAACTCTTCTCCGCCACTTGAGTTGAACCCCTGGGGCAGCTGCAGGCTCCAGTGGCCTGCCCCAACCTGCGCGTCTCCCCAGGTGCGTGAGCATCTGCTCCCTGGCCTTCAGCATGGACGGCATGTTCCTCTCCGCCTCCAGCAACACTGAGACCGTGCACATCTTCAAACTCGAAACTGTGAAAGAAAAGTGAGTTGCAAATATACGTTTCTTTAAAAATGATGCAAAACCCTTTGTCCCCACTTGCTGCCGGGATGAGAGGTAAGCACAGATCCGCCCACCCTCTGACATCATTAGCCAGTGAAGACCCTGGAGCTGGCCTTGGAGCGAGCACCTTCGTGTCCAGGCTTGGCAGTGAGGAGGATGGGCCCCAGCAGATGAGCTTCTCCCGCAGCCAGCACGCAGGATAGACAGAGGCCTTGCGTAGGGCATGGAGGGCCCAGGGGGACATCCTTTAGTCAGTGCAGGTGGCCCCTCCTCAGGTTCCCCTCACAACAAAAGCGTTTGTGATCAGACAGCCCACTAGGGTGAATGGCTCGTCTCTTACCTGCCCACGGGGTAAGCAGAGACATGGACGGCTTCCACAAGAATTATTGCAATGAATGTGTAGCATGAGGGGGGTCTTATCTTTTAAGAGGGTCTTACTCTGTTGCCCAGGCTGCAGTGCAGTGGTACAGTCATTACTTATTGTAGCGTCTAGCTGCTGGGCTCAAGCGATCCTCCTGCCTCAGCCTCCTGAGTACCTGGGACTGTAGGCATGCACCGTGCCTGGCTAATTTTTAAAATTTTGCAGAGACAGAATTTCGCTATGTTGCCCAGGCTGGTCTGGAATTCCGGGGCTCAAGTGATCTGCCCGTGAGCCACCGTGCCCAGCCTCTCTTTAAAAATTTTAAAAAGAACGTCCCACTCAGATCAGCATTACAATAACATACTTTAGGTGGTCAAAAATAATAAATTTTGTTATTTATATTTCATCACAATTTTTAAAAAGACAAATGGAACATGCCCCGCCCTCCCCCCCAAAAAAGATGAATAGCAACACAAACAGGATACGGGAAAATAACATTTTGGGGTCTATACTCAAGGTTTTTGGAGACTTCTGTTACAGAGACCTAGCAGGGGTCATCAGTCAGGCCCTAGACGTCCTCACACCCTTGCAAAGGGGATGTGTGGTCACCTGCCACGTCTTGTCCGTGGCCAAAGGCTGCAGCTTCTCCCTGAAGCCTGAGCACCCCCTCTCCCGACACCTCCCAGAGGAAGCTCCGTGACGCCCCTGGGGCCCTGAGTGTCTGCTTATAACCAACCCTGTTTAATTTTCCTGTGAAGAATGGAGACTTTTGCTGTCGGCTCCAGTGCTGTGCGTCTGTGTGAGTAGGGGGTGGCCGTCCCCCCAGGGAGGGTGCAGCTTCATGTGTCTGGCGGCCTTTCCTTCCAGACCCCCAGAGGAGCCCACCACCTGGACTGGGTACTTTGGGAAAGTGCTCATGGCCTCCACCAGCTACCTGCCTTCCCAAGTGACAGAAATGTTCAACCAGGGCAGAGCCTTCGCCACGGTCCGCCTGCCATTCTGCGGCCACAAAAACATCTGCTCGCTAGCCACGTGAGTAGAGCCGGCGCCTCCGTCCCCACCCCGTGTGCCTCAGGCCGAGGGGCCCAGTCCTGGCGGCTTGTGACCCCTTCCGTGCTTCTCCTGAACAGGAGCAGCTTCTTAGAGCCGACACTCCATCGAGAGTTGTCGGGGATGGGAGGTCCCCTGGCAGGCACTAGGCTTGCCGCTCTGTGCGGGGGTCCATTTCCATACGGGCTCCCGTTCTGTTTTTGTGGACAGTCTGCAGTGTTAATGAAAGACGTTAAGTCAAATCTCGTGAGCGTGCCATAGTTAACCCTTTGGGGCCACAGAAACCGTACTTGCCGAGTCTCAGGCGTCCGTCCGGCTCCAGGGTCTGGCTTCAGAACACACACGGGGCCTGTGGAGGTTCTGTGCTGCGTGCAGGAAAGATTGTCATTGCATCCAGTGATGGCAGGGCTTTGGGCTTCCGTGGGTCTTTAAACATCATTTTCCGGTTTTGTTATCTGACTAGCATCCTGGAAAACTTGTCTGACGACGACTACCCATAATAATCCCAGAAGCCACAAAACTGGTTTCATCCCGCTCTCGTCTCCTGTGGGCTTCAGGGCTCAGCACACGAGTGTAGCCTTGGCCCCGTGAGCCGAGGCCAGTGGGGCGCCAGACGCCTGCAGCTGCCCTTGTGCTCATCTTGCTGGGGTCTCTTCCCTCGCCTGCCAAAAGTGAGGCTGCCATGTAGTAAGACCACTTCTGTGACAGTTTTCTAGAATTTGGCTGCTCTTTATTCTCCCCAGAATTCAGAAGATCCCACGGTTGTTGGTGGGTGCCGCCGACGGGTACCTGTACATGTACAACCTGGACCCCCAGGAGGGTGGCGAATGCGCCCTGATGAAGCAGCACCGGTGAGTCTGCTTCGGCCTCTTCACGGAGCTGCTCCGCGCTGGTGGGGGGCTTTCGGGGCACCTGGCGAATGTTTGTTTATTTCCTTGCAAACCAGTGACATAGAGGGGCAGATTCCAGCATGGCGGCCCATGCCGCGCAGGTCGGGAGCTTCACTTTCCCAGGTGAAATCGATGCCGCTGCAGGACAGGGAGCCCCGGGCTGCGGCTGCCGGTGTCAGGGCTCCCTCAGGGACTGGGCACAGAGGCGACGCAGGGGTGGCGGGAGCCGCATTTGTTCTTAGCTGGGGGAGAGGTGCTGGGAGGCCAGGCCCTCCTCCGCAGGGTGGAGTTTCGCATTTGGAAAGGAAGGGCACAGCGTGGTGGCCTCCACAATTCAGTGCACGTGGTTGAGAGCCTCTTGTGTCACTGTGAGGTACAGGTTTGTTCTTGGAAAACAGGGAGTTAACATTTGTTCATCGGCAAGTAATGCATTTTCATTCTGTCTTACATGTTTTTTAATGATCAAAAAGTTCTAACAACATATAATTTTTTATTTTAGAGACAGGGTCTCACCCTCACCCAGGCTGGAGAGCAGTGGTGCAATCACAGCTCACTGCAGCCTTGACCTCCCGGGTTCAAGGGATCCTTCCACCTCAGCCTCCCCAGTAGCTGGGACTACAGGCACACAGCATATCCAGCTAATTAGTTTTTTGTGCAGGGTCTTGCTAGGTTGTCCAGGCTGGTCTGGAACTCCTAGGCTCAAGTGAGCCTCCTGCCTTGGCCTCCCCAAGTGTTGGGGGTAACAGGAGTGAGCCGCTGCACCTAGCTTTTTTTTTTTTTTTTTTTTTTTTTTTTGTGAAATGGAGTCTCACTCTCACCTAGGCTGGAGTGCAGTGGTGTGATCTCGGCTCACTGCAGTCTCCACCTCCTGGGTTCACGCGATTCTCCTGCCTCAGCCTCCCGAGTAACTGGGACGACAGGGGCATGCCACCATGCCCTGCTAATTTTTTGTATTTTTAGTAGAGACAGGGTTTCACTGTGTTAGCCAGGATGGTCTCTGTCTCCTGACCTCGTGATCTGCCTGCCTCAGCCTCCCAAAGTGCCGGGATTACAGGCGTGAGCCACCACACCCAGGCTAGTCTGACTTTTTTTGTAAATAGTGAATCGTAGTTATTAGTTCTTCCATCGTAAAAGTGAAATATTGCCTTCTTAGGTATAACTCCCTCTTTAGACTTTCCATGTAAAAACTCTTCATGTAAAAATGTGTGCAGATACACAAGGAGATTAAAGTTGCCACGGTGTGATGAATGCCTGGCGTCCTGTGTCGTGAGTGGTGCGTTGGCTCTGTTGCCGCAGGGCAGCCAATGTGTGCTGCCCGCGAGGCCGCCCTGTGTGGAGACGCTGAGCTGTGTCGCTTTCTCCCCTCCAGGCTGGACGGCAGTCTGGAAACGACCAATGAGATCTTGGACTCTGCCTCTCACGACTGCCCCTTAGTCACTCAGACATACGGCGCAGCTGCAGCAAAAGGTACTTACGTGCCTTCATCCCCAACGAGACTTGGTAAGGGGCGTGACGCAAACCTGGAAGGTAATTAGCCCCACAGCCCCGAGTGCCCCTGCCTCCTGCTGGCTCTGGAGCCACTGCACCAGCTCCTCACTGGGGGAGATGGGGACTGGTTCTCAGAACATAGGTGAGGTTGGTGAATGGGTGTTCCCAAGGCCTCTCAAGGCTGAATTCAGTTTCGTTTCCTCTTTTTCTTTTTTTTTAAAGGAGAGATGGGGTTTCCCTATGTTGCCCAGGGTGGTCTCAAACTCCTCCTGGGCTCAAGTGATTCTCCCACCTCAGCCTCCCACAGTGCTGGGATTATAGGCATGAGCCACCGTACCAGGCCCATTTTCTCCGTTTTTAAAGAAAATGTCATCCTGGCTCAGGTGATTCTGGGGGCACGTGACTTGCGCCCAGACTGGCCACCTCTCAGCCAAGATACCACCCTGAAAAGTACTGCCAGGGTTTCACCTCAGTCTTTTCCTTCTCACCTTTTTCGTCCTTCGGCAAATCTGCATCAAGTACTGCCTTCATGCTGGGCCTGTGAAGTGCAGAAGCTGTAGGGGAACGAGGCCAACGGGCTCCCCTCCGGCGGCAGCTCTAAGACCCATGCACGAGATCCTCCAGCCACAGCCTTGGCTATGTGAGCCACCTTCTCAAAAAAGCCAACTCGCACTCCAGTGGGAGAGCCTGTGGTTTTGCATCCACGCGGGGCTGTGCCTGCTCGCTGCCACTCCCATCCGTGAACCGGCGCTGCCAGCTCATGAGCCCACCCTGAGAGTCTCCTAGTGTCATTTTTTTTCCCGGCGTTATTTTTGAGCTCTTAACCAGCTTGAGAGAGTTTGTGGTCTGTCCATTTAGGGAGCCCCTGTTTACCGTGCAGGCATCGTTTTGACATTTATGAATGTCAGAGAACAAATGACTTCATCTCGAGCTGCCTAAGGCTGCAAAGATTTCATTAGAAAGCAATCAGAATTCAGAACGTCTTAATACAGGCTGCAGTTTATAAATATACACCAGCGTTTCCAAACCACAGTCCTTAGTTTGTGTCAAGGGGTCTGTGGTGTGTCCCCAGCCTTTGAAGGATGACTTCATCATCTCTTTGCAGGCTACACAGACGACCTGGGTGCTGTGGGTGGCACCTGCCTGGAGGATGAGGCCAGTGCCCTGCGCCTGGATGAGGACAGCGAGCACCCACCCATGATTCTTCGGACTGACTGAACTTGACCTGTGACCCTGACCCGGGGAGCAGAGAACACTGGCTTCACAGAAGACTTTGTGCATTGCTGCTATGAACTTTGACCTGAGTCGGGGGAGAGGATGGCAGAGACTTTATTAAAAAAAAAAAAAAGATTGTAGTGGTAGTCTAACTCCATAACGCTGAGGAAATACGTCATTTTCACTTCAATGGCTTTTAAATCCTGCTTATGAATTTTAGCTTTTTGTTTGTTTGTTTTCTCTTTTTGCCAAAATTAACTGGTGAAGCCCGCAAAACCTCCTCGCTTTGCATGCATGAACGTGCCAAGCCAGCATAGGGGAGCTAGAAGCCACTCTCCAGCCACCTGCCATTGGGTTTTTTAATATCTGTACATAATGCCGAGTGCGTAAGGAAGCCATGGCGTCGTGCACAGTGGGTCTGGTTGTCAAGGCCAGTTTTGCGGTGACAGGCCCAGGGGCTGCCCACCAGGTGTGCAGGGCAGACTTCGGCTGGGACAGGAGTCCTCTCTCCCTAGGGCCCCACCTGGACCATTTTCCCTCCGTTTTATTTTGTTAATTAAATTCTTTCCAAATTGGATCACTCTGGGATTTCTTCCATGGTGGACCTTTGTTTCTGATCTTGTTTTCCATGTGGACGTTGGAGGAGAGCGAGGTTCTTTCTGATACTAAAAACCTTTCTTTCAGGCAGCAAATGAACTTGAAAGGTTGCCTGGACTCGCTGGAGCAAAAGAAAGCGATCTTGTTTGTATAATTAAATGATCTGTTCTTCTACTTTACTCTTCCTGTTGAAAAACTGTGTGTTTTTTTTTTGTTTTTTTTTTAAGGAAAGTTTGTAGCTACTCCTATGCCCAGGAAAGCACAGAATTCAAGTGTGGTGGCCGTCTGAGCTGTCCTTTCGCTGGCCCTGCTGTCCGCAGGGGCTTCCTACCTGTGTGAGAGGTCGTAGCGGGAGACAGCGACAGAGAGAAGGCGGCTGGGCCACGTCCTTCACAGGGCGACATGTGCCTTTCTATTTTCATCTTAGAAAATTTCCTCAGCAAACCGATGAGAGATTGTGGTTGCAAGCTTCAGTATTTGCCTCGCTTCCCTTTTCGTATTTACGGAATTAAAACAACCTCAAGTACCTCAGACTCTGCATTCCAAACCAAGACACCCAGCAGCCAAAGTGTTGAGGGCATTTAAGTGGCGTTAATGGCAGGAGAGATGGTTTTAGAATCTTTGGAGTGGTGTAAGTTACGGGATAGAAGGGAAAAGGCAAAAACTATTTACCCTGCCTTTGCAGGCTCGGGTTTTTGAACCGAGGAAGGCTGGGACACCTGTTTCCAGATGGTTGTCGTGGTCACACTGGGCAAAGAGCTGGAAGGGAGTTGTCCCCTCAGCCGAGCGGCTGCGGTGAAATGCCCCAGTGTTCTGGGTTGGCCTTACGGCAAACTCCTAAATGCAGGGGACGCTGGAGTCCAACTCACCTACACTGGCTTCCTCCCAGCCGCTGGTGTGCGGCACACACAGCATCTGCATTAGGCAGAGGTGCAAGTGGGATGATTGAACTTTTCCTTCAAAACCTGCTTGTCTGTCCTGGACCTTTGCTGAAATGGGATCCCGGTCACGCAGGCTGAGACAGTGGGGACCGCCGAGGCCAGAGCGGGCTATGCTTGAGCAGGGATCTTGAGAAGGGCCGCGGCAGCATGCAGCCTTGACCCACGCTCGCGTCTTGTGGTGCAAGGCCAGAGGGCTGTGTCTAGAACCTGACCGTGCACTCCATCTCCTGGGAGGCACTTTTGGCTAGAGTGAGTGTTCGTGGGGGAAAAAAAGTGTGCACAAGAGATATGGAACCCTGAGCTAGGGTTTCCTGTCACCAAAGAGTGAGCTGCATTTCCAGTTCTGTGTTAAAGTATCGTTTGTTCTGGTGCCTGCCTGTGGTGGTGATTTGGAGACTCAAATCTCCTTTGCCAGGTCTCTTTTGTCTTTCTTTGGGATTGGTAGTATAGAAGATGCTGGGAATTCTCTTCCTCGCTCAGCCTCGGCTTCCCACACTCTAAGATGAGGCCGTTGCAGAGGAGGCCTCGGATGTCCTGTGACCCTCGGCCCACACTACCTCCTCAGGTGGCCCTGGCAGGGCTGGCTGGGTGCTTTCCCTGCAGACCACAGGAAGCCCTGTCCTTGCCTGGGTCAGGGCTAAGCTGTGCACCCTAGAGAAGGGAGGAGGACTGCAGATTCTTGGTCGAGAAGAATGAAGGGGATTTCTGTGTTTGCTGAGCAGCCATTGTGGAGGGTTACCCGCCTCCACTTTCCTGTTGCCCATTTCACTGCCACCAGCTCCTCTTCCTCTGCTCGAACCCATGAGTCCCAGCCTCACTGGCGGCCTCAGACATGCTCAGGAGTGACGGGGACAGAGGGAGGCCGCTGAGTTGCCCATTAGAACTCTTACTGCTGTGCCAGAGACCCAGATGGAGAGGGACCCTGAACCAAACAGAACGTGTGCTGATTTGCCGAACTCCAAACTGTACACTCATATTCATTTTTAAATTATATTTTTCCAAACTTCAAAAAGGACAATGAGGGTGGGGGATAGGAAACAAAACCTGTAAACGTTGTGAATGGGCTCAGTGGACTCTGGGACCAAACCTTCTGTAATCTCTAAAACAATGTGACCAAGAGCTGGATGGAACCCGGAGTCAAAAAGTCAAAAAGAACTGCTTCAGTCCCCGCTGTACTGCCTGCCTAGCTGTGGGAGCAGGCAGGGCGCCTGGGAGCCTGCGTTTTCTGGACCGTTCTGCGGGACTCATCCCTACCTCACAGGGCTGTTGTGAGGTGTTGTGTGACTGCGTGTCCTGCAAATGCCGAGCTCGGTGCCCAGCCGGCGGTGGGCACCCAATAAACGCTACAACATAAATGTGTCTCTGCAATTAAACACGATTTTTATTCAGTTCTGGTTTTCGAACAAGCCAGGCAGGAGGGAGGTGACAATACGGGTAAGAAGTGTAATTCAGAGGCTGGGCACGGTGGCTTACGCCTGTAATCCCAGCACTTTGGGAGGCCAAGGTGGGCAGATCACTTGAGGTTAGGAATTCGAGACCAGCCTGGCCAACATGGTAAAACCCCGTCTCTACTAAAAATACAAAAATTAGCGGGGGGTGGTGGTGCACGCCTGTAATCCCAGCTACCGGAGGCTGAAGCAGGAGAATCGCTTGAACCTGGGAGGCGGAGGTTGCCGTGAGCCAAGATTGTGCCACTGCACTGCAGCCTGGGCAACAGAGCAAGACTCCGTCTCAAAAAAAAAAAAGTGTAATCACATGGAGATTACACGTGGGTCTCTTTAATCCCTGCCTTTTCTCTTAACACCAAGCTTAACGGGCAGGTGGTGCAAGCTGGTCTGGGAGGTGGTGGGCGCCCTGGAACAGCAGGCCCTGCCCCTGTCAGGGGACCCAGGAGCTCCACGGCTGCCGTTCCCTGCCACAGAGAATTGGGTGATTCTTCCCACGTGCAGTTTCATATGGAGAGGAGAGAGAGAATCTTCCTGCCTCCACAACCAGCAGCGGGCTCCACGTGTAAAAGGCCGGGAGTGCTTTGGCCACAGCTTAGCCAAGGAAACGGGACGAGGGGTGGCAGAAAACACGTTCCTAACTCATCCCTGTTGCTTGTCTGGTTTTTTTGGTTTAGTTTTTCGTTTTGGGGTTTTTGGGTTTTTTTTTTGAGATGGAGTCTCACTCTGTCGCCCAGACTGGAGTGCAATGGCACGATCTCAGCTCACCGCAACTTGCACCTCCTGGGTTCACGCAATTCTCCCTCAGCCTCCTAAGTAGCTGGGACTATAGGCACGCACCACCATGTCCGGCTAATTTTTGTATTTTTAGTAGAGACCGGGTTTCACCATTTTGGCCAGGCTGGTCTCGAACTCCTGTCCTCAAGTGATCCACCCGCCTCGGCCTCCCAAAGTGCTGGGATTATAGCCATGAGCCACCTCACCTAGCTGCTCGTGTTTTTCATAACCACATTGGCAAAGGGTGGGGATGGGCCAGGCGTGTTGTTTCGTGTGTCCCCTGCCCTACATCTTTGTAGACCAGACCTTTGCATGCAAGGAATGACCGAGTCACTTGTTTGAAATGTACATGAGGTGGCTCATGCCTGTAATCCCAACACTTTGGGAGGCAGAAGCGGGCGGATCACCTGAGGTCAGGAGTTCGAGGCCAGCCTGGCCAACATGGCAAAACCTGTCTCTACTAAAAATACAAAAATTAACCAGGTGTGGTGGTGTGCACCTGTAATCCCAGCTACTCTGGAGGCTGAGGCAGGACAGTTGCATGAAACCAGGAGGTGGAGGTTGCAGTGAGCTGAGATCATGCCACTGCACTCTTGCCTGGGCAACAGAGTGAGACTGTCTCAAAAAATAAAAAGAAAAAAGAAAAACGGACATGTGACACCATGGCCAGCAAGCAGGAAATCCAAATGCATTATTTTACAAGTGTACTTAAGAGAGAGGTGGAACCATTCGGCTTCAGCTCTATGGTGATGGAGATGTAAAAAGAACGTGCAGGGAAACCGTGGGTCTTCTGTTTGGGTCTCCTCCCTGCTTTACATAGAATTCTCTTTTTTATGACTTATTTCTTACTGAAAATGTATCATGATAATCATTGGCCAAGCAGACAGGGTTTTTCTGACGTATCTTTCAGTTCTGACCCAAGTCATAACCCTTCGCCTATGTCATACCTTTTCAATCTGTGGGTTTTTCTGAAGCACAAAAACACAAAACCAATCTCAGGGTTTTGAGATGTGACCAGTTCTTACCCTTCCCTAATAACCAGCTAGGAAAGTCTCTAATTTAGAAAAATGAGGCCGGGCGCGATGGTTTATGCCTATTGTAATCCCAGCACTTTGGGAGGCCAAGGCGGGTGGATCACGAGGTCAGGCGTTTGAGACTAGCCTGACCAACATGGTGAAACCCCGTCTCTACTAAAAATACAAAAATTAGCCGGGCGTGGTGGCACATGCCTGTAATCCCAGCTACTCAGGAGGCTAAGGCAGGAGAATCGCTTGAATCCAGGAGGCGGAGTTTGCAGTGAACGAAGATCATGCCACTGCACTCCAGCCTGGGCAACAGAGTGAGCCTCCGTCTCAAAAAAAGAAAAAGAAAAAAGAAAAAAAAAACTCAATTCTCCCAGGGTTGGGGGCATTACACAGGGGAGCCCCTCCGGGTGTCGCTGCAGCTGAATGATTGTGTTGGTGGAACAGCTGGCCTGCTTGTGCGTGAGCCGGGACACGGTGGACCTGTTCCGCCTGCATTCTTGCAGGACCAAGTTTGGATTAGCATGTGAGTTTAAACATAGTGCTGATGTGGCGATTCTTTTAGAAGCACATCCTTCTCTGAGCTGAATTGCTTCATCACACACTTCCTTCTGGCTTGGGGAGTTCCTTTACATCAAAGGCCAAGCTTTGTGTGTTTCGGTCCTGCCCATCTCTGTGGGGCCTGAAGGGCGTTGGTTGGCGTGGAGTCTTCACAGGCGACTGTCCAGGCTGGCAGCTCTCCCATCAGGGCTTCTCACAGCCACCGTCTGTCTGAGCAGACGCTGAGCATCGTGTCATCCCTCGGACACGCACAAGACTAGCCACTATTCCATGTGCTGATTTCTGTTTCTGTTACTGCTTCTGCTTCTAATTTTAATTTTTTTTTCTTTGAGATGGAGTCTCGCTCTGTCGCCCAGGCTGGAGTGCAATGACATGATCTCGGGTCACTGCAACTTCCACCTCTCAGGTTCAAGCAGTTCTCCTGCCTCAGCCTCCAGAGTAGCTGGGATTACAGTTGCGCACCACCAAGCCTGGATAATTTTGCATGTTTCTGTAGAGATGAGGTTCCACCGTGTTTCCGAGGCTGTTCTCAAACTCCTGGCCTCGGCCGGGCGCGGTGGCTCACGCCTGTAATCCCAGCACTTTGGGAGGCCGAGGTGGGAGGATCACCTGAGGTCAGGAGTTCGAGACCAGCCTGGCCAATATGGTGAAACCCTGTCTCTACTAAAAAAAAAAAAAAAGAAAAAGAAAAAGAAAAATTAGCCTGGCTTGGTGGTGCACCCCTGTAGTCCCAGCTACTCGGGAGGCTGAGGCAGAAGAATCACTTGAACCTGCGAGACAGAGGTTGCAGTGAGCCAAGATCACGCCACTGCACTCCAGCCTGGGCGACAGAGCAAGACTGTCACAAAGGAAAAAACAAAAAACAAACAAAAAAAACCTCCTGACCTCAGGTGATCCACCCGACCCGACCTCCCAAAGTGTTGAGATTAAGGGCGTGAGCCACCTCGCCCGGCCCTGTTGCTGCTTTTGGAAGTGGCTTTTTCTTCCTGTGCAACATGACTTTTTAGGGGGTCAGCGAAGAAACATGCTTGGGCTCCCTGCGACAGCAAAGCACCTTTCCTCAAGGGAATCTGAAGACTTTTCCCTGCCTTTCCTCTCCCTCGGGGAGGTCCCCTCAGCGCCCTCCTCTTGACCCTCCCTGGTGCTGAGCCTGTGCCTGAGCCTGGGGACCTGGGAGAGTTCGGACCAAAGTCCACCGAGGGCCTCAGAATGGCAGGGTTGGGGAACTGGCTCCCTTGCGCACACAGCTCTGTCTGCAGGGCGTGGATTTGCAGGGATGAAGGAGCTCGGTGTGAGGAGGCACGGTGCATGTTAAGTCGAGAAACTTCTAAACTCCGCCACCAGCTTTGGAAATAACGGCTGGGATTTCCTGCTTAAACCAGCATCCCAGAGCACACGGGAACTAGCAGAAGCCCTAAGTAAAATGAAACGGGCTCTGAAGGAAGTCCTGGCGCCTCCCACCCACCTGCCCTCGCCATTCAGTCAGTCCTGCAGTGACTCTGAGGAATGGCGTGGGCGGGAGGACAAGTCACCTTTAAAGCCAAGCACCCGGCGGGCGCAGTGGGTCCAGCCTGGAATCCCAGCACTTCCGGAGGCTGATGCGGGCGGATCACGAGGTCAGGAGTTCGAGACCAGCCTGGCCAACATGGTGAAGCCCCGTCTCTACTAAAAATACAAAAAATTGGCTGAGCACGGTGGCTCACGCCTGGAATCCCAGCACTTCGGGAGGCCGAGGCAGGCGGATCACAAGGTCAGGAGTTCGAGACCAGCCTGGCCAACATGGTGAAACCCTGTCTCTACTAAAAGTACAAAAAATTGGCTGAGCGTGGTGGTGCGTGCCTGTAATCCTAGCTACTCAGGAGGCTGAGGCAGGAGAATTGCTTGAACCCGGGAAGTGGAGGTTGCAGCGAGCCAAGATGGCGCCACCGCACTCCAGCCTGGACGACAGAGTCAGACTCTGTCTCAAAAAATATATAAATAATGCAGATATCTTTAGAAATATAAAATAGTATCCTAGGGGCCGGGCACAGTGGCTCACACCTGTAATCCCAGCACTTTGAGAGCCCGAGGTGAGAGGATTGCTTGAGGCTGGGAGTTGAAGACCAGCCTGGGCAACAGAGCAAGACCCCTGTCTTTACAAAAAATTTAAAAATTAACCAGGTGTGGCCGGGCGTGGTGGGTCATGCCTGTAATCCCAGCACTTTGGAGGCCGAGGCGGGAGAATCACAAGGTCAGGAGATCAAGAACATCCTAGGTAACACGGTAAAACCCCCTCTCTACTAAAAATACAAAAACTTAGCCGGGCGTGGTGGCGGGCGCCTGTAGTCCCAGCTACTCGGGAGGCTGAGGCAGGAGAATGGCGTGAACCCGGGAGGCGGAGCTTGCAGTGAGCCAAGATCATGCCACTGCACTCCAGCCTGGGCGACAGAGCGAGACTCCATCTCAAAAAAAAAAAATAATAATAATAATAATTAGCCAGGTGTGCTGATATGCCCAGCTACTCAGGAGGCTGAGACAGGAAGATCACTTGAGGCCAGGAGTTCGAGACCAGCCTGGGCAACAGTTTGAGACCCGCTGCAGCCTCTACCAAAAAAATAATAATAATATTCTAGTTTACAAGCATGCTACAGTTACAAACTCTTCCTTGGTAAGATTTTCCTTCCCAGAGCGCTGTTGTCAGACTCCTGGAGCTGCTGAGGCCCTGCAAGCTGGGTAGACAAGGGAGGCAGGCCTGGCCAGGTGAGCTCCCCTGCACCCCTCCCCGCCCCCGCCCTGCCTTTCCTGTGCCTCTCTGGACCCTAACACTGCTAGAGACAGACGGAGAGACCATCAGGACCTCAGGAGCCACCTGAGTCTCCCAACACCGAGCTCTGCGGAGGGTGGATGGGTTTCTTCACGGCCACTAGATGGTGGAAGTCTCTCAACTGTGCAGACATCTGCGGGGCTGGTGGGTTGGCGAGCTGGGGGGGAGGGTGCCCTGGTCAGACTGTGTCCTTGGGGGCTGGGCGGTCGCACCCGGGAGCTTTGCCAATGCACTAGTTTGAATGAACTCCCAATGCAAAAATGGCAAGCGGCGCCCGTGGAGAAACCTGGCTTCCTCCGACAATGGGAATTTCACTCTGTTCTCGTTACTGCCTGTGGATGAGTGTGGGTCTCGGAGGGCTCCTCTCCCTCTGGGGAGAGGGCGACCTTGCCACAGTGGCACTCCATTCCAGCGGCAGCTCCCTCCCCCGTCTGTAGCCCCACGGCCTCCTGACAGCCCGCCTTCTTATTGGCCACCCCTCCCCTCTTAACGACCTGTTTCCCAATCACACCATTCCCCAAGGGAGAGCCGATTCATCACCATTTAAAATGGTGAGTCGATAAAGCCCGTTAGGCCGGGCGAGGTGGCTCACGTCTGTAATCCCAGCACTTTGGGAGGCTGAGACAGGCGGATCACCTGAGGTCAGGAGTTTGAGACCAGCCTGGCCAACATGGTGAAACCCCATCTCTACTAAAAATACAAAAATTAACTGGGCGTGGTGGCGGGCGCCTGTAATCCCAGCTACTCAGGAGGCTGAGGCAGAACACTTACTTGAACCTGGGAGGCGAAGGTTGCAGTGAGCCGAGATCGCGCCACTGCACTCCAGCCTGGGCGACAGAGTGAGAGTGCCTGTCAAAAAAAAAAAGAAGAAGAAAAAGAAAAAGCCAGTCAGACCCAGGGAGGGCAACCAGAGCATCACCCCCAGAGAGCTTGACTCTGAGCTCCTGACCTCAGCCTTGAGACAGAAGCTCTCCCAACAGACACACACACACACACACACACACACACACACACACACACACCCCGCACCAGCAAACGCTCTCTGCTCTGAAGCAGGCACTGTGTAGTCTGATGTGTCCCCAGGGAAGGACTGCGGCCAAGCACAGACAGCTCCCACGAGAGCCTGAGGAGAGAGCTGTCCAGCATCCCAGGACAGAGAAAGTGCTAGAGAGGCCCTTGGCTTCCCTCCATCCCACGGAGATAACAGCAGGTACGGGGAGAGAGTTTCGAGAGCAGTGAGTGTAAACCATAAGGCTCTGCCCGGGCAAGACATGGTCCTTTCTCTCTCTTTTTTCCCTCCCTTCCTTCCTTCCCTCGCTCCCTCCTTCCTTTATTTATTTTATTTTTTTTATTTTTTTGAGACGGAGTCTCACTCTGTCACCCACCCCTCCCCTCTAAACGACCTGTTTCCCAAAACAGGAGTGCAGTGGTACAATCTCAGCTCACCACAACCTCCACCTCCCAGGTTCAAGTGATTCTCCTGCCTCAGCCTCCCGAGTATCTGGGATTACAGGCACGTGCCACCACGCCTGGGTAATTTTTGTACTTTTAGTAGAGATGAGGTTTCGCTATGTTGGCCAGGCTGGTCTGGAACTCCTGACCTTAGGTGATCCGCCTGCCTCGGCCTCCCAAAGTGCTGGGATTACAGGAATGAGCCACTGCACCCAGCCTCATTCTTTCTTTTTTCTTTTAGAGTTCGGGTCTCACTCTGTCACCCAGGCTGGAGTGCAGTGGTGGGATCACAGCTCACTGCAGCCTCAACCTCCTGGGCTCAAGTGATCCTCCCACCTCAGTCTCCCAAGTAGCTGGGACTCCTGGTGCACACTACCATGCCTTTTTGTAGAGACAGGGTCTCGGTACATTGCCCAGGCTGGTCTTAAACCCCTGGGCTCAAGCAGTCCTCCTACCTCAGCTTCCCAAAGTGCTGGGAATACAGTCATGAGGCACCGCACGCAGCCACCTACTCATTCCAAGACTGTTCCTTCCGTGTGGTGGGTGTTTTTGAAATTGGAGTGTTAGGGGCGGGGCGCGGTGGCTCACGCCTGTAATCCCAGCACTTTGGGAGGCCAAGGCAGGTGGATCATCTGAGGCCAGGAGTTCGAGACCAGCCTGGCCAACATGGCAAAACCCCGTCTCCTTTAAAAAACACAAAAATTAACCAGGCTTGGTGGTGCGTGCCTGTAATCCCAGCTACTCAGGAGGCTGAGACACGAGAATTGCTTGAACTCGGGAAGCGGAGGTTGCAGAGAGCCAAGATCGCGCCCCTACACTCCAGCCCGGGCGACAGAGTGAGACTGTCTCAAAAAAAAAAAAAAGAAAAAGAAATTGGAGTGTTTCACAGCCCAGGGTCATTAATTTGGCCACCTGTCCCCTGGAAATCCGTAACTAAGTGACATCTTAGAATGAAAGAAACACCTCATGGTGTGCACAGTGACCCATTGGCTTCAGGGCACTTTACTCACAAAACACCCCTCCCCAAATAGAAGACTCTCCTGGGCAAGGGAACTCATCCCAGCTGGTGGCACAGGGCAGGACAGGGCTCAGTTGCTCCCGGCAGAGGCTGAAGGAACAGGGCCGGGGGAGGCCCCTGCTGTCCTTGTCGGAAGAGCCAGGATCTGCATAGCTCCCCACCCTCAGCCACCCCACCCTGGCTTCCCTGGGCCCCTTCTGAGATGCAGAGATGCATGCTGGGATTGGCTACCATCCACCCCCAAGCCCAGACCATGGCACCGTGCCCCAGGCTGCCTGCGGCCCCTCTTCTTGACAGACTCGCAGTCAGGTCCTTGCAGCCTCCTTGGTGCTGATAAATGGCCCCCAAGAGGGTGCCTGGCCACTGCCCCAGAACCCACCATGGGCCCTGCATCCTGGCCGCTGGCCAGCTCCGTCATTTATGTCCTTCTTGACCTTAGTGGGAGCGCCCAGGCTGCTCCATTCTGTCCTGAAACCTACAGCAATGCAGATCATCACCATGGCTGGCAGAGTCACTCCGTTTGCTTCAGGTGGGCACTGCAGGCAGGGCTGAGGGCTGTGGCTGCCGCGTTGCCAGCGAAGGAGAAAAACCCCCAATTTGTTCAGACGAGCTCCTTTGCTTAAGGCTCTGGGGAGCATCTTTTCTGGTTATTTTTGGCTTTCTGCTCCTTTTAAGGAAGTTCAAGGGATTAGCTCCTGTCCCCGCTCCCTGACTCCAGGGGTCAGACTGTGTCAGTGTTCTGGGGGTCCCTCTTAAGGAGGCACCCCCAAATCTAGAAGAACCGCTGGGCTCCTGGAAAGATGAAGACACATAGGGCTGTGCCCATCACTGGGCAGTTTCCATCAGAGAGGGCTTTGGGGCTTCGGAGCACAGGTCCCTCCCCGGGCCCTGTCCTCCAGAAGGATTTGGATGGGGTCATCGGGGAGAAAGAGCTCGTCCTGCATGGTAGCAAGTGGCTCTGTTCACAAACTGTCCCTGCCCCTAGCTGGGCGTAGTGGCATGCACCTGTAGTCCCAGCTACTGGGGAGGCTGAAGTGGGAGGATCACTTGAGCCCAAGGGCTCGATCAAGGCTGCAGTGAGCTATGATCGCACCACCGCATTCCAGCCTGGGGGATAGAGTGAGACCCTGTCTCAAAAACAGCAACAACAACAACAACAACAACAACAACAAAAAACAGTCTCTAGCCAGGCACAGGGGCTTACACCTGTAATCCCAGCACTTTGGGAGGCCAAGGTGGGTGGATCATCTGAGGTCAGGAGTTCGAGACCAGCCTAGACAAGATGGCAAAATCCCATCTCTACTAAAAATAGAAAAATTAGCCGGGCGTGGTGGCGGGTGCCTGTAGTCCCAGCTACTAGGAAGGCTGAGGCAGGAGAATCTCTTGAACCTGGGAGGCAGAGGTTGTGGTGAGCTGAGATCATGCCACTGCACTCCAGCCTGGGCGACAGAGCGAGACTTCATCTCAAAAAAAAAAAGAAAAGAAAAGAAGGATCACCTGTAACTGCCAGTGCCAGAGCTAACCTGGGGTTAACACTGCTGCGCGTTTCCTTCTCGTGACTTTCCTAACAGAGAGATCCTGTTAGGAGCTGATTTATCTACATTAGTATGTAGCCCCACAATGATTCTGTGTTCTCCCTGCGTTACTAACGGGAATCTTTTTTTTCCAGTCCCAAAATTGGAATCCATTGTCTGACAACACATTTGTGTGTTGGACAAAAAGAGGTGCCTGGAAAGGGTGCGTGCTGAGTGATAGGAATGCAGGAGGTACTTGAGAGGCTTGAAACGGGCCGGGTGCGGTGGCTCACGCCTGTAATCCCAGCACTTTGGGAGGCCGAAGTGGGCAGATCACGAGGTCAGGAGATCGAGACCATCCTGGCTAACACAGTGAAACCCCATCTCTACTAAAAAATACAAAAAAATTAGCTGGGCATGGCGGCGGGCACCTGTAGTCCCAGCTACTCAGGAGGCTGAAGCAGGAGAATGGCATGAACCTGGGAGGCGGAGCTTACAGTGAGCCGAGATTGCGCCACTGCACTCCAGCCTGGGCAACAGAGCGAGACTCTGTCTCAAAAAAAAAAAAAAAAAAATTAGAAAGGTGTGGTGGCAGGTACCATTAGTCCCAGCTACTCAGGAGGCTGAGGCAGGAGAATCGCCTGAGCCCGGGAGGCAGAGGTTGCAGTGAGCAAAGATCGCGCCACTGCACTCCAGCCTGACAACAGAGCAAGACTATCTCAAAAATAAATAAATAAATAAATAAAAATAAAAAAGAAAAGCTTGAGACCACAGAGCAGGGTGTCTGAATGCAAGACCGTGTCCACCCTGCCGGCAAGCATGGAGGATGGCGTGGAGCCGGGGTGTCATGTTGACTTGCATGCATGTGTGCACATGTGTGTAGATGTGTGTGATTCCTGTGCATCAGTGTCGGAAAGATCACTGGCCTTTGTCCCAGACCAGGATTCCAGCCTGGGCTCTAAGTGGCTGTGTGGCTGCGGATGGGTGGATGCGGAAGCCAAGCATGCTATGTCCTGCATTAATGTGGCCATGGTGCTAATGTCCGTGGAGTCATCACAGGTCCTGAACATTGGAGACACTGGATGTTTTATTTGTTTATTATTATTTATTTATTATTTTTGAGATGGAGTTTTGCTCTTGTCCCCCAGGCCGGAGAGCAGTGGTGCGATCTCAGCTCACTGCAACCTCTGCCTGCCAGGTTCAAGCGATTCTCCTGTCTCAGCCTCCCGAGTAGCTGGGATTACAGGCACCTGCCATCATGCCTAGCTAATATTTTTTGTATTTTTAGTAGAGATGAGGTTTCACCATGTTGGCCAGGCTGATCTCAAACTCCTAAACTCAGGTGATCCACCCGCGTTGGCCTCTCAAAGTGCTGAGATTACAGGCGTGAGCCACCATGCTCGGCCTGTTTTTTGTTTACTTATTTATTTTTTGTTTGTTTGTTTTAGACAGGGCAGTTCGCTGCAACCTCAACCTCCTGGGAAAGCAATCCTCCCACCTCTGCCTCCTGAGTAGCTGGGACTACAGGTGTGCACCACCACCCCTGGCTAATTTTTAAAAATTTTTTAGAGACAGGGCATCTTCCTATGTTGCTGAGGTTGGTCTTGCACTCCTGGCCTCCAGCGATCCTCCTATCTTGGCCTCCCAAAGTGCTGGGATTAATAGGCTTGAGCCACTGCACCCAGACCTGCCAATGTATGTTTTAAAGGGCATACTGTATTGTTCCTTCACACCCTAACCCTGCCTGGTGGGGTGCTTCCTCTCTGGTCACCCTGGGGTTTGTCCCGAGTCTTCCCTCCTGCACAGGTGGGGAAGCCCTTCAAGGTCCACTCCACAGTTTTCTTGAGCGTGGGACACTTTACGATCCACAGATATTTGACAGGACCCGTGAATGGAAGGAAATAAAAGATTTTTCGTTCATTTTTGCAGACACAGTCACAGGATCCCAGAGGATGTATTTAGAATATGACATCTAAATATAATTTTCTCCTGGGTTTTTCAGAAAATTCCCATCATCTGCCATGCAGAACTGTGTAAACCCAATTTGCTCATGCAAACTCTGAACTCACTATTCTCACAGCCTCCCAAAGCCTGACCCTATCAGGAGCTCCCCTGTCTTTTTGACCAAGATTGCTTGTTTGATTTTGAACACAGTCATTTCCCAGGGAACCTGGCGATTTTCTGTCTCTTCCGTTTAGACCAACACCTTCCTTACTGCAGAAATAGGTCTTGGGGGCTCTTGCTCCCCTGTGAGTGCCCTGCCGTGCTCCGCAGCTACACTGTGTTTATTTTTTATTTATTTATTTTTTTGAGATGGAGTCTCTCACTCTGTTGCCCAGGCTGGAGTGCAGTGGCGTGACCTCAGCTCACCACAACCTCCACCTCCCAGGTTCAAGCGATTCTCCTGCCTTAGCCTCCCGAGTAGCTGGGATTACAGGTACGCACCACCATCCCCAGCTGATTTTCATATTTTTACTAGAGACAGGGTTTTACTATGTTGGCCAGCCTGGTCTCGAATTCCTGACCTCAAGTGATCCGCTCACCTCGGCCTCCCAAAGTACTGGGATTATAGGCGTCAACCACAGCGCCCAGCCAGCTTCACTGTGTTAGCTAAATCTTCAGGGACCCCCTCCCGTCATTGCTGTATTCCTTCTTAGCGGTTAGCAACTCAAATACACAGCCTACTGCCCCCTGACAAGGAAAGTGTGTGAACCAGAAAGACAGCCTCGGCTCCTCTGTCCTATGTTCAAGTCCCCAAGATGACCAAGAGGAAGAGGAGGTGGCAAAGTGACAAGAGCGAAAGCACCAATACTGAGAATGTGGCCATTTCTGGACATCAAGCAGTAAACAGTTCAAAAGCTTCAAGTGCAGACCAGGTATGGCGGCTCACACCTGTAATTTCAGTGCTTTGGTGGCTGAGGCAGGAGGATCACTTGAGGCTAGAAGTTTGAGACCAGCCTGGGCAACATAGCAATACCTCATCTCTACAAAAAATACAAAAATTAGCCAGGCATGGTGGTGCACACCTGTAGTCTCAGCTACTCAGGAGGCTGAGGCAGGAGGATTGCTTCAGCCAAAGATTTCAAGGCTGGAGTGAGCTGTGATTGTACCACAGCACTCCAGCCTGGGTGACATAATGAGACTCTGTCTTTTTTTTTTTTTTTTTTTTTTGGAGCTAAGAGTTTGGGTCTGCCGCCCATGCTGGGGTACAGTGGCATGATCTCAGCTCACTGCAACCTCTGCCTCCTGGGTTCAAGTGATTCTCCTGCCTCATCTTTCCGAGTACCTGGGACTATAGGTATGCACCACCACGCCCAGCTAATTTTTTTTTTTGTTGTTGTTGCAATTTTAGTAGAGACAGAGTTTCACCATGTTGGCCAGGCTGGTCTCGAACCCCTGACCTCAAGGAATTCACCCGCCTCAGCCTCCCAAAGTGCTGGGATAACAGGTGTGAGCTACCGTGCTCGACCAATAAAGCCTTTTTTTTGTTTTTGTTTTTGAGACAGGTTCTCACTCTGTCACCCAGGCTGGAGTACGATGGCTCGATCCTAGCTCACTGCAACCTCCGCCTCCTGGGTCTGAGCGATTCTCATGCCTCAGCCTCCCAAGTAGCTGGGACTACAGGCGTGCGCCACCATACCCGGCTAACTTTTGTATTTGTAGTAGAGGCGGGGTTTCACCACGTTGGCCAGGCTGGTCTCGAATTCCTGAGTTCAAGTGATCTACCAGCCTCGGCTTCCCAAAGTGCTGGGATCATAGGTGTGAGCCACCGCCGTGCCAGGCCTAAATAAAGCCATTTTGAAAAGAGAGAGTGAGAAGTAAAGGAACATACTTCCTGGACTTGGTCCTGCTTGGAGAGGATTATCCTAGAGCCAGTGGAGCAGGGCCCCCCCCCCGCCCCCCCGCCCCCGAATCCGCTGAGTCAGCAGATGATGCTGAGTTCCAGCCTTTCCCCGGGAGGAGGAGGGGCCGCTGCGAAACTGATCACGCAGATCCGGCTGGGCGGCCTGGAGCCCTTAAGCTACAGGGCCTGGGTGCTTCCCCGCCGTGACGATGGCCAAGACCCACCTGGATGGTGGGGGCCGAGGCAGCTGCAGCCACGACAACAGCTGCTCCCAGGAGGCCCCGTCTCCCGGGCAGCCACAGTATCTATCCGACAGTTCCCATTCTGTGAGGCCCGGGCTGGATCGATGCAGACAGTCCATCTCATTTATCACTCACTTAAGTACCACCCAGCAGGGCCTCCTGGGAGCCTGCTGGCCACAAGCCCTGCAGGCCGCAGCCGTGGCAAATCCAGACCTCGCCCTGAACCGCAAGGAGAAAACACACTCAGCCTAAGTCCCTGCCCCTCTGGCCACGCGGCTGCCTTGTCACCGTGGAGGAAGTGTGCCCAGAAGGAGCGGCCAGGGCTTTCCTTCCTCATCTTCTGCCCAGGGCAGCCCCTTCCAGGCCACAGGCTCGGGGCCTTAGCCTGCAGGCTGAGGGCAGGCCCAGGGGACAAAGTGAGGGTCCTGGGCTATTTGAAGAGCAGGGAGAATTTTGCAGGCAGCATCGCAGAGGTAAGAGGCTCGATTCTTAGGGCTTCTTTTCAGTATTGAGGAGCTCAAGACCTGTGTCCACTCTGATTTGGTAAATCAGGGTTCTTTGAAGTCACGATAAAAATGCAGGGCCAGGCACTTTGGGAGGCCAAGGCAGGCGGATCACTTGAGCATGCCTGTAGCCCTAGCTACTCGGGAGGCTGATGCAGGAGAATTGCTTGAACCCACGAGGTGGAAGTTGCAGTGAGCCAAGATCACGCCACTGCATTCCAACCTGGGCGACAGAGGAAGACTGCATTTCAAAAAAAAAGAAAGAAAGAAAAATGCAGAGACGAATCCCTGAAATTAAAATGTTTTATTTGGGCGGGGTGTGGTGGCTCACGCCTATAATCCCAGCACTTTGGGAGGCCGAGGTGGGCAGATCACTTGAGGTCGGGAGTTCGACACCAGCCTGGTCAACATGGTGAAACCCCATCTCTACCAAAAATACAAAAATTAGCCAGGCGTGGTGGTGCACACCTTTAATCCCAGCTACTCGGGAAGCTGAGGCAGGACGATCGCTTGAACCCGGGAGACGGAGGTTGCAGTGAGCCAGGATTGCACCACTGCACTCCAGCCTGGGTGACAAAGCGAGACCCCATCTCAAAAAAAAAATAAAGAAAAGACAATGTTTTATTTGGGAAGACAGAACTGTAATTCGGGGCACACTGACTAGGTATGTCCAAGAACAAAATGGAGGTAGGCGGTTTGAGAGAGAGAGAGAGAGAGAGACAAGGGAAATGTTACGTATTGCTCTTTGAATTAACTTTTTTTTTTTTTTTTTTGAGACAGGGTCTCACTCTGTTGCCCAGGCTGGAGTGCAGTGGCTCAATCATAGCCCACTGCAGTCTGGACTTCCCAGGCTCAAGTACTCCTCCCGCCTCAGCGTCCCAAGTAGCTGGGACTACAGGCACGCACCACCATGCTGGCTAATTTTCTTTCTTTCTTTCTTTTTTTTGAGATGGAGTTTCACTCTTGTTGCCAAGGCTGGAGTGCAATGTCCCAATCTTGGCTCACCACAACCTGCGCCTCCCAGGTTCAAGTGATTCTCCTGCCTCAGTCTCCGAAGTAGCTGGAAGTACAGGCATGTGCCAGCATGCCCAGCTAATTTTTGTATTTTTAGTAGAGATGGGGGTTTCTCCATGTTGGTCAGGCTGGTCTCGAACTTCGACCTCAGGTAATCCACCTGCCTTGGCCTCCCAAAGCGCTGGCATTACAGGCGTGAGCCACCATGCCCGGCCCACGCTAGCTAATTTTCTTTGTTTTGTGTGTGCGTGTGTGTGTGTGTGTGTGTGTTTTGTTTTTGTTTTTTTTGTGATGGAGTTTTGATCTTGTTGCCCAAGCTGGAGTGCAATGGCGCGATCTCAGCTCACTGCAACCTCTGCCTCCCAGGTTCAAGTGATTCTCCTGCCTCAGCCTCCCGAGTAGCTGGGATTACAGGCGCATGCCACCAAGCCCAGCTAATTTTTTGTATTTTTAGTAGAAACGGGGTTTCACCATGTTAGCCAGGCTGGTCTCGAACTCCTGACCTCAGGTGATCCACCCACCTCGGCCTCCCAAAGTGCTGGGATTACAGGCGTGAGCCACAGCGCCCAGCCCAATTTTATTTGTTTTTGTAGAGATGAGGTCTTGCTGTGTTGCCCAGACTGGTCTTGAACTCCTGGCCTCAAGCGATCCTCCTGCTTCAGGGCTCCCAAAGTGCTGGGATTACAAGTGTGAGCCACCACACCCAGCACATACTGCTCTTTGAGAAAGATCCTTGGTGCTAGTGAGGTTCCCAGGAAGGGAACCTGGGAAGCTCTGATTGACAGGTGATGGAGGGGGGCAAAATTAGTCCTAGGGTTGCAGTGAGCTATCTCAGCAGCTGTACAGAAAACTGGCCTCAAATTACAGCAGCAATGCCAGCCTTGGGGCTTGCAGAGAATGACATTTTTGGAGCAGGGTTCTGTGTCAGTTTTTCCGCCCTGGCCTCTTGACGCTGTTTTAGTTGAGTATGACAAGAATGACCCAGTTCAGATGATCAATCTTCACAGTTCAAATCCCCACGCCACCACATGCCAGCTGGGTTAATGTCCTGGGACTGCCATGGCAAAGTATCGCAGAATGGGTGGCTTCAGCCACAGAACTTGATTCTCTCACTATTCTGGAGGTCACAAGTCTGAGACTGAGGTGTCTGCCAGGGCCACCCATGCTCCCTCCAAGGACTCTGTGGGGATCCTTCCTGCCCCTTCCAGCTTCTGGTGGCTCCAGGCGTTCCTCGCTTTGAGGCTGCATCGCTCCAGGCTCTGTCTCTGTTGTCACCCAGCTGTCTCCTCTCTGTGTCTCTGTCTTCTCCTCTGTCGTTGGGTTTAAGGCCCACCCTAAATCCAATACAACCTCATCTCAAGACCCTTAACTAATTGCATCTGCATTCATCCTGTTTCTTTTTCTTTTTTCTTTTTTTTTTTTTTTGTGAGATGGAGTCAGGCTCTGTCACCCAGGCTGGAGTGCAATGGCGCAATTCCGGCTCACTGCAACCTCCACCTCCAGGTTCAGGTGATTCTCCTGCCTCAGCCTCCCGAATGGCTGGGGTTACAGGCATGCACCACCATGCCCAGCTAATTTTGTATTTTTAGTAGAGATGGGGTTTCGCCATGTTGGCCAGGATGGTCTTGAACCCCTGATCTCAGGTGATCCACCCACCTCAGCCTCCCAAAGTTCTGGGATTACAGGTGTGAGCCCATTCTTTTTTTTTTTTTTTTTTTAATAGGGTCTCACTCTAGCACCCAGGCTGGAATGCAGAGGTGCAATCTCAGCTCGTTGCAACCTCCGCCTCCTGGATTCAAGCGATTCCCCTGCCTCAGCCTCCCTAATAGCTGGGATTACAGACACATGCCACCATGCCCAGCTAATTTTTGTATTTTTAGTAGAGACGGTGGGGGGTCTCACTGTGTTGGCCAGGCTTGTCTCGAACTCTTTTTTTTTTTTTTTGGAGACAGAGTTTCGCTTTTTTTGCCCAAGCTAGAGTGCAATGGCGTGACTGTGGCTCACTGCAACCTTCGCCTCCCAGGTTCAAGCAATTCTCGTGCCTCAGCCTCCCGAGTAGCTGGGATTACAGGCATGCGCCACCATGCCCGGCTAATTTTTTATTTTTAGTAGAGACAGGGTTTCTCCATGTTGGTCTCGAACTCTCGACCTCAGGTGATCCGCCCACCTTGGCCTCCCAAAGTGCTGAGATTACAGGCGAGAGCCACCGCACCCAGCTAAAGATGACAACTTTTTTTCTCTTTTTTTTTTTTTTTTGAGACGGAGTCTCACTCTGTCGCCCAGGCTGGAGTGCGGTGGCGCGATCTCGGCTCACTGCAAGCTCTCCCGGGTTCATGCCATTCTCCTGCCTCAGCCTCCCAAAGATGACATCTTAACATATGTCCCTGAGTTGTTTTTCAGAAACCTGGACCCCCCTACCAAACGATCTGTTGACAGGTAGACCTCAGATAAGGGGGAGCTGAGGACAGAACTCTGACCCCTGTTCTTTGTTCTAAATTATTTCCCGAGGGGCCTGGAGGAGGTCCTGTCCACAGGCCAGAGCTAACATTCTTTTCTACTGGTCCCAGATTTTTAGACAAAGCTTCGCCTGCTTAAAGCAATTGCAAATTAGAAAATCTTGAGGTCGGGCGCGGTGGCTCACGCCTGTAATCCCAGCACTTTGGGAGGCCAAGGTAGACGGATCATGAGGTCAAGAGATCAAGACCATCCTGGCCAACATGGTGAAACCCTGTCTCTACTAAAAGTACAAAAATTAGCTGGGCATGGTGGTGCATGCCTGTAATCCCAGCTAGTCGGGAGGCTGAGAGAGGAGAACCACTTGAACCCGGGAGGTGGAGGTTGCAGTGAGCTGAGATCGCACCACTGCACTCCAGCCTGGCAACAGAGCGAGACTCCATCAAAAAAAAAAAAAAACACTTCAAATCTTCCTATGACCTGTGGGTCCCGGCTTCGAAATATCCCACTTCTATTTATTTATTTATTTTTGAGATGGAGTCTCGCTCTGTCTCCCAGGCTGGAGTGCAATGGCGTGATCTTGGCTCACTGCAACCTCCACCTCCCGGGCTCAAGCGATTCTCCCGCCTCAGCCTCCCGAGCAGCTGGGATTACAGGTGCGCGCGCACCACCACACCCAGCTAATTTTTTGTATTTTCAGTAAAGAGAGGGTTTCACCATGTCGCCCAGGCTCACCTCGAACTCCTGGCCTCAAGTGATCCACCCGTGTCGGCCTCCCAAAGTGCTGGGATCATAGGCCTCAGCTGCGGTGCCCGGACCCTCCCCAGCTTTAAAAACCCATAAGCCATTGGGAAGCCGTCGGGGATTCTGGGTTTTAAGCACGAGCTGTGCTGCCCGATTCTCCCTGCTTGGAATCCTGCGCGAAACGCCTCATTTTCTCTTCCCTGCAGCCCTGATGTCAGAATTAGGCTTTGCTGTGCGAGGCGGGCAGACTCTGGTTTGGTAACAACAGTCCAAAGGCATGTGCCGTCTGTTGCAGAAGAGCTGATGGAGGGGGGCTCTGTGGGCAGTGGGGATATTTTAGGTGGGGCTTTGTTCCCTGCCCCCAGCCCCGAACTCCAGGCCTTATCTCTCCTGATAGTGGCAAAACCGAGAACCTGACTGGGGAATTTACTATCTCTGTCCCTCGCAGTTGGTGTGGGGGCTGCCTTCTGGGGGACTCATATTTGCATAAGCCGGGGGAGGGCTTGGCTGCAAAAGAGCCACGAACGAACGAAGGATCACAAAAGCAACACAAATGCTCCGAAGTGCTTAAAATAAA
This sequence comes from Pongo pygmaeus, assembly GCF_028885625.2. Taxonomy (NCBI): domain Eukaryota; kingdom Metazoa; phylum Chordata; class Mammalia; order Primates; family Hominidae; genus Pongo; species Pongo pygmaeus. The sequence goes on from NC_072379.2 coordinate 5,310,083, forward strand.
ACCCGGCAAAGAAGCAGGCCAGTTAAGAGAAGGTGCGATTACCTAGTGGTCATTTTAAATTCACGCTCGACCCTCCAATCTTCTTAAGCGGTGGCCTGACTTTGCGTTTCAGCTGGACCTGGAATACATTCGGTATTCACTTTTCAGAGGCGACGCACCAGCCTACGGTCCCAGCTCACGTCTGGGGGAGGTAGGCACCATTATTTCTGCGCTGTAAATGGAAAGGCTGCCGTCAGAGGTTATGTGGGAGGGTGAGAAAAAACGTGGAGGGTTTTAGCAACAGAAATGAACCAGGTGGATACAGATCCCCCAGCTATAAACACATGGCTGAGCTCAAAAGAAAGAGAGGCGAATTCTCAAATGTGAGAGCAGGAAGGCTGTCTTATGGCACCTGGGGCCAGGGGCGTGAACCCCAGATCCAGGCCCTAGTTTGGGGCTGCAGTATAATATCCACGCCAGTTAAGACTTGACCTTGAATTTGTTTGAGATGCAAGAAAAGAGATGGTTCAAAATGCAAATCACTGGCCGGACATGGCGACTCACGCCTGTAATCCCATCACTTTGGGCCACTGAGGTAGGTGGATCACCTGAGGCCAGGAGTTTGAGACCAGACTGGCCAACATGGTGATACCCCATCTCTACTAAAAAAATACAAAAATTAGCCGGGAGTTGTGGCGGGCGCTTGTAATCCCAGCTACTCAGGAGGCTGAGGCAGGAGAATCGCTTGAACCTGGGAGGTGGAGGTTGCAGTGAACCAAGATTGCGCCATTGCACTCCAGTCTGGGCAACAAGAGCGAAACTCCGACTCAAAAAAAAAAGCAAATCATTGAAGAGCTGCCCAGTCAAGAGAGATTCCTGAAGAAGGCTCAGGATGTCTGGCGTATCCAGGGAGCTCAGGTGCTTGCCAGGGCCTGCGGGAAGTTGGAATGTGGAGGGTTTGCTTCATGGGTGGGGAGCTTCTGTTAGGAATGCTGAAAAAGTTATGTAACCAGATGGTTTGCACAACATCGTGAATGCACACGATGCCGCTGAATTGTTCACTTAAAATAGCTGCAACAGTCACTTTTATATTGTGTATATTTCCCCACAATTAAAACCAAAACAGGCTGGGCGCAGTGGCTCATGCCTATAATCCCAGCACTTTGGGAGTCCGAGCCGGGCAGGTTGCTTTAGTTCAAGAGTTCAAGACCAGCTTGACCAACGTGGTGAAACCCTGTCTCTACTAAAATACAAAAAAAATTAGCTGGGTGTGGTGGCAGGCACCTGTAGCCCCAGCTCCTCGGGAGGCTGAGGCACGAGAATCGCTTGAACCCGGGAGGTGGAGTTTGCAATGAGCTGAGATCGTGCCGTTGCACTCCAGCCTGGGGGACAGAGTGAAACCCCGTCTCAAAAAAAAAAAAAAAAAAGAATGCTCAGTTAGGTGTCCAGTTGTGAAAATAATATTCATGAATCAATCTTTTTTTTTTTTTTTTTGAGACGGAATCACTCTGACACCCAGGCTGGAGTGCAGTGGCACAATCTCAGCTCACTGCAACCTCCGCCTCCTGGGTTCAAGTGATTCTCCTGCCTCAGCCTCCCGAGTAGCTGGGATTACAGGTGCCCGCCTCTGCACCTGGCTAATTTTTGTATTTTTGTAGTAGAGACGGGGTTTCACCATGTTGGCCAGGCTGGTCTTGAACTCCTGACCTCAGGCAATCCGCCCACCTCAGCTTCCCAAAGTGCTAGGATTACATGCATGAGCCACGGCGCCCAGCCGAATCAATCATTTTCTACATGCCAGCAATGATAGGTTAGAAAAAACAGTGGTGGAGGGGAGGCACCACAAGACTGGCAGGAAATCACTCACAATAGCAGCAAAGACATAAAACACTGAGTAATTAATTAAATGAAATGAATACAATTTATATGAAAAACAGCTACAGTATCTGGAGCGGCTCAGGAAATATTTGTTAAACAAATGAATAATTACAAATTTTATAGGGATATAAAAGAAACAAGAAAAAAAAGAAAATATTTACCACTTTTTTATAGGAAAAAAAAGCAGTAACAGTCCAAGACATTGGAATAAGCCTATTGGTATAAAGACTGATTATTGACCAAGCACGATGGCTTATGCCTATAATCCCAACACTTTGGGAGGCCAAGACACGAGGATTGCTGGAGTCCAGGAGTTTGAGACCAGCCTGGGCAACATAATGAGACCCCTATCTCTATAAAAAATTTTTTTAAGTTAGCCAGGTATAGGTGGCACACTCCTGTAGTCCCAGCTACTCAGGAGGCTAAGGTGGGAGGATCGCTTGAGCCCAGGAGGTGGAGGCTACAGTGAGCCATGATCATGCCACTGCACTCCAGCCTGGGCAATGAGTGAGACTGTCTCAAAAAAAAAAAAGCAAAAACAAAAAGAGGCCGGGAGTGGTGGCTCACGCCTGTAATCCCAGCACTTTGGGAGGCCAAGGCGGGTGGATCACGAGGTGAGGAGTTCAAGACCAGCCTGGTCAAGATGGTGAAACCCCATCTCTACTAAAAATACAAAAAATTAGCCAGGTGTGGTGGCAGGTGCCTGTAGTCCCAGCTACTGAGAAGGCTGAGGAAGGAGAATCATTTGAACCCGGAGGATGGAGGTTGCAGTGAGCCAAGATCATGCCACTGCACTCCAGCCTGGGGGACAGAGTGAAACCCCATCTCAAAAAAAAAAAAAAAAAACACAAAAACAAAAAAAGACTTGACTATTAAAAAGAAATCAAAGCAATGGGTAATGACTCATTTGGAATGGCTAAAAACAATGTGTCCCTACCAGTAAAACTCTTGCATCAATAATGAAAGGTAACAATCTCAACAACTAGTGAAAACAGGCGAAGCACCTGCAGGGGTTCATCATGCTGTTCTTCTAGACATGTGGTGACAATGAAAAATTTCACAACAAAACGTTGTAAAGTTCGTGAAGCAATTGGAAACATTTGAGCACTGGTTGGATAGTCAATGCTGTTAAGGAAACATTGTTAATTTGTTTTAGGGGGATAATGGGGGATAATGGTATCATAAGATGGTTTTTTGTTGTTGTTGTTGTTGTTGTTTTTTAGATGGAGTCTCCCTCTGTCGCCGAGGCTGGAGTGCAGTGGTGCGATCTCAGCTCACCACAACCTCCGCCTCCTGGGTTCAAACGATTCTCCTGCCTCAGCCTCCCGAGTAGCTGGGACTACAGGTGCCCGCCACCACACCCAGGTAATTTTTGTATTTTTTTTTTTTTAGTAGATACGGGGTTTCGCCATGTTGGCCAGGCTGGTCTTGAGCTCTCGACCTCAGGCGATCCATCTGCCTCGGCCTCCCAAAGTGCTGGGATTACAGGCATGAGCCACTGCACCCAGCCTTATGGGATGGTTTTCAAAAGCATCCTTTTTTAGAAGTAGATTCTGATATATAATCAGATGGTATGATATGATATCTGGGATTTTCAAAGTCTGGAATGTGGAGGGGAGGAGACACAGGTACAGGTATGGATGAAACAAGCTCACCCACGAGTCGACAATTGCCAAAGCTAGGTGGTGAGGACATAAGGGTTCATTGTTTTATTCTCTTGGCTTCTGTATAATTTGAATTTTTCAATAACACAAATATTTCTAAAGCCAATGACTTCATTATTTTTCCAAGATGACATGATTACCTATATGGAAAAATTACAAAGAATCAACACAGAAACTTCCTGGAACTAATAAGCGATTATAGCAAGGTTGCAGGATACAAAGTTAATTTACAAAGGTCAATTGCTCTCCTAAGTACCGGCAATGAACAATTGGCCTTAAATTTAAAACACAGGCCGGGCACGGTGGCTCACACCTGTAATCTCAGCTCTTTGGGAGGCTGAGGCGGTCGGATCACGAGATCAGGAGATCAATACCATCTTGGCCAACGTGGTGAAACCCCATCTCTACTAAAATACAAAAAATTAGCCTGGCATGGTGACGCGTGCCTGTAATCCCATCTACTTGGGAGGCTGAGGCGGGGGAATCGCTTGAACCCGGGAGGCGGAGGTTGTGGTGAGTTGTGATGGTACCTCTGCACTCCAGCCTGGCAACAGAGCAAGACTCTCTCTCAAAAAAAAAAAAAAAAAAAAAAAATTTAAAACACAGTACCATTTATATTAGCACCTCGGAACTGAAATACCTATGAAACTAACAAGATATATACAGGATTGATATGAGGAAAATTATAAAAGTCTGATGAAATAAATCAAAGAAGAACCAAATAAATGGAGAGATATTCCATGTTCATGGATAGGAAAACTTGATATTGTCAACATGTCAGCTCTTCCCTACTTGATCTATAGATTCAACACAATCCCAATCAAAATCCTAGCAAATTATTTTGTGGATAATGACAAACTGATTTTCAAGTTTATATGGAGAGACAAAAGAGCCAGAATAGCCAACATAATATTGAAGAAGAAAGTTGGAAGTCTGATTTAATATTTATTATAAAACTACAGTAATCAAAACATAAGCCAGGCACAGTGGTGGACACCTGTAGTCCCGGCTATATGGGAGGCTGAGATGGGAGGATGGCTTGGGCCCAGGAGTCCAAGGCTGCAGTGCACTACAATTGCACCTGTGAATAGCCACTGCACTCAAGCCTGGGTAATGCAGAGAGAGCCCATCTCTTAAAAAGTAAAAATAAAAACAGGGCTGGGCGCGGTGGCTCACACCTATAATCCCAGCACTTTGGGAGGCCAAGGTGGGTGGATCACCTGAGGTCAGGAGTTCGAGACCAGTCTGGCCAACATGGTGAAACCTTGTCTCTACTAAAAACACAAAAATTAGCTGGGTGTGGTGGCGGGCGCATGTAATCTCGGCTACTTGGGAGGTTGAGGCAAGAGAATCACTTGAACCTGGGAGGCGGAGGTTGTGGTGAGCTGAGATTGTGCCACTGCACTCCAGCCTGGGAGACAAAGCGAGACTCAGTCTCAAAAAATAAGTAAATAAACAAATAAATAAAAATTAAAATAAAAATTAAAAAGGGGGTGGGGGAACCAGTACCGTGGCTCACGCCTGTAATCCCAGCACTTTGGGAGCCTAAAATGGCAGGATGGCTTGAGGCCAGGAGTTTGAGACCAGCCTGGGAAACACAGTAAGACTCCACCTCCACAAAAATGAAAAATAAAAAATTAGCCAGGCACTGTGGTACACACTTGTAGTCCCAGCTATTCAGGAAGCTGAGATAGGAGGATCCCTTGAGCCCAGGAGGTCAAGGCTGCAGTGAGCTATGATTGCACTATTGCACTCCAGCCTGGGCAACAGAGTGAGAACTGGTGTCTAAAAGATAAATAAATAAAGACCCTGTGGAATTGGCAAGCAAACAGAGATGGATCAATGGAGCAGAATAGAAAGCCCAGAAATAGACACACATAAATATAGCACGTTCCTTTGGAAAACCATGCAGCGTATCTTGAGCTCTCCAGCAGGTTTGCATCAGTGATAGGGAGAAACTCCTTTTATATAAAAAAAAAAAAAAATTTGCAGGTCAGGTGAGGAGGTTCATCCCTGTAATCCCAACACTTTGGAAGCTCAAGATGGGAGGATTACTTGAGCCCAAGAGTTCGAGACCAGCCTGGGCAACACAGTGAGACCCCCATCTCTACATTTTTTTTTTTTTTTTGAGACAGAGTCTCGCTCTTTTGCCTAGGCCAGAGTGCAATGGCGCTATCTCGGCTCACTGCAAGCTCTGCCTCCCAGGTTCATGCCATTCTCCTGCCTCAGCCTCCTGAGTAGCTGGGACTACAGGCGCCCGCCACCGCACCCAGCTAATTTTTTATATTTTTAGTAGAGACAGGGTTTCACTGTGTTAACCAGGATGGTCTCGATCTCCTGACCTTGTGATCCGCCTGCTTCAGCCTCCCAAAGTGCTGGGATTACAGGCATGAGCCACCGCGCCCAGCCTTATTATTATTATTTTTTTAATTAGCCAGGCATGGTGATGCACGCCTGTGGTCCCAGCTACTCTGGGAGGCTGAGGCGGGAGGATCACCTGAGCCTGGGAGGTCGAGGCTGCAATGAGCCAAGATCGCACCACTGCACTCCAGCCTGAGAGACAGAGCGAGACTCTGTTATATGTATTTGCACAAAGAAGAAACAATAGACACCAGGGCCTATTTGAGGGTGGAGTTGGGGAGGAGGGTGAGGATCAAAAAAACTACCTGTTGGGTACTGTGCTTATTACCTGGGTGATAAAATAATCTGTACACCAAACCGCCATGACACATAATTTACCCATGTAACAGCCCTGCACATGTGCCCTCGGTATCTAAAACAAGAGTTAGTCCAGGCGCGCTGGCTCACGCCTATAATCCCAGCACTTTGGAAGGCCGAGGCAGGCACATCACTTGAGGTCAGGAGTTCGAGACCAGCCTGGCCAACATACTGAAACCCCGTCTGTACTAAAGAATACAAAAATCAGGCTGGGCGCGGTGGCTCACGCCTGTAATCGCAGCACTTTGGGAGGCCGAGGCGGGCAAATCACGAGATCAGGAGATCAAGACCATCCTGGTTAACACAGTGAAACCCTGTCTCTACTAAAAATACAAAAAAAAAAAATTAGCCGGGTGTGGTGGTGGGCCCCTGTAGTCCCAGCTACTCGGGAGGCTGAGGCAGGAGAATGGCGTGAACCCGGGAGGCGGAGCTTGCAGTGAGCCGAGATTGCGCCACTGCACTCCAGCCTGGGAGACAGAGGGAGACTCCGCCTCAAAAAAAAAAATCAGCCAGGCATGGTGACGCGTGCCCATAATCCCAGCTACTGGGGAGGCTGAGGCAGGATAATAGTTTGAACCCGGGACGTGGAGACTGCAGTGAGCCGAGATGACGCCACTGCACTCCAGCCTGGGCAACAGAGGGAGACTCTATCTCAAAAAAATAAAATAATAAAGTAAAATAAAATAAAAGATAAATAAATTAATTAATTAAACATTTCATTTTAACATGCTTTCCTATCTCATCACCAACTCAGTGCAGTTTCTCCAGGAACCTGGCAGGCCCCGCCGCCACGGGGAGACCCTGCTTCAATCCGCCACACCCAGCCCTTGCCTGGTGGCCACTCTCTGCAGCCCTCCCCAGGGGTCCCTGGCCCAGCTCCAGGCCTGCTCCATGCCCTCTTCCTAACACTGACATCTCACAGCGACTGAGATCCGACCACGGGCCAGGCCCCACCGGAGGTGCTTCACAGGAATCATTTCTGCCTGACGATGGCCCTTTGAGAAGGAGGCTTTTATCGTGCCCATTGCAAATGAGGAAACTGAGGCATGGAGAGAGGTACTAACTCACACAGTAGCAGGAGACCCTGGATGCAGCTGCAGGCAGTTGGCCCCCAGAGCCTGCTCATCTCAGGCCTGCCGGCTCCTCCACCTGCCTTCTCCAGTACCCTGGGAACCCCCTGAGGACAGATGTCATCGGTTGCCTCATCTCACCATCCCTGAGCCCAGCAGGGACGCAGGCACACAGTGGCTGCTCACGTAAGCTGAGTGAAAGGAGTCGTGGCTGCAGGGTGCCCTTGGCCTCCACCCTAGCTCCTGCTACAGAATGTCTCCAACACAAACATGCCTTTTTTTGTTTGTTTGTTTGGTTTGGTTTGGTTTGGTTTTGAGACGGAGTCTCACTCTGTTGCCCAGGCTGGAGTGCTATGGTGCAATCTCAGCTCACAACAACCTCCATCTGCTGGATTCAAGCGATTCTCCTGCCTCAGCCTCCCAAGTAGCTGGGATTGCAGGTGTGTGCCACCATGCCCAGCTAATTTTGGTATTTTTAGTAGAGACGGGGTTTCGCCATGTTGGGCAGGCTGGTCTTGAGCTCCTGACCTCAGGTGCTGGGATTACAGGTGTGAGCCGCCGCTCCCAGCCACAAACACGCCTCTTTATTATTATTATTATTATTATTATTATTATTATTATTATTATTTTAGACAGACTCTCGCTCTGTCTCCAGGTTGGAGTGCAGTGGCATGATCTCTGCTCACTGCAAGCTCCGCCTCCCGGGTTCATGCCATTTTCCTGCCTCAGCCTCCTGAGTAGCTGGGACTACAGGTACCTGCCACCACACCCAGCTAATTTTTTGTATATTTAGTAGAGACGGGGTTTCACCGTGTTAGCCAGGATGGTCTCGATCTCCTGACCTTGTGATCCACCCACCTTGGTCTCCCAAAGTGCTGGGATTACAGGTGTGAGCCACCCTGCCCGGCCTCCGAGACCCTTCTTAGCAGAAGTGATCTGGGAACAGGAAGCCCCAGAAGGGGAGTGTCCCCAAAGCAACCCTGAAGCAAGCATGCAGGCAACCTGAGAAGGGCTGTGGGTATGGGCAAGCCTGTTCTTTAGGCAGCTGGAGCCTCGGTGGGCAAGAGGAACTCAACCCTCTTGGGAGCCCCTGGGCTGCTATGGCTGTCCCAGCCCAGGCACCAGGAACACCGAGTTTATCCACCAGCTGCCACCCATCATGGGCAAGGGCCGCTCCTAGGGCCAGCCCCAGCTGTGCACCTGCACCGGGAATGCCCTCAGGAGGAAGGTGACTGGCACCTGCAGGAGGACATGTTGGCTGGCACCCACCTTTTGGGGCAAGACAGGCAGAGGGGGCTGGGCGTAGCGGCTCACACCTATAGTCCCAGCACTTTGGGAGGCCGAGGCAGGAGGATCACTTGAGCCTAGGAGTTCAAGACCAGCCTGGCAACACAGTGAGGCTCCATCTCTACAAAAAACTAGCCAGACATAGTGGCATGCAGCTGTGATCCCAGCTATGTGGAAGGCTGAGGCAGGAGGATCACTAGAGCCCAGGAGTTGGAAGCTGCAGTGAGCTGAGATTGCGCCACTGCACTCCAGCCTGGGGGACGATGCGAGACCCTGTCTCAAAAACAACAAAAAAAAAAAGTAAAGAGCAGAGGGGAATCACGAGTTCATTAGTTCGAGACCAGCTTGGCCAATATGGTGAAACCCTGTCTCTATTAAAAATACAAAAATTAGGCCAGGTGCAGTGGCTCACGCCTGTAATCCCAACACCTTGGGAGGCCAAGATGGGTGGATCACCTGAGGTCAGGAGTTAGAGACCAGCCTGGCCAACATGGTGAAACCCCTTCTCTATTAAAAATACAAAAATTAGCCAGGCATGGTGGCAGGCACCTGTAGTCCAAGCTACTTGGGAGGCTGAGGCAGAAGAATCACTTGAACCCGGGAGGTGGAGGTTGCAGCGAACCGAGATCGCACCACTGCACTCCAGCCTGGGCGACAGAGCGAGACTCCAGGGCAGAGGAGAAACGAGAGGGAGAGAGGAAGGGTGGGGATCAGGATGAGGACAGGGAGAGAGACGAGCAGAGAGAGGAGAAGGCAATGTCACAGCAGCCACTAGAACCAAGACCTCCGCTGTCCCGGTTCTGTCCTCCTTCCGGTCACAGCAACCTGCCATCGGTCATTCCCTGGCCACTTGTGCCCGGTACAAACAACATGTCTGCCCTCCCGAGGCTGGGCCTGCTTCCTAGAGTCTGGGAGTGGAAGACATCACCTGACCAGCTAGACCCCAACTCCCCAGGACCCCCTCCGCCCACCACCACAGCTCCCTGCTCGGGGCAGAGCTGAAACAACTCCCGCCCAGCCACCCATGCCTTGAATCTTCCCCGCAGCTGCCAGGGCCACGGTGTCCAGAAGGAGCGAGCATTCAGCCCTCACCGCACTCAGCCGTTCCTGCCTTGCGCAGGCCCATGAAGATGGCCTGTTTCTCCCTCCTTGACGGGGAGTGAACCTGCCGGAGAGGGGTGCACCTGCTCCCAAGTTCATTGAGAGTGCCAGCAAGGCGGGGGCTTGGACCCAGACCCCTGTGCGCCAGGCCTGCGCCTCTCAAACGCAGGCTCCGAGCATGTAAGCTATTTGTGTACGCCCAGCGAATGTTCATTTTCCTCCTCCGAGGCAGGGCTGTTGAACCTTCTCTTCAGGTCAGGGACCCCTTAGAGAGTCTCATAAGAGCCACTTCCCGGGAAAAATCACACTCGCTCAGCCGAGAGGGGCCCTGCACTCTGAGAGCCTGTGATTTCCTGAAGCGTGAAGTGTTTGGAGGAAGATTAGCCTCTCCCTCCTCCAGAGGCAGAGCTGGGAGGTGGAGGAGCCCAGCAGGGGGTTCAGGCCCGGGCTGTGGGAGCCCCTCGACCCCCGAATCTCCACCTCATCCCCTGAGCCCTGCCTGGGTGACATCCTCCCAGGAACCAGGACAAATGGATCAGTCACAGGGTTCCCACTTGGCCTCCCTGATCCTGAAACGACCCCACTCATTCTAATCTCCATCCTCCAGGCTCTTGGGAAGGTGAGAAATGTCTTCTGCCTCTGAAATCTCAGAAGAAATTATTTCCACTCCAGCAGCAGGAAACCCTTTGAGGGAAGAGACGGCTCCATCAGCAAAAAGGCCACAGGGTGGAACTGGCCCTGGGGAGGGGGCCTGCCCAGGCTCCTCCCAGACCAGAGAGAGGTGGGCTGGGGGACAACGTGTCCCCTCCACAGGGCCCCTGTACCGCATGAGCCAGTGAACAGGCTGCTCACAGACCAGGACCTTGTATCTGTGACCTAGCCAGCAAAGGGTCCCTCAGGGCCCACCCACAGCCACGCATGAGCCTGGGAAATGGGAGCTCCCGCCCGGACTGGGGGGACAGGGTCATCCCCCGGCCTCACCCCAGTTCAGATCACAGCCATATGCAGAGTAAACTTGGGGTACAGGCAAGGCCCTGAGCCCTTCCCAAAGCTGAGGAGAAGTAGGTTTGGCGAGGAGATGCAGGGAAGGTTCTGGAAGGCTGGAAGCACGTCTCTTGTCTCCTGTCCTTTGGAGACAGTTTGTGGAATCTCTCTGGTAAATTTTTTTTTTTTTTTTTTTTTTTTTTTCTGAGACAGTCTCATTCTGTCATCCAGGCTGGAAGGCAGTGGCACGATCTTGGCTCACTGCAACTTCCGCCTCCCTGTTTCAAGCGACTCTCATGCCTTAGCCTCCCTAGCAGCTGGGATTACAGGTGCACACCCCATCACGACCAGCTAATTTTTGTATTTTTCAGTAGAGACAGAGTTTCACCACTTTGGCCAGGCTGGTCTTGAACTCCTGACCTCAGGTGATCCACCCACCTCAGCCTCCCAAAGTGCTGGGATTACAGGCAGGAGCCACCATGCTTGGCCTCTTTTTTTGTGTGTTTTTTGTTTTTGTTTGTTTGTTTGAGACAGAGTCTTACTCTGTTGTCCAGGCTGGAGTGCAGTGGTGAGATCTCGGCTCACTGCAACCTCTGTCTCCCAGGTTCAAGCAATCCTCCCGCCTCAGCCTCCCAAGTAGCTGGGATTATGGGCATGTGCCACCACACCCTGCTAATTTTTGTGTTTTTAGTAGAGATGAGGTTTCATCATGTTGGCCAGGCTGGTCTCGAACTCCTGACCTCAGGTGATCCACCCGCCTTGGCCTCGAACTCCTGACCTCAGGTGATCCACTCGCTCTCACCTCGGCCTCCCAAAGTGCTGGGATTACAGGCTTGAGCTACCGTACCTGGCTGATTCTTTTTTTTTTTTTTTAAGAGTTGGGGTCTCGCTCTGTCACCCAGCTGGAGTGTAGTGGTGCCATCATAGCTCACTGCAGCCTAGACCTCCCAGGTTCAAGTGATCCTCCCACCTCAGCCTCCCAAGTAGCTGGGACCACAGGTGCACCACCACCACACCTGGCTAATGCTGATGTTTAAAATTTTCTGTAGAGACAAGGTCTTGCTCTGTCGCCCAGGCTAGTGTGTAGTGGCACGATCACAGCTCACTGTAGCCTCGAACCCCTAGGCTTAAGCGATCCTCCCACGTCAGCCTCTCAAGTAGCTGGGACTACAGATGGACACCACCATGCTCAGCTACAGCATGAACTCTGATGGTCAGAAGGGTGAGGGGCCAGAGGCAGGACCCTCCAGGCAGAGAGACCAGCCCAAGACACAAATCTGGGAAGTGTGAGGGACCAGGTCGCAGAAGGTGGGGGCCCTAAATTAGACCAGGGGACATACCCCACATCTTGCCCAAGAGCAGCAGAGTGCCGAAGGGCTGCCGACGGGCTGGTGGGCACACACCAGCTGTGGCCCTGGGGCTCTGGCAGCTGAACAGGTGTCTGTGCCAGCCCAGTACCCAGACCCCAGGACCAAGCAGATGGTCACAGAGCACTCTCTCTTCCGTGCAAGGCCAAGCCACCACCGGGTACCAGGCTCCATGTGGGGGCACTCCCAAATGATCACCCATCCTTCTATCAGCCCTGGGTGGGCTTTTGCCACTTTACAAGAAATGGGAGGCTCAGAGAGATTGAGAAATGTGATCAAAGACACACAGCATAGCCAGGGGTTGAATCCAGGACTGCTGGGACACCAGAGGAGAGACAGTTTTCAGCAGAGCACGTGTGCATGTGTCTATTGTTGTGAGTGTCTGTGTGAGCCTGGCAGTGGCCACGGGTGTCAGAGCCGACTCCTCCCAGCTCCAAAGACAACCGTGTGCCCTCTCGCCAACTCTGACCTCATAATGATAGCTGGAAACTGGTGAGAATATTGACACCGTGGAAATTAGCAACTGCTACAAGTCAGAACGCTGGGTGTGTTAAATACTGACCAGTCCAGCACTGACAAGTGTGTGCATCTACATGAGATTCAGTGTGTGTGTGTGTCTTTGTATGTGTGTGTCTGGGTTTGTCCATCTGTGCAGCGCCTTTGTCTCCTGCTTTGCTCATCTGTCTTGTCCCTATCTGAATCTGTGCACGCCTCTGTGTGTCTGAATGTGTCTGTGTGTATCTGTGTGGCCGTGGCTGAGTGTGCTTCAGTGTGTGTGTGTCTTGCATGCATGCGTATGTCTGTGTCTATGTGTGTGTCTAAGCACATATGCGTTTCTGTGTGTGACAGCATTTTGGGGGTGTTTGTGTGTGTGTGTGTCACTGTGTCTGTGTGTTCATGTGACTGTGTGGCCTCTCAAGCTGAAGATGATGGTTTCAACTGAAATTGAGGCTGACGCTCTCCACTACAAAGCTCAATTTGCTTGCAAATGTCCTTCAAGAGGCAGAGGAGACGGGCGCGGAGGGGGCGGGAGGCAGGAGCCAGACAGAGGCAGCGACCGGCAGCAGAAATGACGTCACCGGGCAGATTTCAAGAGCGCCCCAAGACCAGTGGGGTGTCACCCACCTCTGGAGGCACTGTGGATCCTAGAGGAGACTGGCAGGATCCAAACACAGCCCTTGAGAAAGTAGTCATTTGGGAGGATTTGGAGTGATAAAAATATAAAGTTTGTTGCTTGCAAAAATCACTTGTGACTTAAAAGCCTGCGTCTCCCGTTGTCATGGAATTGACAATACCATTGAGGATCAAAGGGACAAGAATAGAAGAGGAGCTCTGTTTCCCACTTAACTCCTAGAAGCCTTTTCTCCCAAGCTTCGCACTCTCTCCTCCCTCTGAAGAAGACTCTAGAGGCTGTAGAGCAACCCTCCATCACTCAAAACCTGGGACCCTCTCTGTTCTGGACAGACACCCCTTATCAGGAAGAGCCCCTCCTCCCCCACCCCAGCTGCCATCCCGCTGCCCCACCCTCCTGGCCCCGGGCAACCATGTGACCCAAGCTGGGCCAATCAGATTCTCCCCTGGGATTTTTCACATTGAAACCAAGGGAGAAGGGTTGGGCCCTCCCGGGAGATAAAAGTGGGTGGCTGTGTGGGTGGTGGCTGACACCTGTAATCCCAGCACTTCGGAAGGGCAAAGTGGGAGGATCACTTGAGGTCAGGAGTTCAAGACCAGCCTGGCCAACATAGCAAAACCCAGTCTCTACTAAAAATACAAAAATTAGCCAGGAATGGTGGTGGGCGCTTGTAATCCCAACTACTCGGGAGGCTGAGGCAGGAGAATTGCTTGAACCCGGGATGCAGAGGTTACAGTGACTCGAGATCACACCACTGCACTCCAGCCTGGGCGACAAGAGCAAAACTCCATCTCAAAAAAAACAAAAGGGAAAATTAAGTTCATGGGGAGTTAATCCACGTACTGCAGAAGGCAGGAATTCTCAGTGTTTTGGCATCCCTGGGATAATGACAAACCTTGCTTAGAACAAGATGTTGGGAGCCACAGAGCAGTTTCCAGGTAGTCCCTTTGACATCTTGGGGGAGTGGGGAGGGTCCTGTGAAATGTGACTCGCACTCACCTCAGCTGCACAGGCATGTGCTCCAAGAATTCACAGGTGAACTTTTAGCTAAGGTCAGAGTTCTTTCCCACCCTCCCCTACATGCATATTTATTTCACCCAACAAAACCTGACTTTTACACACATTTCATAAAGCAACGCGCATTCTGCATTCCCACGGAACGTTATATTGTGTGCATTGCTTCATCTCACCAGGCTTCCTTTTTAAGAACTTCCCTCTTGCCCGGGTGTGGGTGGCTCACGGCTATAATCCCAGCACTTTGGGAGGCCGAGGCCAGAGGATTGCTTACATTCATTATGTTATTTAGCCTGGGCAACATAGTGAGACCCCATCCCTACAAAAATAAAAAATTAGCCAGGCGTGGGGGTGCATGCCTGTTAGCTACTTGGGAGGCTGAAGCAGGAGGATAGCTTGAGCCCAAGAGGTCAAGGCTACAGTGCAGTGAGCTATGATCGTATCACTACACTCCAGCCTGTGCAACAGAGTGAGACCCTGACTCTTTTTTTTTTTTTTTTTTTGGAGACAGAGTCTAGTTCTGTAGTTCTGTAGCCCAGCCTGGAATACAGCAACAAGACCTCGACTCACTGCAACCTCCACCTCCCGAGTTCAAGCAATTCTCGTACCTCAGCCTCCCAAGTAGCTGGGATTACAGATGTGCACCACCACACCCAGCTAATTTTTATATTTTCAGTAAAGATGGGGTTTCCCTACGTTGGCCAGGCTGGTCTTGAACTCCTGACCTCAAGTGATCTGCTCACCTTGGCGTCCCAAAGTGCTGGGATTACAGGTGTGAGCTACCACACCCAGCCATACCCTGACTCTTAAAAATGAAATAAAATAAAGTTAATATTGTAAACATGAAATATGCTGCTCTCAAGAACTGATGTTCAGGCCGGGCATGGTGGCTCACGCCTGTAATCCCAGCACTTTGGGATCCTCCTAACAGGAGGATCACTTGAGCCCAGGAGTTCGAGACTAGCCCAGGCAATATGGTGAAAGCCCATCTCTACAAATCCCACAACAATTAGCCACGTGTGGTGGCATGGACCTTTGGTCCCAGATACTCGGGAGGCTGAGGTGGAAGGATCACTTGAGTCCAGGAGGTCGAGGCTGCAGTGAGCTATGATGGTGCCACTGCATTCCAGCCTGGGCAACAGAGCAAGACCCTGCCTCAAGGAAAAAAAAAAAAAAAAAAGATGCTGTAGGAGTTAGGACCAGAGAGATGTTGTGCTGTTTTAGGTGAACTTTCGTGTTACTGATGATGAAGTAGAGTATCCAAGAGTGACTCTGCACACCCGAGAAACACCCTGAGTGTGTCCCATCTCCTGGGGGGAGCTCAGCACCCTTTCTGCTCCACCCCAGGGTCTACGTGGTCATCCCAGGGCCACCATATTTATTTGATCATAAAGTTTTTTGGTGGCTCTTGCCTCTCTGAGACCCCAACAGAAAACAGCAGATTGAGATCAGGGTACTTCAAGGAGGGTTATTTACAAAGGGATGGTTCACACGAGGGAGGACAGGGGGTCAGGAACCGCCTGGCACTACGGTAACCTGGGATAGCAGAAAAAAGAGCTGTGACCGGCCGGGCGCAGTGGCTCAAGCCTGTAATCTTAGCACTTTGGGAGGCCGAGGTGGGCGGATTGCCTGAGCTCAGGAGTTTGAGACCAGCCTGGGCAACATGGTGAAACCCCATCTCTACTAAAATACAAAAAAAAAAAAAAAAAATTAGCCAGGCGTGGCGGCGTGCGCCTGTAATCCCAGCTACTCGGGAGGCTGAGGCAGGAGACTTGCTTGAACCAGGGAGGCAGAGCTTGCAGTGAGCCGAGATTGTGCCACTGCACTCCAGCCTGGCAACAGAGCGAGACTCCGTCTCAATTAAAAAAAAAAAAAAAAAAAAAAAGAGCTGTGGCTGCCCCTAAGCCCAAACCAGTAGGGAAGGACCAGACACCAGAATCTATTTTTTTTTTTTTTTTTTTTTTGAGATGGAGTCTCACATTCTCGCCCAGGCTGGAGTGCAGTGGCGTGATCTCGGCTCACTGCAAGCTCCGCCTCCCAGGTTCACGCCATTCTCCTGCCTCAGCCTCCCAGGTAGCTGGGACTGCAGGGGCCCGCCACCGCACCCGGCTAATTTTTTGTATTTTTAGTAGAGACGGGGTTTCACCATGTTAGCCAGGATGGTCTCGATCTTCTGACCTTGTGATCCTCCTGCCTCGGCCTCCCAAAGTGTTGGGATTACAGGCATGAGCCACCGTGCCCAGCCCAAGACACCAGAATCTAGAATGAGAGAGAGGGGCTTTGGGAAGCCGTGACCTATGTTAAGGAACATTCTAGGCAGGGTGACCTCACTGGAAGGGAGTCAGGGGAAGATAGGGTTGACCTCGAATCCCTTTCTTGCTCCTTCCAACCCCCTGTTGGTGTCTTCCTTCCATTAGCCAAATCTCACTGGAAGACAGAGGCAGGGAGTCCATTGATGTGGCCCATACAGGGCAGCTCCCCAGGGCACCGAGCAGGGTGGAAAAGGGCAGGGGGAAAACAGAGGATGAAATTTGCACAGTCTGGTGACGACCCCTCCCAGATTATACTGGCTAGTGGCTGCTGAGAGATTTGAGCACCAGGAACCAGAAGAAACCTACCGCAGAGCTTGTCTTAGTCCATTTGCTATTGCTACAACTGAATACCTGATGCTGGGTAATGTTTAAAGAAAACGGCCGGGCACGGTGGCTCATGCCTTTAATCCCAGCACTTTGGGAGGCCGAGGCGGGCAGATCACAAGGTCAGGAGATCGAGACCATCCTGGTTAACACGGTGAAACCCCGTCTCTACTAAAAATACAAAAAATTAGCCTGGTGTGGTGGCAGGCACGTGTGATGGCAGGCACCTGTAGTCCCAGCTACTCAGGAGGCTGAGGCAGGAGAATGGCGTGAACCTGGGAGGCGGAGCTTGCAGTGAGCCCAGATTGTGCCACTGCACTCCAGCCTGGGTGACAGAGCGAGACTCTGTCTCAAAAAAAAAAAAAAGAAAACGATTTATTTCTTACAGTTCTAGAGGCTGGGAAGTCCAAGGCTGTGGGGCTGTGTCTGGTGAGGACCTTCTTGCTAGTGGGAACTCCTCTCTGCAGAGTCCCAGGGAGGCACAGGGCATCCCATGGTGAGGGAGCTGAGCATCCTATCTCAAGTCTCTCTTCTTATAAGGCCACCAATCCTACTCCCATAATAACCCATAATTAATGAATGGATTACTCCATTCGAGAGGGCAGAGCCTGCATGACCCAATCAGCTCTTAAAGGCCCCACCTCTCAAAACTACCGCATTGGGGATAAATTTCAACGTGAGTGTTGGAGAACACAAACATTCAAACCATAGCAGGGCTTCTTAGTCTTTGCGGGAATCAAGGAGAATTTGATGAAATCCATCGATTCCTCTTCCTGGAAACAGGTACATCCACACTCCTTCAGTTCCAAGTGGCAGAAACGCCACTCAAACAGCTTTATGCTAAAAAGGGAATTTATTGGCCCACAGTGTAAGTGTCAGGTAAGGCTACATCCAGGGTCTCAGTTAATGCTGCCAGGGCTCTGGCTCCATCTGCTGTTCTGTTCGTCTTCACGGGCTTCATTCTGCACATAGGCGCTGGGCACATGGCAGACAGGTGTCTACTGCAGCTTGATCTTATCTCCCCACACTGAGGTGCCATAAAATAAACCCATCCAGGAAGACCTCATAAAAGTTCCAAGGAAGGCTCTGGCGGGCCAGGCTCGAGCCATATGCCCTTCCCTGACCAACCTCTGTGTTCCAATGGATACTGTCTCGTGACTGGCCTCAGTGATGCTTTGGTGACTCACAGCCCTACCTCCCCCCAGGGCAGGGGGGGTGGAAGCTTCCCAAACCAATACACACTATAGCGACCGCAGCCCTCCCGTAAGACACACAACAGCGCAGGGACCACAGGCCACCACTCACCCCTTTTCTTTGCAGGTAGAGAAACGGAGTCACAGATCAAGGTCACCCAGTGAGTGAGAAGCAAAGTCTGGAGCTGAGGCAAGTTTTTCAAATTCCTCATCCAAGGCTTTCTCTTGGAAAGCCCAAAGCTTATTAAATCCTTAAAGGGCATTATCAACGGGACGTGCATTGAGTTTCCTTAATCCTGCAAGAGGATTAGGAGAATTCAGCCAAGATAAGCTCCTTCAGGGACAAACCAGCCGCCTCTCACCAACCCGTGCTCTTAGCGGGCTGGGACCAGCCCCCTCAAGAAGTCTAGACCTTGGGACCCATCCCCACCTCATCAGGCTCACAGCCCATAATTATAACAACCACAGCCGTGTTCAAACAGCCCAGGAAGGCTTCCAAGGGGACTGGTGTTTTTAGAAGACAAAACAGCACGAACAAAGATATATAGTCTGAGGCTGGGTGCAGTGGCTCTTGCCTGTAATCCCAGCACTTTGGAAGGCTGAGGCAGGAGGATCACTTGAGCTCAGGAGTTTGAGACAGGGCTGGGCAACATAGTGAGACCCTGTCTCTACAAAAAAATTTTTAAATTGTGTAGCTGGGACTACAGGTGTGGTGGCATGTTCCTGTAGTCCCAGCTACTCAGGGAGGCTGAGGCAGGAGAATCACTTGAACCCACGAGTTTGAGACTGCAGTGAGCTATGATTGTGCCACTGCAGTCCAGCCAGGGCAACAGAGCAAGAGCTTGTCTCTAAAAAGAAGAAGATATGGAGGCTGGAACTTGAGGTCATACCTACCCCTAAATATACAAGGCCTGGGATGAGGGCCAAATGATGAAAGGCTCACACATCATACCTAAGAGTTATAAATCAAGCTGAAAAACTGCTAGGCAAATATATTCTGTCTCATACCTTTCTTTTTTTAATTTTTTTTTTTTTAGAGACAGGGTCTTTCTATGTTGCCCAGGCTGGATTCAAACTCCTAGGCTCAAGCAATCTCCCCACCTCGGCCTCCACCTGAGTAGTTGGGACTAGAGGCAGGCACCCAGCTCCTGCTTCCTATCTTTCTTTTTTTCTTTTTCTTTTTCTTGTTTTTTAATTTGAGACAGAGTCTCGCTTTTGTCATTGGGGCTGGAGTGCAGTGGTACAATCTCAGCTCACTACAGCCTCTGCCTCCCAGGCTCAAGCAATCCTCCCTCTTCAGCCTCCCAAGTAGCTGGGACGACAGGGGCGCGCCACCACACCCGGCTAACTTTCATATTTTTTGTAGAGATGGGGTTTCGCCATGTTGCCCAGACTGTATTCAAACTCTTGGGTTCAAGCCATCCTCCCGCCTCAGCTTCCTGAGTCTCTGGGATTACAGGTGTGAACCACAGCACTGGTCCATGGTTGATTTCAAGGTGCCGAGATGACATCACTGGACTTGGATTTGGGGAGAGAATGCGGCCACACAGCACACTGTCATTGGGCGTTTCCATCCTACGGGGTACCAGGGATGGAAATAACCCGGAGAATGCAGACCCTAGTCAAATAATTAGATAGTGATGAGTTTTGAGTTTGTATTACCTTTGTACATTTATTTCATCCCATTTTTAACAATGGCTGGCCGGGCACGGTGGCTCATGCCTGTAATCCCAGCACTTTGGGAGGCTGAGGCAGGCAGATCACGCCGTCAAGAGATCGAGACCATCCTGGCCAACATGGTGAAACCCCGCCTATACTAAAAATACAAAAATTAGCCAGGCGTGGTGGTATGCACCTGTAGTCCCAGCTACCCAGGCTGAGGCACGAGAATCACTTGAACCGGGGAGGCAGAGGTTGCAGTGAGCCGAGATCGCACCACGCACTGCAGCCTGGTGACAGAGCGAGACTCCATCATGAAATATAAAATAAAATAAATAAAATAAAATAAAATAAAATACAGTGGCTGAGTTTAACAACCTTCTCACAATATTTCTTGAAAATGTGCTGGCCGGGCGCGGTGGCTCAAGCCTGTAATCCCAGCACTTTGGGAGGCAGAGGCGGGTGGATCACTTGAGGCCAGGAGTTCAAGACCAGCCTGGCCAACAAGGTGAAACCCTGTCTCTACTAAAAATACAAAAATTGGCCAGCCACGGTGGCTCACGCCTGTGACCCCAGCACTTTGGGAGGCTGAGGCGGGCGGATCACGAGGTCAGGAGATCGAGACCATCCTGGCTAATATGGTGAAAACCCGTCTCTACTAAAAATACAAAAAAATTTAGCCAGGCGCGGTGGCGGGTGCCTGTAGTCTCAGCTACTCAGGAGGCTGAGGCAGGAGAATGGCGTGAACCCGGGAGGTGGAGCTTGCAGTGAGCCGAAATCGCGTCACTGCACTCCAGCCTGGGCGACAGAGCGAGACTCCGTCCCAAAAGAAAAAGAAAAAAAAAAAGAAAGAAAATGTGCTAATCGGCTCTCGGGAGCTGCTGGGAGCAGTTCCAGGACAGCAGCACAGAGCTGTTCCCTCCAGCAAAGGAGCCCACTTCCACGTCCACGTCCACTCACGGCCAAGGTGATGTGCCCCAGCCTCACCAAGAGGCCCGGTGCGGCCAGCAAAGGCCCCGCGTGGGTCAATTTCCACCGAGTGGCCAGATATCCCGGGCGTTTTATTGATCCTATTGACCACGGCAAATGGCCGCTGGGCACCAATTCAGTGCCAGCCCAGGCTCAGGGACTGCCACACGTGGTCCATGTAACACAGTAATCCTGTGCCATGGTTACCCCACGTTACAGCTGAGGCCACTGAGACTCGGTAAGACAAAGGCGCTTGTCTTAGGTCACACGGTTAGGAGGTGGTAAGACTCAGACTAGAAACTTTTCTTCTGTCCTGACTAGGGGAGAAGGGCAAGGTGGGAGAAAGGACACCTGTCCCCAGGGAGCCACCCCTGAGGCCCAGCCTCCAGGGACCCTGATGAGGAGCTGAAGAGTCCCAGGTGGGGAAGAGTAATCCTCTCTTTTTCCCTGTCTCCCTCTCTTTCTCCCCCTCCACTTCTCTCTCCCTTTCTCTCCTGTCTCCCTCTGTCTCTCCCTGTCTCTCACCCCCTCTCTCTTTTCCTGCCTCTCCCTCCCTCTCTCTCCCTCCCCACCTTCTACCTCTTTTTTTGTTTTTTTGAGACAGAGTTTCGCTCTGTCACCCAGGCCGGAGTACAATGGCGTGATCTCGGCTCACCCCAACCTCCGCCTTCCAGGTTCAAGCGATTCTCCTGCCTCAGCCTCCTGAGTAGCTGGGATTACAGGTATCTGCCACCACGCCTGACTAATGTTTGTATTTTTAGTAGAGATAGGGTTTCACCATGTTGGCCAGGCTGGTCTCAAACTCCTGACCTCAGGTGATCCACCCACCTCGGCCTCCCAAACTGCTGGGATTACGGGCGCGAGCCAACGCACCCAGCCCCCGCCACCCCTTTCTATCTCTCTGTCTCTGAAATACCCCAGTCAAGGATCCTACCCTGTGTACAGCCCACTATGCGACCAGCTGCTTGGCAGGGCCTGGGCTGCTGCTCTCAGGGACAGGTGCCTGGCATAGGCGGGGAGGCGCGCTCTCTCGGTTTACTTTTCTACAGCATACATTTCTGGATTGGTGAAATATTATCTTTGTCTTTAGAGGGAACAATAAAGCTATTTTCAGCTTGGGAACAAATGAGTCCAATGGTAAATAACCCCCCAAGGCCGGTGCTGGGCAGGCCGGTGCTGTCGTCACGGTGGAGGCTGCCAGCCTTCCTTCCCGGGAAGGGCTTGGTCTCAGGGTGGGGGCACAGAAAGGATGTGCGGAGCCCAGGAGCAGAGAGGCGGGAGGGGAAAGGAGACAGGGAGTGTCCTGGAGTCACGAGGCTGGACAGACCCGCAGGTTTTACAGATCCAGACACTGAGGCCCAGAGAGGGTGAGCGCCCTGCCCCAGGACACACAGCCTGCAGGTGCCTGGTCCCACTTCCTGGAGCTCTGCCGGGCACCACGGCTCCAGGGAGTGCTCCACTGTTTTCCCAGCACTTGGGAACAGATGGCTCCAACTCTCACCCACGGACGCCAAACATTTTCCCTGGTTACCCTGCTAATTTGCTCACAGCCTCCTCTTGTAAATAGAGAGTACAAAGGCTCCTCCGAGTAGCGTGTATGCCGGGCAGACACTGATGCCACGGGGAGAGGCTTTAGAAGGAGCACAGGAAAGTCCCAGGTAAGAACCAGGTAAGGCCCAGGTAAGGCCAGGATCCTTGGCTGACCTGGGGGTCGTGGGAAGGACAGTGGCTCGGGGCCCAGGCAGACCTGGGTTCAGGTCTTCGCTCTGTGCTCCCTTGGAGTCCGGCTGGGAACCTTGCACTGGCCTCAGGCCCTCTGGCATCAGTTTTCTCATCTGTGAAATGGGCACGTTAATGCCAAAGGCGTAAAACAGGAGCTATTATGTAGGCGCTCAGGGACTGGATGAATCTGTGGGAATCTAGCCATCCTTCCTGCCTTCATCTGGGGTCAACAGGGTGGGGGCTGCACCCTGGGCAGCATCCCTGCCCCTCCGTCCCTAACAGTAGTCCCGTCACCCAGCCCTTTTGACAGAATTCTTTCAACAACACTTATCAGGTCCTCCTCGGTACCCAGCCCTGTCATGAGGCCCAGAGAGGAGCTGATTCAAGCTTCCACACTGGGTGGCCTTGGGCAGCTGCCTTCACCTTTCTAGGCCTCATTCCCTTGAGCCTCCCACAGAGGTCACAGGGAGGATTCCATGAGATGATGTGTGCTCAGGGTGCTCAGAGTCACTCCTACCATGCAGCAGTCAGGGAAGGCTTCCTGGAGGAGGCAACACTAGTCCTTACACCTTACAGATGCATGGGCATGTTTGGGTATGGCTGGTGCTTCTAGTGGGGGGTTGGGTGGGGAGGCATCTCATGGGCTCAAGCAGGGCCTGGGGTGCCCAGCTGCATGGAGGGGTTTGGAGCCAGCTGGAAAGGGGACTCCAGGCCGACCTCGGGTCCCTTGGGCCTACCTCCCCCGTAACCTCGTTCACAGCAGCCCAGCCGGTAATGAAGTGCTCCTTCCAGCCGACAGCTCCTGGAGCCGGGCCAGGAGGCTCCTGCTGTCCTGGGCCTACCTCCAGCTGCTGCCCGCAGTTCCAGAAAGACTTTACCGCACCTCTCCAGCCTGGGGTGTCCTGGGGGATGAAGCTCCAGGAGGCCACCTATGGCTTGGGGCCCCAGTCCCAGAAGCCTGGCCTGGGGCGCACCTCTCTGGTCTTCAGAAAGAGGGGCCTGGAATGAGAGTGGGGGCGTCCAGTGGGGCAGCTTAACCGGGCAGGGCTGACGGGACCGCGGCCTGGGGAAGGACCGGGGCCTGGGGAGGAACCAGAATCTGCCTGGCCACACTGTGTGACTTGGGTGACCTCCTCTACCTCCCTGAGCCTGGGCTTCCCATCTGTCTGGGATGTCTCCCCTCCTGTAGTCACTGTGAGGTTCTGAGCAGAGGACACTCTTGGCCCAGAGCCTGGCGCATAGCTGGTGCGGTGAGCGCCAGCCCCTCCCTGTTCCTGCAGAGCCCTGCCGTTCAGCACACACAGGCTGCCTTGCCCTCTCCAGAGAGGATCTTGGGGCTTAATTTGTTGATTGAATTTGCTTGTTTGGCCCAGATGGTTGGGTCTCATTTTCTTTTTTCTTTCTTTCTTTCTTTTTTTTTTTGGAGACGGAGTCTTGCTCCATCACTTGGGCTGAAGTGCAGTGGCACCATCTCGGCTCACTGCAACCTCTGCCTCCTGTGTACAAGCGATTCTCCTGCCTCAGCCTCCCGAGTACCTGGGATTACAGGCGCGCACCACCATGCCTGGCTAATTTTTGTATTTTTGGTAGGGACAGGGTTTCGCCACGTTGGCCAGGCTGGTCTTGAACTCCCGACCTCAGGTGATCCACCCACTTCGGCCTCCCAAAGTCCTGAGATTACAGGCTTGAGCCACCACACCTGGCCGTGGGTCTCGTTTTCTCTTGCAAGTTTGACTCCATGGTGCCTGAATGCAGCGGAAGCAGGCGGTGTCCTGTCCCGGCAAAGGCGGACAAGGGGCTGACGTGGAACAGCCCAGGGACTCTGATCCTGGGGCTCAGAGAGTTTGTAAGGGGTGTTTCTGTCCACAGTCAGGCTTGCCAGCCTTGGTCCCTGGACCCACCATAAGGTGGCCCAGTCCTGCCCTTGTTTTGGAGTTGCTGAGAGCAGAAATGCAGTAATATGTCACCATGACGATGGCTGGTGTCATGCTATCAGACCCACCATTCCTCAGTGGGACCCCCGCCTCACCACTCATCAGCTGGCTCCCTGGTCTGCAAAAGGTGGTTCACTGGTACCCAGGTCCCTGTGCGAATGAGGGAAGCTGACTTCTATGAAAGCCACTCCCTGCACCCGGGGAGACTGAGGAGGTGGGAGGCTCTCGTCCCCCGAAAGCCCAGCCGGCCAGCCCCCTCTCCCTCTGCCTCCCCAGGGAACCGTGTCCCGAGCAGGGCCCTTTACCCCATCTCTGTCTGATCTCCACTGCGTGTACGGATTGACGGGAAAGATTCTAATGGGCTTTAAGTTAATAAGCTGGGAACGAATTAAGTTTGATCTCTGCCAGAAGCAGATGGCACAGCTGCCCGGCCTGGAACAGCCTGGCTGGAACAGTGGCAGGCTGCAATGGCTGGGTGGGGGGTTGCCCCACTGGGCTCTCTTTATTTTTCTCTCCTTCTCCCAACTTTTTTTTTTTTTTTTTTTGAGACGGAGTCTTGCTCTGTCACCCAGGCTGGAGTAAAGAGGTATGATCTCGGCTCACAACAACCTCTGCCTCCCGGGTTCAAGTGAGTCTCCTGCCTCATCCTCTCAAGTAGCTGGGATTACAGGCACCTGCCACCACACCCTGCTGATTTTTGTATTTTTAGTAGAGGCGGGGTTTCACCATGTGGGCTAGACTGGTCTCAAACTCCCGACCTCAGGTGATCCACCTGCCTTGGCCTCCCAAAGTGCTGGGATTACAGGCTGAGCCACTGTGACCGGCCTCTCCTCCCCCCAAACATTTTATTATGTTTTATTTTAAAGAGATGGGGTCTCGCTTTGTCTCCTAGGCTGGTGTGCAGTGGTGGGATCACAGCTTACTGCAGCCTCCACCTCCTGGGTTCAAGCAATCCTCTCACCTCAGCTGCCTGAGTAGCTGGGACTACAGGAGTGGACCACCATGCCCAGATAATTTTTAAAAATTTTTTAGAGATAAGGGTCTCAGTATGTTGCCCAGGCTGGTCTCGAACTCCTGGCCTCAAGCAATCCTCCTGCTTCACCTTACTATGAAATTTTTAAACATAAAAAACAGTGGAAGCTGAGCATGGTGGCTCACACCTATAATCCCAGCATTTTGGGAAGCTGAGTGGGGAGGATCGCTTGGGGCCAGGAGCTTAAGACTAGTCTGGATTACATAGCGAGAACCCCATCTCCATTTTTAAAAAAAGGGCCGGATGCAGTGGCTCGCACCTGTAATCCCAGCGCTTTGGGAGGCCGAGGTGGGTGGATCACCTGAGGTCAGGAGTTCGAGACCAGCTTGGCCAACATGGCAAAACCCCGTCTCTACTAAAAACACAAAAATTAGCCGGGTGTGGTGGCACGCACCTGTAATCACAGCTATTCAGGAGGCTGAGGCAGGAGAATCGCTTGAACCCAGGAGGTAGAGGTTGCAGTGAACCAAGATCGCACCACTGCACTCCAGCCTGGGTGACGGAGCAAGACTCCATCTAAAAAAAAAAAAAAGAAGGCCAGGAAGTGGCAGCTCACCCTGTAATCCCAGCACTTTGGGAGGCAGAGGCTGAGGTGTGAGGATCACTTGAGGCCAGGAGTTTGAGACTAGCCTGGGCAACACAGTGAGACCTCATCTCTATTTTTTAAAAAGTGGAAAGAATTATACAGTGAACACTCAGGTGCTCACTGCCCGCATTCTGCTCTCTGCTTTTTCTGATCCTTACCTATCCGTCTATCTAGCTCCCCATCCATCTGCCAAGTCCAGCTTTCCATGCATTTCAAAGTTGGTGGCAGATATTAGGGCACTTGGCCCTTAAACATGCATATCGTTAGCTAGACGTCAAAATGTGGTATGGGCTTTGTTTAGTTTTGTTTTTAGGCAAAATTGATAAACAGTGAAATCCATAAATTTCTTTCTTTTTTTTTTTTTGAGACGGAGTCTCACTCTGTCTCCCAGGCTGGAGTGCAATGGTAAGATCTCAGCTCAGTGCAACCTCCGCCTCCCAGGTTCAAGCAATTCTCCTGCCTCAGCCTCCCAAGCAGCTGGGATTACAGGCACACACCACCACACCCAGCTAATTTTTGTATTTTTAGTAGAGAAGGGGTTTCACCATGTTGCCCAGGCTGGTCTCAAACTCCTGAGCTCAAAGTGATCCGCCCGCCTTGGCCTCCCAAAGTGCTGGGATTGCAGGCGTAAGCCACTGCGCCCAGCAGGAAAGTAGAAATTCTTTAACAAATTCCCCCGTGCCCTTTCCATTGTTCTATGCAGATTTCTTTCTTTCTGATAACAGCTTTTCTGCTTATTTATAGTTTACCAGAAAATCATTTTACCCAGTTTTTTCCTTTTTCTGTTTTTTTTTTTTTTTTGCACTCAGTGGAAAGCATCTTTTGTATTTCCCTTTGCTGTTTCTGTATCCCTTAACACTGTCATGCTGCCAGCTTTCCGTATTATTCTAAATCTTCCTAACCGCATAGCCTGGTGTTGACTTCAGATTTCTCTGCAGGGTTACATATTATTTCACTGATTTCTCTGGGTTTTTCAAATACAACAATCATGTCATCTGTTCCCCATGGCGAGTAATGTAAATCGGGGACTCGTCTTGGCCAAGGGGACTATTTGCAGTGTTTGGCTATTATGACGAAAGTCTTTGTATATAAAAACTTTTCTGCATTTAGAAATATTTCCTCAGGCCAGATTTTTCTGGACCAAAAGGTAAGCATGTCTTTTAGGCCAGTTTATGTTCCAAAAGGGTTGGTCCCATTTTCACTCCCACCAGCAACCCAGCAAATGGGGAGATCTGGAAAAAAAAAAAAAAAAAAAAAGCCTTATGGCAGGCGCAGTGGCTCACGCCTGTAATCCCAGCACTTTGGGAGGCTGAGGCGGGTGGATCACCTGAGGTCAGGAGTTTGAGACCAGTGGTGAAACCCTGTCTCTACTAAAAATACAAAAATTAACCAGGCGTGGTGGTGGGTGCCTGTAATCCCAGCTACTTGGGAGGCTGAGGCAGGAGAATCGCTTCAACTGGGGAGGCAGAGATTGCAGTGAACTAAGATCACAACACTGTACTCCAGCCTGGGTGACACAGCGAGACTCTGTCTCAAAAAAAAAAAAAAAAAAAGAAGCATTGCTCCAGGGATTCCAACCCCTCACCATGTCTCTCTATGTTGCCCAGGCTGGTCTCAAACTCCTGGGCTCAAGCCATCCTCTCGCCTTGGACTCTCAAAGTGCTGGGATTATAGGCATGAGCCGCTGCACCTGGCCCACCAAATAATTCTTATCTGGAAACCCCCCCACATCCAGGACAAGGCAAGGATCCCTGTTGAAAGCTCTAGGCTTACGGGAAGCCCTGGAGCTCGTGAACTTTATTTTTATTTTATTTTATTTTTTCCAGATGGAGTTTTGCTCTTGTCACCCAGGCTGGAATGCAGTGGAGCCATCTCGACTCACTGCAACCTCTGCCTCCTGGGTTCAATCAATCCTCCCACCTCAGCCTCCTGTGTAGCTGGGATTACAGGCGCCCACCACCATGCCCGGCTAATTTTTGTATTTTTAGTAGAGATGGGGTTTCACCACGTTGGCCAGGCTGGTCTCGAGCTCCTGACCTCAGGTGATCCGCCCACCTGGGCCTCCCAACGTGCTGGGATTATAGGTGTGAGCCACCGCGCCTGGCCGTCATGAACTTTAAGATTAACTAGTTGGAGCAACGGGCTGAGCCCCCCTGCAGCGACACCCCCCACCTCCGCCCAGACAGCAGCAGAGGAAGGAGAGGGGTGTCCCGCCCTAAAAGTGCGTCAGCAGCCCCCGCCACCAGGTGATTCCATTCACCTGGGAGAAAACGGAGGCTCCCAGGTGAATGGAGTCACTTCACTCAACACTTCCTTATTCAGCTCCCAATGCAATCTGCCCTTCAAGCAAATATTTGGCTCCTGCTGTATGCCAGCCTCTGTATGCCTCACTGAGCACTGAGGATCCAAAGAGAACGAAAGCAGGTCTCTACTTTCAGGGGGCTCCCAGTCCTTTAGAAGGGATGGGCAAGGCCTGGAGCAAAGGTGCTGACCCCATTGGTGGCGGGGCAGAAGAAATCCTGGGGGCTCCCTGGAGCGCTGACAATGGAGATGTTGCTTAAGGGGGAGAAGGAGCCGATCTGGTGGAAAGTGAAGGAAGGGCCTCGGGTAGGAGCCTGGTGGGGGCCTGGGCAGGTGCCTGTATC
Organism: Pongo pygmaeus; assembly: GCF_028885625.2. Lineage (NCBI taxonomy): Eukaryota > Metazoa > Chordata > Mammalia > Primates > Hominidae > Pongo > Pongo pygmaeus. Next base: position 5,338,654 of record NC_072379.2, read on the forward strand.
CATCCCACCTGGTAGCTCGGACCTGGAGGGTCTCTCCTGATTCCCATAGACAGGCCCCCACAGGGACCCAGGACAGGTGTGATTCCCACCTGGTTCCTGATTTCACCTCGAGGCTGGACCCTTCTCCCAGCCAGTAACACTCCCAGCCCCCCAGGGCTGGCTGATGTCCTGTACCTGGGCCCCCTGGGCTCTGCTCAGTCTGCCCTAGAGCCAGGCTACAGGTGAGGAGAGGGAGGACAGGGCGAGGTCATGATTCCATTCACCTGGGAGAAAAACGGAGGCTCCCAGGCAAAGGGAGTCATGGGAAGCAACCTAGCCAGTTCTGATCTCAAGCTGGGAGGAGAAAGGGAGCGGGTGGAGGTAGGAACCGAGTGAGGGCAGGGCATGACTGAGGGTCGGCCACAGCCCCCACTCCTGGCTGGACTCGCTCTCCGCACCTTCTCCAGCACGTGAACTCCTACCCGTCCTTCAAAACTTTCAATCGGTCACCCAGTGGCCTCGTGACTGAATCTACCCACCCACTGGCGGCGTTGCTGGCCTCCCAGGCGAGTAGACCTGTTTAGGGGGAGCAGCCTGGGCACCAAGGCTGAGGGGTGGGCAGCGGGGGTGGTGGGCTGGGTCAGCCGCAGGTCACCCGGGTCTCCCGGGGCCACCATGCCGCACCCTGGTGTGTTGGGGATCCTGATTTCAGCCTCAGCCTGGGCCTGGCCCCTGCACAGCCCAGCTGGATAAAAGGGGAGGGGGAGGGAGAAAGGAAGAAAGGAGATGGGAGCAGAGGGGAGGAGGGGGAAGATGGAGGAAAGGGGAGGGAAGAGGAAGGGGAAGGAGAGGGAGGGAGGAGGAGTGGGGATGGTGGAAGGGAAGAGGGAGGGAAGAGAGAGGGAGGACTGAGTAGGAGAATGGGGAAAGCGGAGGAGGGAGGGAGAGGGAGGAGGGGAGAGACAGGAAGGGAGGAAGAGTGGGGAGGAGAGAGGGAGGAGGGTGGAGAAGAGGAGGGGAGAAGGGAGGAAAGCAGGAGGAGGGTAATGGAGGACTTTGGAGGAGGAGAAGGGTGGGAGGAGGGAGAGGGAGGGGGAGGGAAGAGAAATGGGGAGGAGTGGGAGGGAGGAGGAGAGAAAGGGAAGGGGAAGAGAGGAGGAGGAGTGGGGAGAATGGAGAGGAAGGGGAGAGGAGGGAGAAGGGGCGGGAGGAGGAAGGAGAGGGAGGGGAAGAGGAGGAATGGGGAGGAGGGGGAGAGAGGAGAGAGGCGGTAGAAGGGGAGGGAGGAGGAAGGAGAGGGGGAAGAGAGGAGGCGGAGTGGGGAGGAGGGAGAAGGGGAAGGAGAGGGAGGAGAAGAGAGGAGGAGGAATGGGGAGGAGGGGGAGGGAGGGGAAGAGGGAAGAGGGGGAGGAAGGGGGAGGGGAGGAGGAGGGAGGAGCGAGAGGGTTGAGGGAGGAGGAGGAGGGAGGAGGGCGGGGCGGGGCCGGGCGCGGGGGGCGGGCAGAGGCGGGGCGTGGTGGCCTGGGCTGTGCTCGTCGCCGCGCTCGTGGACCGGGCCGGGCGGACTCGGGGACCGGCGGAGAACGCCGGGCGCGCCCGGCCCGAGGCTGGGGGAGCGGGGCGCGGGCGCGCAGGGTCAGGCGCGGGGCGGCGTGGCGGGCGCGCCGAGGACCCCAGGCCGGGCCGGGCCGAGGTAAGCGGTGGCCGCGGGACGCGGGGAGACGCCGGCGGGGACCTGTCGGAGCCTTTGTCTGCGGCGCGCGCGGCCCCCCCCCGCCCCCTCCCGCCCGCCCGGGCGCTGCCCCCTCTCCCCAGCCCGCCCCTGTCCCGGGAACCCGAGGCCACCCCGGCCGCGTCCTGAGCGTCCCAGCCCCCCGCGCCCGGCGACAAGCGCGGAGCCGGACCCCTGGGCCCTGGCCATGGCGGGGGGTCGGCACCACCGCCTCCCCGAGCACCGCGCGGGGGTCCTCCCGCACGAAGTTCCTCCCCGGACCCCCCCGCGCCACCCCATCGCTCCCCTGCCCCCGCCGGCCCCTTCCTCGTTCTCGGAAAAAGCGGCTGGGAGAGGCGGGGCCTGGGCTCCGGGGTCACCTCGGGGCGGCCCAGAGGGTCTGTCCTTTGCCTGGGGGCGCAGGTCCGCGAGCCAACTTGGCGGCTGATGAGGCCGGGCAGGCGGCAGAAAGGCGCGGCGACCCGGGCCGGGGAGGGCGGTGGGCCTGGGGGCCAGCCTGTGGCCCCTGCATGCATCGGTCCCCGGGGGGCTGCAGGAAGGGGGTGGCCGGAGGGGCTTGAAACCCACCCCCACAGGAGTTGGAGCAGCTTAGACCGCTGAGCTGCGGAAAGGGCAGCAGAGACATCGTTAGCCCCGGTTAACGGGGACCAGGGGTGTACCAGGCATCAACTAACCAGGGCTGGTGACTGAGCCAGGAGTGCGAGCCCAGGCCGGCTTTCCAAGTGGAATTCGGTTCCCCTGGTCCTTCCTGGCTGGCCAGAGGAGCGCGGCCCCAGAGTGAGGCCAGACTGGCTTTGGGGTCCCGACGCCCAGCGCTTCCAGCTGCCCCGGGCCATGTTCAGGACCCCTGTGCACTTCAGGCCCCGTGGAAATGGCAGGAGCCGGAGGGGGTCACTGGGCCAGGCTCCAGTCTGAGCTGCATGACCCCCCCCCCACCCCCGACTTGGCCTCTCTGTGCCTCAGTCGCCCTCCCTGCAAAGTGGTGAGGGGCCTTGGCCAGAAGCAGTGGCTCACTCCTGTAATCTCGGTTCTGGGAGGCCGGGGCTGAGGGATCACCTGAGGCCAGGAGTTCAAGACCAGCTTGGGCAGCAGAGCAAGACCCCACCTCTACAAAAATAGAAATTAAAAAAATAAATAAATGGGGGAGAGGGCTGGGAGCCCTGCCTTGCCCATAGCAGTGTTAAGTGGCAGCTTGTGCAACTGTTGAATGCCTACTGTGTGCGGCCAAGCCTACCCCACCAGCCACCCACCCAGTCCCTGTTTGTGACGTACTCTCACCCTCTTCTTCCTCTACTGAGTTGTGAGGTGGGGAAACTGAGGCCTGAGGGGTGGCCTCAAGGCCAAAGAAATGACCTGTGTCTTCTCAACGGCCCCCTGGGGCAGCCATCGAGGGGTCATGGCAGCTCAGAGTGGAGGAGCAGGGCCAAGCCCCATAGTAAACACTGGGGTTATTAAGCCGATGTGCATGTCGTTAAATTTTAACTAAGGGGGGACAGGGCAGGAGGCCTTGGGCTGCGTTCCCCTGGGGGAAAGTAGGCTTGGATGTGGGGGGCCGGGAAGGACAGAGTTGGAGGCCTGTGGCCCAGGAGAGGTGGGGGAGAGCAGCTGCAGCAGGCTCCCTACCCCCTTCACCATGGGGACAGTGGCTGGCCAAGCCGGGCAGTGTGGGTGGCAGCTGCCCACTTTGCCAACAGAGCCAGAGGGGACAGCAGCCGCCTCCTGGCTGGATGCCGAGCACGTCCGCCTTCCTGGGTGGCGTGGTCTCCGGGCAAGGCAGAAACCTCGGCTTTCTGGCCAGGAGTGTTCGGGGCACTGCACGTCCAGGGGAGCATCTCGGGGGCTCTTGCTGAACACAGACCAGGCCTTTCTGGGTTCGGATGTCCTCCTGGGCTGGGCCGGCATCTTGAGCAGGTGGCAGGAGTATTTGATTGTTGTAGACTGTCACCCTGACACCATCCCCTTCCCTGGCTCTGCAGGCTGAAGAAGGGCCCCGGGGTCTCTCAGCCTTTGCTGACTCTCTGGCGCCTCCCAACGACTCTCGAGCTCAGGCTCATGTGTCCACTTCACAGGGGAGACAGGTGTGCGGAGCCCACCCAGGGCCACCCTCGTTCAAGCCCAGCCCAGCTCTGCTCTAAGCCTTGCTCGGCCCCCACCCCCACCCCCACCCCACCCCCAATCCCCCAGCTCCAGATGTGACAGGAGGGCCAGGGCTGACGAGGGTCAGTCAGGAGAGCCTTGAGCCTAGAAGGGGAGATACGCCAGGCTTCTCAGCCCCTAGAAGTCCGGGACCGCCTCTCCCCTAGTAGTGCGTACCCATTACCTGGATTGGCCCCCAGCTGTCAGAGGCTGAATCTCCCCAGCCCCTAAGACCTGGAAATGGGAAGGCTCTGGCTTCAAAGCCCCAGTGAGGCCCCAGGCCCCCTTTCAGGCCCCAGTTAAAACTCTAGTGAGCTAGAAGAGGGGGACATGGGGTCACAGGGAGGTGCTTGGTAACTGACCATCAAAACCTGCCTAGAGGCAGGGAAGGGAGTAAACTGAGGCAGGGGAGCTGGAGGAAATGAGACCCAGGAAATGGGACAAGAGCAGGCAGAGGTGACATGGGTCAGCCCCAGAGAAAATCAGGATGGGCTGAGCGCAGTGGCTCATGCCTATAATCCCAGCACTTTGAGAGGCCAAAGTGGGAGGATCACTTGAGCCCAGGAGTTCAAGACCACCATGGGCAACACAGTGAGACCCCATCTCTACAAAAAAGAAAAAAAATTAGCCAGGCCTGGTGGCACACATCTGTTCTAGCTACTTAAGAGGCTGAAGTGGGAGGATCACTTGAGCCTGAGAAGCAGAGGCTGCAGTGAGTTGTGATCGCGCCACTGCACTCCAGCCTTGGCAACAAAGCGAGACTCTGTCTCAAAAAAAAAAAAAAAAAAAAAAAAAAATCAAGGTTCCTCTGGGCCTGTGGGACCCCGTGGGGTGGGCTTCTTCCAGCCTTTTCCACGGCTCTCCCACATGCTGGGGAAACTGAGGCACTACATTCAGCACTCAGTGCTGTCCTCTCCGTTAGCCTCAAACTCCCTACGGTGAGCACAGATCCTTTCTGCATTCAGATAAATGAATACACGTCATTAGAAAAAGAAATCATTGGCTGGACGTGGTGGCTCAGGCCTGTAATCCCAGCACTTTGGGAGGCCAAGGTGGGCAGATCACAAGGTCAAGAGGTCGAGACCAGCCTGGCCAACATGGTGAAACCCCATCTCTACTAAAAATACAAAAATTAGCCAGGTGTGGTGGTGGGCACCCGTAGTCCCAGCTACTCGGGAGGCTGAGGCAGGAGAATCGCTGGAACCCGGGAGACGGAGGTTGCAGTGAGCGAAGATTGCGCCACTGCACTCCAGCCTGGCGACAGAGCAAGACTCCATCTCAAAAAAAAAAAAAAAAAATCTTTTTAGGGGAAAAGCTAGCCTGCCCCAGGCACACAGGGCTGCCCACACAGTGCAAGCGTCTCCATCACAGATGACTTAGTTCCTTCCTTTTCTTCCAAAGGTCAGGGCTGGCAGATCCAAACTGAAGCAAGAAGCACTAAGGCAAGACCACAGGAAGAACTTCACGCCATGAGGGTGTTTGGCCCCAGGACCAAGGATGCTCAGAGTGCCACACAGACCTGGGTTGGGGTCTGGGTTTCCCCACTTTCTGTCTGTGAGACCAAGAGGGTTCTCACTTTCCTCAACTGAAAAATGAGTGATAAAGGCAGCTTCCTCCCAGAGGACACTGCAGCCCGGTTCAGGCACGCATGAGGCCTGCTCATGTCACCTGTTATTTCCAACTACTCCCCAAGTCCTGGCATCGCACCGCCAAAGTATTCCTCCACTCCATCTATTTCTCACCGTGCCCGCTGCCACCATGCAGGCCACTTGGTTGCTTCCTGGGGCAGCAGTCTCTGAGCCATTCTCCTCCCCTCTGATACCTTCTCCCTAGATAGCAATGAGGATGAGCATCTTGAGACACATCAGGTGAGGTCTGGGCGCAGTGGCTCAGTGGCTCATGCCTGTAACTCCCGCACTTTGGGAGGCTGAGGCAGGAGCTGGAGTTGGAGACCAGCCTGGGCAATGTAGTGAGACCCCAACTCTACAAAAGAATTTTTTTTAAAATTAGCTAGGCATGGTGGTTCGAACCTGTGGTCCCAGCTACTTGGGAGGCTGAATCAGGAGGATCCCTTGAGCCCAGGAGGTCGAGGCTGAAATGAGTGATGGTTGCACCACCATACTCCAACCTGGGTGACAGAGTGAGACCCTGTTTAAAAAAAAAAAAAAAAGACACACCAGGTGACATTGCTTATCCGCCTAAATTAACGTCCTCTGGATGGATAGAAAGGACGGTCCCCATAGGGGATACAGTCCCGGCCGCGTGGCATCAATGTAGTGAAACTGAGGCTCAGAGAGGTTTAGGCCCTTGCGTAAGGTCACACAGCTGGGCTGAAAACCCAGGTCTTTGAACCTCACATCCAGTCCTGTTCAAGCCCTTTCCTGGCTCCTTTGCAGTGAGGCATAGCTTGCTTTGGCCAATGAGTGTGACCAAAGTGACATGTGTCACTCCAGATAGAAGCTTTCTGGGTCAGTGCATGAGCCATGGGTCCCTCACCCCAGAAGGGTGAGAGGACATGGGGTGTCTTCTCACCCTTCTTCCCTCACCTGCTGTCTCTGCTCTCTCCAAAGCACAGGCTGCCATGGGCTCTGTCGGGAGCCAGCGCCTTGAGGAGCCCAGCGTGGCAGGCACACCAGACCCGGGCGTAGTGATGAGCTTCACCTTCGACAGTCACCAGCTGGAGGAGGCAGCGGAGGCGGCTCAGGGCCAGGGCCTTAGGGCCAAGGGCGTCCCAGCTTTCACAGATACCAGTAAGTAGGCGTGCGGGCAAGGTGTGGGTCCTGCCCCAAAGCAGGGTGGGCTGTGTGACCCCCGGTGAAGCCTTGCGGTATCGGGGAGCCATGGGTGGTCGTGGAGGACTGGAGGCAGTGCCTGTCAGTGTGGATTAGATCTGCTGCATGACAAACACGCCCACCGTCTCAGTGTCTCCGCCCTGATGCTGCGTGTCCGTGCTAGGGGGCCCTGCCCACCGCCCTAGGCAGAGGAAGCTGTGTCTTAACATGGGCTTTTGTGCTCACTGGGTGGGTGAAGGGACCCATGGCTCTTGCGCTGACCTATAAAGCTTCTTTTTTTTTTTTTGAGATGGGGTCTTACCCTGTTGCCCAGGCTGGAGTGCAGTGGCGCGATCTCGGCTCACTGCAAGCTCCACCTCCTGGGTTCGTGCCATTCTCCTGCCTCAGCCTCCCGAGTAGCTGGGACTACAGGCACCAGCTACCACGCCCGGCTAATTTTTTTTTTTTTTTTTGTATTTTTAGTAGAGATGGGGTTTCACCATCTTAGCCAGGATAGTCTCGATCTCCTGACCTCGTGATCCGCCCGTCTTGGCCACCCAAAGTGTTGGGATTACAGGCGTGAGCCACCGCGCCTGGCCATTTTTTGTATTTTAGTAGAGATGGGGTTTCACCGTGTTGGCCAGGCTGGTCTTGAACTCCTGAGTTCAGGTGATCTGCCCGCCTCAGCCTCCCAAAGTGCTGGGATTACAGGCGTGAGCTGGTTTCCTGTCCATCAAGCTGGCAGCTTCAGTGGCTGTGATGGCGTGGGTGTGGTGGCTGTAGCCACAGTATTTGGTGGCTTTTGATAATGGCCAGATGACAGAGGTATCTGGAACAGAGGGGAGCAGGGGTCACAGCGATGGACAGTGGCCATGGTGATGGCAGCTGGGGTGGTGGACATCGCCCTGTGCGGTAGCCGTAGCCATGCGTGGAGCGTGCCCCGTCTCACCTGGCATCTCTGGCTTTAGCATTGGAGGAGCCGGTGCCCGATGACCGTTATCACGCCATCTACTTTGCGATGCTGCTGGCTGGCGTGGGCTTCCTGCTGCCGTACAACAGCTTCATCACGGACGTGGACTACCTGCATCACAAGTACCCAGGTAGATCCCTCCACGGTCATGCCCAGCCACTCAGCATACTCATCATGGCCTGGAGCCTCCCAGAAACCCCCGGCGGGGAGAGTCCTACCCAGCGACCTGTTTTATTCAGATCTCGGCTCCACTGTGAGCTGCTGAGTGACCTCAGGGCAGCCACTCACCCTCTCTGGGCAGCGAGCTCCTTTGGGGAGGTCGCACCCGGCAGGAGTCAGTGCAGAGGGTGGGGCCTCCCTGAGCACCTGCTGTCTCTGGCCCTCTGCAGGGACCTCCATCGTGTTTGACATGAGCCTCACCTACATCTTGGTGGCGCTGGCAGCCGTGCTTCTGAACAACGTCCTGGTTGAGAGACTGACCCTGCACACCAGGATCACCGCAGGTGCGCTGGGCCCCACCATGTGACACCTGCCTGTCATGGCTCCCACCTGCCTGGCCAGTCACCCACTCGCCTAGTTTCCCTGAGCCTCACTCCCCTCGTCTGTAAAATGGGCATACTTCCTAGGGCTGCCCTGGGGTCTGGTGTAAGACACCGTGATGGGGCCTCTGTACCCCACGTCATGTCCCTGGGCCCTGCCCAAGCTCTTCCCCACGCCCAGTGTGTGCTTCCTTTCCCATTCTTCTGCACGGCAACATCCAGCTTCAAGGCCCGGCTCAAATGGTGCCTCCTACAGGAAGCCCTCCAGGTGCTCCTGTTAGACTTGTAAAGCATCCCTGGCCCTCCTTAAAGAGGAAGGGCAGAGAAAGCCTCAGACCAACTCTGCAGGAGGGGCGAGGAGGAGGGGGACCCCACCCAGTTGGCTCCACCACTCCCCTCACTGGCCTCTCCCCCAACAGGCTACCTCTTAGCCTTGGGCCCTCTCCTTTTTATCAGCATCTGCGACGTGTGGCTGCAGCTCTTCTCTCGGGACCAGGCCTATGCCATCAACCTGGCCGCTGTGGGCACCGTGGCCTTCGGCTGCACAGGTAGGAACCGGGGCCCAAGGGGGAGGCCCTGAGTGCCCACTTCCGACCCCATCCCACCCCAGCCCTGGTCTCCTGCTGGTGGCATGTGACATGATGGGAGCCGGGCTGGCTGGGTGCCAGGTGTGTGTCCACCTGCATGCCAGCATGCACACCTGCACACCGGCTCACACCCACACCAGCCTGTGTATGCACAGCGTGTAGTCACAGAGACTCTGAGGCAGCTCCTGGTTTCCCTGGTATAAACAGGGCTTTAAAGACTGTTCCGCCTTTGTCACCGTGTCACTGTTTATCTTGGGCAATGGCTTTCATCTGACTTTGTCAGCCAGGCTAGAGTGCAGTGGCATGATCATAGCTCACTGCAGCCTCAACCTCCTGGACTCAAGCCATCCTCCCACTTCAGCCTCCTGAGTAGCTGGGACCACAGGCACATGCCACTAAGTCTGGCTGATTTTTAAAAATTGTTTGTAGAGATGGGGGTCTCTCTATGTTGCCCAGGCTAGTCTTGAACTCTTAGCCCCAAGCAGTCCTCCCACCTCGGTCTTCCAAAGTGCTGGTATTATAGGCATGAGCCACCGTGCCTGGCCTTTCAACCTTTTTTTGAAAACTACTTTTATTTTGCAAAAATTCCAAACCTACAGAAAGCTTGCTAGAATGATACAGTGAAGTCCCATACGAGCAGTCTCTCCCCGTCTCCCTCCACCCTCTCTCTCTGTACTTAAATTTCTCCCTAAGTATATATAAATATAAAATACATGTTTTCCCTTGCACCATTTGAGAGTTAGTTGTAGATGTCATCACCTTTCTTGCTTAATTACTAATACTTCAGAGTGTATTTTCTACCAGCCAAGACATTTCTTTCCTTTTTTTTTTTTGAGACAGTCTCGCTCTGTTGCCTAGGCTGGAGTGCAGTGGTGCCATCTCAACTCACTGCAACCTCCGCCTCCTGGGTTCAAGCGATTCTCTTGTCTCAGCCTCCCAAGTAACTGGCATTACAGGCACCGCCACCATGCCTGGCTAATTTTTGTATTTTTAGTAGAGACGGAGTTTCACCATGTTCCTCAGGCTGGTTACGAACTCCTGACCTCAGATGATCCGCCCGCCTCAGCCTCCCAAAGTGCTGGGATTACAGGCGTGAGCCACCGTGCCCGGCCCCAGTAATGTTCTTTATAGAGTTTTTTTTTTTCCTGACCCAACATCCTCTCTAGATTCATACCTTACCTTTAATCCAGGACGGTCCTTCACCCACCCTTGTGTTTCATGGCAGTGACATTTTGCAAGGGTCCAGGCCAGGCTTTGTAGTCTTTCTTTTTTTTCTTTTTTCTTTTTCTTTTTTTTTTTTTTTTTTTTGAGATGGAGTCTTTCTCTGTCGCCCAGGCTGGAGTGCAGTGGCGCGATCTCGGCTCACTGCAAACTCCCCCTCCCGGGTTCAAGGGATTCTCCTGCCTCAGCCTCCTGAGTAGCTGGGACTTCAGGCAACCGCCACCACACCTGGCTAATTTGTGTATTTTTAGTAGAGATGGGGTTTCACCATATTGGCCAGGCTGGTCTTGAACTCCTGACCTTGTGATCTGCCTGCCTCAGCCTCCCAAAGTGCTAGGATTACAGGCGTGAGCCACTGTGCCTAGCCAGCTTGGTAGACTTTCAAACTCTTTTTGACCATGACTTCCAGGAAGAAAGAAATACATTTTATATTATGGCCCTGTAAACACGTATGTGTATTTATAAATGACATCAAGCCTTCGTGATACTCCCAATACTACTGTTCCGTTTTGTTAAAACACAAAAAAATGCCGTGACTAGATTTTATTTTTTTAGAGGCAGGGTCTCACTGTCACCCAGGCTGGAGTGCAGTGGTGGGATCATGGTTCACTGCAGCCTCAACCTCCTGGGCTCAAGGGAGAGGCCAGGCCCCCCGTGTAGCTGGGATTACAGGCACAGGCCACTGCACCCAGCTAATTTTTTAAAAATTTTTGTCTCCATGCGTGGTGGCTCATGCTTGTAATCCCAGCATTTTGGGAGGCTGAGGCGGACAGATCACGAGGTCAGGAGTTCGAGACCAGTCTGGCCAACATAGTGAAACCCCGTCTCTACTAAAAATACAAAAAATTAGCCGGGTGTGGTGGTGTGTGTCTGTAATCCCAGTTACTTGGGAGGCTGAGGCAGGAGAATCATGTGAGCCCGGGAGGCAGAGGTTGCAGTGAGCCGAGATCGCACCACTGCACTCCAGCCCAGATGACAGTGCGAGGCTCTATCTGGGGAAAAAAAAAAAAAAAAAAAAAAAAATCTTAAAGACAAGATCTCACTTTGTAGCCCAGGATGGTCTAGAACTCCTAGAGTCAAGCGATCCTCCCTTCTTAGCCTCCCAAAGCACTGGGATTACAGGCATGAGCCACCATGCCCAGCCTTGACCAGAAGATTTTAGTTAGACAAAGACTGCCCCTGAGGCTACTTCCAGGCCTGGATTTGCTAGACTCCAAGGTAGGGGCCTGTGCACTTTTATTTTCCCTAGATCCTGATGGATTTCTGGCTGTATTAGTTAGGATGAGAGGGGTTATTGCTGTATAACAAATTAGCCCAGAAATCTCAGTGGCTCCGTAGAACAAGCATGACTTCTCGCTTTTGCTGCCTGTCCTGTCTGGAGGGTGAAGGGTGTTATACTCCACACGGTCTCTCAGGGCCTCAGGCAGACAGTCCTCTTCCCACTCTGTAACACATGGCCTCTCCTATCCCTGCCCATGGGAAAAAGAAAGGTTGAAACTCCATGCAGGCTTTTCACTGCCTTGCCTAGAAGTGACGTGTCATTTCTGCAGACGTTTCATCTGCCAGAGCCTGTCAATGACCCTGGCTGACCCCAAGGGTACACTGGCTGGTGTTCCTACTGCTGCGTGTCAAATCTCTCTGCCATTAGTGCTGTTAACTGCTGTTTACGCACCCTCGTCCACCAACACAATTTCTCTCAAGCTAGTGCCTTTCAACCAAGTTGACAGGTGATAATGGCCTCTCTGCTTTTTCCTCTCTCTCTCTCAAGTGCAGCAATCCAGCTTCTACGGGTACACGGGGATGCTGCCCAAGCGGTACACGCAGGGGGTGATGACCGGGGAGAGTGAGTATCTGCAGACCCCCCGGGGAGGGGGTGCTGGGCTGCCCTGGGCTCTGGAAGCTTCTTCCCGGGGACTCCCCATGATGCACCCTGGTCTGGGAGGGAGGCTCACAATCCCTGGGCAGACTGAGCTAGGGACAGTGATCACCATCTTTCCTGGCCTGGCCGGGGGTAGAAAAGGGGTGCACTCCCACATGGGAGGGACATGTGGGCCCACACATGTGTGTGCCGTGTTTCTGGGCAGTGGGTGGGGCCGGCGGTGATGGGAGGGGCCTGTGGGTGGGGCAGGGCCGGTGGTGGAGGGGTCTGTGTGTGGGCGGGGCTGGGGCGGGGCGGGGCTGGGGCGGGGCTGGGGCGGGGATGGGCGGGGCTGGGGCGGGGCTGGGGCGAGGCTGGGCGGGGCTGGGGCGAGGCTGGGCGGGGCTGGGGCGAGGCTGGGCGGGGCTGGGGCGAGGCTGGGCGGTGCAGGGAGCTGGGCGGTGCAGGGAGCTGGGCGGATCAGGTCCCGGCCCACTGTGCACGCCCCCCAGGCACGGCGGGCGTGATGATCTCTCTGAGCCGCATCCTCACGAAGCTGCTGCTGCCCGACGAGCGCGCCAGCACGCTCATCTTCTTCCTGGTGTCGGTGGCGCTGGAGCTGCTGTGCTTCCTGCTGCACCTGTTAGTGCGGCGCAGCCGCTTCGTGCTCTTCTATACCTCACGGCCGCGCGACAGCCGCCGGGGCAGGCCAGGCCTGGGCAGGGGCTCTGGCTACCGCGTGCACCACGACGTCGTCGCCGGGGACGTCCACTTCGTAAGTGCGCACCACCCACCTCCGTTCCCTCCTTTGTGGTGGAGAATCCTTCCCGCCAGCCCCCTTTATTCTGTGGACTCAGGTGTGGGTTCTTAGTGGCACCCCACGTCTCGTGGCCTAAGGCCCCACTCCACCCGCATCTGTGGTCCGGGGATCTGCCCAGCTGCTGTGTCACACGGCGTGGGGTGTGCATGGCCCCTGTCTGCAGTGACACCCCACATGATGTACACTAAAGTTTCCATCCCTGGGACAGCCCACGTTCGTTCTGAGGGTCTCAACCCTCCTGGCTGCGCCAACCCACGTTGGAGAGGCCTCCTGCAGGCTCAGCCTGGTAGCAAACTCTCTGGGAAGCTCACACCCTTCCTCCCTAGAGACGGGACACCAGGAGGGAAGTCAGGGCTCAGGGATAACCCTGGGTTCCCTGACGGGGTGTGGCGGGGCCCCCAGAATTTCCCACAGAAGTCGCCAGCCAGGAAAGGGAGTGGTCTCCCAGTTGGGGATAGACAGGCGGAGAGGGAGGGCCAGGGGCTTGGTTCTGTGGCCCCTGGCTCTGCTGGGCTTCCCTGTCACAGCACAGAGGCACTGCCCCTACGGGGTCCCTAGCACAGACAGCCCCTGCCAGGAGGTGCCCTATCCCACCATCCCTAGGCAGGCAACCGTCCTTGGGGGGCTGGGGTGCCCTCTGGTGGCAGCAGCGGTGCACAGCCCCCCAGGCTCAGGGCCAGCGGCTGTACAGGCCTGGGGACACCTGCAGGGTGAGGTCGGGAGTGCCAGGCCATGCAGAGGCGGGGCGAGGGAGCCATTGGTCCTCGTTCCTGAGGGTCCGGAACCAGAACGGTCATGCAGGCCTTGATCCAGTGAGTCACCTGGGCCCTTGGCTGGGGACGCTGAAGTGAGCCAGAAACACCATCCCCAGGGGAGCCCCCAGACCCAGAGAGGGGCCCAGGATGGAAGGGGACAAGCCAGGGCAGGGGTGCGTCCCTCTCATGGTCAGGGAGGTTCCCCGAGGGGCTTTTGGGCTAAGACCTGACCCACAGGGAGGGTGTTAGGGCAGAGGGAAAAGCGTGTGCGGTGGCTCCGAGGCTGGGAGGAGCTCCGTTGGGTTTGGAGAAGGGGAGAAGCACAGGGCTCATGGGGGACTAGATGCTCTGGTTGGTTTGGTCAGAAGCTGGTAGAGGGTTCCCAGGAGTGATGAGATGGAATCTGCTGCATCAGAAGTGTGAGAGGCAGCCAGGCGCAGTGGCTCACACCTGCAATCCCAGCTATACAGGAGGCCAACGTGGGGGGATCGCTTGAGCCCAAGAGTTTGAGATCAGCCTGGGCAACATAGCAAGACCCTGTGTGTACAAAAAAGAAAACGGCAAAAAAATTGGCCTGGGTGATGGCCCATGGCTGTAGTCCCCGCTACTTGGGAGGCTGAGGTGGGAGGATTGTCTGAGCCCAGGAAGTTGAGGCTGTAGTGAGCTGTGACTGCACCACTGCACTCCAGCCTGGGCAACAGAGCAAGACCCTCTCTCTAAAACAAAAAAGAAACGTGAAGTGAGAGACCTTGATAAAGTGGGGGAGGGGTGTCTGCACACAGTAGGCACCACCTGAATATCAGCACCAGCCCCAGTGCAGCTCTTCTTCTGATTGGGCCTGTATTCCGGGCCCGTGTCTCCTGTCCTCCCCTCCACTCCAACCCCATCCCACTCCGTCCTCCCTGCAGGAGCACCCAGCCCCTTCCCTGGCCCCCAACGGGTCCCCAAAGGACAGCCCAGCCCACGAGGTGACCGGCAGCGGCGGGGCCTACATGCGCTTTGACGTGCCGCGGCCAAGGGTCCAGCGCAGCTGGCCCACCTTCAGAGGTGAGTGCATGGGGTTCCTCTGCAGCCCTGGCGCTGGCACCCAGGCAGGGGGTGGGGGAGGCAGGCAGGGGTCCCCGTGGGCACTGCCTCTGACCCCCGCCCGCCCCCAGCCCTGTTATTGCACCGCTACGTGGTGGCGCGGGTGATCTGGGCCGACATGCTCTCCATCGCCGTGACCTACTTCATCACGCTGTGCCTGTTCCCCGGCCTCGAGTCTGAGATCCGCCACTGCATCCTGGGCGAGTGGCTGCCCATCCTCATCATGGCTGTGTTCAACCTGTCAGACTTCGTGGGCAAGGTGGGCTGCCTGCCCTGCCCGGTGTTGGGGGACGTCATGGGGTGGGGGTGACGGGGAGGCCCTGGCCTATTCCGGGAAGGGTTCTGAGTGAAGGATGCACGTGGCTCCCAGGTGGAAAGGGTAAGAGCCATGCAGTGGCACCATCCCGGACAGTGTCCTCTGGAGGGCGGCCCCGGCCTGATCCCACTGGGGCGCTCTGGAGTGTCAGATGCATCTCGGAGGACAGGCGTGGCCCTCGCCCTCTCGCCTCACGGTCACAGGTCCCCCGGGGATGAGCACAGGAGGATGCTCCAGAGGGGACCAGAGAGGGCAGGGACACTCAGAAATGGCTCAAAGAAACGGCCAGGTGCAGTGGCTTATGCCTGTAATCCCAGCACTTTGGGAGGCCAGAGATGGGTAGATCACTTGAGGCCAGGAGTTTGAGACCAGCCTTGCCAACATGGTGAAACCCCGTGTCTACTGAAAATACAAAAATTAAATGGACGTGGTGGAGCGTGCCTGTAGTCCCAGCTACTCTGGAAGGTGAGGCAGGAGAATGGCTCGAACCCAGGAAGTGGAGGGTGCAGTGAGCTGAGATTGTGCCACTGCACTCCAGCCTGGGTGACAGCACGAGACTCTGTCTCAAAAAACAAGGAAACAAACAAAAAAATCACTTAGCCAGCCATGGTGGTGCGTGCCTATGGTCCCAGCTACTCTGGAGGCTGAGGTGGGAGGATGGCTTGAGCCCAGGAGTTTGAGGCTGCAGTGAGCCACAATCGTGTCACTGCATTCCAGCTTGGGGGATAGACCGATACCCTGACTCTAAGGGAAAAAAATGTAAGTGGAATTTGGGGGGTTTTAGAGGGGCGATCCAGAGAAGGGCAGGGGTGCAGGCTGAGCTGGACATGCCCGGGAGTGTTTAGGGATGGGGATGTGGCTGGAGGCTGTTGGGGGTGTGAGGGGAGTGGGGCTGTGGCCGGTACAGGGCGCCCACGTCCCTGGCTCTCTGCAGATCCTGGCAGCCCTGCCTGTGGACTGGCGGGGCACCCACCTGCTGGCTTGTTCCTGCCTGCGTGTGGTCTTCATCCCCCTCTTCATCCTGTGCGTCTACCCCAGTGGCATGCCCACCCTCCGCCACCCGGCCTGGCCCTGCATCTTCTCACTGCTCATGGGCATCAGCAACGGCTACTTCGGCAGTGTGCCCATGATCCTGGCGGCAGGCAAAGTGAGCCCCAAGCAGCGGGAGCTGGCAGGTGAGGCCCGTGGGGCCTGGGGGTGGGGGCATCCTCCCAGCAGCGCAACGCCCCCCTCACGAGGAAACCCAGGCCAGACCGCAAGAAGGTGCATTTGGGTTCCAGGGATTCAGAACAGTCAATGTCTGGGAGGCCGTAGGTGTGGGGACATTCTCAGCCACTTCATTCACTGATTTATTCATTCGTTCATCCCACAACTACTTGGTGAGCCCCTCCTGTGGACCAAGTGCTTTTCAAGGCACTGGGGACACAGTGGCGACAAAACGGCGCTCCCTGTGCTGTGGGACTGACCGTCCAGATGTGGAAGCAGCCCAGGCTGGGCACAGTAGCTCATACCTGCAATCCCAGCACTTTGGAAGGGCAAGGCAGGCGGATCACTTGAGCCCAGGAGTTAAAGACCAGCCTGGGCAACACAGTGAGAACCTCTCCTCTCTACAAAAATGTTTAGAAACTTAGCTGGGTATGGTAGCATGTGCCTATGGTCCCAGCTACTCGGGAGGCTGAGATGGGAGGATCGCTTGAGCCCAGGAGGTCAAGGCTGCAGGAAGCTATGGTTGTACCACTGCACTCCAGTCTGGGCAACAGAGCAAGACCTTGTCTTTAAATTTTAAAAATGGGTGTGTGGGGGACTCAGAGAAGCAGGTGAGGCCTGGAGTGCATAGCAGATGGCCTCGGGAAGAAGGAACGAGGAAGGACAGGATCCGGAGAGGGTGCTCCCAGGAGGAGCGATGGGGCAGCGGGTCCTGGAGGGGCGGCACGGTTCACGCGGATGTCACCACCTCACACCTGAGCAGCCGTGGCCACCAAGTGACCGCCCCGGCCCTGCTCCCCTCAGGCCAGTGTTGTCCACAGGGAACACCATGACCGTGTCCTACATGTCAGGGCTGACACTGGGGTCCGCCGTGGCCTACTGCACCTACAGCCTCACCCGCGACGCCCATGGCAGCTGCCTGCACGCCTCCACCGCCAATGGCTCCATCCTCACAGGCCTCTGAGTCAGCCCCGCCCTCTGCCAGGGATGCTGAGGGCCTGACCGGGGGCCCCGAGGCCTGAAGGCCCCTCCGCCATCCACACCTCAGTGCCTGCGGGGCCCTGAGCCTCCCCCTGTGCCAGCAGCGCCACCCTCTCAGGGTCCAGCCATCCCCCACCCTGGACTGAAGTTCTGCAAAGTCCTTCGAGGACCGGAACACGTTTCTGCGACCCGGGGCTCTGGCCCGCACTGTGTTCTGCGTTTCGTCTCATACCTGCCTCTACCTTCCATCTGTGTCCAGCGGCCCTAGCTCCATCCCAGCCAGCATTCTGCGGGGTCACGCACCGTGTCCCCACCCAGGACAGCAGACGCCCGCCAGAGTGTGCGCGCCCAGTGACTGCACCCCGGCCTTCATCACTCGCCGGCACTGATCAGGGCACCACCTGGGCCAGCCTCCACCAGGGACCCCTCCTCATGAACCCTGGAGCCCTGGAGGAGAGGGGCAGCCCCCTACCTTGTCACCCTCAGGCCTCCCCCTTCTGTCCTCATTCTTAGAGACTGCTTCTCCCAAACAAAACGCGTTAGCCATCGTAGCCCTGGGTCTGAATGGACCCACCTGCGGTCTGCATCAGCCTCTGGGAAACCACAGCGGGGATGCCAGCTGGGCACGTCAGGCCCTCCCCACACACCCACGCGATGCCACAGGTCACGGGGCTGTGCCTGACTAGGGAGCCCTCCCATTGCTTTCCTCGCCCGGGATAGAAGAGGGGAGGTAAGTCTGGGGGCTACAAAGCCGGGCCCCCACACCCTGGCTGAAGTCGGCTTGACCTAGGTCTTGACCCTCGTCTAGCAAGGGACCCGACAGACCCAAGGGTCCCTAGAACATAGGGAGGGGCTGGGGGTCACTCCAGCCCGGGCCTCCCAGAACACCAGGCCCGTGTGGGTGGCACCCTGAGGTCAGGGGATCCTAAGGGTGTCCTTCCAGAGACGGCGTTTCCAGGGGAAGGACCGCCCACCCTTTCAGATCCCCGGCCCCGGCTGTGACTGCCCTGTTTCACCCCTGCTGTGTCCCGTCACCCGTCTGTCCACTAACTGTACCGCACTGGCCATTAAAAGATGAAGGCAGACCGCTGCACCGCCGCCTGCAAGCAGAGTTTGTGTGTGGACGGGGGCTGGGACTGCCATCTCGGGATCCCGGTGGAACTCGGGCCGCCCCGCGTAAGCCGGTCCTCAGTCTTCCCATCTGTGAGGTGGGCCAGGTGGATCAGGGAGCAGGAGGGTGTCCTCACACCGGGTAGGCTTGGTTTGTGGGCAGGGCTGGGTGGTGGGGTGAGAGCTGGGAGCAGTTGGGGTTTGTCGCTCACCTTGATGACTCCCCAGTCTTCGTGAGGATCAGGGAGGATGGCTGCATGCAGCCCATTTGAAGGGGAAACAAAGCGGGCGCGGCTTGGCCCCTGCCCCTCGGGGACTGCACTGCGTCCTAGGAGTCAGAGCCTCCCGGCCTCGAGCCTCATCCCTTTTGCTGATTTGTGCAATTTGGACAAAATCCTGCACTGTTCTGTGCCTCTTTTTTTTTTTTTTTTTTTTTTTTTTTTGAGACTGAGTCTCGCTCTGTTGCCCAGGCTGGAGTACAGTGGCACGATCTTGGTTCACTGCAACCTCCGCCTCCCAGGTTCAAGCGATTCTCCTGCCTCAGCCCCTCAAGTAGCTGGGATTACAGGTACGCACCACCACACCTGGCTAATTTTTCTTGTAGAGATTGGGTTTCACCATGTTGGCCATGCTGGTCTCGAACTCCTGACCTCAAGTGATCCACCTGCCTCATCCTCCCAAGGTGTTGGGATTACAGGCGTGAGCCACTGCACCCGGCCTGTGCCTCATTTTTGTTTTTTCTTTCTTTATGAGAAAGGCTCTTGCTCTGTCACCGAGGCTGGAGTGCAGTGGTGCCATCATAGCTCACTGCAGCCTCCACCTCCTGGGCTCTAGTGATCCTCCCACACAGCCTCCCAAATAGCTGTGAATACAGGCACATGCCACCACGCCTGGCTAGATTCTTTTATTTTGTGTAGAGATGGGGTCTTGCTGTTGCCCAGACTGGTCTCAAAGTCTGGGCCTCAAGTGTTCCCCCTGCCTTGGCCTCCCAAAGTGCCAGGATTACAGGTATGAGTCACTGCGCCCGGCCTGTTCTGTCCTTAGCTTCCCCAAGGAATGGGGCTGGTCCAGGTTTTGATGTGGGTCCCTTAAAGGAGGGCACGAGGGCCACCTGTGCTCTGGCAGGCATCCTCCCTGGGGCCCAGGTGGGCGGCCACTTGGGCCAAGACTGCGCCAGGTGACACCAGAGCGTTTCCCAGAGCCCACGCCGGGCCCTTCCCTTGCCCGAGGCCGGCTGGCTGCCCTCCCTGGGTTACCCTCTTTGCAAAGCCCCGAATGTCCTCTGCAGGCCACCCACACTAACCAGGTCGGTCACTGGGCAGCCAGACCCCCACCTATAGCTTCCCTAGGCCCCAGTGCAGAGATGCCGTCCTCCCCCATCTAGGTGAGGGCTTGGGGCCACTCTTAGCATTAGTATCATTTTCTTCTAGTATCATCTTGTGGTAGGCATGGCTGGGAATGTGCAGCTTTGCTTTTTTTTTTTGAGGAGTTTCGTTTTTGTTGACCAGGCTGGAGTGCAATGGCTCGATTTCAGCTCACTGCAACCTCTGCCTCCCGTGTTCAAGCGATTCTCCTGCCTCAGCCTCCCGTAGTAGCTGGGATTATAGGCATGTGCCATCATGCCCGGCTAATTTTGTGCTTTTAGTAGAGACGGGGTTTCCCCATGTTGGTCAGGCTGGTCTTGAACTCCCGACCTCAGGTGATCCACCTGCCTCAGCCTCCCAAAGTGCTGGGATTACAGGCGTGAGCCACCGTGCCTGGCATTGTTTTTTTTCAGATGGAATCTCATTCTGTCACCCTGGCTGGAGGGCAGTGGCACGATCTCAGCTCACTGTAACCTCTGCTGTGGGTTCAAGCGATTCTTCTGCCTCAGCCTCCCAAGTAGCTGGGGTTATAGGCACGCTCCACCACACCCGGCTAATTTTTTTGTATTTTTAGTAGAGATGGGGTTTCACCATATTGGCCAGGCTGGTCTCGAACTGCTGACCTCAAGTGATCTGCCTGCCTTGGCCTCCCAAAGTGCTGGGATTACGGGCGTGAGCCACCACGCCCAGCCAACTTAACTTTTAATTTTTTCTCATGTAAATTTGTTCAATTTTTTTTTTTTTTGAGATAATCTCTGTCACCCCCAGGCCAGAGTGCAGCGGTGCAATCTTAACTCACTGCAACCTCCACCTGCCAGGTCCCAATGATTCTCCCACCTCAGCCTCCTGAGTAGCTGGGATTACAGGTGTGCGCCACCACACCCGGCTAATTTTTGTATTTTTAGTAGAGACGGGGTTTCACCACATTGCTCAGGCTGGTCTCGAACTCCTGGCCTGAAGTGATCCTCCTGCCTCGGCCTCCTAAAGTGCTGGGATTACAGGTGTGAGCCACCGTGCCTGGCCAATTAGCTCATTTAGATGGCTGCATGTGGTCACTGCCCCTGCACGGGTGGCACCCAACTTCCAGTCGAATCCTGCTTCTTGGTGCCCTGATATGGCAGAATGACCCCCCAGACACCACCCCTACTCCAGCCCCGAAATAAACCACTCCAGACAATTTTATTTTTCCAATTAAATCTTTTTTTTTTTTTTTTATGAAAAAAGATCACACAGAATTTGCCAACAAAATTCCAAAAGAAACATTAAAAAAAAAAAAAACAATAATTCCCCCAAAAAACAAACCCAAAGTCTGGCTTTTCCTTCCCTCAAGATTGTCTGGTTGAGGCCTTCCTTGGTTTCCCTGGAAGGCTTGGGGCCTGGTTAAGTGCTTTCTGGGGCCCAAGCAGGGACCCTGGGCTCGGGCCGGCTCCTGCCTCTCCCTCTTCTCTCCCTAACACTTCTCTATCCTGGGGGGCGAGTACAGTACACTTGGCGGGGTGGGCGGGGGGGGGGGTGTGCTGGGGACCGGGAGGCCGGTGAAGCCGGTGCTAGACACTACAATCTAACAGGAAATAAAAAATAATATTCTGCACGTCAGAATGTGGTTTTTTTTTTTATAATTTCATAGCTATTTTTCACAGTTTTAAAAAGTTTATATTTATATATATTTATATATATTTATCTTTATATATAATTAAAAAGTTGACTCCATTTAAAGGCTTATGATACAGGGGCAGGGCGAGTCTCTTGGTACAATAAAACTGTACAGGTTAAGAAGTGCCACCTCCCTCCTGGGTGGGGAGGGGCCGGGCGTGGCCGGGCGAGGGTTTCAGCACCATTGGGGTTTTCTGTAGTGTGAGGGTTTGGACCAGGGTGGGCCTGTGCCAGGCCCTCTCCACCTGGTGCCTTTGATACTCCGGGCTGCAACCCCACCCGGCTCTGTTCCCCAAGTCTAGACCATCCTGAGAGGGTGGGGGCAGGGCCCCTGGCACAGTCAGGTAGGCCGGCTGGCATCGGGCCGCCCCGTCCCATGCACGGTGGGAGGCCTCGGGGTGGGCTCCGTGCTAAGGGTACCCGGGAAGCCCAGAGTGAGCGTCAGTTTGGTTCCTTAGAAGCGCCCCTCCCCACCGAATCCCCAGTCTGCATGGGCCTGGGGGCACCCGGGCACCCGGGCCCCCACGCAGCAGCAGCCTGGAGGGCCGGCCTGGCCAAGTGCTTGCAACGTGCTGGGCAGGAAGGGCCGGTCTCAGCCGAGGCTGCCCTGAGGGGGACGGCAGGGCCATACCCTGATAGCTAAGAGGGGCCCCTGTCCTGGGGGCACTGAGGGGTTGGAAGGTGGGGTTGGAAGGTGGGGCTGGAGGCATGTGCACATGCGTGCACACACGTGCATGCACACAGGCACACATGCACACACACGCTCACCCGGGCATCCACGTGCACACCTGGCCCCATGCACACGCCTGCAGGAACGCTCGCATGCACACAACGCACGTGGTCTCCGCGCCATGGCAGTGATGGAGAGGGGTCCCTGGCGGCCCTCGGGGCACGGGTGGCCGGTGGCCCGCGGGGCCCGGCGGGCTCAGCAGAGCACGGGCACGCCGTCCGTGGAGAAGATCATGCCCGTGGTGGGCTCGTAGGTGCCCGCAAGGTAGTACAAGCCCTCGCTGTCCTGGTACTTCTTGGTCTTCAGCATCTGCTCATACTGCTCCAGGCCCACCACCAGGCACTTGTGCGACACCGTCTGCACGTCATTTTCGTCCACATGCGAGGACTGGTATAGCGCGCGCTGCGGGCACGCGGGGACATCAGGATGGCAGGTGGGGGACACAGAGGCCAAGGGAGGCCCAGGGAGCCCCAGGGACAGAGACAGAAGCAGAGGGAGCCCCAGAGACTGAGACAGAGACTAAGTCAGAGACAGAGGCTAAGAGACAGACCAACAAAAGAGAGACAGAGACGGAGAGATGGAGAGCAAATGAGAGACAGAAGACAAGGACAGACAGACCGAGAGATCCAAAGACGCAGAGAGACAGAGACCCAGATCCAGAGAGACCCAGAGAGACCCAGAGACTGAAAGATAGAGGTTGGGAGAGACCCAGAGAGAGTCAGAGGGCAAGAATGGCCAGAGACTCAGAGACAGACACTGGGAGAATAGAGACCCAGAGACAGAGACAGACGCAGAGACCAGGAGAGACAGAAAACAGGAGCGAGGCACTGAGAGTGGCAGGGACAGGAGGTCAGAGGCTGAGGGAGACCATGGGGGACAGAGCAGCAGATGCTGAGCTGGGCCCTGTCTGAGCTGCCCGGAAGGAGGCAGCCATCCCCAACCCGCCCATCACCACCACCACCACCACCTACCTCCATGAAGTCCTTCCTCTGGCTGGAGACCCGAAGGGCCGCCGGGAGGCTGCGGCTGGACTTCTGGTCCCAGTGCTGTGTGGGGGAGAGAGGAGGGACTTGGGTGAGCCCGGGGGCCACTGCACCTGACCCCAGGCCCCAGGACAGGGCTGACCCACTGGGCAGGGCTGCTGATGCTCCAGCACCCAGAACGCCTCGCCCTCAGGTCTGCCCTACACCGCCTAGGACTGGGGGGCCCAGCTGGGGGTGCCACAGCCAGGCCGCAGGCTCACCTGGCCCTGGTGGAACTGCTTGCCCGGGCTGGTCTCCTCAGGGTGGTAGAACCACTTGACACGGACCACCATGTTGTTGCCCCACGACTCCCACATGCTCTGGATGCGGCCGATGTAGGGCAGGTTGGGGCGGCCGGCAGAGAGGAACACGGCACAGTCCCCAATACGGATCATCTCCTTGCCGCGCACGATGGCCTTGTAGAAGAGCTTGCGGGCCTTGCCCTTCATGCCACGCCGCTGCAAGGACACGTGTGTCACGGCACAGGCCCTGGCCCAGCCCTGAGGAGCCCGCTGCCTGGCAGGCTCTGCACTTGGGACTCCGGGCCCTCAGCCTCTAAGTCAACCCCTATCCAACTCTGGGGAGAGGAGGAAGCCCCTTGTCTCGCTCCAACTGGGGAAGCCCCTCTTCCATCTCTTTGACATGCTGGGTCTCCAAGAGGCGCTTCCCCTAATCTAAGGATTCTGCCGCTGTGAGACTTTTTATTTTTTGAGACAGGGTCTCCCTCTGTTGCCCAGGCTGGAGCGCAGTGGCGCCATCATGACTCACTGCAGCCACGAACTCCTAGACTCAAGAAATCCTCTCCCACCTCAGCCTCTGAGGAGCTGAGAATACAGGCGCACACCACACCCAGCTAATTTTGATTATTTTTGTAGAGAACAAGGTCTCACTATGTTGCCCGGGATGGTCTCAGACTTTTGGCCTCAAACCACCCTCCCACCTTTGCCTCCCAAAGCACTAGGATTGCAGTGTCAGCCACTGCACCTGGCCTTATTTTTCTTTTGAAAATTCTTTTTTCAGAGAAAGGGTCTTGCTCTGTCACCCAGGCCGGAATGCAGTGGTACTATCATAGCTCACTGCAGCCTCAATCTCCTGGGCTCAAGCCAGCCTCCTCCCTCGGCCACCTGAGTTGATGGGACTACAGGAATGCACGGCTTTTTATTTTTGTAGAGATGGGGGTCTCACTATGTTGCCCAAGATGGTCTCGAACTTTTGGCCTCAAGTGATCCTCCCACATAAGCCACCCAAAGAGCTGGGATTACAGGCGTGAGCTACCACGCCTGGACTTTTTTATCTTTTAAAAATTGTTATTATTATTATTATTCTTTTTGAGATGAAGTCTCACTCTATTGCCCAGGCTGGAGTGCAGTGGCACGATCTTGGCTCACTGTAGCCTCTGCCTCCCAGGTTCAAGCAGTTCTCCTGCCTCAGCCTCCCAAGTAGATGGGATTACAGGCGTGCACCACCACGCCTGGCTAATTTTTATGTGTGTATTTTTAGTAGAGACGGGGTTTCACCATGTTGGCAGGCTGGTCTCGAACTCCTGACCTCAAGTGATCCTCCTGCCTGGGCCTCCCAAAGTGCTGGGATTACAGACTTAAGCCACTGCACCCAGGCAAGAGAGACTTGAAACTCCATTCTAGAGCAGCTTTGGAAATGCTGCCTGAGACACCACTGACCCCTACTGGAACATGCAGGTGCTCCTGCCCCACACCTACGGCACGTTGGGGGCTCCCTGCCAGCCTGTCTGAACCACCCTCACTTCTCACACTGGGTCCTGCCATGTGTATGTGCCTGTGTGTGCACATGTTCATCTGTGCCTTTGTGCATGTGTTCATGCATGGATGCATGTGCACGCACGTATGTGCCTACATGTGTACACGTGTGTTCGTGTATGTGCACATGTTCATGTGTGTTTGCACGTATGCACGTGTACTCGTGGGTGCACATGTGCATGGATGCATGTGCACGCATGTGCCTACATTTGTGTACGTGTGCAAGTGTGCATTTGTGTGGGTGTAGTGTATTTGTGTGGGTGTAGTGTATTTGTGTGCATGTGTGTGCATGTTCATGTTTACACAGTTCATGTACATGCCTGCATTCACGTGTATGTCTGCGTGCATGTGTGCATGTGCCTATTTTTGAGTGCACTGTGTGCAAGTGTGTGTGCGTGTGTGTAGACAGCCACAGGTAGGCTGGAAGGGCTCCTTCTGAACAGCTAACCCACTGCTGCAGGCAGGAGACACGGGACCCCGATCTGGCCAGCCAGGACTTTGTCTTCCAGGCCGTATTGATTCACTCAGGGGTGGACACAGGATCCAGGCCAGGCCAAGGAGATTCAACCCTGGACTTTTGCTGGCAAACCCGGGAAGGAGGTGCCTTCTGGGACTGCCACACTAGTGGCCAGGAGCCTGAGGCATGGCTGGGAACACTCAAATGCCACACACAACAGGCTGTCAGGCCCAGCACCTGGAATCCCAGCACTCTGGGAGGCCGAGGCGGGAGGATCATTTGAGCCTACGGGTTCAAGACCAACCCAGGCAACATAGCGGGACCCTGTCTCTACAAAAATATTTAAAAATCAGCCGGGCAGCATGGTGGCACACACGTCTGTAGTCCCAGCTATTCAGGAGGCTGAGGCGGGAAAATTTCTTGGGCCCAGGAGTTCAAAGCTGCAGTGAGCTATGATGGCGCCGCTACACTCCAGCCTGGGTGACAGAGCAAGATCCTGTCTCTAAAAAAAAAAAAAGAAAAGAAAAGTAAAAGAAAAGAAAAGGCCAGGTGCGGTGGCTCACACCTGTAATCCCAGCACTTTGGGAGTCCGAGGCAAGCAGATCACTTGAGGCTAGGAAAGTCTGAGATCATCCCGGCCCACATGGAGAAACCCCATCTCTACTAAAAATACAAAAATTAGTCAAGCGTGGTGGCGTGCGCCTGTAACCCCAGTTACTTGGGAGGCTGTCGCGGAAGAATTGCTTGAACCCGGGAGGCAGAGGGTGCAGTAAGCCAAGATCACACCACCACACTCCAGCCTGGGCAACAGAAAGAGACTCAGTCTCAAAAAAAGAAAAAGGAAAAAATCCCAGAGGCCTGGAAAGCCCCTTCCACGTGGCGCTGACGCCCGTGGGTCTGTGCTGATCTTTGCACCTTTCCTTCATCTGGGCTCCACATGAGGGTGACTCTGCATCCCGGGACTAGAGGGCAGGACCGCTCTGCTCTGAAGGACTCAGGCATCGGAGTCCGACAGACACAGGTGCCTGAGGACACTCTGAGACTCAGCGTACCCATCCATAAAGTGGGACGCCAGCCCTCCACCCTGGGGTTCTGGGAGATTACCAGACGCGGAGACACGGCGTGAAGCCGTGGGCCCAGCAGAGAGAGACAAGGCCCCCGGCCCCTTGGCCGCGCCCGGGCGCGATCTTGCACACCTGGGTGGGCTTGCCGAACCACTTCCAGAGCTGCCGGGCTGGCAGGAAGGCGGCGATCTTGGGCCGGTTCTCCACGGACGGCAGGCGCTGCCGCTTGGCCAGCTCCTTGGTGGTGGGGAGGTGGACGCCCTCTCTCTTCTTGGGTCGGCTCTTGGCCCCGGCCTGAGCTTTGGGCTGCAGAGGCTGTGTGGGCTGCGGAGGAGGCGCCTGGGGCTGGGGCGCAGGCGCCTTCTTGCCTGGGGAGTGGGCCGAGGGCCGCGCCTTGCCGGCCTGCTTGGTGGCCTTGGTGGGGAGCGCTGGCTGCGCAGAAGGGCCAGCCGTGGGGGCGGGGGCTGCCTCATCGTCCGAGCTGCAGGAAGAGTCCTCGTCTGTGGTGGAGGAAGAGGAAGAGGAAGAGGAGGAGGAGGAGGACGACGAAGAGGATGAGGACGAGGAAGAGGAGGAAGACGAAGAGGAAGAGGAGGAGGAGGAGGAAGAGGAGGAGGAGGAGGAAGAGGATGAGGAGGAAGAGGAGGAGGATGAGGAGGAGGAGGAGGCCGGTGAGGCCGCCCTGGAACTGGCAGCGCTGCAGTTACGGCCCCCGGCGCCACAGCCCCCGTCCCCGTTCTTGTCGCCTTCCTCCTCCCCTTCTGTCTCGGAGCCGCTGCTGCTGCTGCTGCTACTGCTGCCGCTACTGCTGCTGCTGCTGCTCTCGGACTCTTCCGCCCCGTCCTGCTCAGCCTGGGCCTTGTCCGGGCTCTTGGGGTTCCCAGAGTCCTCGAACGTGAGCCCCGGCCCGGGCTCCTGGGCGAGGTCCCCGTCGGTGGCCTTGGGCCAGGGTGCCTTGGGCTCGCTGCTGCCGGTCGCTGGGGGATAGCTGCCCAGGCTCAGGAGGCTCTTGGGCTCCTGCCAGCCCCCTGCCCCCGGGTCCTCCCGGAGCAGCAGGGCCTCTTTAGCCTTCTTGCTTTTGGGTGACGTGACACCCTCGTGGTCCAGTTTGACAAGCAGCTCGGCCTCCTCCCCCGGCCTCCGAGGGCCCTTCGCACCCGACTCCTCGGCTGCCCGCGACTTCTTGGGCTTGGGGCGTGTGGCAGGCATGGTGATGAGGGGTGCTGGGGCCAGGGTCGTGGCAGGAGCTGGCAGCTCCACAAATGGCTCGGGTGCTGGGCAGCTGGTGAAGGCGGGTGGTGTGGGACTGGGCTGCGGCAGTGCCGGGCGCGCCTTGGGGGCCTTGGCTCGCTTGTCCACAGGCTCTGGGGGGCTCTTCTTGGAACCTGGGGTGCTGCTCGGCTCCAGGGCTAAGGGGGTACTGGGGACCTCGTCTGTTGGGTTCCCCTCCTCCAGGGTAGCGGCTCTGTCTGCAAAACAAAACAGATGAGAGGCTGGGGTGGGGGCTTCCTGGCAGAGATGAGCTGTGGCTTTCATCAGAAAGGCCTGCTTCTGTGAGTTTTGTTCTTTTGTTTTTTTTGAGATGGGGTCTCAGTCACCCAAGCTGGAGTGCAGTGGCATGATCAGGGCTCATTGCAGCCCTAACCTCCCTGGGCTCATGTGAGCCTCCAGCCTCAGTCTCCCAAGTAACCTGAGGCCACAGGCATGCGCCACTATGCCTGGGGAATTTTTTGTATTATTATTTTTTTTTTTTGGTAGAGATACAGTTTTGCTCTGTTGCCCAGGCTGGTCTTAAACTCCTGGGCTCAAGCGATCCCTTTGCCTGGGCCTCCTAGAGTGCTGAGAATAGGTGTGGACCACTGTGCCCAGCAGAAAGGCCTGGTTTCAATCCTGGCCCTGCTACTTCTTGAGCGGAACCTGGCTGCAGCCTTCTTAGGCCTCCTTCGGCGGTTCCCCTATAACAACCTTAAGTTGTGTTGGCCCCAAAGCGGGTCCTCCAGTAGCCTCTGCTTTCAGCCTGCACGAAGCATTTTCTCTGGATTCTGGAAAGAAACACAGGCCAGCTGCAGCTCAGCTCTGCCTCTGACAAACCAACCTGCCTCCCTCAGCCTCAGTTTCCTCATCTGTCACCTGGTCAGAATGGCCCTGCGGTGCAGGTGCAGAGTTCTCTTTTTTTTTTTTTTTTTTTTTTTTGAGATAGAGTTTCGCTCTTGTCGCCCAGGCCGGAGTGTAATGGCACGATCTTGGCTCACTGCAACCTCCAGCTCCCAGGTTCAAGCGATTCTCCTGCCTCAGCCTCCCACGTAGTTGGGATTACAGGCACTCACCACCATGCCCGGCTAATTTTTGTATTTTTAGTAGAGACGGGGTTTCACCACGTTGGCCAGACTGGTCTCGAACTCCTGACATCAGGCGATCTGCTCGCCTTGGCCTCCCAAAGTGCTGGGATTACAGGTGTGAGGCACCGCACCCGGCTCAGAGTTCTTACAGACAGCAGGCAGGCACTTGGGCAGGTTCCTAAGCCCTGAGTTTGGATGCACGAAGAAGTTCCACCCACCGCCCCTGCCCTGGGGCCCAGGCCAACCTACCACCCTTGGCCTTGGCACTGGGTTTCCGCCCACGCCCACGGGCCTTGGCTCCTGGCTCCTCCGACCCAGCCGTGCCACCGTCTTTGCCCTCCCCGGTGTCTTTGCTGGTCTTCCGGCTGCGGCGCTTGGCACTCGGCACCAGGAGGGCCGGGGACGGCTCAGCACCTGTGGGGCAGAGGACAGAGTGGCTCATCAGGCCTGGGCTCCCCAGCTTGGAGCTTCCAAGACCCTGGTCTGTCCCGGGGAACGGGGATGGGGGCGGAAGCAACCGACACCAGGTGGCTGACCCCGGGTGGGCTCCCACGACAGGCTGTGAGGTCCAGCAGGGGAAACCCCGTCTGCAGGGAGCAGCCAGAGACTCCCGAATGAATGAAGTAAAACAAAGCATTTGTGGAACTGGGACAGGTGGATAAAGATGCTGACTTTTGTTGTTGTGTTTTTTGTTTTTTTTTTTGAGACAGAGTCTCACTCTATCGCCAGGCAGGAGTGCAGCGGCTCACTGGAACCTCCGCCTCTCAGGTTCAAGGGATCCTCCTGCCTCAGCCTCCCGAGTAGCTGGGACTACAGGCACGTGTCACCACGCCTGGCTAATTTTCGTATTTTTAATAGAGACAGGGTTTCACCATATTGGCCGGGATGGTCAGGATCTCTTGACCTCATGATCCGCCCACCTTGGCCTCCCAAAGTGCTGGGATTACAGGCGTGAGCCACTGCACCCAGCCATTAACAATTTTTGATCAGCTTCCCATAGCCTGCGCCACTGGGCTTGTGCTGTCCTCACGGACCCAGGACCTGGGAGCCCTGGGATGTCACGGGAGCCCACCCATGGGTTCTGCTACTTCCATCACCCGTGGCTCCAAATGACTTCAGACAGAGCCCAGAGCCGGGCTTAGAGGGCAAAAGCCTGGGTGGGCGGCCCCTGGCAGGAGACCAGGTGTCATGAGCTCGTCACTTACACTGGATCTTATAGTCAGGGGGCAGGAGGCGGATGTGTGAGAGGGGGATCCTGCCCGTGTCTCCGTCGTCAAACTCCACGGTGATCAAGTCCCCATCGTCCTCCAGGTCCAGTAATCCTGTGGGAGGACGGGAGGCTCAGGGGAGGCCCTCGGACCTCCAGCTCCCTAGTGAGGCACGAGGGTGGGGACGGCAGAAACCGGCCCCTCTGCAGCCCTGGTCTCTATGGTACAGCAGTGGGGACATGGGTGGAGGGTATACAGTGGCTCAGAATGTGGGTGTTAGAGCCAGGCCATCCAGGCAGGAGAACTGGGTCTCCCTTTTTTTTTTTTTGAGACAGAGTTTCGCTCTTGTTGCCCAGGCTGGAGTGCAATGGCGCGATCTCGACTGACTCACTGCAACCTCCGCCTCCCGGGTTCAAGTGATTCCCCTGCCTCGGCCTCCCAAGTAGCTGGGATTACAGACATGCGCCACCACGCCCGGCTAATTTTGTATTTTTAGTAGAGATGGGGTTTCTCCATGTTGGTCAGGCTGGTCTCGAACTCCCGACCTCAGGTGATCCACCCACCTCAGCCTCCCAAAGTTCTGGGATTACAGGCGTGAGCCACTGTCCCTGGCCTGGGTCTCCCATTTCTAGCTGACTTTGGGTGACACAAGACAGCTGAGCACATGCACCTGTGCCCGCTCACACCCAAGACCCTCCTGCAACTACAGCAAAGGAGGGACACGGGTGTCAACCCTGAAGGACACTAAGAATGGGAAAGGGGAGGGCGGCAGTGGGAGACGGTGGCATTTCCGCAGAGATGCCGGGATGAACGTGCAAGAGCGGGCTTTGATCTCCTAGGAGGAGGTGATACCCACGAGGAGGAGGTGGTTTTCCCAAGAGAATCCTGCCAAGGCTCGGGCCCGAGAGGCCCCAAGCACCTCCGGAGGCAGGGCTGAGGGAAACCTCAACACTGAACAGGCTGAGGGTGGCCCAGCTGGCAGGAGCTGGGAGGTTCACCCTAGAGAGAGGCTCCAGACTGAAGGACACTGAGCGCAGGGAGGAGGCTGGACAGGACCCCAAAGCGTGATAGCCCAGCCCTCTTCCCAAACACCAGATGCTGGGACTATATCCCCAAGGATGTGAGTCTTGCAGAATCTGGGCAGCCCCCTAACAAAACCTTCCTACCCACCCGCTATGACAAAGACTCATGAGTACACAGAGTTCCCATCGGCTTGATAATGTTCCCTTCATTCAGGGTCCCCAGATGCCTAAGGAGTTATAACCAGAGGAAGAGCACAGCACCAGCAAACAGAAGGAGGGGGGACTGGGAAGAGAGAGGGAGCTGCAGAAAGCTAAAATGAGGCCAGGCGCAGTGGCTCACGCCTGTAATCCCAGCACTTTGGGAGGCCGAGAGAGGCAGGCAGATCACCTGAGGCCAGGAGTTCGAGGCCAGTCGGCCCAACATGGTGAAATCCTGTCTCTACTAAAAATACAAAAAATTAGCTGGGCATGGTGGTGCAGGCCTGTAATCCCAGCTACTCCAGAGGCTGAGGCAGGAGAATCATTTGAACCCAGGAGGTGGAGGTTGCAGTGAGCTGAGATCACTCCACCACACTCTGGCCTGGGTGACAGAGCAAGACTCTGTCTCAAAAAAAATACAGAAAGTTAAAATGAAAAACAATCCTCTGAGAAGGTTTAAAAAGAAATGTGTTGATAAAACAAACAAAAAAAAAATTTAAGGAATATTCAGAGAATAAGAAAGAACTCTTAAGGATTTTTTTTTTTTTTTTTTTGAGACAGGGTGTCATTCTGTCACCCAGGCTGGAGTGCAATGGCGCAATCATAGCTCACTGCAGCCTCGACCACCCAGGCTCAGGTGATCCTCCCACTTCGGCCTCCCAAGTAGCTAGGACAACAGGTGCACACCACCAAGCCTGGATAATTTTTTTTTTTTTTTTGAGACAGAGTCTCACTGTTACCCAGGCTAGAGTGCAGCAGTGTGATCTCAGCTCACTGCAACCTCTACTTCCCGGGTTCAGGTGATTCCTTCCTGCCTCAGCCTCCCGAGTAGCTGGGATTACAGGCACCCGCCACCACGCCCAGCTTATTTTTGTATTTTTAGTAGAGACGGGGTTTCACCATGCTGCCCAGGCTGGTCTCAAACTCCTGACCTCAGGTGATCTGCCCACCTTGGCCTCCCAAAGTGTTGAGATTACAGGTGTGAGCCACCACGCCTGGCCCAAGCCTGGCTAATTTTTGTATCTTTTTGTAGAGACAGGGTCTTGCTATGTTGCCCAGGCTGGTTTCGAACTCCTGGCTTCAAGTGATCTACCTGCATCAGGCTCCCAAATTGCTGGGATTACAGACGTCAGCCACCGCAGCTGGTGAAGAATTTTTTTAAATGACAGCAGAAAATTTTAAAATTCAAGAAAACAGAAGGGGTTAGAAGATAAAAGTAGAGAAAATCTCTCCGTAAGTTGAACAAAATAAGAAAAGATTAACAGAAAAAACGACGCACACACCCGGGGCCACAGGACTAGCCCAAGTTCCAGGGAAAACATGAAATTCACAAGAGAACTTATCCAAGTTGTGCTACAAGTAGAGCTTCCAGGAATCAAGGAAATTTGCTTCAAAATCAAAGCCTCCCACTGCAGATACCCAGCATGATGAGAACACACACACACACACACACGGAATTCCAGATCTAGGGATAATGAGAAGATCCTAAAAGTTTCCAAAGATATAAAAGCAGGTCTCCTGCAATGATTTTGGAATCACAATGTTGAATGTCTTCAGCAACATGGGAAGCAAGATAAAAATAGAAAAATGTCTTTGAAATGGTGAGAGGAACTATTTCCAGTCGCGAATTTATACCCAGCTCAACTATCTCTAAAGAATAAAGGTACCCAGCTCAACTATCTCTAAAAATAAGGGTAGAATAAAGAGATTACAAACTCACAAGGATGTGAGAAATTTAACTCCCAGACTCTTCCTCAGAAAGCTACTGAAAGATCCACTGCTTAAAACAAGGAACTGAACCAAAAAAGAGAAAAACATGCAACGCAACAAAAGCGGTTCCCAGGATGAGGGACAGGGAAGGCCCAAGAATCCAGAATGATACCCATAAGGCAGGCCTAGAACACAGCCAGCACCTCCCAGTACAGGGGGACAGAGTGTGCCAGGAAATCTGAATCTAAGGCCAACTTCTACCTTACTAACAGCACTTTCAGAATTTGGATGATAAATGAGTGACTAATACGATGGAAAAAACTAAGTCTTCCTGACCTGAGATCCTCTACTCAGGCTGGACCAGTCATCTGTTGTTTTGCTGAGCTGGCATGGGCTTCCATCTTCTGGGTATGAATGGATGGTAGGCCAAGCAGTGGACTGTATTTGGCATGTGAGTGGGCTTTTTTTTTGCACAGGCGGGGAATGTCTAATCCACATCCATACCCCCTCTCTAGGATACACTGCTTTTGCAAGAGCTAAGGGTTGGACCATTTGACTGTCTTTCTTGCCTGTCTGATATCCACATCTATAACAGGGTACCTAGGGTACCTGTTGTTTTTCTCCATCCAGCCTCCATTCTTTTTTCTTTTTTTGAGACGTAGTCTCACTCTGTCACCCAGGCTGGAGTGCAGTGGTGCAATCTTGGCTCACTGCAACCTCCACTTCCCAGGTTTGAGTGATTCTCCTGCCTCAGCCTCCCAAGTAGCTGGGATTACAGGCACCTGCCACCACACCCGGCTAATTTTTGTATTTTTAGTACAGACGGGGTTTTACCACGTTGGCCAAGCTGGTCTTGAACTCCTGACCTCAAGTGATCCACCTAGCTTGGCCTCCCAAAGTGCTGGGATTACAGGCATGAGCCACCACACCCAGCCTCATTCTCTCTTATTCTAACAACACGTCCGCTTTGCAGGGGAAGCCACCCTCCCATCTTTCTCAGCCCACGAATAAAAGGGAGGTGACCTCACTCCTTAGTCCCAGGGATGAGAATCTGACCCAGGCCCGGTTGATCAGACTCACAGCAGTAGGATCAATGAAAACCATGTGGCCCAAGTCAGTTCACACTAGAACTTGCATGGGAAAACCAGGACTGAGAAATCCTCCAATGATAAGATTTCTTAAGATGGTAAAATACAGTCTCCAAGGAGCTAGTGTGAAGCCAGCACAGATGACAGCACTGCTGACAGATACTCAGAGCTGGAGTCCTGATGACATCGTTTAAATGGTGTCTGGATCCAACCATGCCTGAAGGCCATACAGTTTTCAGTTATGTGAGCCCACAAGTCTTTATTCTTAAGCCAGTTAGAGTTGGGTTTTAGTAGCCAAACAAGTCCACACTGAGATGTTAGGCGGCAGGGGAGAGCTGGGGAGGAGGCGTCTCACCTCGGACCACGGTGCCTGGGTACAGACAGCGGTACTGCTGGCTCCAGTAGGCTGCAATCCTGGTCCCTTGTGGCAAGAAGCGAGTGGAGGCTGGCCTCACATCGATGATCTAGAAGGGCATGGGATGAGTGCAAGGTGTGGACACAGTTATGGCCATGGCCTTGGACACCCAGCCCACCCCGAGCCACCCGAGGCCCTGCCCCTCCCCCTCTCACCGCTTCTTGCAGCAACTGCTCCAGACAGTAGATGTGGGGCCGGTTCCCACGCTCACCCTCTACCACCACGCGGTATCTGTAGGAGCAAACCAGGCGTGAGGTGGCAGAGGCCGAGACCTCCCCAGAGGGCCTCAACCCCACCAGCACCAGCACTGCCTCCTAGACCACTGGGAGGTGACACCAGGACTCAGAGGTTTGCTGACTTGCTGAATTTAGGAATTCTCCCCCTTTTCTGGGTTCATTTTCCTCATCTGTAGGACTAGGGGTTGCAGAGCACGCAAGACTGGCGCAGTCCAGATCCTGAGAGAGGCCAGCACGCTCTCTCCCCCTTTCCTGCTGCGGGTCCTGCCATGGAGCAGCCGCGCCCAGCCCCTGGGAGAGTTCACCCAGTACTCCCTCAAAGTGCCCAGGGCCTCCCCGTCAGCTCTGAGCCCACTCATGCCCCTGCCCTGTGCCATCAGGGGAAACCACAGCCCAGAAAGGAGAAGCAGCCAGGCACAGAGGCGGCCGGGATATGGGGCTCTGCGCCGGACCTCCCACCCCACTCACATGTCTGGCGAGTGCACGGTCTGCACGTGCCCGGCGTACAGCAGCTTGTCATCCATGGGGATGAGCACACGCAGGCCGTCCTTCAGCTCGTCCTTGTCGATGATGCAGGAGCGAGGGGCTGCAGGGGTTGGATTGTGAGGCAAGGCTGGAGCCAGGAGCGTCTGCGACACCTCTCCCTCCTCCCGTCACCCCCAAGTCATCCCCTTGGAATGGAGGCCCTGGTGCCGGGTGGGCCTGTGGGGCTGAGACGTGTGCACTTCTTCGTCTGCCTGTGTGTGTACCCGTGCAGACCTGTGTGTACCAGTGGGCACGCACA
Organism: Pongo pygmaeus; assembly: GCF_028885625.2. NCBI lineage: Eukaryota > Metazoa > Chordata > Mammalia > Primates > Hominidae > Pongo > Pongo pygmaeus. The sequence continues at coordinate 5,373,786 of NC_072379.2, forward strand.
GGGTGCCATGGCCAGCCCTTCTCCTCCCAGCCCCGTCTCCTGCCTGGCCCCAGATGTCTGCAAAGACCCCAGGCAGGTGTGAACCCAGAGATGAAAGCCTGCACGTGCTGCCTCTTCCCACCTCAAGACCAGCAGCCTCTGGGCCTGGCATGAAGCTCTGGGTGCCAGCCATCACCGGACACTCACAGCGACGATCCTCCATCATGACATCCGCCCCCTCTTACTGCTGTCTACAGCCAAACTTCTAGGACTTTATTTATTTATTTATTTATTTATTTATTTATTTATTTATTTATTTATTTATTTTTGAGATGGAGTTTCAATCTTGTTGCCCAGGCTGGAGTGCAATGGCATGATCTCGGCTCACTGCAGCCTCTGCCTCCCAGGTTCAAGCGATTCTCCTGCCTCAGCCTCCCAAGTAGCTGGAATTACAGGCGCCTGCCACCACGCCTGGCTAATTTTTGTATTTTTAGTAGAGATGGGGTTCCACCATGTTGGCCAGGCTGGTCCCGAGCCCCTGACCTTGGGTGATCCACCCGCCTCAGCCTCCCAAGTACTGGGATTACCGGTGTGAGCCACCGTGCCCGGCCTCTTTCTTTTTTTTAATAATTTTTTCAGGCCAGGCGCAGTGGCTCATGCCTGTAATCCCAGCACTTTGGGAGGCTGAGGCGGGCAGATCACGAGGTCAGGAGATCAAGACCATTCTAGCCAACATGGTGAAACGCTGTCTCTACTAAAAACACAAATATTAGCCAGGTGTGGCAGTGCACGCCTGTAGTCCCAGCTACTTGGGAGGCTGAGGCAAGAGAATTGCTTGAACCTGGGAGGCAGAGGCTGCAGTGAGCTGAGATCATGCCACTGCACTCCAGCCTGGATGACAGAGAGTGAGATTCCGTCTCAATCATCATCATCATCATCATCATCATCTTGTCAGAGACAAGGTCTTGCTCTGTCATCCAGCCTAGAGTGCAGTGGCAAGATCATAGCTCACTGTAGCCTCGAACTCCTGGGTTCAAGCCATCCTCCCACCTTAGCCTTCTGAGTAGCTGGGACTATAGGTGCACACCACCATGCCTGGCTAATTATTTTTTGTAGAGACAGGGTCCATTAAGTTGCCCAACTGACCTCGAACTCCTGGTCTCAAGTGATCCTCCCACCTCGGCCTCCCAAAGCACTGGGATTACAGGTGCATGTGGCCACACCCCACCTACCTCTGAGACTTTCCATCCACTTTTTCTTTCTGGTGGAAATGAATGCCCAGGGGCAAACTTCCCGACGGCAGTCACCTCTCATTGCCCCAACCCTCTGCTCCCTCCCTCTGCCTGCCCCTGACGAGACACCTGGGCCTGCCCTTCCTTCTCAGTGGGACCTTTCGCCTGGTCTGTCCCCGACATTCCCATTACCCAGATGGCTCGCTGGGAGAGGGATGGTGGGGACCGCAGTATCCCCGCCCGTGCCTGCACAGAGCCCTCATGTGGCCTCGTCACAGGCAGAGTCGGCTTCCCACGCCTTGACGTTGGGCTTGGCCATGTGGCTCTCAGAAGGGGCCGGGACCCAATGCTGAGCCTAGGCGTCGAGAGAGCTCTTAGATCCAACTTTTCCTCTTAAGCCACGGGTCTGGCAGGATAAACAACACACGCAGAGAGGACCACAGACCTGGAGCAGCTGACCCCTGGCCAGCCCATCACCGCAGGAGCAAGGCCACTGGGGGTCTGCACGGCCACCCAGCAGCCCTACACGCCCCTGAGACGCACAAAGGCGGCATCTGGTTGTCACATAGCGGCCGCTGACCAATGCAGCCTTGGGGCAGCCGACTCCTTCTCACTCGCTCCCCGATCCATACCCACGATCTCGCCTCTGGGCTACAGACCCCTGGGTCCGAGCCTGGGCATGACTTCCCGATAGAGTCATCAAAGCCCAGCACATGACCCTCCCTGGCCCGGGTCTCAGGGCCAGGGCCTCCGCCCACCCCCACACCTGTCCTCACCCTTCCCTTCCCCTCTCCTCTGCCTGCACCCCTGACCCCAACTCCCATCCACTCTCCCTCCTAATGTGCGCACCCTGCCCCGCCTCCTTCCCTGCTGCCCCCACGGCAGCCCCAGGCTACAACCCACTCTCGCCTGGACAGCACAGCCTCCTAACTGGACTCCCTGCCTTCCCTGGGACCCCACTCATTCTCTGTGCAGCACCAGACAGCTATATTTTTTTTTTTTGAGACACAGTTTCACTCTTTTTGCCCACGCTGGAGTGCAATGGCATGATCTTGGCTCACCGCAACCTCCGCCTCCTGGGTTCAAGTGATTCTCCCGCCCCAGCCTCTCGCGTAGCTGGGATTACAGGCCCCCACCACCACACCCAGCTAATTTTTGTATTTTCAGTAGAATCAGGGTTTCACCATGTTGGCCAGGCTGGTCTGGAACTCCTGACCTCAGGTGATCTGCCCAACTCGGTCCCCTAAAGTGCTGGGATTACAGGCGTGGGCCACTCGCTCGGCCCAGACAGCTCATTTTAAAGCCAATCCGACCATATCACATCCCCACATCTAACCTCAGAGAGCTTCTCATTTTCCTTAGGGACAACACAGAACTCCTTCCCAAGCCCCGCAGGACCTGCCTCCTCCCTGGTCCCAAGGCGGCTCTCTTGCCCCATCTCCAGTTGACTAAGCTGCAGCCAGTCCAGCCTTCTCATCGACCCGGGTAACTCAGCCTCAGGATCTCTGCTCCTGCAGTTCCCTGCCTCCAGCTAGCCCAGCCCTTCCGTCTCATGCCTTGCTCAGATCTGTCTCCCCCAGGGAAGGCTCCAGCAGCCCCTCCCGGGACATGTGGCATCACGGCCACTCACCCGGGGTCAGCGGCCGCTCCACAGCCCCGCCACGCGGCAGGTGCTCGTCCTCAGAGAAGCTCGAGTCCTGGTTGGGTTCAAAGTCCTCCTCGGCTGCCATGCTCTCCATCAGCTTGCTCACGGCGCCCCCCTTGCCACGGTTCTGGGGACAGAACATGGCCGACAAATGACTTAGGATCTGAACGGGGGTCCTGCCGGGCTGGGGACCCTCTCTGGAAACCTGGAGCCACAGTCAGGCTGCAGGGGGAATCTGTCATGTGCATGGCGTGGATCCCAGCTAGGGGCACCCCAGAGGCCAGGGGGAGGGTGAAATGGGCCCAAAACCCAGCTGGCCAGTGCTCAGTACTCGGTGCTCAATACTTAGTACTCTGCTCAGTATCAGCACTCAGTGCTCAGTACTCACTACCATACCTCTGTTCATCACTATGGCAGATGCCTCCGTTCCCTTCTTAAGAGAAACTTCAGGAGCATCTCCAGCATTTCCACCCAATGGGCTTGAGGAAAAACCACTCAGGCAGGGGCTAGCAGGTGCGGGGAGTGGGCATGCCATCATCTGCCACTCGGACAGATTCACCCAAGCCTGAGGGCCCTGTGAGGACCTGGTGCTGGGCTGGGGGCCTGTCACCCAGGTCTCCTGGTCTCTGTTCCAGTGTCCCTCGCCCCCACTAGAGCAGACATTTCCTGAGGACAGAAGCCGAGTCCCCAGTATCTCCTTATCCCTGGAGCATGGGGACGGCCACGTCACCCTCATCACCTGCAACCTGAGCCACAGCTACAGGGAAGGTGAACACAGAGCAGCAGGTGGAGCCCCCTGCCCTGACCACAGGAGCATAGCTGAGCCCCCCACACCCCCCCACCAGGGTACAGTGAGCCTCACCTCCTTCTTCACTTCCTTCCCTTTGGCCTTGGCCTTGCCCCTCTTGGCGGCGGTCAGGGAGCTGGCGTGAGGAGCCCTGGCCTCAGAGGGCAAGGTGGGAGCTCGGGGCGGTGGCAGCCCAGCTCCTGGCCCAGCCTCTTTCCCTTTCTTCTTCTGGAGGAGGAAGCAGCAGACAGGAGCCATCAAACGGCAGGGAAAGCACAGGCGGCACCCCTGTCCCTCTCACTCACTCACTCCCAAGTTCTGTGCCACCCCAAGTGTGCCCTCCCGGGAGGAACAAAACGCCCCTTCTCTCTCTCCCTGCAAGTGTTTTTGGTTTTGGGTTTGTTTTTTTTGTTTTTTTTTTTTGAGACGGAATCTCGCTCTGTCATCGAGGTTGGAGTGCAGTGGCGCGATCTTGGCTCACTGCAAGCTCCGCCTCCCGGGTTCCTGCCATTCTCCTGCCTCAGCCTCCCGAGTAACTGGGACTACAGGCACCCGCCACCACACCCGGCTATTTTTTTGTATTTTTAGTAGAGACGGGGTTTCACCGTGTTCAGCAGGATGGTCTCGATCTCCTGACCTTGTGATCCACCCGCCTCGGCCTCCCAAAGTGCTGGGATTACAGGCTGTTTTTAGTGTTTATTATCTTATTACTAGTACATATTACTTGTTGCCCCGTCTGCCCAAAAAAAGACAACACTGAAGTGTATATATGTTGCAAGTTCCTCTCCAGTGACCCTCCTACCAACTCCACAGAGTCAGCTACTAGCAATAGCATGGTGTATCCTTCTAGAACTTTCCATAAGCACACACAACCCTGTAAATACGAAGGCTACACAGACACAACCATACACACACAGTATTTAAAAAAAAGTGGGAATTTACCAATAGTCCTGCTTTGCAACGTTTCCCCCCAAACATGACTGATACATATAAAAGGAGCTTCATTTTAACCGCAGCCTATTGAGCCAAGGTATGGAGAAACTGTAATGCACTTACTTTAACCACCCCTGCGATGAGAAGGGCCTGTAGGCTGCCTCCATTTTTTCACTCTCTGTTTTGTTGTTGTTTTTGAGACAGGGTCTCGCTCTGTTGCCCAGGCTGGAGTGCCATGGCGCAATGACAACCGACTGACAGCCTCAACCTCCTGGGCTCAAGCAATCCTCCTGCCTCAGCCTCCCAAGTAGCTTGGACAACAGACATGTACCGCCATGCCCAGCTAAAAAATCTACACTTTCTAAAAGGGACATGTGTAAAACAAATGGCCATTAGCTGGGCTTGGTGGCGGGTGCCTGTAATCTCAGCTACTCAGGTGGCTGAGGCAGAAGCATCGCTTGCACCCGGTGGGCGGAGGTTGCAGTGAGCCGAGATCGCGCCATTGCACTCCAGCCTGGGCAAAAAAAAGCAAAACTCCGTCTCAAAAATAAAATAAAATTAAGAAAAAAAAAAAACAAGGCCAGGTGCGGTGGCTCATGCCTGTAATCCCAGCACTTTGGGAGGCCGAGATGGGCGGATCACGAGGTCAGGAGATCGAGACCATCCTGGCCAACACGGTGAAACCCCGTCTCTACTAAAAATATAAAAAAGTAGCCGGGCATGGTGACACGTGCCTGTAGTCCCAGCTACTCGGGAGGCTGAGGCAGGATAATTGCTTAAACCGGGAGGCGGATGTTGCAGTGAGCCGAGATCGTGCCACTGCACTCCAGCCTGGGCGACAGAGCGAGACTCTGTGTCAAAAAACAAACAAACAAACAACAACAACAACAAAAACAAATGGCCAAGGCCAGGAGAGGTAGAAAAGTAATAAAGATAATAATGGTCAAATGTTACCAAGACAACAACAGAAGTCACAGCGCCCATATCCAAAATGAAAGTCAAAGCAAAGAGCATTAAAAGAAACAAAAAATGGCATGTTCTAGGGAAAAAGAACATACAGTTTAATCCCCATTTTGGGGGGAGGAAATATGTGTGTGTGTGTGTGTGTGTGTGTGTGTGTGTGTGTCTGTGTGTGTGTGTGTGTCTGTGTGTGTGTCTGTGTGTTTTATTTTCTTGTTGCTGCTGAACTCTTTAATGCAAGTCATCCTTCTGGAATCAGAAGCATCTTAGGCGCTGAAGGAATGTTAGTGGCGCTGTCCCCTTATCTCTGGGATCTGTCATTAAGCAGATAGCTGCAGCTCCTGGTACATATGTCCCTGCAGCTGTACCCATGGGGGAACAAAAGGAAATGACAGCAGAAAAAAAAAGGCCTGAATGGATTTTTCTTTTCTTTATCTTCCAAATTACTGTTATAATCAGATAAAACCAGTAACTGTTTCTTTCCCTTTGATCAGAAAACCCACAGCTGGGAGCCTTCCCCTACTTTTTTGTAAAAAAAAAATAAAGTAAATAAGAAAATAACTTCCGACGTGATAGAAGTTCTGTACGCAAAACAGAGACGCTGCCTGCTTTGGTAATTATGACAGCAAAACATCATCATCACCCAAACCACCAACCACCAGCAGGGTCAGTGGCGGGAGACAGGCAGGCAGTGCGATGGCATTCAAGCATTTAAAAATACTGACAGCCAGGCGCAGTGGCTCACGCCTGTAATCCCAGCACTTTGGGAGGCCAAAGCAGGCAGATCTCACTTGAGGCCAGGAGTTCGAGACCAGCCCAGCCAACATGGTGAAACCCCATCTCTACTAAAAATACAAAAATTAGGCGTGAGGGCACGAGCCTGTAATCCCAGCTACTCGGGAGGCTGAGACAAGAGAATTGCTTGAACCCAGGAGGCAGAGGTTGCAGTGAGCTGAGGTTGCACCACTGCACTCCAGCCTGGGCCACAAGAGTGAGACTCTGTCTCAAAAAACAAACAAAAAAACTACTGATGTCCAGGCGTGGTGGCTCATGCCTATAATCCCAGCACCGTGGGAGGCTAAGGCAGGAGGATTGCTTGAGCCCAGCAGTTCGAGACCAGCCTGGGCAACATAAGGAGACCCCATCCCATCTGCATGAAAATAATTTTTTTTTTAATTAGTCGGACGTGGTGGTATACACCTGTAATCCCAGCACTTTGGGAGGTGGAGGCAGGAGGATCACTTGAGCCCAAGAGTTTGAAACCAGCCTGGGCAACACAGTGAGACCACCTCCCCCAGGCTCTTTTTTTTTTTTTTTTGAGACGGCGTCTCGCTCTGTCACCCAGGCTGGAGTGCAGTGGCACAATCTCGGCTCACTGCAACCTCTGCCTCCTGGGTTCAAGCGATTCTTCTGCCTCAGCCTCCCGAGTAGCTAGGACTACAGGTGACCGCCACCATACCCAGCTAATTTTTTGTATTTTTTTAGTAGAGGCGGGGTTTCACCATATTGGCTAGGCTGGTCTCGAACTCCTGACCTCGTGATCCACCCGCCTCGGCCTCCCAAAGGGCTGGGATTACAGGTATGAGCTATTGCGCCCAGCTGAGACCACCATCTCTTATTAAAAGAAAAATTAGCAAGGTGTGGTGATGTGCACCTGTGGTCCCACCTACTCAGAGGAGACTGAGGCAGGAAAACTGCTCGAACTTGGAAATTCGAGGTGAGCTACAATCACCACTGCACTCCAGACTGGGAAACAGAGCAAGACTCTGTCTCTTATAAATAAATACAATAAAAATATTGATAGAAGGCCGGGTGTGGTGGCTCATGCCTATAATCGCAACACTTTGGGAGGCTGAGGTGGGCCGATCACCCGAGGTCAGGAGCTCGAGACGAGACTGGCCAACATGGCAAAACCTTGTATCTACTAAAAATACAAAAATGAGCTGAGCATGGTGGTGAGCGCCTATAATCCCAGCTACTCGGGAGGCTGAGGCAAGAGAATCGCTTGAACCTGGGAGGCAGAGGTTTCAGCGAGCCAAGATCTCACCACTGTACTCCAGTCTGGGCAGTAGGACAGATTCTGTCTTTAAAAAAAAAAAAAGATAGAAAATAAAAGTAAAAGCCCATCCCATGTGGCAGTACACATGACATAACACAGACTGAACTAAGTCTGAAAAGCAGAATACAGCCGGGCGCGGTGGCCCACAACTGTAATCCCAGCACTTTGGGAGGCTGAGGTGGGCAGATCATTTGAGGTCAGGAGTTCGAGATCAGCCTGACCAACATGGTGAAACCATGTTTCTACTAAAATACAAAAATTAGCTGGGCATGGTGGTGGGCACCTGTAATCTCAGCTACTCGGGAGGCTGAGGCAGGAGAACTGCTTGAACCTGGGAGGCGGAGGTTGCAGTGAGCCGAGTTTGTGCCACTGCACTTCAGCCTGAGAGACAGAGTGAGACTCCGTCTCAAAAAAAAAAAAAGGATAGCTATCTGTCCAACGTTACAGCAGTGAATGATCAATAGAGTTGGGTTTTGAACACTGGGGACGTAGCTTCAGTTCTGGCTCCTTAACCACTGGGCTGTATACATTGCCTCTTTGGGCCTTTCCCAAGAGTTCCTTCTGTTAGAGGCCCAGGGTTTCCAATTCCTGGCATCTGAACAGCTGAATACCCAGCTATTACATCCAGCTGTAATACCAGAGGCTCACCCAGTGTCTGCCTTTTGATAATGTAGCAGGAACCTGGAACAGAACGGATTCATTGTTGACAAATGGAGGCTCAGACACCCAAGGAAAATCACCCCACGTCCCAGCATCCCAAGAACAGACACTGTTAATGTGTGGTAGGCGCCCCCCACCACACCCAGCTAATTTTTTTATTTTTAGTAGAAACGGAGTTTCACTATGTTGGCCAGGCTGGTCTTGAACTCCTGACCTCAGGTGATCTGCCCACCTTGGCCTCTCAAAGTGCTAGGATTACAGGCATGAGCCACTGTACCCAGCCTTTTTCTTTGAGACAGAGTTGTGGGTTCTGTTGCCCAGGCTGGAGTGAGGCAGTACGATCATAGCTCACTGCAGCCTTCACCTCCTGGGCTCAAGCAATCCCCCTGCCCCAGCTTCCAGAGTAGGTGGGACTATAGGCACTGGCCACCACCACTCCCAGCTAATTGTTGGTTTTTTTTTTTTTTTTTTTGGTAGAGGAAGGGTCTTGCTATGTTGCCCAGGCCAGTCTCAAAACTCCTGGCCTCAAGGGATCCTCCCACCTCAAAGTGCTGGGATTGCAGGTGTGAGCCACCGCAGCCAGTCTGGTGCCTGTCCATATGTGAGCCACCTATAGAGAGCGGTTCATAGGAGGAACTCACTTCACACAGTCCTGTACGTTAAGTGTGAGAGGTGAAGGGGTTAGAACATGTCTGGGCCTACTATGTGCTACTTGGTAGCATTATTATTTTATTTTTGGAGACAGAGTCTTACTCTGTCGCCCAGGCTGGAGTGCAGTGGCACAATCTCAGCTCACTGCAACCTCTGCATCCTGGGCTCAAGAGATTCTCCTGCCTCAGCCTCCTGAGTAGCTGGGATTACAGGCACCCACCACCATGCCTGGCTAATTTTTGTATTTTTTAGTAGAGACAGGATTTCGTCTTGTTGGCCAGGCTGGTCTCAAACTCCTGACCTCAAGTGATCCACCCACCTTGGCCTCCCAAAGTGCTGGGATTACAGGTGTGAGCCACCGCGCCCGGCTGGATCGTTATTATTACTGTTACTAATTGTGACACCTATCCTGCAAGGCCTTCAAAAACCTGAGATGGCCTCTGCCACGAGGAGACAAGAGCACAAATCCAAGGTGCCTACGGATGGTGCTTACACTGGCCCCTTCCTCACTACTACCCCTTTGTCAGGAAATCATTGTGACTCCCATCTTTTTTGTGATTTTCTCTAGAATGTCACTGTTATTTGAGGGTTCCTCCTATATCAAGGGCTCAGGGTGGAGAGGTATTTTGACAGAATACCATCAAAACCTAGCTGTTAAGTCTGAACGCATCCAAAGAGGAGGAGGAAGCAACTGACCATCAGCTTCCTAGTGGCCAGTGCAAAAAGGGTAAAGGCCCAATTATCATAAAGTTGTCTAAAAGCAAGTTTTCTTAATCTGGGGTGTTCATAGAGAGAATTTAGGAAATGTGTAAATGGGTAGGAAAGAAAATCTCACCTGCATTTTCACATTTTAACCTCTAAAAAAAAAATGGGGTTTTCCTTCAGGTGAGAGTGGAGGCCACAAACCACAAAAGTACCAGCAGCGCCGGTGACTTTGCCACCAACGGAAACCACAGAGTCTTGCAGCACACAGTAGTTACTGCAGGGACCTTAAAACATCCCTTACATTGCTTCAGAAGTACAGTACTAGCCGAGTGCAGTGGCTCACGCCTGGAATCTCAACACTTTGAGAGGCTGAGGCAGGAGAACAGAGTTTGAGACCAGCCTGGGCAATGCAGCAAGGCCTTGTCTATACTTAAAATTTAAAAATTAGCTGAGCACGGTGGTATGCACCTGTAGTCCCAGCTTCTCAGGAGGCTGAGGTGGGAGGACTGCTTGAGCCCAAGAGTTCAAGGTTGCAGTGAGTCATGATCACAGCACTGCACTCCAGCCTGGGTGACAGAGTGAGACTCTGTCTCTAAAACATAAAATAATACAATTTTAAGTACGGTATTTACTAGACCCATTGGCAGATGTGTTTATTAATTAAATACATCCCTAAAGGAACATATAGGTACCATATCACAGAAGGATCTTTTCAATATTTTGATAACTGTGGTCACTATCACTGTCTTCCTTTGGGGTCCCAGGTATTTTATTCACTTTTTAAAGTCGTCTTCTGAGACAGGAGAAGAGAGAATAAGGACCTCTGTAAGAAATGGGTGGCCAAACATGGTGGCTCATGCTTGTAATCTCAGCATTTTGGGAGGTTGGGGCAGGAGAATCGCTAAAGGTCAGGAGTTCAAGATCAGCCCAGGAAACATAGCGAGATCCCATCTCTACAAAAAATAAATTAGTCGGGTGCAGCGACATGTGCCTGAAGATCCAGCTATTTGGGAGGCTGAGGCAGGAGGACTGCTAAAGGCCAAGAGGTGAAGGCTGCAGAGAGCCATGATCAGGCCACTGCATTCCAGCCTGGTGACAGAGCAA